>NC_056432.1:31343445-31943445 GCF_018296145.1 Oncorhynchus tshawytscha
AGAGGACTCTCACCCTGTCCAGGCCTCTCGTTGACCTCCTCCTCAGTGGTGTACTGAGTGACCTGTGTGTAGAGTGTGGAGCGGTCAAGCGGCCAGCCGTTCCTTCTGCATGTGGCCTGAACCAGAGCAGTTAGGTAGGACTCTGGGATCTGCAGCCCTGACAACCACATCACATTGGGCTCCCCTTTATCCACCTGGAAGGAAGAACCATCAAAATAAAACATAACTACACAACCACTACATACATACATGTACATACTGTATTTACATTTATATGTACTATACATCATGGATACTTTGATACCAAGAAAGTGTGACCTTGAATAACATATCTGCATGAGCAACAGCTAATGGGGATCCTTATAAACTAAACCAATCTTCTGGGAGATGTGTACGATATGTCTCAGAGAATAACTGTATTAGAGCGCAGGATGTTCACCCAGGAGTTGTACTGGTCGTAACGCCTCTTGAAGTGGATCATCCAGTTGCCCAGGGACTTGAGGGTATCAGGTGCCAGCTTCCTCCAGATAGCAGGGATCATGCCGTTGAAGAGGGCGCGTGCCACCTCATCCAGCTCACTACTCATGCCCACCTCACCAGCCAGAGCCTACGGGCACAGACACATTTGTTAGTTCACATCCCCATACCAAACTATAGGTACTATAGGTATCTCACCTGGTTCCTTTAGTAAATATGCAATAGACAACATCAAACATTCTAAAGATAATTATACTGTTTTATGTAGATACAAAAGAAGGCCCCATGACAATCTGTCCCTGTAGTTCTTCCTCTTTCTATACCCCTCACTGTCCCTGCCTGTCTTCTCCCCCTCTCTCACCCTCTGCAACTCAGCCAGAGAGCGTCCAATCCTGACAATGAGCTTGTTGAAGCGCTCCAGCTCCTGCAGCAGCACCACGGAGGTGGGGGAGATCTCCAGGCCAAACTTCTTACGGATCACGTCCAGGTCAAACACCTGGGGCAGCTTGTTCTGGATGTCCCGGGCCACGTTGCTGATGTACTCATCCCTGCTGATGCCTCCACCAGACTCACCTGAGGACCCGACAGAAAGGTGAGGAGGGCAGATTATGCTCAGTCTGTGTGTATGTGTGTGTGTGAGGTTTCTGTTACCAGTCTGCGGCTGCAGATCTATCAGGTGGGTCCACATGTCGCGGGCTGCCTGTGTGTAGTATCCAATCTCAGCATTGGGGTGCAAACCAAACACCTCTGGAGTGTTGGCCAGGGGCAAGGTCTCAATCTCCCCTGTGATACATAGCAAGTCAATCAGAGAAGATGGATGACAACTACAAGTTAATAACAACAATGGCAGTGCAGTAGAAATCGTATGTAAAAAGCTACATTTGAAGTCTGTATATCAGACCAGTGATGAACTACATCCACTGACCAACATAATTTTCCTTGGGCCCGTCAGGAGGGATCTTGTAGTCCACGTCCTTGTTGTGGAAGAAGTGAAAGGGCTGGAAGGTGTCAAAGATGAAGTCTCCCAGGTACTCATCCATGTAGACCGTCAAGATCCTGCGGTCAAAGCTGTCTATACACCTGCCTCCATACATTACCTGAGAGAGGGAGCGTAAACACGCACGCACACACGCACGCACACACGCACACACACAAACAAATGGAAGCCATTAGTGCAAGGCTATTATACTAATAGGATTCTGTACTATCATTGTTAAGTCAATGTGATGTATGAATAGGTGAGCCTGACCTCTCCTA
Source organism: Oncorhynchus tshawytscha (assembly GCF_018296145.1). Classification (NCBI taxonomy): domain Eukaryota; kingdom Metazoa; phylum Chordata; class Actinopteri; order Salmoniformes; family Salmonidae; genus Oncorhynchus; species Oncorhynchus tshawytscha. The sequence continues at coordinate 31,345,180 of NC_056432.1, forward strand.
TGAGATACTTGAGACTTCCCCAGGGGATCTTAGCATCTCCCTGAGTGTGAGCTTTGGTCAGGTAGGTGTCCAGGATCTCCATGCACACCTGGTCAACAGAGAACATCCACATCAGCGCACACAAAGACTGGAGTTACAGACATGACATTTAAACTGATCAGCAAAATGAAATTACTATGAAGTAAATGTAATCAGTCCTGTGGATGCTGTTAAAAACAGCCATTTTCCCACTCACCTGGAAGTCAGACTCGTTAAAGTCGTAGGACACGTTCCAGCCGATCTTGCCGTACTTGCGTCTCTCCTGCACCACAGCGTGGAAGAAGGACAGCACGTAGACCAGGCTGCGGTAGGCCGGGTGGGGGCAGCCCATCAGAGTCTCGTGGGCGATCTTAAAGAAGGTTGCCCTCATGTTCAGCTTCAGCCCGTTGGGAGGCTCCGTCACCACCTGGACGAACAGAGAAACAGAGATCAGGTCCTAAAGTCAATTCGCTTCAATCCTCAATGGCTCAGTTTTGCTGTGATTAGGTGAACGAATCGGGCTGGGGAGACTGTATGGTGTTGGAAGAGTGAATCAGAGATAGACAGACACTTTATCATAAAACTAAGTCACATTGTATACAGTTAGCTGCAGTAGGCAACAGTCTGTGTTAGCTGCTGTAGGTAGCAGGCCTGTTTGACTAAGTTAGAGCTCTTCCTCACCTTGAGAGACTTCTGTAGGATGCCGATGGGAAAGTCTTTGATGGGATCAGTGGTGAGCCACAGTCTGAAGTCAGGGTGGGCCTTGGTGATCCTCTCCAGGGACTTCTCTAGGTCCTTCAGCCACTTCACCAGCAGGTGGCAGTTCTGCAGCATCAGCCACTGGCCCCGAGATACCGCCGTTTCCAGCAGCTGCAGCGCCACCTACAGCACACAACAACAATACTGTATCATACTAACAACATTCCAATTAGCTTTGTGGTTGAATGTGCACCAAAAGTACATGTGGTATGCAATCTGGTTTCCGCTCAGGTTATAGATGTGTCACTGCAACCTTAAATGTCCTAAATGATGTCTCAATTGCCCTTGATTCTAAGCAATGTTGTGCTGCTATTTTTATTGACTTGGCCAAAGCTTTTGACACGGTAGACCATTCCATTCTTGCGGGCCGGCTTAGGAGTATTGGTGTCTCTGAGGGGTATTTGGCCTGGTTTGCTAACTACCTCTCTCAAAGAGTGCAGTGTATGAAGTCAGAACATCTGCTGTCTCAGCCACTGCCTGTCACCAAGGGAGTACCCCATGGCTCGATCCTAGGCCCCACGCTCTTCTCAATTTACATCAACAACATAGCTCATGCAGTAGGAAGCTCTCTCATCCATTTATAATTTTTATTTCAACCTTTATTTAACTAGGCAAATCAGTTAAGAACAATTTTTGTTGTTGTTTTGTTTTTGTATTGAATTTCACCCCTTTTTCTCCCCAATTTTGTGGTATGCAATTGTTAGTAGCTACTATCTTGTCTCATCGCTACAACTCCCATAGGGTCTCGGGAGAGACGAAGGTTGAAAGTCATGCGATACACAACCCATCCAACCCGGAAGCTAGCCGCACCAATGTGTCGGAGGAAACACCGTGCACCTGGAAACCTTGGTTTCAGTACAGCGCCCTTAACCACTGCGCCACCCGGGAGGCCCAAGAACAAATTCTTATTTACAATGGCGGCCTACCCCTGCCAAACCCAGATGACGCTGGACCAATCGTGCGCCGCCCTATGGGACTCCTAATCACGGCCAGATACAGCCTGGATTTGAACCAGGGACTGTAGTGACGCCTCTTGTACTGAGATGCAGTGCCTTAGACCACTCTCTTTATGTTGTGGTGTCTCTCTTGTTGTGATGTGTGTTTTGTCCTATATATTTTTCTCTTATCCCAGCCCCCACAGGAGGCCTTTTGCCTTTTGTTGGTCGTTGTAAATAAGAATTTGTTCTTAATTAACTGACTTGCCTAATTAAATAAAGGTTCAATAAAAAAATACAAAATAAATTGTAACATTGGAAGCTCTATTGCTGTGATTAATGAGTGTTGCCTGCTACCTTCTCCTGACCTTGTCCCATGGCCAGAAACTTGAGCCTGCTGCCCCCAAAGCCAGACCTCTCAGCAAGCTTCATGAGGTCACTGGCTGGGTCGGAACCGGGGCTCAGAATGAACACGATGGGGGAGTTGGGTGAACTCTGCTCATAGATGGCCTCGAAACTGATCACAGGGGGCTGCACATACCTGAGAGGGAGGGGGGCCAGGATAGACAGTAGAAAGTGAATAGGGAGAAACACTAAAGTCTCATCTCCACAAGTCAAGATATTTTGGATCAAAGCAATAGGAGTTCAGGTTTGTTTACAAGTAGGAGAACGGTCTATTACTTCTCTCCCATGGTGATGGTGACATAGTCAGTGACAGCCCGGTAGACTCTGTCCAGGCGGAAGCAGCGCAGCAACAGCAGCTTCTGGAAGGCAGTCAGGTTGTCTTTATACTTCATGGGGAAGGGAGCCTGCTCTGGCCCATCCAGGTCATACCACTGAGATGACAACAGAGAGGAGGGTTAACAATGAACCATTCTAGAGAGGACATAGGAACATATTCAGTGCATCACTAGGTCACAAGATTGGATGGTGTTACTCACAGTCTTCCACTCTGGCAGGTTCTTCTCCACGTCATCTGGTAGGGAGCCAAACTCAGCAGGGAAGAGCTCAGCCAGTCGTATGATGTCCTCCCAGCCCTGGCCTGGAAGCCAGTGACACGGCTTCTTCCTCTTGCTCATCTCCAGGGACAGGTTGCCTGGATTGGGGAGCACAGAGAGGAAAAAAAGTGTATGTGAGTTATGGGTCTCCAAGTTGGTGTGCTGTGTTTATGTGAGTGTATGGTAGATGACATCATATGTCTCTCACCCTTGAGGAAGAAGTCCAGCTCCTCCTGGGGAGCCCTCCCCTCTGGCTGCCCAATCTTTATTGTCAAATTGAAGGAAAACAGCAGCTTGTGTCTCTCAAACAGACCTGAGTCACACACACACACAGTTTCAGATCAATCCCAGCTATCACATAACTGTTCCCACAATAGTCCAAGTTGGACCATTCCTGAACACCCTGTCACCTCACCTGTGCATCCATAGTTGTAGACATTGTATGTCAGGGTGTCCATGATATTCTTCAGCCTCTTGGGCAGGATGGAGTCAGGCAGGGACTTGCGCAGGGAGAAGTCAAAAACCTCCAGATAGGAGGCCAGAGAGTACTGGTACATGCTGTTCACCAGGGCCATCTCCGCCAGCACAAAGAACAGGATGGCACCACGCTTGGCAGCGGGACGGTAGCCATCTCGCAGCTTATCAATGTCTGTTGATGTCTTCTCTGCCAGCTTCAGCTTCTCAAACACCTAGGGAGTTACATCAGAGAACACAGACAAAGCATTAAGAGAGCCCAGGCCTCATGCTCTCTGATGTCTTCCCCTTGAGAGTGAGTGTATCCTGTCTCCAGACAAACCTCGCTGGCCTTGGACTTAGTCTCCTCCAGAGTGTGGACCAGCTCCACGTTATCCAGCATGTTGCCTGTGGAGGTGGCTAGCTCCCTCAGCAGAGAGTCCTCCAGGTCTTTCAGCAGCTTCTTGTTCTCACTGGTCTCCTGGATCAGTCTCTCCCGCTGCTCCTCCAGCTCCTTACGTTCAAAGCCCACGATCACACTCAGCAGCTGGTCCTCCAGACCCTTCAGCGTCACTGAGAGAGACACACACACGCACACAGGCACACAAACTGTTACCCCACACACTCACACCACATACAGTGTAAACACAGGCGTGCTGACATACAGAGACGTCTCACCAGTGTAGTTGATGACCATGGCCTTTCCAAACACAGAGGGAGAGTACTTAGGGTTGGACAGTTTGGTGTTGAGGTAGAGTTTGAAGTTGGGGTCGTAGTCCACCTCTTTGTCCCCCAGCGTTATAACCTGCCGGCCCTCGGCTCCTTTCACGTTCTTCTCCAGGACGTTGTCGATCACAGGGTCAATGTACTCATCCACGTCTTGGAACAGGAAGGGAAAGCCATACTTGATTGCCATCTCCAGCTGCTTCAAGAAGTCTGGGTCGTTGAATGAAGAGATCTATGGAAGAGGTCAATCACATACAGTATAAGAATAACATCCAGTAAATGCAGATGTAAAAGAATAATAGTTAGATCCTGTGAAGTCAGCTGATAAAGTTAGCCGTACCTTAAGGTTGAACTTCTCCTCCTTCTTTTTGATCCAGTTGAGGGCTTGCTGTTGGGGGTCAATACACATGGGGAAGCGGCTGGCCCTGGTGGTTAGAATCCCATTCTGGACTGACAGCTCATCTGGAGGAAGGCCCTCTGACCCCCATCTACAACACAGACACCTTTACTCCCTCTCTTCCGCTCACACAGGGATGGAAACACACGCTTTTAAAAAACGCACTCACAAATGCAAGTATGAATGCATGTACGCACACACACCAACACACACGTAGTCTCTGACCTGCTGATCTCCACCTCGTCGGTCAGTAGGCTCTCCACTCTGAAGGGCTGGCTGAGAGGGATGCCTCTCTCCAACACATCCTTTTCCCACACGTCAAACACCATCTCATTCCTGAAGTCCCAGCTGAATGCCCCCTCGTAGCTCAGGAACGCAGCACAGATCAGGCAGTCGCCTAGGAGACGCACACGACGCTGTTTCAACTCCTCCAGGTCATCTGTCCATCTGGGAAGAGGAAGAAGGAGAAGAAGACGAGAAGAGGAGGAAGAGACAGATACAGAGATGGTAGGGCAGACGTAATTTCAACGTCTAGTTTTGGTTTACATTTGGTTGAGTTGTCAACTAATGTGAATTCAACAAAACATTTGACCATGTCATTGGATTTAGGTTAAAAGTTGGGTGAAATGACATGGAAACAATGTTGATTCAAATACGGTCCACAGCCTTCAACTGGCTGTAAGTCATGCTGAGTGTGTGTGTATATGCACTCCACCGTGCTGTCCTCACCGCTCATTCTCCGAGCCCAGGCCTGAGATGAGTTTGTCAGCAGCGATCAGCCTCCTCTCCATGACCTCAGCCTCCTCCTGCAGCAGCTGCTTCTCCCCCATGGCAGCACTGTACTTGTCCCCCAGCGCCCCCAGCTCCCTCTGGATGGTCCCCAGCTCGTTCTGAATACGCTCCAGCTCACGCTTGCTCTGGAAGAAGTTCTTCTCTAGGCGCGCCACCTGCAACAGACAGCCAGGGGGGTTGAAACGCCACTAACACAACACTGCTCATTCTTAAAGGCTGGTGCCATTTAACTGGCATGGGCCATGTGCTGGATAGTGTTATGCCTATAACATAAACAAAAGAGATTTATGACTATGACACTTCCCCTGTGCCAATCAAAGTCATTTACACTGTTTATACTATCTCTATCACATTTGCCTGGATCACGTTACCTTCTCTCTCTTGGGCTTGATCTCCCTAGCGACGTCACAGTAGCCCATGACAGCCTCCACAAACTTGAGCATCCCAGAGCCAGCCTTACTGATGGCCTGCATCTCCTCAAAGCTGGTGTTCAGGTTCTTCAAGAAGCCTGGCCAGGGGAAACACAGGGCAATAGAGTGAACATATACAGGTAACTGCCAAAATAAAGAAAACACTTGAGTAAATGAGGCTTACAAAGTATATTGAAATCAGGTGTTTCCACACAGGTGTGGTTCCTGAGTTAACTACGCAATTAACATCCCATCATGCTTAGGGTCATTTATACATATGCCCAGTTGCCCATGAGTTTGGCTACCATGGCTAGAAGAAGCCACAGGGGTCTCAAAGGAACATAGTGGATTTAAAGTGTGTGTGCATGTCTCAGTCACCCCTCACCAGATCTCAACCCAATTGAACACTTATGGGAGATTCTGGAGCTGCGCCTCCACCACAAACACCAAATGATTTCTGTGGAACAATGGTGTCGCATCCCTCCAACAGAGTTCCAGACACTTGAAGAATTTACGCCAAGGAGCAATGAAGCTGTTCTGGCGGCTCATGGTGGCACAACACTCTATTAAGACACTTTATGATGGTGTTTCCTTTATTTCGACAGTTACCTGTTTCCATGTATTTGCTATTTGAGGGCTCATACTGCATATTAAAGTTGCATTACGGATAAAGTTAGACCTATTGTTGTACTGTTTCGGCGTGAAAACCACAGAACAGAAGTGGCCTACCTACCTCTGACAGTCTTGACCTGGCTGGGGTTGATGGCATCACAGTCCATCTCCATCAATGCACGCAGGAAGTTGCCCTCTGACATCATGCTCTTGGCTGACTTCCAGCTGATCTCCTTCTGGCCTCGCATCACCAGGATGCACTCACACACCACCTGCACCTGTTTGGGCGGCTTGGCAAATGATCTGCAAGGGTTGACGCGCCAGATGAGTGGACAGAAGCACAACCAAAGAGACAGGCACAGGAAAAAAATAATCAATGAACATGAATGGAGCTCTAGGGCAACAACTTTTGTTAAAGCTGGAATCCGCATAAGGTGAAACAGCACCACTGTATGACGTAGCGCCTTGGTTATTATTTTCTTTTGTTGATGAAAAAGAGGAGAGGAACATCTGGCATCATGGTAATTTAGAAAAGAATCACGCATGTAATGATGTCTGAGGGGAAAAAAACTGTGTTCGTTGTCTGAAATAACTTATTTGTTGTTGTAATATCACAAATGGACATGGCAGTTTGACCAAGTACAAATTGCTGCTTTAAAGGAGTCAAGCGGGAAAAATATTTGTTTTGTTTCTATCCATTGGCAAATCCTACACCTCTCCAAGGAGGAAATATACAGTGTCTCAACACAGCACAGCAAGATCTATAAAACAGGATTTACAGTGTCTTCAGAAAGTATTAACAGCCTGAATTAAAAAAAATATTAAATTGAGATTTTGTGTCACTGGCCTACACACAAAACCCCATAATGTCAAAGTGGAGTTAAGTTTTTAGAAATGTTTACAAATGAATAAAAAATGAAAAGCAGAAATGTCTCGAGTCAATAAGCATTCAACCCCTTTGTTATGGCAAGCCTAAATAGGTTCAGGAGTTCAAATGTGTTTAACATGATTTCTGAATGACTACCTCATCTCTGTACCTCACACATACAATTATCTGTAAGGTCCCTCAGTCAAGCAGTGAATTTCAAACACAGATTCAACCACAAAGACCAGGGAGGTTTTCCAATGCCTCGCAAAGAAGGGCACCTATTGGTAGATGGTAAATATTAAAAAAAGCAGACATTGAATATCCCTTTGAGCATGGTGATGTTATTAATTACAATTTGGATGGTGTATCAATACACCCAGTCACTACAAAGATACAAGCGTCCTTCCTAACTCAGTTGCAGGAGAGGAAAGAAAACCGCTCAGAGATTTCACCATGAGGCAATGGTGACTTTAAAACAGTTACAGATTTTAATGGCTGTGATCGGAGAAAACTGAGGATGGATCAACAATATTGTAGTTACTCCACAATACGATCCTAAATGACAGTGTGAAAAGAAGGAAGCCTGTACAGAATAAAAGTATTCCAAAACATGCATCCTGTTCGCAACAAGACACTAAAGTAAAACTGCAAAAAATGTGGCGTTATGTTAGGCGCAAATCCAACACAACACTGAGTACCACTCTTCATATTTTCACGCATGATGGTGGCTGCATCATGTTATGGGTATGCTTGTCATCGGCAAGGACTAGGACGTTTTTTAGGATAAAAATAAACAGATTAGAGCTAGCTAAGCAAAATTCTAAAGGAAAACTGGTTCAGTCTACTTTCCAACAGATACTGGGAGACAAATTCACCTTCAGCAGGACAATAACCTAAAACACCAGGCAAAATATACACTGGAGTTGCTTACCAAGACAACATTAAATGCTCCTGAGTGGTCTAGTTACAGTTTTGACCTAAATTGGCTCAAAAATCTATGTTAAGACTTGAAAATGGCTGTCTAGTAAGGATCAATCAACTTGACAGAGCTTGACAAATGTTTTAAATAATAATGTGACAATATTGTACAATCCAGGTGTGCAAAGATCTTTGAGACTTACCCAGAAAGACTCATAGCTGTAATTGCTGCCAAAGGTGATTCTAACATCAAGATACAGTTGAAGTCTGAAGTTTACGTACACCTTAGCCAAATACATTTCAACTCAGTTTTTCACAATTACTGACATTTAATCCTAGTAAATATTCCCTGTTTTAGGTCAGTTAGGATCACCACTTTATTTTAAGAATGTGAAATGTCAGAATAATAGTAGAGAGAATGATTTATTTCTGCTTTTATTTCTTTCATCACATTCCCAGTGGGTCAGAAGTTTACAAACACGCAATTAATATTTGGTAGCATTGCCTTTAAATTGTTTAACTTGGGTTAAACGTTTAGGGTAACCATCCACAAGCTTCTCACAATAAGTTGGGTGAATTTTGGCCCATTCCTCCTGACAGAGCTGGTGTGATTGAGTTAGGTTTGTAGGCCCCCTTGCTCGCACACGCTTTTTCATTTCTGCCCACACATTTTCTACAGGATTGAGGTCAGGGCTTTGTGATGGCCACTCCAATACCTTGATTTTGTTGTCCTTAAGCCATTTTGCCACAACTTTGGAAGTATGCTTGGGGTCATTGTCCATTTGGAAGACCCATTTGCGACCAAACTTTAACTGATGTCTTGAGATGTTGCTTTAATATATCCACATCATTTTCCTCCCTCATAATGCCATCTATTTTGTGAAGTGCACCATTCCCTCCTGCAGCAAAGCAGGTTATGTCGATATAGAACTTGTTTTACTGTGGATATAGATACTTTTGTACCGGTTTCCTCCTGCATCTTCACAAGGTCCTTTGCTGTTGTTCTGGGATTGATTTGCTCTTTCGCATCAAAGTACGTTCATCTCTAGGAGACAGAACGCGTCTCCTTCCTGAGCAGTATGATGGCTGCGTGGTCCCATGTTTTTTATACTTGCGTACTATTGTTTGTACAGATGAACGTGGTACCTCCAGGCATTTGGAAATTGCTCCCAAGGATGAACCAGACTGACTGGTTGAGGTCTACAATTATCTTTCTGAGATCTTGGCTGATTTCTTTTGATTTACCCATGACGTCAAGAAAGAGGCACTGAGTTTGAAGGTATAACTTGAATTACATCCACAGGTACACCTCCAATTGACTCAAATGATGTCAATTAGCCTATCAAAAGCTTCTAAAGCCATGACATCATTTTCTGGAATTTTCCAAGCTGTTTGAAGGCACAGTCAACTTAGTGTATGTAAACTTCTGACCCACTGGAATTGTGATACCGTGAATTATAAGTGAAATAATCTGTCTGTAAATAATTTTTGGAAAAATTACTTGTGTCATACACAAAGTAGATGTCCTAAATGACTTGCCAAAACTATACTTTGTTAACAAGAAATTTGTGGAGTATTTGAAAAACGAGTTTTAATGACTCCAACCTAAGTGTATGTAAACTTCAACTGTATAATATTAGTGTCATCAAGATATATAGTGTTTTATTTTTCTTATTTTTTTTAAAATTACAAATCTTAGAATTTTTGACATTGAGTATTTTGTGTAAAAATTATAATTAAATCCATTTGAATCCCTCCTTGTAACAACAAAATGTGTAAAAAGTCAAGGGGTGTGAATACTTTCTGAAGGCACTGTATTTTCTTTGGAGTGTTGAAATCGAGTTTTCCATGAATTAGGATAAGGATCACGGAAAAAAGCATAGGTCACACTAGGTTCATACTTACATCCTCCTTCAACAGATGGATTAAAAACTCAAAACATATTCCCAGTGAATGTTTTTGAAGTGTGGGAATGACGTATTTGATTTGTGTTTTATTGTTATATGTTTTTATTGATTTGTGTCTAACCAAAGCTGCCTTCTCTATCTATGAGGTTAGTGGTCTGGACCAAGTGTGTTCAGTTCAGTCCTGCTCCTGGAGGTCTGCTCTGTGTAAGCTTTAAAGCCACTGAGTAACTTGTTCCATTAATCAACATAAGACATTTCCCAAAATCACCATTTGTAATTTTCCTATGACAACATTTTCCTATTTTCCAGGGAGCCAAGGGCCGGGGAAGGGGCCAGATGACAACGTGACACTCCATCAGGACCAGACTGCTGACTCCTGGCCCAGACTGTCTGATGAGTGTAACCACTACATTATGGGTGCCTCCCAAATTACACTCTATTCCCTATATAGTGCAGAGTCAAAAGTAGTGCACTATATAGTGAATAGGGTGCCATTTGTGATGCAACCTCTGTTTAACTTGTGGGACACAAAACCAACCAGGTGGGTGCAGTGGAGCACAGAGGGGGGAAGGTAGGAAGGGGCACCTGATCTCAGTGACGTCAGACTTGTCCAGGCTCTGCAGGGCGATGCGGGCTGCCTCGAGAGCAGGCAGGGCCTCAGCCAATGAGCTCTCGGCATCCCTCTTCTCCACAGCAATAACCTTGTTCTGCTCCTCGATCTCCTTGGCTTTGTCCTCCGCCAGCTTCTTCTTCTCCTCAGCTACACAAGAAGGAGAGTTGTGTTTACTTGTGCTGCCCTGTGGGCTATGATTAGCATGGTATGGGTACAGCGAACGTGTCTAAAGGCTCTTCCCAAATGGCACCAGATTCCCTATATAGTGCATTACCGTATGAGCCCTGGTCATAAGTAATGCACTAAATAGGGAATAGGGTATATGGAAAGGGTTACATTTGGAACTCAGTCTAATGCTGTGTTGACTGCACTGACCCACGGTGGTGTTGGTGGCGATCTCCTGCAGTAGGATCTCACAGGCGGAGGATTTCTCTGCTAGAACCACCTTTTGCTCTGCCAGCTTGATGTTGAGCTCAGCCAGCTGCACACTGGCCTCCTCCAGCTTATCCAGACCACCCTCCAGACGCTTACACTGAGCTGGGACACCACGCGAGGGACAGAGGGAGACAACTTTACAATCTCTCACACACGCAGGCACACACACAAAAAAAAACACAAATACCACTGCAATACAGCACAGCAGTAGCAGGGAAACCAAGGCCCTTTGATATTTCTCCCACTCTGTGCTTCCTGTTACCCAGGATGTATTGGTCCTTGTCCTCCAGGAGGTTGGCGTAGGTGCTGATGAAGTCCAGGTAGTTCTTAGGGGTGACATAGTTGCTGCGTCTGAGCTTCTGCAGGAACATCTTGCTGTAGTCACCCACCGAGCCGTGCACCATACACACGTGAGCAATTACGGCTGCCGAGTGCCTCTCGGGGATCATCGGACTCTCACCTGTGGCATGACATTGATGGGTTCAGTTGCACCACTATAAAGCTTATATAAACACCCTAATCAGAGTCAGTGATAAATGTATCGATTGTATAATTTTAGTACATTGCAGTGGTGGTGGAAGTGTGAATCTGTGATTCCATACCCAGGAAAGACTGAGCCACAGCATGCAGAGCCTGAGGAGGCCAGGGCAGGAACCAGTCAATACCAGTGTTGTTCACCAGCCCTGTGACATAAATGAGACAAGGACCAATTACATAAACTCTTCAGACAGTAGACAATGCCAAGTGAACGGTAGTGAAGGGTTGTGTACCTGGGAAGTTTCTGCAGCGTGTCCTCAGGGTGTCTCCCACAGGGGACATTCCCAGGACAATGTGCAGGTTGTTGGCACTCTTGTTGACAAAGTACTGCCACACGCTCTCCTTGGACGGGCCAGAGCCCATCTTTATGGCCTCATCACGGAGCTGGTTCAGCACCATCTCTTTCTCATCATCTGGGAACAGAGCAGGGACCATGCCTGCACACACAGAGGGTTAGTCAGACTGCAGAATCTAGTCCAAAGTAGTGCATTATCTAGGGAATAGGGTGACATTTCGGATGCACACAATGTGTGGGAGCTGGTGTATGCTCAAGTGTTTACCTGAGGTGAGCATATTGTTGATGAGTTCAAGGAAGCCCTCCTCAGCCACGTGGGCATCAGTGAAGAGGAAAACTGTCTTCTTGTCCTCAATGCCCAGCTTCAGATACAGGATCTTCAGGTCCTCACGGAGGTTGGTCTCTGAGTAGCCTCTGCTCAGTGTAATCTCAAACACCTGAAGAGGCAAACAACAGTCCATATAAGAAGGTATCTTTCTGGTGTCTCTTTAAAGGCCTCCTCCCATATGAGCAGTAGCAGATGATGGATGTGTCTCAATTGGCACTCTATTCCCTATATAGTGTACTACTTTTGTCCAGAGCAAAAGTAGTGCATTATATAGGGAATAGGGTGCCAGTTGGGACGCAGAGGATGTGTCTGGCTGACCTCGCAGCCTGCGGTGAATGCGGCAAGCTTGGTAAGGGACTGCTTCCCGGAGCCGCCAACCCCCACCAGCAGGGCGTGGCCGCGGTCCATCCTGATGATGCGGTGCACTCTTGTCAGGTGCTCCAGGGCGTCGTCAAACAGAACCAGTTTCATCTTGGTCTTGTTCTCATTGTACTCCTCCAGGATCTCCTACAGAGCAGTGACAGGGGCAGGTCAGCAACAAGACAAAGGCTTGAGACTGGGCAAACAAGTAAAGTTGTGATATTTTGAACATATTGAAAAAAGGGTGCCATTTAATTTTGCCTAGTACAGGTGACAAGGGGCAATTATAAATGTAAAAATCAGACACGTTTGAATGTCATCATCCCAACTTCTGAGTACCTGGAACAAGGCTTTGGAAGCATCATAGTCCTGTATGTCCTCATAGACGCGTGGCTCAGACTCGTTGAGGGCAGTTCTGTAGTCACCAAACAGGATGGGGTCCCTCATGGCTGACTCCAAGTCTGACTTAAAGTGCTCATCTATCAGGTTCTTTATATGGTCCTGGACCTGAGATAACAAGACAGGGGACAGATGAGAATGGAAAACAAGTACAATGTACAATATAGTAAGAGGAAGTTACTGTAAAGGGATTAATACATTTTTCATGATTAAGCAGAACAGAACCATGCAGATGAACGTACCAGGGCTTTGTCTATTTCATTGATGAGCCTGTCATGGAACACCCTCAGGCACTCGTTCCTCCACACACGCACAAACTGGGTGACCGTTAGAAACCTACAGAAGAGAAACGTTCAGAGACTAAACATGACACAACACTTAACATGAGCTTCTAGGTGTTAGCAACATCTTCTTAACACATGTTATTTAGATTCAACAGAGGGTAATGTTTAAGACCTCTCAGCGTTAGTGAGGACCAGACCGTTGTAGACTCTGGACAGGTCCCTGAGGTTGAAGATGTAGTGGAACTTGGATGGTGTGGGCGGCAGGTCTTTGATGATGTTCTTGTACAGCTCCAGAGTGCAGATAGTCAGCTTGTCACACATCGTCTGGATGCACTCCTCAAACGGCTACGGTTTAAATGGTTAGAGTTCAATCAAGTCATTTCATACAATAATTAATGTGTGGTAATGCTGTTTTTGGTGGTAAGAGCTGCATCTTAAAATGTGTAATAGTGCGTCTCACCCCGGTGTGTCCCTTGAGGATGGAGGAGTAGATAAGATGGAGGGAGTCCTCGTCTGGGAAGGGGATGTTGAAGACACTAAAGAGGGATATGAAGCGGGTGTCCACCTCGTTCCTCCCACCTCCTGCCTTGCCCATGGCTGCGATGAAGCCTAGGTCCTTCAGAACTTTGTAGTTCAGCTCCTTCCCTCTGTCATACATGCCTCCTCGGTCCAACAGCAGCTTCAGCAGGGCAATGGGCTGCTGGGTCCCATAATCATCCACCTGATAGGACACAGGTACAATGACATACCAACATACAATCAACCAGACAACCAAACACACTAACCTACATTAATACAGACACACATGTAAAGGATGAAGGTTGAGGGATGGAAGAGAGGGTAATGGGGCGCTAGAGAAGAGCACGCATGTACCTACCCTGGGCATGTTGAGGTCATCCATAAAGACCAGCAGTCTTTTGCCCATGGGAGGGCCGTATATCTCCTTGGTTCTCTTCTCCACGCTGGCCTCAAGGTTCCTCTGGAGGTCCATGGAGGTGGTCCGTGATGAGAAGTTGATGGTCAGCATCATCTGGAGACACAAAGAAGCAACATTAAACACAGTTAATACACATGGTGTTCATCCTAAATGGGCCCTGCCTCAAAAGTAGTGCACTATATAAGGAATAGGGAATAGGTTACCATTTCAGTGTCATGGGCTCTGTCTGTGTCTCTGTGACATCCTGTTGTAAACTCACAGTAGTGTCCATGTTGAGATTCTTCAGGAAATTCTGAGTAGTGGCTGTCTTGGAGGTGCCAGACTCTCCCACCAGAACTACAGGCCTCTTGATCTTCACCATCTGCTCCAGTAGCCAACTGGCTCGCGTGGTGTCCACAGTAGGGACTGTAAGAGAGAGAAAGATGGAGATAGAAATTGAGAGAAATATATGGAGAGAGAGGAGGGAGAAAGAGGGGAGGTTGGAAACATTTGGTATCTGTAGGAATCCAGTGGATTACTTATTTATTTGTTTTTTGCTGAGCACACATGCATTGATGCTTTACCCAGGATATCGATGAACTTCACATCAGGGCTGTGGACGTATTTGGTGACCAGGGAGCTCCAGGTAACCCACTTCTTCTTGGTCCCATCAAAATGGAAATCGTACAGAGTAGGCAGGTAACCTGTGTGAACGGACATCCCAGCCATTCATTTTATGAATAACTTGTCGTTTTGGGTATCTAATAGCTGAATACAAATTGAAGTATGACTGTATTTGAGCCATGGCTTGGATGGTGCCTCTCTCACCTGGAATCTCTCCAGGTCCAACAAGAGCCTTCTCATCATGACCAGTGGTCAAGCTGGATAGTTTCTTTACAAAGTCATCAAATTTGGCCCTTCCGTTGTCCAGTAGGCATGCCCCCAGAGAGCAATACAGTGCCTCCAGGAAGAAACACTCCAGAACGTCAGCATCATAGACCTCTGTCTCCAGCAGGGCATCCAGCATCATGGACAACTGCGTCACCTGGACACGTCAGACAGATGGGCGGACGGGCGGGCGGACGGATGGACAGACAGACAGAGGGGTTATGGACAGGCATCATGAAAATTGACTATAGAACTAGAAGTGTAGGGTAAGAAGTTTGCTGGATCCAATATTAGGTAGGTGATACAGAAACTGATATTGTTGCAGGAAATACTGCATACCTGTTCATGAGATTCAATTTGGGTAAATATAATTTGCAACATGTTATAACACTCATGTTATAACACTCATGAAGGCCAAGCTGTACCAACCATGTTGAGATCTGTCTGAGGGACGATGGTCTTCAGTTTCTCCACCTGTTTGCCGTCAACAATACCCTCCACTATCATGTCGATAGTGCTGGGCACGTACTTTACAAACAGCTTCTCCATGTGTGGTTGTTCCTGTCCAGGAAAAGACAAGCAAATGCAAGATGAGACATTTCAACATCAATTTTGATAAAGCTGAAAGGATAAAACCTTTATGCATTTTACTGTGTCATGTTCCTTACCTTTGGAGGTCTGTTACTGACCCATTTCTGCCAGTAAGGAGTATAGCGAAGATTTTTGGGGTCCACAAACACCATCCCACAGCGAGAAACTGTAGCAGGGGAGGCATACTGCAGATCTCCAACCTACAACACATGATGGACAAATGTATTTACCATTCACATTGAGAAATTCTTCAAGTGATAGTTCACCCAAATTACAAAATGACACATTGACTTCTTCACCCTGTAAGCAGTCTATGGACAAGGTATGACAAAAAAATCATGCTTTCATTTAGTTTCCACATGCTAACATTTTAGAATGTTGCACAAATCCCCTTCAAGTCATGGGACCGATATAATTGTTTTTGCGCATCACGTCCACATTTTTCACAAGTATCTAAAATTGATTGTGAAGCTCAACAAAGTCACTTATAGATGATTTGAACATGATGTGTGAAAAATGCTAACATGGGTCCCATGACTTGAATGGGATTTGCGCCACAAACGTGTGTCATTTTGTAATTTGGGTAAACTATTCCAAGTAAGTAAGGTGTGGTCTGAGGAGACTATAGTGATATTAGTGACAAACCTCAAATAGCATAGCACAGTGGTTCTGCAGGCGTATCCTCTCTCCATTGGCCAGGGTGAGCAGCTTGTTATCATCCATTACTGAGTTCATGTTCTCCACCCACAGAGCATCCACATCCCCATCAAACAGGATGTACCTGTAGGTAAGAGTTCATGTGGCAACAAGAGATATACAGTCAGGTTCCAAATTATTGCCACCCTTGATAAAGATGAACAAAAAATACCACATGAAATAAATAATACAAATAATGTGCTTTATTGAATGCTAAAAAAAAGGAAATCATATTATCTTATACTAATACAATTGCTAAGAAAAAGAGATTTTGTTTAACAAGTAAGATTTTTTTCTCAAGAAGATAGGGGTCAAAATGATTGGCAATTATTCAATACCTTTCCATACCTCACCTTGCAAGGATAACGGCACTGAACCTTTTTCTAACATGCTTTATGAGATTGGAGAACACATTGGGAGGGATCTCAGACCATTCCTCCATAAATAATATTTTCCGACCCTAGATATCCATTGTCTGCGCTTTAGGACTACCCTCTTCAATTCAAACCACAAGTTTTCAAAGGGGTTCAAGTCCAGAGACTGAGATAGCCATTGCAAAATGCTGATTTTGTGGTCAATTAATCACTTATATGTGGATTTTGATGTGTGCTTGGGGTTATTGTCTTGCTGCACGATCCACTTGCGGACAAGTTTCAGCCTACTGGCAGAGGCAACCAGGTTTTTATCTAGGTACTGGGTAAAGTTCATACTGCCATAAACATTAATAAGGACCCCAGGACCAGTGGATGCAAAATAGCACCATAAAATTAAAGATAAAACACTATATTTTACAGTAGGTAATAGTATTCGGTTCTTTTCTGCTTGTGCATCCTTATTTCCTTACTGGTGTGCGTGGCCAAAGAGCTCTATTTGCATGTTCTCCAACAAATGTAAACGCCTGGAGTTTGCTAAATGGCATTGGCACTTGGATTAGAACTGGTGCTATGGTCAGATGACATGAAAATAGAGCAATTGTATTAGTGTAAAATAATATATATTCTGTAGAATAATAGTGAAGACATTAAAACGATGAAATAACATATGGAATCATGTAGTAAACAAAAAAATAATCATAAGACAGTTTATATTTGAGATTCTTCAAAGTAGCCACCCTTTGCCTTGATGATAGCTTTTAACACGCTTGGCATTCTCTCAACCAGCTTCATGAGGTAGTCACCTGGAATGCTTTTTCAATCATCTTGAAGGAGTTCCCACATATGCTGAGCACTTGTTTCCTGCTTTTCCTTCACTCTGAGGTCCATCCCAAACCAGGTCGGTTGATTGCGGAGGCCAGGTCATCTGATGCAGAATTCCATCACTCTCCTTCTTGGTCAAGTAGCCCTTACACGGCCTGCAGGTGTGTTTTGGGTCATTGTCCTGTTGAAAAACGAATGATGGTCCCACTAAGCGCAAACCAGATGGAATGGCGTATCGCTGCAGAATACTGTGGTAGCCATGCTGGTTAAGTGTGCCTCGAATTCTAAATAAATAACAGTGTCACCAGCAAAGCACCCCCACAACATCACACCTACTCCTCCATGCTTCACAGAGATCATCCGTTTACCATACACATGCAGAGATCATCCGTTTACCTACTCTGCATCTCACAAAGACACAGGGTTGGAACCAAAAACTCAAATTTGGACACATCAGACCAAAGGACAGATTTCCATCGGTCTAATGTCCATTGCTCGTAGTTTCTTGGTCGAAGCAAGTCTCTTCTTCTTATTGGTGTCCTTCAGTAGTGGTTTCTTTGCAGCAATTCGACCATGAAGGCCTGATTCACGCAGTCTCCTCTGAACAGTTGATGTGAAGATGTGACTGTTACTTGAAATCTGTGAAGCATTTATTTGGGCTGCAATTTCTGAGGTTGGTATCTCTAATGAACTTATCCTCTGCAGCAGAGGTAACTTTGGGTCTTCGTTTCTTGCATTAAAAAGGAAAGAAATTCCACAAATTAACAAGGCACAGGTTAATAAGGTTAATAACCTCTTGAAGCTAGGGGGCATTATTTTTATGTTTGGAAAAATAACGTTCCCAAAGTAAACAGCCTATTTCTCAGGACCAGATGCTAGAATATGCATATAATTGACAGATTAGGATAGAAAACACTCTAAAGTTTCCAAAACTGTCAAAATATTGTCTGTGAGTATAACAGAACTGATATTGCAGGCGAAACCCTGAGGAAAATCCAATCAGGAAGTGCCTCTTATTTTGAAACCCTTCTGTTCCTATGCATGCCTATCCTCCATTTAAAGGGATATCAACCAGATTCCTTTTTTTTTCCTTTCCTGCGGCTTCCGTAAGGTGTCAACAGTCTTTAGACATGGTCTCAGGCTTTTATTTTGAAAAATGAGCGTGAAAGATCACATCGCGTAAGTGGATAGGTGGGGGCTCTCAGAGTGAGTTTTTGCTCTACAGAGTAAAGCCGCCATTGTTCCTCCCGCTGTTATTGAAAAACCTACACACATCCGGTTGATATATTATCGAATATATATTTTAAAAACTATGTGTGGAATGATTATAACAAACGTTTGACATGTTTCTGTGAACATTATGAAGACTATTTGGAATTTCCATCTGCGTTGTCGTGACCGCTCTTTCCTGTGGATTTCTGAATATAACGCGACAAACAAATGTTGGTATTTTGCGTATAAAGATAATCTTTATGGAACAAAAGGAACATTTGTTGTGTAACTGGGAGTCTCGTGAGTGAAAACATCCTAAGATCAAAGGTAAATGGTTAATTTGATTGCTTTTCTGATTTTGTGACCAAGCTTCCTGATGCTAAGTGTACATAATGCTATGCTAGGCTATCGATAAACTTACAAACGCTTGGATTGCTTTCGCTGTAAAGCATAATTTCAAAATCTGAGACGACAGGTGGATTAACAAAAGGCTAAGCTGTGTTTTGCAATATTGCACTTGTGATTTCATGAATATGAATATTTTTTAGTAATTATTTGACTGTTGCGCTATGCTATTCAGTGGTTGCTGACGAAAATGATCCCGCGACAGGGATGGGTAGCGTCAAGAAGTGAACTGAAATGCATTCCAGGTGATTACCTCATGAAGCTGGTTGTGAGAATGCCAAGCGTGCACAAAGCTGTCATCAAGGCAAAGGGTGGCTACTTTGAAGAATCTCAAATTTAAAATATATTTGGATTTGTTTAACATTTTTTTGGTTACTACATGATTCCATATGTGTTATTTCATAGTGTTAGTGTCTTCACTATTATTCTACATTGTAGAAAACAGCTAAAATTAAGAAAAACCCTGGAATGAGTAGGTGTAACCAAACTTTTGACTGGTACTGTATATACACAGTGCATTTGGAAAGTATTGACACACAATAACCCATAATGACAAAGCAAAAACAGTTTTGAAATGTTTGGTAATTTATTAAAAAAAAATGGAAATATCACATTTACATAAGTATTCAGATCCTTTACTCAGTACTTTGTTGAAGCAACTTTGGCAGCGATTACAGCCTCGAGTGTTCTTGGGTATGACGCTATAAGCTTGGTACACCTGTATTTGGGGAATTTCTCCCATTCTTCTCGGCAGATCCTCTCAAGCTCTGTCAGGTTGGATGGGGAGCATTGCTGGACAGCTATTTTCAGGTCTCTTCAGAGATGTTCGATTGGGCTCAAGTCTGTGCTCTGTCTTGGCCACTCAAGGACATTCGGGGAGTTGTTCCAAAGCCACTCCTGCGTTGTTTTGGCTGTGTGCTTAGACTCATTGTCCTGTTGGAAGGTGAATCTTCGCCCCAGTCTGAGGTCCTGTGGGCTCTGGAGCAGGTTTTCATCAAGGATCTCTCTGTACTTTGTTCCGTTCATCTTTGCCTCAATCTTGACTAGTCTTCCAGTCCCTGCTGCGGAAAAACATCCCCACAGCATGATGCTGCCACCACCGTGCTTCACTGTAGGGATGGAGCCACGTTTCCTCCAGATGTGATGCTAGACATTCAGCCCAAAGACTTCAATCTTTGTTTTATCAGACCAGAGAATCTTGTTTCTCATGTTCTGAGAGTTTTTAGGTGTCTTTTGGCAAACTCCAAGCAGGCTGTCATGTGCCTTTTACTAAAGAGTGGCTTCCATTAGGCCACTACCATAAAGGCCTGATTGGTGGAGTGCAGCAGAGATGGTTGTCCTTCTGGAAGGTTCTCCCATCTCCACAGAGGAACTCTAGGGCTCTGTCAGAGTAGCCAGCGGGTTCTCGGTCACCTCCCTGACCCAGGCCCTTCTCCCCTGATTTCTCAGTTTGGCCGGGTGGCCAGCTCTAGGAAGAGTCTTGGTGGTTCCAAACTTCTTCCATTTAAGAATGATGGAGGCCACTGTGTTCTTGGGGACTTTCAATGTTGCAGAAATTTTTGGTACCCTTCCCCAGATCTGTGCCTCGACATAATCCTGTCTCTGAGCACTACGGATAATTCCTTTGTCCTCATGGCTTGGTTTTTAATCTGACATGCACTGTCAACTGTGGGAACGTATATAGACAGGTGTGTGCCTTCCAAATCATATCCAATCAATTGAATTTACCACAGGTGGACACTGATCAAGTTGTAGAAACATCTCAAGGATGATCAATGGAAAACCAGCACCTGAGCACCTGAGCTCAATTTCGAGTCTCATAGCATGTAAATAAGGTATTTCTGCTTTTTATTATTAATACATTTGCAGAAATTTATAAAAACTGTTTTTTGCTTCGTCAATATGGGGTATTGTGTGTAGATTGCTGAGGAATTGTTATTTATTTAATCAATTTAAAATAAGGTTGTCTGTCTGTCACATAATAAAATCTGGAAAACGTCAAGGGGTCTGAATTGTTTCCGAAGGCACTGTATTTATATATATTTTATAAAAAATGTATTTCACCTTTATTTAACCAGGTAGGCCATTTGAGAACAAGTTCTCATTTACAACTGTGACCTGACCAAGATAAAGCAAAGCAGTGCGACAAAAACAACAACACAGAGCTACACAGAAACAAACGTACAGTCATTAACACAATAGAAATGTCTATGTACAGTGTGTGTAAATGTAGAAGAGTAGGGATGTAAGGCAATAAATAGGCCATGTGTCACACCCTGACTATAGTTTGCTTTGTATGTTTCTATGTTTTGTTTGGTCAGGGTGTGATCTGAGTGGGCATTCTATGTTGTGTGTCTAGTTTGTCTGTTTCTGTGTTTGGCCTGATATTGTCCTCAATCAGAGGCAGGTGTTAGTCATTGTCTCTGATTGGGAACCATATTTAGGTAGCCTGTTTGGTGTTGGGGTTTGTGGGTGATTGTTCCTGTTTCTGTGTTTGCACCAGATAGGGCTATTTTGGTTTTTCACATTTCTTGGTTTTGTTAGTCTATTCATGTATAGTTTCTTTATTAAAGAACCATGAATAATAACCACGCTGCGTTTTGGTCCGCCTCTCCTTCAATGGAAGAACCGCGTTACACCATGGAGGCAAAATAATTACAATTTATCATTAACACTGGAGTGATAGATGTGCAGATGATGATGTGCAAGTAGAGATACTGGGGTGAAAAAGAGCAAGAGGATAAGAACAATATGGAGATGAGGTAGTCGGGTGTGCTATTTACAGATTGGCTGTGTACAGGTACAGTGCTGCTCAGACAGCTGATGCTTAAAGTTAGAGGGAGATATAAGACACCAGCTTTAGTGATTTTTTTTGTGCAATTTGTTCCAGTCACTGGCAGCAGAGAACTGGAAGGAAAGGCAGCCAAAGGAAGTGTTGGCTTTGGGGGTGACCAGTGAAATATACCTGCTGGAGCGCGTGCTAAGGGTGGGTATTGCTATGGTGACCAGTGAGCTGAGATAAGGCGGGGCTTTACCTAGCATAGACTTATAGATGACCTGGAGTTTGGCGACGAGTATGTAGTGAGGGCGAGCCAACGAGAGCATACAGGTCTCAGTGGTGGGTAGTATATGGGGCTTTGGTGACAAAACGGATGGCACTGTGATAGACTACATCCAGTTTGCTGAGTAGCGTGTTGGAGGCTATTTCGTAAATGACATCGTCGAAGTCAAGGATCGGTAGGATAGTCAGTTTTATGAGGGTATGTTTGGCAGCATGAGTGAAGGAGGCTGTGTTGCAAAATAGGAAGCAGATTCTAGATTTTATTTTGGATTGGAGATGCTTAATGTGAGACTGGAAGGAGAGTTTACAGTCTAACCAGACACCTAGGTATTTGTAGTTGTCCACATATTCTAAGTAAGAACCGTCCAGAGTAGTGATCCTAGTAGGGTGGGAGGGTAAGGACAGCAATCGGTTGAAGAGCATGCACTTAGTTTTACTTGCATTTAAAAGCAGTTGGAGGTCTCGGAAGGAGTGTTGTATGGCATTGAAGCTCGTTTGGAGGTTTGTTAGCACGGTGTCCAAAGAAGGGCCAGAGGTATACAGAATGGTATCGTCTGCGTAGAGGTGGATCAGAGAATCGCCAGCAGCAAGAGCGACATCATTGATATATACAGAGAAAAGAGTCGGCTCGAGAATTGAACCCTGTGGCACACCCATAGAGATTGCCAGAGGTCCGGACAACAGGCTCTCCGATTTGACACACTGAACTCTATCTGAGAAGTAGTTGCTGAATCAGGAGATGCAGTCATTTGAGAAGCCAATGCTATTGAGTCTGCCGATAAGAATGCAGTGATTGACAGAGTCGAAAGCCTTGGCCAGGTCGATGAAGACGGCTGCACAGTACTGTCTTTTATCGAAGGCGGTCGATGATATCGTTTAGGACCTTGAGCATGGCTGATGTCCACCCATGACCAGCTCGGAAACCAGATTGCATAGTGGAGAAGGTAGGGTGGGATTCGAAATGGTCGGTGATCTGTTTGTTAACTTGGCTTTTGAAGATTTTAGAAAGGCAGGGCAGGATGGATATAGATCTATAACAGTTTGGGTCTAGAGTGTAGCATTGGATACAACAAAATACCTAGAAACTTCAGGTTGAACTCTACAAGGGAATGGCAGTGACATGGTCTTACCTCCTCTCCTTCTTGTCAGTGGGCTTATTGATGTCTCTGAAGATGTTGGACAGTATCCCATCAGTCCAGTCACGGGTGACAGGGTCCAGAATGCCGTACACCTCGATGACACTCATGGCTTTAGGGTTCAGGCAGTAAAGCTTGGTCACCAAGCCTAACCTGTAGGCATGAAAACAACCACAATTATGAGAGCTACTATTCCTAAAAACGCTCTCTGTTGAACGCTTTGAGAAGCAAGGCTGTTGTGATGCCAGCTGTCACAATGGTCTGAGAGGCACTGACCTGGTCTGGGCCTGGCACAGAGTGCTGATGACCACTGACTTGCCTCCACCTGTGGGGCCCACCACCATAGTGGTGTGTCTGGTCATCATGGTCTCATACATCTGCACCACCTTGTCCACCTGAACACCACAGACACTCAGCATTAGAAACAGGGACTTATCAACATCTTCACTTCATGTGTAGAAATAATAATTAGTCATCTTTCAATGCGGATGGACATTTTCACAAAGTTGCCTATGCCCTGAGATTTAAAGTTTAGACAGAGAAGAGTAGCCAGGGCACCTGGTTGGACAGGATGAGGTATTTGTTCTCCATCAGGGTCTGCTCCACAGCATCATTGAAGCTGGGGTAGCACACACGGGGGCAGTCAAGCCCCGGGAACAGGTCTGAGATCAGCCCCAGGAACAGAGGCACATCCTCAAACACAAACTTAGGCAGGTTCATGTCCCGCAGGGCACGCATCAACACCACATCCTGAGAGAGAAAAATGGAGAGAGAGGGTGAGGAGTAGGTGAGGAAGGAGACGCACACTCACTCAGTTAGTCATCTTCCTTTGAATGTAGATTCTGGCCACGAAGATGACGGTGCTGTACGGGAGAGAGAATGAAAAAAGACAGAGGGATAGAGAAAGAGAGAGATTGTCAAAGAAGTCAATGAAATAAAACCACCCCAAACTTCCAGAAAATTATAAATGCTCTCTTTGTCTCCTTACTATAAGTACAACACATAGGAATCGTATCACAGTGGACTTTGCATAATTTCACAGGTCTTTACCTCATTGAGGTCTGGTGAGCCTCTCTTCAGTTCTCCAGCCATCACTAACACAGATTTCAGAGCCCGCAGGCCAAAGTCATAGTGGAATTGCTTAGACAGCTGCTCCCTGGCCAGCTTGTACAGCACCGTCATCTTCTTGGCCAGAATCTACATTCAAAGGAAGATGACTAACTGAGTGAATGTGCGTCTAACAATGTCAGACAACACTTATCTATAATATTGTACGTGTGTTTTTGTGTGTGTTGATGAGAGGATGTGCTGCTCACCTTAGCCAAGAGGAATCCCTCTGAGAAGAGCATGATCTCACAGATCATCTGCAGGTCAGGGACGATGACGACCACGGGTCTGAACAGGGCTTTGACTGACTCAGGCAGCTCTGTGCGTCCAGCGTAGCCAGGGTTCATAGTAATGAAGATGCCCATGCGGTCGTCCATGCTGATCTCCTGGCCTTCAAACTGACACCCAAAACACATAGAGTACTGAGTTAAAATCGTCCTGAGTCAATGTCACCAACAGTTTTGAGCGAAAACATTCCAAAACTGGTCTCCCGGGTGGCACAGTGGTTAAGGGCGCTGCATTACAGCGCCAGCTGTGCCACCAGAGACTCTGGGTTCGCGCCCAGGCTCTGTCGTAACCGGCCGCGACCGGGAGGTCCGTGGGGCGACGCACAATTGGCCTAGCGTCGTTCGGGTTAGGGAGGGATTGGCCGGTAGGGATATCCTTGTCTCATCGCGCACCAGCGACTCCTGTGGCGGGCCGGGTGCAGTGCACGCTAACCAAGGTTGCCAGGTGCACGGTGTTTCCTCCGACACATTGGGTTGGATGCGCGCTGTGTTAAGAAGTAGTGCGGCTTGGTTGGGTTGTATATCGGAGGACGCACAACTTTCAACTTTCGTCATTCCCGAGCCCGTACGGGAGTTGTAGCGATGAGACAAGATAGTAGCTACTAACAATTGGATACCACGACATTTGGGGGTAAAATAAAAAACATCCCAAAACTTACCTTGCAATAATGTTCTGTAGCAAGCTTTTGTGTTTACCTCCTCAAATTGTAAGGTTTTAGTATTACCCTCTCCCAATCCAGAACTGTCCAGGTAGTGTCCAGACATCTAATAACTTACATGGAACCTCTTGAGGTGCAGGATGAGAGCGTTGCGGATGGTCTGGATCTGGGAGGAGATGACAGACAGCACAGAGGCATCGATGCGGTTGAACTCATCAAAGCAGCCCCAGGCACCACACTGGGCCAGGCCAGACAAGATCTTCCCCACAGCCTGGACACAGAGGAGGGGGAAGACAGAGGAGAGGAGAAGCATGATAAATGAATACACAAGGTAAATAAAGAAACTATTCATGTGGACTACAATAGAGGAAATAAAGCTTTAATTTTGGTGTGAGGGGCTTTACCATGTAGTCCATGCCCTCTCCACAGTTGGTGACCACACACAGGAGGCCCAGAGCCTTGGCCAGGTCCTTGGTGGACTCTGTCTTCCCCGTTCCAGCCGGCCCCGCGGGGGCTCCACCCAGGTACATGGACAGGGCCTGAGGCAAGCACAAACACAGTGGTAGTTACAGTTAGACAAAATCATTCACCTCCATCATTCAACAGTGTATAAATACAGACTGACAAAGCTTTCTGAGGTTCAGGTATTGTACTTGTGTGAGGGTGAGGTAGATGCGGTCAGTCAGAGGGGTGATGACCAGACGACCATTCAGTCCCATGTACTCATAACCATAGGAGAAAGCAGCGCTGCACTGGCGCACAAACAGATCATCGGGCTCCCGGTCCCAGTAGAACCTCAGCTGGCTCTCCCACTCAAACTCACGGGCGTCCATTATACTGCATGAGAGAGAAATGAGGAGAAACATCATCTAGTTTTCATCTGAAGTCATATGTCACTGCATGCAGTACAGTAAGTATAATAACAAAGCACTATGTTGTTCCCTACCTGTCCCGGACAAAGTTGTCCACAATGTCCCTGGCATGGACATCGATGATGAGGACAGTGTTGATCTTGCTTCGGTCGTTCTTCTTCATGGGCTGAGTGATGCGTGTCACCAGCTCGTCTATTTGCTGGTGCATCTTCTTAGCGTAGTTCTTCAGCGCTTGCTTGTCTCCCTTCTTCACCTTCTGGAAGACGTCCTCCACCTCCCAGGTCCACCACACCTGGTTCCCAGCCAGCACCACCATCCCCTGGTACAGCAACATCCAGTCAATCCTGAGGGAAACACACACTATGGACTGGTGCTGCTGAATATTTCACTGGCATCTTACACACATACAAAGTTTTACTTTGAAGACAGGAGTAGGTCCGTGTGTTTCTGAAACACACTAACCTGCCCCTGTCTTCACAGTAGCGGAAGATGGCTTCCTTGGTGATGAGTCTGTTGGTCCTCCTCATCTCCAGCAGTACTCCAGTCATCCAGTCCTCCACCCGGCCCTCGGCTGGCACCGGCCGCTTCAGGTCCATCACCTCTCCCTCCGCAGACACCAGGGCCCCAGCCACCGTCTCCCCGTTACCCCCCACGTCAAACCGCAGAGACGCTATGTTGTCATACATCTGGGTGGGAGGAAAAAGGGAGAGAAAAGGCAACGTTAACCCCACACACTTGAGGAAACAAAAGCCACAAAGATGACTACACCTTTGATCACCTGAAGAGAACCATCTCTGGCCTGTAGTGACATGCTACAGTACCTTTATTATGTGCTCCTGGACGCAGACAGGGTCGCTGCTACCCAGGATGCTGAGCAGCTCGTCGTCGGAGATGAAGAAGAAGCGAGGGAAGGCGTTACGTTTGGAATCCAGGTAGTCGTTGAGACTCTTCTGGCAGCGCTCCAAACCATCACTCAG
Organism: Oncorhynchus tshawytscha; assembly: GCF_018296145.1. Classification (NCBI taxonomy): domain Eukaryota; kingdom Metazoa; phylum Chordata; class Actinopteri; order Salmoniformes; family Salmonidae; genus Oncorhynchus; species Oncorhynchus tshawytscha. The sequence continues at coordinate 31,372,227 of NC_056432.1, forward strand.
ACTCTGCAGGTCAGTCAGCCGGTTGGGCACCAGACAGCACCTCTTAATTCCCGGGTCCTTCACTGTATCTGTCATAATCTAGAGTAGACCATGCAAGCACACAAAACTAAGTAAGACAATACTGTCTAAAAGCATTACGTGTTGTGTTTAATTATGTTCTAATAGAAGTGGGACTCAAGTCAATCACCTTTTTGAACATTTTGTCAATGTTGTCAAATTTCTTGGCTTCCTCAGGTAACTGAGAGCGGATATCCCCTCCAATGAAGATGCTCTCTAGGTACATCCACTTCCGCTGCACCAGCATCCAAACCTTAGGAGATGCCATATAATTTCAGGACAGATCCTGTATGGGTGGTTACCATTATACTCAACGGTGGTTTCAAAGGACAATGAGCTTGTGATGAGAGTTGTACGCAACAGTATTTTAACTCTTCCATGAACTAGGACCCAAAGGTCACTGGCTGTGTCCCAAAAGGCACCTTATTCCCTACATAATGCACTATGGGCCCTGGTAAAAAGTAGTGCACTATATATGGAATAGGGTGCTATTTGGGACGTTGACTGACCTCTATGACTTCGCTGATGAGGGACAGGCTCTTCTCCCACTGTTGTACGGTGGCCAGGAAGGGCCCTACGAAGCGGCTGCCTGCCATACTCTGAAGGTTCATGGCGTTGTCATCCAGGTTCTGCAGAATCTCGTCCACCACCCCCAGGATAGAGCCACGTTCCTGGGTGCCTTTGAAGTAGCGCTGCACACTAAACTTCATATTCTCCCAGGTCTCCACCACCTCCGTCACTCCCTGTACACAAACACACATATACCCATTATCTAAATGTAAATGACATATAAACTCAATGTTTAGTTATTGATACTGACCATACAATGTTGAACACACCGCAAAGAGAATTGTACAATTACAGCTTTGTGTGATGAAATAAACATCCTAAAGGGGTTGCTTGCCTTTTCAATACTGAGCTCTTTGACAGCTGAGGTGACAATCTCACCGATGACATTGCCATACTTGTTCAGCTCCATGGCGAACATGTTCTCTAGAGTGAAGGTGTCTGGATTCATCTCAAAGCTGGTGTTAGTCCTCTGCATCAGTTCCCTCCAGTGTCTGAGGAGGATCAAGCACAAACAAACATTCACATACTCTCTATATAAATAAATACATTAAAACCACATTCACTTCATTTGTTTCTATTTTTTTCAGGAGGTATTTTGTTGGCCTTCATTTATGTGCTCTCTGACACATGGAGTTGCATGGCAAATGGTCCAGGAAGACAAGGAAAGCACAAAGGACAATGCTCAAAGACTAGTTAGCCCTTCTCCCTCTGAGGGGCCAAAATGTATCTCTCTGTTACAGTATCCAGAGGACTGACTATTGAATGAGTGACAGAATAATACTACATTATCCATGTTTGGTATCTATCTGAAACGTGTTCACGGAGGATAACTCTGCTATCTATATGAATGATGATCTCTATCTCTAAATTACTCTATTATGTAAACGTTTTGTCTTCTCAGGAATTCTGCTTTATTTACATAGGTCTCATCCCCCACACACACCTTTAAATTCTGTGACACACTGTTGCGATTGGCCATGGGAGTGTATACGTTAATGGTAATGGTCAATGGTGGTTGGTTTTAGGTTGAAATGTACACTTTCATATATTATAAATGGAATTAAATGCCTTTGTTCTTGCTCTTCTCCTGTATCCAGTCCATGGAGGAAGGTTGTATGATCAATTCTCATTTCCTAGGCTTCTAGGCCTCTGGCCTAATAGGCATCTCTTTGTTCATGCTTTGTCTTATAAGTTAGCCCTAGGCTCTACAGTATACAGTGGGGCAAAAAAGTATTTAGTCAGCCACCAATTGTGCAAGTTCTCCCACTTAAAAATATGAGAGAGCCCTGTAATTTTCATCATAGGTACACTACAACTATGACAGACAAAATAAGAAAAAACATCTGGATTTGGACATTTTCACTTAGGGGTGTACTCACTTTTGTTGCCAGCGGTTTAGACATTAATGGCTGTGTGTTGAGTTATTTTGAGGGGACAGCAAATTTACACTGTTGTACAAGCTGTACACTCAATACTTTACATTGTAGCAAAGTGTCATTTCTTCAGTGTTGTCACATGAAAAGATATACTCAAATATTTACAAAAATGTGAGGGGTGTACTCACTTGTGTGATATACTGTATATATAATATCCTGTATATACACATATCAAATATTACTTCCCACTACAGTCATGTGATTGTTATAGGGCCTGTGTGTTGATATCAGGTTCTGTCACCTAAACATCCTACTCTCTAAGTCCACATCCATAGGTGATTAGGCGTACCTGTCTCTGAGGGCCTCGTTCTTCAGGTCCAGAAGGAGAGGCAGGGACTCTTTGAACTCCTTCATGCGTCCCTCTAGGAAGAAGGACACAGGCAGGGCCCGCACATCTTTAGGCAGCTTCCTCAGACTCTTAATGAAGCTCTCAACGCCCTCCTGCAGCAGCTGGATGTTCAGGTTCGCCCACAGAGTCTGGGACCACTCCGTCTTAGCTGCCTGAAAGACACACATAAGGCAACACACATAAAGGCAATGCACACAGAACTCTAGAAAACATTGGGGCCATACTTGCAAACATAAGCACGCATTTAAAGTTAAACAGATTCTCACGTACAAAATGCGCATCATCCAATTAAAATAGTTGATTTACTAGCATATGACCGAACGTTAAATTGTAGCTTGTCCCATCAGATAACATGGTACAAGTTAACCCTAGAAGTCAGAACCCATCAATGGAAAAAAAGATAGAGGTCCTTACAAGAAAGCTTATTATACATTGTTAAAAAAAGAAAGTCTTATATATTGGTCAAATCGCAGTTCTCACCACTTCTAGGTGGAACCCACTACTAAAGTGGTTGACCCGTAATTGAAAGTGCTTTTTAACAATGGGTTCGAGCCATTGTCGCATTAAGCATTTTTGTTGAGGAGAAATCTGTTCAATGTTGGACCTTGATGCTCGATTCAAAAGGCATGTGACAAAGGGGGTTATTATAATAGTGCAAAACTATAAAACATTGTAGGCCTGCATGTAAGTGTAGCATACATGAGAACATACTAATGACAGCCAAGTGTCTTACTACATTAAGAGTTGATTTAAGATGCAATACTGCCACCTGTAGGATGATAACAAGTGTGCAAACTATTTCTACTGTACAGTCGCGGCCAAAGGTTTTGAGAATGACACAAATATTAATTTCCACAAAGTTTGCTGCTTCAGGGTCTTTAGATATTTTTGTTAGATGTTACTATGGAATACTGAAGTATAATTACAAGCATTTCATAAGTGTCAAAGGCTTTTATTGACAATTACATGAAGTTGATGCAAAGAGTCAATATTTGCAGTGTTGACCCTTCTTTTTCAAGACCTCTGCAATCCGCCACTGGCATGCTGTCAATTAACTTCCCACATCCTGACTGATGGCAGCCCATTCTTGCATAATCAATGCTTGGAGTTTGTCAGAATTTGTGGGTTTTTGTTTGTCCACCCGCCTCTTGAGGATTGAGAAGCAACCCCACACATGAATGGTCTCAGGATGCTTTACTGTTGGCATGACACAAGACTGATGGTAGCGCTCACCTTGTCTTCTCAGGACAAGCTTCTTTCCGGATGCTCTAAACAATCGGAAAGGGGATTCATCAGAGAAAATTACTTTACCCCAGTCCTCAGCAGTCCAATCCCTGTACCTTTTGCAGAATATCAGTCTTTCCCTGATGTTTTTCCTGGAGAGAAGTAGCTTTTTTTTGCTGCCCTTCTTGACACCAGGCCATCCTCCAAAAGTCTTTGCCTCACAATTGAACCGCTCTCCTTGAAGTTCTTGATGATCCGATAAATGGTTGATTGAAGTGCAATCTTACTGGCAGCAATATCCTTGCCTGTGAAGCCCTTTTTGTGCAAAGCAATGATGACGGCACGTGTTTCCTTGCAGGTAACCATGATTGACAGAGGAAGAACAATGATTTCAAGCACCACCCTCCTTTTGAAGCTTCCAGTCTGTTATTCAAACTCAATCAGCATGACAGAGTGATCTCCAGCCTTGTCCTCGTCAACACTCACACCTGTGTTAACGAGAGAATCACTGAAATGATGTTAGCTGGTCCTTTTGTGGCAGGGCTGAAATGCAGTGGAAATGTTGTTTGGGGATTCAGTTCATTTGCATGGCAAAGAGGGACTTTGCAATTAATTGCAATTTATCTGATCACTCTTCATAACATTCTGGACTATATGCAAATTGCCATCATACAAACTGAGACAGCAGACTTTGTGAAAATAATATTTGTGTCATTCTCAAAACTTTTGGCCACGACTGTAGTTCTACTTTGGATCATCCTTCTCTAGTGAAATAACACTTAAGACAAAGCAGATGATTATAAAAATGCATGAAAATGTCGGCCTGCTTTCAGGCGTACACGTCCATGTAAGATATGCTATGCAATCAGATTTTTAGGCAATAGCAGTGTGTTTGTGTGCAAGGCTGAAATTGAATGAATGTCCCTTTTCAACACACTAACCCACAGGTGTCAAACTCATTACACGGAGGGTTGAGTGTCTGCGAGTTTTCGCTCCACAATTGTACTTGATTGATGATTGGCCAGGTCGCAATTGTAAATGAGAACTTGTTCTCAACTTGCCTACCTGGTTAAATAAAGGTGAAATAAATAAATAAATCAAATTAATTAAGATCACTAATTAGTAAGGAACAACTGAAAAGATAAACCAAAAACCTGCAGACACTCGGCCCACAGTGGAATGAGTTTGACACCCATGCACGCACTAACCCAATAGGCTACATATAAATCTATATTTCAAAGGGGGCGGGGGACGACTATTCGTGAGATTCGAACTCTTGCCAAAATCTGGGACAATTACAGGGACTAGGAACTTTACACAGACAGCAATTTGACCAGTCAGTCAAAGACACGTGATAGCCTAGTTGCTTTGGTCAGAACGTGCTGTTGGACTGAGGTATGTTAAAGATGCTTCCAATGAACAAGTGTTGGAACATGTCCAACTACGTCTCGGATTTTTATTGGCTGCAGAAGCTGTAAAATAAAAAATAAATAAAAAAGGGCTAACATGTGCCATGTTATCTGACGGGACCAGCTACTATAGAGTACCACAGTACGAGTCATAATACCCATAAAACCTGGAAATGGTTCCAATCATTTCCCCACCATTTATTTTTCCCATAGGGGATTTTAGAAACACTTACAATAAGGGCTGTGATTTGTGTAGGCTTACCCTGACGTGACGTTTTGATAACCGTGTAAATCACAAGGTGACTTTTATCAATATATTCGTCTTTATGTCACATGCAAGTAAATCAGCCATTTTAATTGGCTGATAGACATTTTGTGCATGAGAACCTGTTTAACTTGAAATGCTTGCTTATGTTTGCAAGTTTGGCGCCATTGTGTTCTCTATTACACAAACACACACTTTACTCAACCCACAAACTCGTACCTTCTGAGACTTGTAGATCTCGTAGATCTGTCGCAGGCCCTTCATCTCCTTCTGTACGTTTTGCAGCTCTGTGTACATGGTGATTGGCAGGTCAAAGAGCTTCTCTGCATTAGCCAACTCTTGACGTCCCGCCTCTATTTTGGCTAGTTCTGTCTCATAGGTCCCCATCACTGTCACTCCTACACAGAGAATGGGGAAAGACATCAAATCACCCAGTGAGCAGTGATGGGGCTGTTAAGACAGTCTGATGGGAAGGGGGTCAACACTTACCTTTCTCCAGGTTGTCTCCCACAGCTCCAGGTCCATGCATGTTGAAGCTCTCTGCAAAGACGGTCAGCTCCTGCTTATACGTCTCAATCTGCTCCTTAGTAATCTGTGAGACAGGGGAGAGGGGATGTACATTTTGGGATGAGGGTCGTAATGATAGATATAGGCGAGACTGTGATGGTAAAGTTAGTGTTGGTCGAGGTGTCATGGCGTCTGTCTCACCTCAGTGAAGGTCTTCTTGACCCGTCCTAGGCTGTGGTCCACCAGTCTGGATTCTTCAAACAGATCACTCCACAGGCGGCCGATACTAGCCGACAACTGCAGCTCCTCCTCCGTGGCCTGCAACACACACAGGGATCCACACTCAAACAGGGGACAGCAACACAATAAACTCAAAAGGAAAAACTATACAGACGTACACTCAACAGACAAATAACGAAGAGACAATATACAGACACTCGAGTAATGTATGTTCCTCACCTCTACTTTGTACATGCCCAGGGTCCTGTATCTCTCCTGGATGTCAGTGAACCTCATTTCCACAGCCAGAGACATGTCCCTGATGTCTGAGATGGTGCCCAGGACAAACTTCAGGTCCTCCAGGGTGTTTGGGCTCCTCTTCAGGTTCTCAGACAGTTGCTATTCAACAATACAATCATACACAAACATGAGGGGTTGCTTAGTAAGGAATAGAGTTTAAGAGAATAGCATCAATTCATAGTATGATGCATTTATTTTTTATTTAACCTTTATTTTATCAGGGCGTCATACTGAGACCAAGGTCTCTTTTACCGATGAGCCCTGAATTACAGAAATGACAGAAAATACACACATCAAAATATAAATACAGTGCTGTGAAAAGTATTTGCCCCCTTTTAGATGTTCTCTATTTTTGCATATTTTTTAAACTGAATGTTATCAGATCTTCAACCAAAACCTAATATTAGATAAACGGAACTTGAGTTAACATTTTTTTTAAATGGATACTTACTTTATTTATTTAAAAGTTATGTAACTCCCAATTCCCCTGTGCGAAAAAGTAATTGCCCCCTTACACTCAATAACGGGTTGTGCCACCTTTAGTTGCAATGACTGCAACCAAATGCTTCCTGCAGATATTGATCAGTCTCACATTGCTGTGGAGGAATTTTGGCCCGATCTTGCATGCAGAACTGCCTTAACTCAGCAACATTTGTTGGTTTTCAAGCAGGAACTGCTCGTTTCAAGTCCTGCCACAACATCTCAATTGGGATTAGGTCTGGACTTTGACTAGGCCATTCCAAAATGTATTTTTTTGGTTGCTTTCAGACATTTTCATGTGGACTTGATTGTGTGTTTTGGATCATTGTCTTGCTGCATGACCCAGCTGCGCTTCAGCTCACAGACAGATGGCCTGACATTTTCCTGTAGAATTCTCTGATACAAAGCACAATTCATGGTTCCTTCTATTAAGACAAGTTGTCCAGGTCACGAGGCAGCAAAGCATCCTCAAACCATCACACTACCACCACCATGCTTGACAGTTGGTATAAGGTTCTTACCGTTGAATGCAGTGTTTGGTTTTCGCCAGGAATAATGGGACCCATGTCGTCCAAAAAGTAATACTTTTGACTCATCTGTCTTCCAAGAGTCTTGATGATCATCCAGATGTTTCCAGGTGCTTTTTGGCCAACTTTCGTTAACTTTTTGGATGAGATGTGTCCAATTATGTCTGGCGAAAACCAAACACTGCATTTTTTACATGTTTACATGAAGTTTACATGAAAATGGTTCAAAAGCAACACATTTGAAGTTTTGTAATGGCCTAGTCAAAGTTCAGACCTAATCCCAATTGGGTTGTTGTGGCAGGACTTAAAATAAGCAGTTCATGCATGAAAACCAACAAATGTCGCTGAGTTAAAGCAGTTCTGCATGCAAGAGTGGGCCAAAATTCCTCCACAGCAATGTGAGACTGATCAATATCTGTAGGAAGCATTTGGTTGCAGTCAAAAGTCAAAAGTTTAGTAATGATGTTAAGTACAGTGGCAGTTTTTGTAAAAGGGCTTTATAAATGAAAACAGAGCAATGTTTCAACCTACGTGACATCAAAGAGAGATCCAACCAACTTTCTGGTAGTAATACAACTGTCTGCCGTAAAAAAGTGCAGTGCGCTATGATAAACTGCATCTAACAGCTTTAATGAAGTGGCAGCTGCGTTCATATACAGTAGATGATGTCGCCATAGTCTAGTACCGATAGGAACATTGACTGAATAATAAGTATGCAGTACCAGTAGCTCATCCCGCAGGTTGAACAGGTCCTCTCGGGCTGACTCGTTGAGCAGTCTGCCCAGAGAGTTGACCCAGGCCTGAGCGTTCTCCTGCACGGTGCGGGCCAGAGGCTCTAGGTTCAGCCTCATGATGTGCTCATCCTTTACCAGTGGCTGCAGTGCCACCTCTACGCTAACCCGGGCATAGAACTGCAGCTTTTCGTCATACATGACATAGGAGGGCCTCTTTGCAGCAAACTTCTCCATGACAATGGCCTTATCCAGCTTCCAGAGGGGCCGGTAGCGCTTCCAGCGATTGAGGTAGCGTCCCACTGCGCTGAGGAGGCGCTGGATATTCTGGGAGACGGCCATGGCCCTTTCATTGACCTGGGGGTGCTGACACACCTCGCTGTAGAAACTGAACACCACCGACTCACCCTCTCCATCAACACGCTGAGGGGGACACTCTATACAGGTGCCATGCATCCAGCGCACAAACCGCTAGTGGGGGAAGAGAGTCACACCAGTCATACACTACACAGGGATATCTTCTTATATGTTGGTAAACAGGTATGGGGAGGGGAAGGGTGTTGTGTCCTACCTTGGTGCTCTCTACACAGTCTCTGACACACTGCATGATGAGCTTGTACACCTCGCTGTTTTTGGGGTGCAGCACAATCTCAGGGGCAGACAAGATGGTTTCAATTTGGAAAAGTGGGGTGTTGCCCATCATGGCCATGTTAAAAGTCTGGATGTTCCTACAAGAGAGAACAGAGATAATGCACTGTTATGTCTACACCTTTCATCTCAAATTATGAAACATTACCAATTTTTCCATAGCTTACAATACCACAATGTGTATTTGCCTGTACTTAAAGCCACCTGGAAAGAGGTATGCTAAATGTCCCACCTGAGCACCATCTTGGTGAGGGAGTCGAAGACCTTGCGTTCCCAGTAGGTGTAGTACTGGCCCATGCGCTTGGCTTTGCCACTGTTGGTCTGCATGATCAGACTCTCCATCTTGGTGAGCAGGGGGCCAATGGCTGTGTACTTCCTACTCAGGAGATTCAAATCCTTCGCCCTCTCTCGCTCGATCAGCTCACAGAACTCTTTCACTCCTAAAACCACAGTTATAGTGAGGGAGGGCTAAAATACTGAAAATGCCAGTTTATCAGACTCTCGTTCCCACTTGATGTGATATTTTAGCTTACCCAATGTCATTCTAAATAGTATTGACATTCTGTTTACCTGGAAGGTCATCAGATTTGTCTGGGGCTGGAAATTTGAATAAGTTGGCTGTCTCAATGGACTGCAACTTGGCATCAATGTCCCTCTCATTCTTCTGAATTTGATTGACCAGCGACTCAAACTTAGACGCAGCCTGGGTGCCTCGGTTGATGAACTCAGAGATGCCTTAAACCAGAAAGGACAGATACCTCTGAGTATTGTGACGTTTACTCACACTGGGGAACGAAAAACAATGAAAACTTCAAATGCACATTTATTTCATTATATCAGAGCAGAGCGTATGTACCCAGGGCGTTCCAGTTGAGCCTCTTGTATCCTGAGCGCATCACCCTCCTCAGCTCCTGGATCTGCTCGGCCAGTAGGAAGAACTCTGCATCGTTCAGACAGTCCATCAGAGAGTGGTAGCGGTTCACCAGGTTCTTCAACCCATCCACATATCTAGTAGAACAGTGTTAAAGCAGGTTAAGACAACTGTGATGAGTACACCAACTGGTTTAGCTGTTTCCATCTGTTGCCACTCAGTGTTGGTTGTGTGGAAATATCACCTGAGGAATTTGTCCTCCTGCAGAGCCACATTACGGGCAAGCTCAGGCACAGAGTAGCCCAATTGTTCCAAGTACTTGGTCTCTGAAATGATCTCCTTCAGCTCCGGGGCAAAATTCATCATGTAACGCACCCCTCTCTCCATGTCACGCTCAGTTGCTGGGCCAGTCTGAGAAAGAAAGTATGCAGATATGAGAAAACATAAGGGACATATCACCCAAGAGACAATGTTAAGGGACTTCACAAGATGTTTACAGGATAGACTTGTTCATAAAAGCCTTGCTAGTGAGGAAAGGTGTATTTCATCCTAGGCACCAGCCGCCCGGTGATGCATTACTATGTACCATGTCTAGAGGGGGCTGTTCTCCAGTGACGACCCCTGAGCTGTTGACCATGACCAGCAGGGTCCTCTTCATCAGCAGGGGCAGGCTTTGTTCTGTCTCGTCACGCCAGCGCTCATACTTCTTCTGCTCATACTCCTTCATACGGATCCCTACTTCCAGGTACTTGGCCTTGGCCTAAGGAGAAGAAGATGATGCTGTAAAAAAACTGTTTCAGACAAAGGTTTTTATCCCAAATGGCACCCTATTCCCTATGTAGTGCATTACTTTTGACCAGGGAATAGGTTTCCATTTTGGAGACATACATGTGATGTACAACATGGAGCAATTACTCTGATTAGTTAGTTCGTTGCTCAGTGCTCTCACCGCTTTGCCTGGCTCACTCTCCAGCATATCTGTGACCTCCAGGAAGCGGATGATGGTGTGTTTGATGTGGTGGAAGAGAGAACGCTCCCAGTAGATGGCTCCAGCCACTGGGGGTTGGTTCTTATTCAGAGGAGGGTTGTCCTTGCACTTCACAAATATCCCGTTGATTATGTCCACCTATCCCACAACACACAACAGTGACCAAGCTTTCCTAAAGCTCACACCATTACCATGACTCCATCCAGATGCCACATTGTGTATACAAATTATATGATTTCAGTGTGAGTACCTTTTGAACTCTACAAATTATATGAAAAATATACAATTATATATTATAAGCCTGGAGCTTATGTCAAGACCAATCCAATCAACACATTTGCGTTCTTTTCTGTTATTTTGATGTCTGTTTCCTAAGGTACCTCTTTGCAGTACTGGGCCAGGATGTCGTTGAACTTCATCATCATCTGGTTGTTGATGGCCTCTCTGGAGCGGATGTGTTTGAACTTCAGAAGCATGTCGAAGGCTGCCGACGCAGAGCGCAGCGTCTTGAAGGACTGGTCAATGAAGTTGATGGCCTCTCCTTCGATAGCCTGGGTAGACAGACAAGGTGAGAGGAGTGAATCATGGCTTGGTGATGAATGAATGAATGAATGTGGATTCCAAAATTGCTACCAGGATGTCCTGCTGCTCCCACCTGAACCTTGGCCTTGAAGTCCTGCATGACCATCTTCCAACTGCCCATCTTGCGGATGTTGAAGGGGTCGAAGCTGAGCTCCTCGATGGGCACCACCAGGCTGTCTACCCAGCGCAGCACATCGTCAATACGCTTAGGATCCCCCGTCACTGCCTTCAGCTCTGGACCAAAGATGTTATAGAACTCCTCCAAGATCTGCAAAAGTATGTTCCTATTGTGTTTAGCTAGAAGTGAATGCCTTACAATTGGTTTTCATAAAGTGTTGAGCATTCATAGAACACATGGGAAAACAGGGTGTGGGTTAGTCATTGAATAAATAAAGGATATGCATGTGATCGGTCTGTTTAAGGTTAGATTGAGAGGATGTTGAGGTGTTTGTCACTCAGGCAGGTTGAACTGACCTGCAGGATTTTGTACAGGTCCTGGCAGATGGAGGCCATATAGTCGGTCTTCTCAAACAGCTTTTTGCGGTCAAACTCCCAGCGTGGGTCTCTACCTGATGTTTCAATCCTGGCCCGCACCTCAAAGTAACAAGCCTTCCACTGGTCCAGCACCTGCTTTCCATCCTGAGCTTTGGCCTTCGCAACCTCCCTCTTGTCTCTGTCCATTACAAAGAATATAAGAATCAAGCAAAGACAGCGACATACAGTACATGTCATTGTAAAGAGAGGATGAGAAAACATGACTTTCGTATAAAAACCTTTAGGGTTATAGATTGCAGTTAGGATTTCAAAACTAAGAGTGGAGTTAGTTGAAGTCATGAGAAGAGGTAAGAGGACAGGATCAACTCACTTGAAGAGCATGCGGACATTGACGACACGAGCCACGCGCTCAGACAGCTCCCAGGCAATGCGCTCCATGAGGGGCACCATGCGTTCGTCCTTGTTGTAGTGGCTGGAGATTATCCACACCATGCGCAGGCCGTTCATCATCAGAGGGATGGTGTCCAGGATCACACCAAAGTCTGCCCCCGTGGCCAGGTTCTGGGATACACAAGACAAATGCTAAGTCGGGGCATGGAGAAGAGCTTACAATTTGGCCTCAAGGATATAAGGACGACATATCAAAATAACTTATTCCATCTTTCAGCAGCAGAATAGTCAGACCTACATCTTTCAATTATACATAGAATGTTTCTGCCATAATGTGAGGTTTGGGGAGAACAGGGTATCTTTTTCAGGACTATGAGCCCACCTTGAAGTGTCGCTCCAGTGTGCTGAGGAAGCGTACATTCTCCACAGACTCCACATGGAGCTTGCTGAGCTCGGTCACGGTCAGGTCCAGGTTCTGGACAGTGACCGGGTCAGCTTTAGTCATCACCTCCAGGATCTTCTTCACCACAGGCAGTTTGAGCTGCTCACTCAGAGCACTCAGAATGGCTGTTCGCTCCCGCCAGAAATCTATCTCTGCCATGGGGCCTGGCACCTGGGAATAGGAATTAGTGTAAAACAACGAGAAATTGTAGTAATCTGACATTTTTACTTAAAAAAACAACAACAATTTTACTCATTTATTTTCATTTTGAATCATAAAAGGTCTGCATACATCAAATGTATGGGCCCAGTAGCCTATTCCCTCTCACCTGTGGTTTCTTCTTCTGCTGCTCCTCAATGACGATGGTGATCTGAGTCTGCCAGTTCATCACACACTGCTCCAGCTTTTCCACCACCTCTGGAGTGGCCAGCAGCGCATCCACCTCTGGCTCCAGGTCCAACTCAGGGATGTGCAGCTTAATCTCACCTGAAATGGAGAGGCCACAGCATCATCATTTACCACATAAACCTTCAGATACTGTTTAAAACCCCTGAGAAAGTGGTGCACTTGTTACATGACGCATGCATGCATTTACACATATCATTCTTACAGAGAGCATGGTAGCTGCTGAACTAAGTCCTGACCCTGTTGATGGTTGGGTCCTGTCTGGGAGAAGGAACTATTTGATGGTATGATATACAAACACAGACACACACACCTTCCAGCTGCTGGAGAGTCCTTTCGATGTGACCCAGGAACTTGTGAGTGCTGTTAAGTAACTCATCACGAATCATAAGTACCCCACGAGACTCCACAGGCCTCTCATCCTTGTCCCCCTTCCCATCACCAGTTGCCTCCTTATCCTGGGAGGCAGCTGCCCCCTGCTGGTAGCCTCCATCAGTCAACTTCAGCTGGTTGACAGACAGCATTGGAATGTACACCTGGAATCACCAAGAAACAGTAGGGTAACGATGGCTTGAGACTTAAAGGGCTCATATGAAACAACTAAGAACAGAACGCAGTAAGCTTTAATGGGCCACTTAAAAAGAAGAGTGCATATTATACATGAGTCATAAACATGAATATCCTATCTAACTTGTTCATCAAGTTTGAAGATTTTGTCTCAAGTACAGTATGAATCCCTTGTCTATTACACACGTAGTTGAGCATGTCCTTCAGCATCAGTAGAGAATGTCCATTCAGCATGCCAATCTCCAACAGTTTGGGCATCAGATTGTTGGCCTCATTCACGTCAATGGGCTCAATGATGGTTTCTAAAAACAGAAAAAATATATATAAATGAAACATTAATATATAAAAATATATAAATGAAACATTAAATAGGGTCTTGAATGCTTTCTCTGTGACAAATTAGGGACACACGAATAATAACACAGTGAGTAGACCGGTCTTCCTTTGGTTCCCTTCTCTCACCCACCTTTAGTGTTCCTGAGAAAGTAAAGGATGTTGGATTTCATGAACCTCTCTGGGACATGATTTACTGCTACATGCAGCTCCATGTGGTACACAACTTGAATCTCAATCCTCTGTGACAAGAACACAAAATCAGACAGATAACAAGATAGATGTGCTTCCATCTCACTCAACTAATATGGCCTTCACTTCATGTCCAATACACGGATCATATTATTTGACCAGATTCCAGATTCTTGTTATAGCCTAGCCCTCAAAAACAATAGACTACTATTAAGTGCTATGCATTTTATAACACCTTGAATAATGTTTGAAAGGGAGGCTGTAGTCCCACACAGAGGATAAATCTTACAGTGAGGGGAGGCTCATCTTCTGAGTCAGAGGTGCCCTCAGTTTCGTGGGCCTGGGAGTCATCTGCAGGGTGTGTAGACTCTGTCTTTGGGGCATCTGACATACGTGAGGCCTCTGAGTCTCTCCTCTTTTTCTTTTCTGTGGCCATACAGAAACAAGTGTCAATATATGCAATGACAGTAAAAGCTTGTATCCAATAATAGGAGGGAAAAGGATAGGTCTACTGTATGTATTACGTGTACCACTACACCACAACCAGTCACATTGTATCTAAGCAGATACTACACTAGTAGTACTGACTATCTCCAGGGGACTTGTCTCTCTCAGAAGCAGGTGTGTCACAGGAGGGTTTGGATGACTCTGCCAGGCTGCCTTCATCCCCATTCTCAGCTAGTTCCGAGGGACCTTTAATCAGAAAACAGGTAGAAAGTATTTTAATGTTACACATAATAGTAATTACTAGCTGAACAATTGAAAATATTGTTGGCTGTCACTGTCACTCTTGGTCATGTAGCTAGGTTTAAATCAGAAACCTCTGTTGTTGGTTAGCAAATGTAGCTAACGTAGCTAGCTAGGCTGCTTGGGCCTGCTTTGCTAGCAGAAGTATCACAGGTCTTTTCTCATTTGGGCAAAAGTCCATATTCTACCCTCTCTCCTCTGTGACACGGAAACTGATAAGTGGCAGAGGAGATGTCAATTAGTTAGTAGGTGAACGGAAGAGTGTATCCTACCGGAGTCTTGAAATCTGCCACACCATATTTGCCATGTCTTTAACCAAAGCCTAAAAATAGTAAAGCACCCTTTGGTGGATCTAACAGCCGCCCAATCAGTTTGCTGCCTGTTCTTAGTAAACTGATGGAGAGAATTGTGTTTGAACAAATACAATGCTGTTTTTTAAAGAACAAGTTAACTACTGACTTTCAGCATGCATATAGGGAAGGGCACTCGACTTGTACTGCACTGACTCAAATGATTGGCTAAAATAAATGGATAATAAGATGGTAGTTGGAGCTCTATTGTTAGATTTCAGTGCAGCCTCTGATGTTATTGATCATAATTTGCTTTTGAAAAAACTAACTTGTTATGGCTTTACATCACCTGCTATCACATCATTGGAGAGTTGCTTATCCAATAGAACTCAGAGAGTAATATTCAATGGAAGCTTCCCTAACATCCGATATGTACAGTGTGGTATCCCTCAGGGCAGTTTCCTTGGTCCATTACGCTTCTCTATTTTTAGAAATGATTTGCCACTCGTCTTACAAGAAGCTAAAATGACTATGTATGCTGATGATTGCACACTACACCTCAGCACCTACATCCGGTGAGCGCACTGAGACTCTTAGCGAGGTGTTACAGTTAGTGTCAGAATGGGTAATTAACAATAAACTGGACTTAAATACATCTAAAGCATTGTATTTGGTTCAAAGCATTCTTAGACCTAAACTTCAACTGGATTTGTGCATAAAGGGTGTAACCACTGAACAAGTTGAAGAAGCTGAACTCCTAGGAGTAACATTGGATGGTCAGTGATCATGGTCAAGTCATATTGACAAAGTTGTTGTGAAGATGGGGAGAGGTATGTCTGTTATAAAAAGCTATTCTGCGTTTATGACACAAAGATCAACTGTACTAGTTGTTCAGGCTTTGATCTTGTCCCATCTTGATTGCTGTCTGGTAATATGGTCAGGTGAAGCAAAGAAAGACCTAGCAAAGCTGCTGCTGGCTCAAAACAAATCAGCACTCCTTGCCCTTAACTGCACACACAGTGTCACACCCTGACCATAGTTTGCTTTGTATGTTTCTATGTTTTGGTTGGTCAGGGTGTGATCTGAGTGGGCATTCTATGTTACATGTCTAGTTTGTCTAGTTCTATGTTTGGCCTGATTTGGTTCTCAATCAGAGGCAGGTGTTAGTCATTGTCTCTGATTGGGAACCATATTTAGGTAGCCTGGGTTTCACTGTGTGTTTGTGGGTGATTGTTCCTGTCTTTGTGTTTGCACCAGATAGGGCTGTTTTGCGTTCTCACGTTTATTGTTTTCGTTAGTTTATTAATGTATAGCGTCTTCATTAAAAAAACATGAATAACCACCACGCTGCGTTTTGGTCCGCCTCTCCTTCACCACAAGAGAATCGTTACACACAGAACTAACATCAACAACACACATGATAGTCTTTCACTGTTGAAGAGAAATATACTACTTCTATTCTCGTCTTTTTAAGAAACATGCATGTATTAAAAATATACACTGCTCAAAAAAATAAAGGGAACACTAAAATAACACATCCTAGATCTGAATGAATGAAATATTCTTATTAAATACTTTTTTCTTTACATAGTTGAATGTGCTGACAACAAAATCACACAAAAATTATCAATGGAAATCAAATTTATCAACCCATAGATGTCTGGATTTGGAGTCACACTCAATTAAAGTGGAAAACCACACTACAGGCTGTTCCAACTTTGATGTAATGTCCTTAAAACAAGTCAAAATGAGGCTCAGTAGTGTGTGCGGCCTCCACGTGCCTGTATGACCTCCCTACAACGCCTGGGCATGCTCCTGATGAGGTGGCGGATGGTCTCCTGAGGGATTTCCTCCCAGACCTGGACTAAAGCATCCGCCACCTCCTGGACAGTCTGTGGTGCAACGTGGCGTTGGTGGATGGAGCGTGGCGTTGGTAGATGGAGCCTTCCTCTTGCAGGAACTGCTGACACACTCCAGCCACATGAGGTCTAGCATTGTCTTGCATTAGGAGGAACCCAGGGCCAACCGCACCCGCATATGGTCTCACAAGGGCTCTGAGGATCTCATCTCGGTACCTAATGGCAGTCAGGCTACCTCTGGCGAGCACATGGAGGGCTGTGCGGCCCCCCAAAGAAATGCCACCCCACACCATGACTGACCCACCGCCAAACCGCTCATGCTGGAGGATGTTGCAGGCAGCAGAACGTTCTCCACGGCGTCTCCAGACTGTCACGTCTGTCACATGTGCTCAGTGTAAACCTGCTTTCATCTGTGAAGAGCACAGTGCGCCAGTGGTCGAATTTGCCAATCTCTGTGTTCTCTGGCAAATGCCAAACGTCCTGCACGGTGTTGGGCTGTAAGCACAACCCCCACCTGTGGACGTCGGGCCCTCATACCACCCTCATGGAGTCTGTTTCTGACCGTTCGAGCAGACACATGCACATTTGTGGCCTGCTGGAGGTCATTTTGCAGGGCTCTCGCAGTGCTCCTCCTGCTCCTCCTTGCACAAAGGCAGAGGTAGCGGTCCTGCTGCTGCTGGGTTGTTGCCCTCCTACGGCCTCCACGCCTCCTGATGTACTGGCCTGTCTCCTGGTAGCGCCTCCATGCTCTGGACACTACGCTGACAGACACAGCAAACTTTCTTGCCACATCTTGCATTGATGTGCCATCCTGGATGAGCTGCACTACCTGAGCCACTTGTGTGGGTTGTAGACTCCGTCTCATGCTACCACTAGAGTGAAAGCACCGCCAGCATTCAAAAGTGACCAAAACATCAGCCAGGAAGCATAGGAACTGAGAAGTGGTCTGTGGTCCCCACCTGCAGAACCACTCCTTTATTGGGGGTGTCTTGCTAAATGCCTATAATTTCCACCTGTTGTCTATTCCATTTGCACAACAGCATGTGAAATGTATTGTCAATCAGTGTTGCTTCCTAAGTGGACAGTTTGATTTCACAGAAGTGTGATTGACTTGGAGTTACATTGTGTTGTTTAAGTGTTGCCTTTATTTTTTTGAGCAGTGTATTTGCAGACACTTCAAACAGACATACAGGGGCAAGAGAAAGTATGTGAACCATTTGGAATTACCTGGAGTTCTGCATAAATTTGATAGAAGATTTGATCTGATCTTCATCTAATTCACAACAATAGACAAACTCTGTGTGCTTAAACTAATAACACACACATTATTGCATTTCTCTTCTATATTGAATACATCATTTAAACATTCACAGTGTAGGTTGGAAAAAGTATGTGAACCCCTAGGCTAATGACTTCTCCAAAAGCTCATTGGAGTCAGGAGTCAACTAACTTGGAGTCGAATCAATGAGATGAGATTGGAGATTAGAGCTGCCCTGCCCCACAAAATTTGAGTTTGTTATTCACAGAAGCATTACCTGATGTGAACCATGCCTCGAACAAAAGAGAACTCAGAAGACCTAAGATTAAGAATGGTTGCCTTGCATAAAGCTGGAAAGGGTTACCAAAGTATCTCTAAAAGAAAGTCCACGGTAAGACAAATTGTCTATACCGTACATTTAGAAATTTCAGCACTGTTGCTACTCTCCCTAGGAGTGGCTGTCCTGCAAATATGACTGCAAGAGCACAGCACAGAATGCTCAATGAGGTTAAGAAGAATCCTAGAATGTCAGCTAAAGACTTACAGAAGTCTCTGGAAGATGCTAACATCTCTGTCGACGAGTCTACAATACATAAAACACTAAACAAGAATGGTGTTCATGGGAGGACACCACAGAAGAAGCCACTGCTGTCAAAACAAAACATTGCTGCACATCTGAAGTTCGCAAAAGAGCACCTGGATGTTCCACAGCACTTCTGGCAAAATATTCTGTGGACAGATTACACTAAAGTTGAGTTTTTTGCAAGGAACACACAACACTATGTGTGGAGAAAAAAAAGGCACAGTACACCAACATCAAAACCTCATCACAACTGTAAAGTATGGTGGAGGGAGCATCATGATTTGGGGCTGATTTGCTGCCTCAGAGCCTGGAAAGCTTGCTATCATCAACGGAAAAATTAATTCCCAAGTTTATCAAGACATTTTGCAGGAGAATGTAAGGCTATCTGTCCGCCAATTGAAGCTCAACAGACGTTAGGTGATGCAACAGGACAACAACCCAAAAGACAGAAGTAAATCAACAACAGAATGGCTTGAACAAAAGAAAATATGCCTTCTGGAGTGGCCCTGTCAGTCCTGACCTCAACCCGATTGAGATGCTGTGGCATGACCTCAAGAGAGCGGTTTACACCGGACATTCCAAGAATATTGTGGAACTGAAACAGTTTTGTAAAGAGGAATGGTCCAAAATTCCTCCTGACCGATGTGCAGGTCTGATCCGCAACTACAGAAAACGTTTGGTTGAGGTTATTGCTACGAAAGGAGAGTCAACCTATTATTAAATCCAAGGGTTCACATACTTTTTCTAACCTGCACTGTGAATGTTTACACAGTATGTTCAATAAAGACATGAAAAATTATAATTGTTTGTGTGTTATTAGTTTAAGGAGACTGTGTTTGTCTATTGTTGTGACTTAGATGAAGATCAGATCTAATTTTAAGACCAATTTATGCAGAAATCCAGGTAATTCTACAGGGTTCACACACTTTTTCTTCCCACTGTACATACCCCACCAGGCATGCCACTATGGGTTTCTTCACGGTACCCAAACCAAAGACAGATTTAATGCGTAACTCCGTTATATACAGTATAGAGCCATGTCATCATGGAATGGTCCACCACCAGAGGTTACTCAGGCAAAAAGCAAGTTCAGCTTTAATTACAAACTCTGAAACTCTCAACACGAGTGAAGAAGATAGACTAGACCAGAACATTTGACAGTCTGCAGCTGTGCATGTAAAGGGATCTAGAACTTGACTATCTACCCGAGAAAGTAAGTGAATGAGCGGTGATTCATGTGCAAAGTATTACTATTCCTTTTAGCGTAGGTTCCAAATGTATCCAAGTGTTGTCTCCCTTTGTCTCTCCTCTCTTTACCTACTCCTCCCTCTCCATATGTGTACTTTTATCTCATGTAAGTGTGTATGTGTATTCTGTGTTAGTTAGTAAATAAATTATAGCAATTTGTGTAGTACTGAATATTCAGAAAGGCTGGGGTTCTTGCAGATCCAAGGATTATGCGACGTTCAGAATGAGACTGATATCGATAAATAAACTATATATATCTTTGAGTTTAATTCGGGAGATGGTAACCCGTTAAACAACTTTTTCCATGGTGTCCCAAATTCACAATTGTTACATGATTAATTTAATCGGGTAACAATTAAACATAGTTGATTCGATAATTAACAGTCATCACGTCACGACAGTAGTGAGTGTTGCAACCGAGGACAAACGATTTTTACGCGCTACAAGCTTCAGCACTCGCCGGTCTTCACAGCTGAGTTGTTGTTGCTCCTAGACTTTCCACTTCATAATAACAGTACTTACAATTAACCGGGGCAGCTCTGGCAGGGTAGAAACTTGACAACCTGGTATTTTTTCATCTTTATTTAACTAGGCAATTCAGTTAAGAACAAATTTTTATTTTCAATGACGGCCTAGGAACAGTGGGTTAACTGTCTGTTCAGGGGCAGAACGACAGATTTGTACCTTGTCAGCTCGGGGATTTGAACTTGCAACCTTCTGGTTACTAATCCAACGCTCTAACCACTAGGCTACCCTGCTGCATGGCACTGCCATATGACAGTGCCATGTTGAAAGTCACTGAGCTGTCATTCTACTGCCAATGTTTGTCTATGGAGATTTCATGGATTTTTGATCGATTTTATACACCTTGTGTCTAAAATAGTCTAATCCACTAATTTGAAGGGGTGTCCACATACTTTTGTATATATAGTGTATTTGACACACGTCGACATACATAAACTACCGCACCACCAGAGGACCAGAGACGCCCATGAAACATATCAAACTCCAGCCCAGGAACCAGTCCCAACACCCACTGTGGTCCAAGAACCTGTCCCAACAGCCACTGTCACTAAGCAAGAGACCAGGCCTTACTGGAAGTGTGGGATGAATAAGCCTAACCAGGTGAGAACCAGAGAGGCACTGATTCAGCCCCCAGCTGTAAGACTGGCTCAGGACATACCCAGGAACTGCTCCCACCTTTGGTTCAGGAAACTGACCATCCAGGTGGACATCTTCCCTGTGCTGGTCCAGGAACATCTGGAGCAGGAAACTCTGGAGCAGGAACCTCTGGCCCATGAACCTCTGGCCTGGGTGGAAGCCTTCTTGAATTTTTTTATTTATGATCCCCATTAGCTAATGCTATGATGTCGAAAGGTCGCTGCTTTGAATCCTCGATCCGACAAGGTGGAAAAATATCATACTAAATGGAGTGACTCGGATTTACATACAGAATAATACAAAATGCTCTGAGACCAGGTTGCAGCCCCAGCTGTGAGTTTATCATTGGGAAGGCTCTCGCATTCCTCTCAAATTCCATTCCCAACTCGATGTTAAATTACTTTACATCAATCTATTTGCAACGATTGCTTTGGTCTAGTAAATGTAATTTGCCTGATGATGCGTGACTGGAGGAGTTTCATACAAGCGCATTTTTGTCCACGTTCCCTCTCCTCGCCACCTCGTCTAGATTACCTTTGACCTTTTCAAAAAGGAAGCGTGAGAGGATGCAGGAGTTGAACAAATCCAATTGAGAAAAGGCCACAGTGTGATGATGAGTGAGTCATTATGCTGCTTTCAAGACAACTGGGAACCGGGGAAAAAACAAGGTCAAATCATGATGTCAGTGATCTTCAGGGAAGTCGAAGATGTCTGCGTTTTCGAACTTGGAATTCCGAGTTGGATAACCATTCAAAACAAATGTTCCTAGTCTGAGCATGTTTTTTTTCAGAGTTCCCAGTTGTCTTGAACCATATAGATAGCTAAATAGACTAGATAGATAGACAGATGACTCATCTTTGTTTCTGGGCAACACCATTGAGGCAATCTCTATTTTGAAGTCGTCAATTTTCTTCTACAGGATTGGCTGATCCCTCCCGATGAACCGGTTGGACATGACTCCAACAGGGTCCCCAGGAGGGATAAGCCAATGAAGTTGGAAGTCCCACCCAGTTGCCTACATTAAAATGGTGGAAGACCTCAATTGTGCTGCCCATGCTAATACAGCCTTTTGGCCATTAGAAATCTCCACCATTCTCTGTCTTGAACGCACTGAAGTCAAAGATTTCCGAGTTCCCAGTTGTTTTGAACCCAGCAAAGGATGATGTCAGAGTTTCTGATTGATATTTTATTTCAGAATGTATTAAAATGAGTTATTCTTGAAATCCCAGCTGTTGTCTTGAACCCACTGAAGTCGCACTTAACGCGATTTCCGAGTTCTTCAGAGTTACAAGTTTAAAGTGGTCTTGAACGCGACATTGACAACATACGTGTGGCTACTCCTCACTCACTTACCAATCGGAATTTCAACTTCAATCTCTTCCTCGTTGACTCCTTTGAAAAACAGCAGCGTCGATGCTGACTCTTCCTCGGTGACTTCATTCAGAAATCGGATTATTTTCTGCTCTTCTTCTCCATCTCCGCGGCTCAGCAATTCCTCGAAACAACCTGGCTCCGGCAAATAAAAACAGGAATATACCCGGTTTCGGATCCACTCCACCCGCGGGTCGTCGAGGGACATTTTATCCCTCAATTAAGTTACAACAAAGTACTAATGTTAGCTTTTAGCTAGATAACTTCAAATGTTGTCGTTTGTTGATGTAGCTAGCTACTTGCAACCAATTGACAGCCTCATGTCACTATGGCAACTGGTCAACTTTCTGTTTCTGTGAGCCATGCGCCCCCTTTGGCGCCCTCCAGTCGCAACATCTGATAGTCTCGCGCAAAAGTTACGCCACTGACATTAACATTTTCAGTCAAATTCAACTTTATTCAGTCAGCTTTATTCACCTGTTACACTGAAAACATGTTCACCATTATCTGATATAAAATAATTCAGCAAAGCCAAAACAGAGGAATGTATGCATACCACTAATATAAGTATGGAGTTAATGATGCGAATAAATCAAATGATTACATTCTTTAAAATAAATATGATTAAAATAGACTACATTAGAATAGGTACAAACATTTACAGCAAGCCCTTCAACAAACCACACATATTGTGTAATCAAGGATTAGACGTTAGAGCCATTGCTAATCAGACTTCACATCTAAGAATTAGTGGTCATCATAGTTATAGAAGAGTATTTTCTAACCACTATTTTTACATTACCTAGACATATTCTCAATTGCAGACTCCTGGAGTCCACGCTCCTCCATGCAATTGAGATTCTCCCCTCATCTCAACTTCACAGCAGCATTTCCCATAGGATCCTGCTTTAGAGGCATCTTTAAGCATCACTAAGATACAGCACATTACTGTTTGATAACACAGCAAGTGAGTTTACAATGAAATGGTGCAAGCTCCCCATAATGTTAAAGTTCCATGTTACGTGGTAATCACAATTCAAACAATTAGCTCCTCTTCAGAGGGTTTAATACCATCATTAGGACATTTAACCAATATCAACAAAAAAAATTGAAATAAAAAATTATAACTCTTATTTTTCCATCTTGAAGGTACAATTACCCAACAGCATAAACTACATCCTCCTGTTATGGTGCTACAGGATGGGAATATAGGAAAAAGCTTTGGAGAGAATTGATCTCTGCACTGGTCCAGTGCCTGCTTTTCCTGCCTTATTCATAATCAGGGATTGTTGGTGTCATTAAATGATGTCTATACTTTTCATTTCCATCCATGGAATGGGCAGTTTAAGAAGTAGTCTTCCACAAAGCGATGGAGGCATAGGAAACATATCTTAATTTTGTCAGCATTCAGCACAACACGGTATGCATACTTTCAAGAGTGATGCACCACTTTTTTTTAAGCCTGTCATAGTCATTCAAATGTTAATTTCTCATTCAAACTTTATCACTCTATAAAATAAAATGTACATCTCTCCCACATTCATCCAAAAATACTTTTCATTTACAAACATGACTGAAGGAGGCTTTTCCTTGCAAAGTTTTGGTAACCCAGAATATCATTCAATTGAAAATAGAGCATGATACACTGAGATTTGGTTGTACTTACGTAAGGCAATCAGTCAGTGCAACAAATAGTAGAAAAAAACAACTATGAAATTGGACTGTATGTCGATGAGGCTCAATAGAAGCCTGGGTACCAGTATGTTTGTGCCATCATGCCACTCCTTGTCATTTAGGAGTGGCATGATAGCACAAACCGACTAGTACCCAGGCTAGCTATATAGCACTGAATCCTGCTGGCACATTGTGGCAGTTTGCCTCTGGGAGGGCAGAAGCATTGTTTGTCCCATTCACAGCAAGCCATCATGCTCAAAGCTAGAGGGCAGGAGGAAGAAGGCAAAGGGTACAAACTTGATTCCAGTCCCAGTGTAGAACTTATTTTGGAACTCCACCCTATGGAGAGAGAACAGAGATCACTGAATATAGAGTAAGCATTAATAAAAGCATTATAAAGGCATGATGTGTTGAATTTTTACACATATTTCCTGTCCTTCACTCAATTCTGCAAGTATAGTGAGTAACTAACCAGTGCAGCCTGAGAGCATGGAGGAAGGCAGACAGTCCCTCCATAACCAGGAGGATAGACACAGTGAGCACAGCGAATATCCCAAACACTGGCACCAGAAACATGATGCCCAGGCTGGTGTCCATCCGCAGGCCCAACCGCATCACCATGGACCACAGCACCTCCGACAGCTCTGGGGGAGCAGGGACAAACAAACACCGTCACATCTCTGATTGATTCATTTGATTTAATAATTTAAAAGAAGGTTGCTCCAGTCAGAGAACATTACATACATAAATAATTATCCTCTCTCAATATAAAATGCACTTTAAATGTTTATCCTTCAAAGATCAATGCAAATAATAAACATTTGATGTGGTGTGTTGATACTCACGGGCATGTGCCAGACTCAGAGCCCAGAGGCGCAGGTAGGAGGCTGTGTTGGAGATGCAGCCCAGGCAGTACTCTATGGTGTGAATAGACTGGTGCAGGAACATGTCCCCAAAGTCAAACTGTAAAACAACACACAGACAGGAGGACCTGTTACTTTCGGGACCCATAGTGTACTGATGCCTGAATGAGAGGCTAGTGGGAGGTGGTGACCGTGCTGTCATCAGCTAACCTCCTCTTTCTGCTGCTCTCTGCTGGTGGAGAGGTCACTGGGGACACTGCCCTCCTCCATGTCATTTGCCCTCATCAGGGAGAGCTCCTCCTCGCTGTGCCGCCGCACACGCTCATAACCCTGTTGACACACACCACACACACTCTGCATGTTAAAACCGGAGCGCACTCCTATAAACAGACTACATACACACACCACCATAGACTATGTTACAACCAGAACACAGACTCATATATGGACACACTACCCACACATGCTTATGACTCGTAGCTCAGCTAGAGCTACAAATTCAAAGCCTCACCCTGTACATTCCAATGCGGTTGGCTCCTCCATTGTGCAGCCAGTAGAGGTAGACTGGTTTCCCCAGCAGTAAGACAGGCACCGATAGTAGAGCAATGACCACCAGGAACACCTGCAGCCCAACCTACAGTAGGAGAGGGAAAGAACAGACAGGTCTGTTACAGTTTCACTGAAGTAGCTTCAGAGCGGGTTGGGCTTGTATACATGTCTTCACTGAGCGAGTGGTCCTTCACAAGTAAGGGTTTTAGTGAGAAGTCCCAGTTCTATATGCATATTCAGCGGGTGTGTCCCAAATAGCACACTATTCCCTATAGTGCATATAGGGAAGAGGATGTCATTTTGGAGACAACCACTGTGTGAACACACATGTACCTGTCCTGGGAAGAGGGGTGGCACCCCGTCCCCCTGCATGAGGAACATGTTGATGAAGTGGATGAGGATGCTGGGGGCCATCTGGGAGTCGCGTGCAGAGAAGGCCAGCCACTTGTAGATGATCATGAAGACCAGGTAGCCAAATAGGCACAGCAGGAACAGCAGTTCCGGGAGGAGTACCAAGTACAGGTTGAACTTTTCCCTAAAATGCCTACACAGATAGACACAGACAACAGAGCTATAAAGTGCTTTCATAGACAGACACACAGAAGGCTGCAAAGTATGGGGGGAGAGTGTGCTGTAACTCACAGGTGGTTGAAGATACCTAGGATGACCCCGAAGCTCATGTGACTGATACCAACGATCACAGACATCTTCATCTTGTAGGAGTTCAGAAAGGTCAGACGATTTGACGCCAAGTTCCAAATCTACACATTGGAAGAAACAAGGAAAATAACCACATCAGGTTGAGGTATGGACAGACTACATCACAGTCAGACTGATGCGATTGTTAACAAAACATTGAAATGACAATGAGTAATGATCCATGACTTACTTTATTGGACCTGGTTGGTGAGAGGCAAATGTGTACGGTTAAGAAGAGACAGGGAATAACTTGTGTGTGTAGCGAACATAGAGTCAAGACAAAGAAGTTAGTGACCATGAATCATAAAGCCATGTACTTACCGGGTCAATGCCCAAAGGGTAGGGTCCATTGAAAACCCCAGGGACATTGGGATCAAGGGTCAGAAAGGCATTGGTGCGGAGTGTGGAATCCCTTTTAAAGAAAATACAAAAGTGAACAATTAAAAGAGCAAGCTATCAGGTGATGTAATCTTTAATGTCACATACATCTTTGCCATTGTTATACTTAATTTGACTTGTAATTAATATATAATTGAAAAACCAGTATGGCCTATCAGTGATAGGACATCAAAAACCAAAACTTATTGGCATTGAGTTGTGATCATGTGGCCTTTCACCCTGACCTAATCATCTCTGTAATCTCAGGAACAGATCTTACAGTACAGAACATATTACAGTACAGTACTTACCAAGTCCAATTTCCAGATTTAAACATGGCATTGACGCTCCAGCCCGAGCCAAAGATGTTAAGAGACTTGGAGAAGCAGTCGTTGTAGATGAGTCCGGTATAGACCGAGAACAAGCCCATCATAAGGATGATGTAACGGCCCTCGAAGAATGTGTTCCAGATCTGAGCATACAAATACACCATTGTCAACATAGGGGGAAACATCCAGCTAACCACAACATTTACTGTTTGCTTATTACTCATTTAGCTCATTTAGACCAGAAACAATTTCCCCACACAACCGGCTAGCATCCCAAACAGCACCCTATTCCCTATGTAGTGCACTACTTTTGGCCAAATCCCCATGGCCCCTGGTCAAAACTAGTGCACTACGTATGGAATAGGGTGGCATTTGGGACGTACACACTGACAGCCTCTCCTCTGCCCCTCTCACCTCATTCCTGGTGTGTTTCAGTTTGCGATTGTCCTCATACAGCACCATCCAGAGAGCAAACAGAGCCATGATCACACCATGGCCCAGGTCTCCAAACATCACAGCAAACAGGAAGGGGAAGGTGATGATTGTGTAAGGAGCTGTTAGACACAACAGACAATACATCATAATT
This sequence comes from Oncorhynchus tshawytscha, assembly GCF_018296145.1. NCBI lineage: Eukaryota > Metazoa > Chordata > Actinopteri > Salmoniformes > Salmonidae > Oncorhynchus > Oncorhynchus tshawytscha. Next base: position 31,399,809 of record NC_056432.1, read on the forward strand.
CCTCCATATACACATTCAACTATCAATAAAGTGTAAAACTTTATTGTCCATTCTTGTTAGGAGTGAACATGTGTCTTTGGCTACAGGCATGTGGCTCATAGAAATAGCAAACAAACAGAAAACATAAAAGCAGTAGGTCTAATGATAGCATGTGATTTAATCCTAAATGTAGTAATCAGCGGTCATTGGCTAGCGAGGGCGTACTGTACCTGGGTTAACCTCTCTATAATTGCCCACCCCATAGGCCTCCACTATGTTCTGGAAGCCTGATGTGAACTTGTTGGTCCTTATTAGGGTTGGTGGAGTGTCATAGCTGGGAATACGGTTGACAAAAGAAGGCACCGTGGCTCCACTTTTCCTCTGTAAAGGTAAGCCAATAATGTCAAGACAGTGGCTTTTCAGACTGAGATTATTGCAATGTTAGCCTATTAAGGTTGCATGGAGATTGAGTGATGGCAACCCAATTATTTGAGACATCATTTGTTTTCTCCAAATGGAGACAGAATCCTAACATCTCATCAAACAGTTAGTTCAAATATTTTGGACCATTCAAGACTGTTCAAATCCATCTGACCGTGCTGCTGCTCCAGTTTCAACTGTTCTGCCTTATTATTATACGACCATGCTGGTCATTTATGAACATTTGAACATCTTGGCCATGTTCTGTTATAATCTCCACCCGGCACAGCCAGAAGAGGACTGGCCACCCACATAGCCTGGTTCCTCTCTAGGTTTCTTCCTAGGTTTTGGCCTTTCTAGGGAGTTTTTCCTAGCCACCGTGCTTCTACACCTGCATTGCTTGCTGTTTGGGGTTTTAGGCTGGGTTTCTGTACAGCACTTTGAGATATCAGCTGATGTACGAAGGGCTATATAAATAAATTTGATTTGATTTGATTAAAATACATTGACCATTTAAGCCTCGTATTTAGAAGCCTCATTTAAGCCTTTTAAAGGACTGGCAGAACCTTTGCATGGACTGCTGTCATTGAACTGAATGTGACCTTATATTATGTACGTCATTACATATTATAAGGTCACATTGTATGTAATGTAATAATGGACAGAAGCCCTGGTAGCCCTCAATTGGGGCCCAACAGGACCCACGACTAGACTAGTTTAATAAATTAAACCAGAGCCATGTATTTAGAGTTGGGCAATTGAGGTTTCTGCATTATTATGCATTTACATGACACTATAACATTCTATGGCAGCCATGTTAGCGCCTCATTAACATTACAGTACATGGACAATAATGTCTAGAATAAGCATTATGAAGCATTTACATGACACTTCAAAATTCTATGGCAGCCATGTTATCGTGTATAAACATTACATGGGAATATTAAAATAATGCTATGTAACTGAATGTCTAGAATTATAACAATATTCACAATTCAAAAAGTTGGCCCAACTCTCTAAATACCTGGATCTGTCTTAAATGATCAGAGGTGGTCAAGATGAGAACAATTTCCCTTTTTCTACCACAACCAAAACCCCATTATTAAAGCAGGTCATGCTGACTGGGTGTGTGACTGTTGGTTTAGCCAAATACTGAACAAAGTGTAGTTAGAAGGTGGGGTCACAAACAATGACAATACAATCCAAAACAATAAAATAGTTAAGCCCAACGATGACATTACACAGGGAGCCATTGTAACAGGGAGCTGACTCACCGAGCCTTCCTCTAATGCCCTCCGCAGGATGGGCAGATCGTTGACAGGGCACCACACCTCGGCTATCAGACACTTGTTGGTGACGTCAAAGCTACACAGGTTGAGGATGTGGTAGATGGCCTTCATCTTCTTAACCTGGATGACCCAGGTGTAGACGGACTCAGAGGCCTTGTTCAAGACTTGTCTCAGGTAGTCCTCTGTCCTGTGGAGTACCTGGTGGAAGCCGGGGGTTGGGGTGGGGGGGTATTAGTATGACATTTGAACTAATGGGAGGGATTTCACATTCATTCAGAATATCAAAAGGGTGTGTAGAATTGACTTAGGCTCGTTGAGCGCAGCCTCCACTAAGTGCAAGGGCCCATAGCTTGTTTGGGTATTGAAGAAAAGGTATTTTTGGCACGAGACACAGTTGGGTAAATGATGAATGAATGTCTAAGAATGTTGTGTGAGGGCTAGTGAAAATGCAATGAACATGCCAGGGAGGGAATTTGAGTCTGTGTGCTTTAAGTTCTGGAATGTGCGTGTGTTCGCATGAGGGAGGAAGGGAGGAGGGAGACTCAGCCTTCAGTTGAGACCTCATGGAGATCACGTGCTGGGACCAGAGGTTAATTTAGTTCTTTTTTTCTTCAGAGGTAGAACTTCCAAAACGATTGATCTGAACAGTCTTCCAGACTGCAAGGCACAAGCAGAGTCAAGTGACCCCAGAGTGGTCACGCTCTGGCGCCTGAGTGAGAGCACTCTCCCTCTCGCTCCTAAACCTCTACCCCTCACACTCCATTCTGCTTCTTTCCAAGAAGTTATAATCTTCGCCGTAGCTGGAAACACGAGGTCCATTCTTTAAGGGATACTGTTTTAATGTCACCATTGGCCTGCATCTTTGTAGTGACTGTATATCTCAGTAGATGGGTAAAACTTTTAAAAAAGCAGACATTGAATATTGCTTTGAGCATGGTGAGATTTTGTGTCACTAGCCTACACACAAAACCCCATAATGTCAAAGTGGAATTATGTTTTTAGAAAGGTATACAAATTATTTAAAAAATTAAAAGCAGAGTCAGTAAGTATTCAACCGCTTTGTTATGGCAAGCATAAATAAGTTCAAGAGTAGAAATTTGCTTAACAAGTCACATAATAAGTTGCATGAACTCACTCTGTGTTTAATTATAGTGTTTAACATGATTTCTGAATGACTACCTCATCTCTGTACCCCACACATACAATTATCTGTAAGGTCCCTTAGTCAAGCAGTGAATTTCAAACACAGATACAACCACAAAGACCGATGAGGTTTTCCAATGCCTCGCAAAGAAGGGTACCTATTGGTAGATGGGTAAATATATATTTTTTTAAAGCAGACATTGCATATCCCTTTGAGCATGGTAATGTTATTAATTACACTTTGGATGGTGTATCAATATAAAGATGCATGCGCCCTTCCTAAATCAGCTGCTGGAGAGAAAGGAAACCACTCAGGGATTTCACCATGGGGCCAATGGTGACATTAAAACAGTTACAGAGTTTAATGGCTGTGATAGCAGAAAACTGAGGGTGGATCAGGCAAAGATCAACAACCAATTTGACAGATCTCTAAGAATTTTGAATAATGGGAAGAATAATGGGCAAATATCATACAATCAAGGTGTGAAAAGCTCTCAGAGACTTATGCAGGAAGACTTACAGCTGTAATCGATGCCAAAGGTGAATCTAACATGTATTAACTCAAGGGTGTGAATACTTACAGTACCATTCAAAAGTTTAGACACACCTAGTCATTCAAGGGTTTTTCTTTATTTTTACTATTTTCTACATTGTAGAATAATAGTGAAGAAATCAAAACTATAAAATAACACATATGGAATCATGTAGTAACCAAAAGAGTGTTAAACAAATAAAAATATATTTTATATTTGAGATTCTTCAAATAGCCACCCTTTTGCCTTGACAACTTTGCATACTCTTGGCACTCTCTCAACCACATTCATTAGGAATGCTTTTCCAACATTCTTGAAGGAGTTCCCACATATGCTGAGCACTTGTTGGCTGCTTTTCCTTCACACGGCGGTCCAACTCATTCCAAACCATCTCAATTGGGTTGAGGTCGGTTGATTGTGGAGGCCAGGTCATCTGATGCAGCACTCCATCACTCTCCTTCTTGGTCAAATAGCCCTTACACAGCCTGGAGGTGTGTTTTGGGTCATTGTCCTGTTGAAAAACAAATGATAGTCCCACTAAGCGCAAACCAGCTGGGATTGCGTATCGCTGCAGAATGATGTGGTAGCCAATCTGGTTAATTGTGCCTTGAATTCAAAATAAATCACTGACAGTGTCACCCGCAAAGCACCCCCGCACCATCACACCTCCTCCTCCTCCATGCTTCACAGTGGAAACCACATATGCAGAGATCATTAGTTCACCAATTCTGCGTCTCACAAAGACACGGCGGTTGGAACCAAAAATCTCAATTTTGGTCTCATCAGACCAATGTCCATTGCTCGTGTTTCTTGAACCAAGCAAGTGTCGTCTTCTTATTGTTGTCCTTTAGTAGTGGTTTCTTTGCAGTTAATTCGACCATGAAGGCCTGATTCACGCAGTCTCCTCTGAACAGTTGATGTTGAGATGTGTATGTTACTTGAACTCAAAGGCATTTATTTTGGCTGCAATCTGAGGTGCAGTTAACTCCAATGAACTTATCCTCTACAGCAGAGGTAACTCTGGGTCTTCCTTTCCTGTGGCGGTACTCACGAGAGCCAGTTTCATCATAGCAACTGCCAGTTTCATTTGTTTTTTGCGGATTGACTGACCTTCATGTCTTAAAGTAATTTCTCTTTGCTTATTTGCGGCTGTTCTTGCCATAATATGGACTTTGTCTTTCACTAAATTGGGCTATCTTCTAAATACCACCCCTACACTGTCACAATACAACTGATTGGCTCAAACATTAGGAAGGAAATCATTTCCACAAATTAACAAGGCAAACCTGTTAATTAAAATGCATTCCAGGTGACTACCTCATGAAGCTGGTTGAGAGAATGCCAAGAATGTGCAACGCTGTCAACATGGCAAAGGGTGGCTACTTTGAAGTGTCTCAAATATAAAATATATTTTGATTTGTTTAACACTTTTTAGGTTACTACATGATTCCATGTGTTATTTCATAGTTTTGATGTCTTATTCTACAATGTAGAAAATAGTAAAAATAAAGAAAAACCCTGGAATGAGTAGGTGTGTCCAAACTTTTGACTGGTACTGTATGTAGATGAGATATTTCTGTATTTCATTTTCAATAAATGTACAACAAATCTAAAAACATGTTTTTACTTTGTCATTATTGGGTAGTGTGTATAGATGGGTGAGGGTAACAAATCCATTTAATCCATTTTGGATTCAGACTGTAATAAAATGTGGAAGAAGTCAAGGGGTATACCGTTGAAGTCCGAAGTTTACATACACCTTAGCTAAATACCTTTAAACTCAGCTTTTCACAATTCCTGACAATTAATCCTAGTAAAAGTTCCCTGTCTTAGGTTAGTTAGGATCACCACTTTATTTTAAGAATGTGAAATGTCAGAATAATAGGAGAGAGAATTATTTATTTCAGCTTTTATTTCCATCACATTCCCAGTGGGTCAGAAGTTTACATACACTCAATTAGTATTTGTTAGCATTGCCTTTAAATTGTTTAACTTGGGTTAAACGTTTTGGGTAGCCTTCCACAAGCTTACCACAATAAGTTGGGTGAATTTTGGCTCATTCCTCCAGACAGAGCTGGTGTAACTGAGTCAGGTTTGTAGGCCTCTTTGCTCGCACACGCTTTTTCAGTTCTGCCCACAGATTTTCTAAAGGATTGAGATCAGGGCATTGTGAATATCTTGACTTTGTTGTCTTTAAGCCATTTTGCCACAAATTTGGAAGTATGCTTGGGGTCATTGTCCATTTGGAAGACCCATTTGCGACCAATCTTTGACTTCCTGACTGATGTCTTGAGATGTTGCGTCAATATATCCGCGTAATTTTCCTCCCTCATGATGCTATCTATTTTGTGATGTGCACCAGTCCCTCCTGCAGCAAAGTACCCCCACAACATGATGCTGCCACCCCCGTGCTTCAAGGTTGGGATGGTGTTCTTCGGCTTGCAAGCCTCCCCCTTCTTCCTCCAAACATAACGATGGTCATTATGACCAAACAGTTCTATTTTTGTTTCATCAGACCAGACGACATTTCTCCAAAAAGTAAGATCTTTGTCCCCATGTGCAGTTGCAAACCGTAGTCTGGCATTTTTATGGCGGTTTTAGAGCAGTGGCTTATTCCTTGCTGAGCGGCCTTTCAGGTTATGTCGATATAGGACTCGTTTTACTGTGGATATAGATACTTTTGCCCCTGTTTCCTCAAGCATCTTCACAAGGTCCTTTCATGTTGTTCCCACATATGACAGAACTCCTTCCTGAGCAGTATGACAGCTGCGTGGTCCCATGGTGTTTATACTTGCGTACTATTGTTTGTACAGATGAACGTGGTACCTTCAGGCGTTTGGAAATTGCTCCAAAGGATGAACCAGACTTGCTGAGGTCTACAATTTCTTTTCTGAGGCCTTGGCTGATTTCTTTTGATTTTCCTATGTCACGCAAAGAGGCACTGAGTTTGAAGGTAGGCATTGAAATACATCCACAGGTACACCTCCAATTGATTCAAATTATGTCAATTAGCCTATCAAGAAGCTTCTAAAGCCCTGACATCATTTTCTGGAATTTTCCAAGCTGTTGAAATGCACAGTCAACATAGTGTATGTAAACTTCTGACCCACTGGAATTGTGATACAGTGAATTATAAGTTAATTAATCTGTCTGTAAACAATTGTTGGAAAAATTACTTGTGTCATGCACAATGTAGATGTCCTAACCGACTTGCCAAAACTATAGTTTGTTTACAAGAAATTTGTGGAGTGGTTGAAAAAACGAGTTTTAATGACTCCAACCTAAGTGTATGTAAACTTCCGACTTCAACTGTAGGTAAAGAAATGTTGTGAAATAGCAGTTACAAATAGAAATCAAACTGGATGGACATCAGAAATAGAGGAATGACCAAAAACAGGACTAAAAAAAGAGGACTAAAATACTTTCTGAAGGCACTGTATTTCAACAGCTAAATTCAGCAGGAATAACACCTTAATCTGTTGATAGCTTATATTTTAAATAGCCAGTGTCGTTAGGGAGAGAACTCTGGAGTTAACCTTTTCTGGTTAAAGAATACATGGGTGTAATATTAAAAAGAAAACATCTGTATTTTTAATTGTACAAATTTGATAGTCAAAAAGTTATTTTCATTACTTAAAGACAAAACAAACTAAAAAAACATCACCCACTATGTTGTTGCTCACAAGGATTTTAGAGAGCTTACAGTGTGCAGGTCCTGGATGCGAGTCCTGAGTCCCTCCACAACATCATTCCTCTCCTCATTGCTGTTGGGGTATGGATACACGTGACAGTGGTAGCTGAGGGGCAAAAAGACAAGCTCCATGATGTTATCACATAGGTTAAAGCCACAGTCTTCAGAGCTTGTTGGGGGCAAGATAACAGGCCTAATGGTTTGACAGGGAATCACCTGAAAGTGTAACAGGTCTGAAAGTGTAACAGGTCAGTTGGAGAGGTGTTTTAATTACCAGTCACAGATCTTCTTGACTTTCTGTCCGATCTGCTCGCCCCAGTAAGAGATGAGGAAAACCACACTCTTAGTTGGCTCACCCTGCAATAACCAGAGAACAGGAAGCGGATTAGAATATAGACATGTTAAGGCTGAGGTGAGATGTTTTACCTCTCACAGGCCCAACAGGGATGCTGTTAAATTTAGCTATGTGGTAAGCAGTACCTTATTATTTTAACTCACACTCAACCATTTAGAAAAAGGCTAAGAATCTCTCTCAGGCATAACAACTTTGACCCACCGTGTCAGGGTCCTCCAAGTACTCGTCAATCTCAGAGTAGCTAAGGATGGTGTAGCCCTTACACACTCTCCACAGCATGCGCTCAAAGGCCTCTATTTTCCTTCTCTGAATCAGCCCTGATATAAACCTGCAGGAGTGAGGTTGAGATAAACAGGGTATTACAGTAAACAGGCACAAATACCCAAGTGTGTACAAATATATATGACTGCTGATAGCCCTTTACCCTAGTTTGGCCCCTAGTCGCTGCATGCTGCTGTAGTCCATCATGGAATCCTTTTCTAGGAAGGGGAACTCCTCATACTGGACCTGCGGGGGCTCACACTGTGAAACATAACCCCAGTGTGAGGACACACACAAAACACATACACCCCCATAACACATTGTTAGAAAAAGGGCAAGAATTTTCCCATGCATGAATGAATAAAAGACAAGCAGCAAGATTTTGGCTAGCCCCAGATGTATCCCCAAAACATCCTCTATAAAGAAAAAAAAGAGAAAAGAAAGCCTCAATGTTATGTGCAAAACCAAATCATGTGACCCTAAAATTTGCTCAGTCTCTTCATGAAGCAAATCAAAGCCATTGCAAGTGCTCTTAAGTCAAACTGAGGGGCAAAGTGTTGTACAGTGGTGGGATCCTGCTTTGTGGAGAAGCTGTTGGACCTACCTCTGCGCTGCGGTGCACAAAGTTGCGTGTGATGCGCAGCATGTGTGTATACTCTGTCAGCTCCAGGAGGTTCTTCTGTAGCTTCTCCTTATTCCTGGTCACCTCGCTCAGCTCCACCTCCAACCTCTGCAACTGCTCCTGGAGACAGCCATACATACAGAGAGTCAATAGCAATGGCAATGGCAATTCGGGCGGTGTCCCAAATGGCACCATATGTTCCATATATATAGTGCACTACTTAGGGAACATGTGGTGCCATTTGGGACGAAGTCAATACTTCATTCTTATGATAAAAGGATTTATAACGTTCTAGAGAGACAGGTAGGGTGCGCTAACCATTATAACTAGGACATGTTTGGGCAGGGGTGCAACCGGGTTCACTTCTCCCTCTGGAAGTGGGATGTCTGCCCTCTTGATTTCTCTTAGAAGGTACCCTGTCAAAGATGCAATGAAGTCTTAGTACACAACACACAGAGTCACTACATTTCAAACAATCCATTTGTTTCAAATAATACATGTATATCAATAAACTTAATCTGTTGTAATTTATACTGTGTTTTTCATCAAGCCCACACTAGGCCCAGGGCTAAGAGTCTCTTTAGCGCTAAGCGAGTGTTCACACTTGCACATTCTATAGTGGACTAGCACCAACCTTAGCCCAGGGCTAGCTGGCCCTGCTCCGCAGCAGGGTTAGCGCCAACTTTTCAGGGGTTAGCCTCAGAAACACAGTGCCAAAATATCCAGTGTTTTACGGGGTCAAGAACAACACGTAGAATATTCACTGTCAAATTGTATTTTTTATGGAGCACATTTTCTCCTCTCCTCAGTTCCTGACCGCATGTGCTGCTCTAGAAATAGAAAGAATGGAACGGGCGTACTCATTCAAGTCAATGATGGCATAATGGATGGACTGGCGGCCATTGAGAGTATACCCATAGGAGCAAAGCAGGAAGTAAAAGCAGGAAGTAAAAGCAGGAAGTAAAAGCAGGAAGTAAAAGCAGGAAGTAAAAGCAGGAAGTAAACGCAGGAAGTAAAAGCAGGAAGCAAAAGCAGGAGGAATACAAATCAATATGGGTCGTCACTAGTTAACACAGCCACAAAGTCCTAATTATTTCTAAACCCGGCTGGAGATTATGAATATGAAGTTGAACATTTTAGAAATGTCCCTTTAAAAAGGTAGACAGCGATATGATGCAGATGCAGAAAGTAAACTGCATAGTGGGTCAATTTCTTGAACAACAGAGCTTTGAAGCGCAAACCTCCACTTCTCAGCTGTTTTGGTGCCCTGGCTACCACGCTGTAACAGCGTGAAGCTGCGCAGACACTGTGTGTGACTGAGAGAGCAAAGTCTTACATCTCGCTCATCTCAATATCTACAGTGCTGCTCGTGGCTTCATTTTGCTGAATCTAACATCATTTGAATGGACATTCTTCATTACCATGGAATGTAGAACGTTTGCTACAACACCTTGATTGTTTCAGCAAGGAGCAAAAAAGTTTCATAAGAGTTAAGAGTCCATATTACCGCAGAAACGGACTCAACTGCATGAATGCCCAGCCGTCCAATCTTCAATAAAAAATAATGGTTATGGCGGTTATTTTATTTTCATGACGGTCTTCATAACCGTTGGTTTCACGGTTATATGGTAATTGTGCCAGCCCCAACAAATTTGTTGGGCCTTCCTCTTACACCACCTGGTATATAGAGGTCATGGTTGGCAGGGAGCTCGGCCCCAGTGATGTACTAGGCCGTACTCACCACCCTATGTAGCGCATTGCGGTCGGATGCCTTGCAGTGGCCATACCAAGCGGTGATGCAGCCAGTCAAGATGCTCTCAATGGTGCAGCTGTATAACTTTGAGGATGATGGCCCATGACAAATCTTTTCTGCCTCCTGAGGGGGGAAAGACGCTGTCGTGCCCTGTTCACAACTGTGTGGGTGTGTGGACAATGTCAATTCCTTAGTGATGTGAACACAGAGGAACTTGAAGCTCTCGACCCGCTCCACTACAGCCCAATCAATGTGGACGGGGGTGTGCTCGCCCTCCAGTTCCTGTAGTCCACGATCAGCTTCTCTGTCTGGCTGACAAGGTCTCGGACTTCCTCCCTATATTCTGCTTTATTGTCGATCAGTCCTACCACCGTTGTGTCGTCAGCAAACTTGGTGTTGGAGTCGTGTGCGGCTGCTCAGTCGTGGGTGAACAGGAGGGCACAAAGCACACACCCCCGAGGGGCCCCCGTGTTCAAGGTGTTCAATCCCAGGGTCCTGAGTTTGGAAGGGACTATGTTGTTGAATGCTGAGCTGTAGTCAATGAACAGCATTCTTACATAGGTATTCCTCTTGTCCAGATGGGATAGGGCAGTGTGCAGTGCGATTACATCATCCGTGGATCTATTGGGGCAGTATGCCAATTAGAGTGGGTCTAGGGTGTCGGGTAAGGTGGAGATGATATGATCCTTGACTAGCCTCTCAAAGCACTTCATGATGACAGAAGTGAGTGCCACGGGCGATAGTCATTTAGTTCAGTGACCTGCATCCATTTGCATTTACCCCATTGGACACAACATCCTGATTGATATTATTAATTATTTTCTATAATGAATATGAATAAAAATAATTTCACTCAAAATTGGACTTTTGCTTTGTTTCTATTACAAAGTATTTCATTGCCCTTTTAAGAGGACATTTCCCCTTTATAAGCTTTGTTGCACCGAAACCATTCTTAAAACTCAGGTTGTAAAACTGCATTTGTAAAACGATGCCACACCCGCAATTGAAGGAGTAGATGAATAAACGTGGTAGCAACGTAAAACTGGGATCCCCAACTTTTTTTTCAAACTACATTTGCCAAAACTGCTTTCATGGAAGTGTTGTGTATTGACTGCTAATCAGAATCGGACATGTTTCCCCTCTCATGGCTCTCGCAACTTGAATGTCCCTCGAGGAATATTTATCTCGCATAAAATACACAACAAGCTGACTAGGTAAATAGGTAAAAACTATTCTACTATGGGGTTGACTGATTTTGTTTTAATAACAACATTAGGCCTACATGGCAAAAATAGTAGCACTGGAAAGTTATATCCTGAGTGATAAAGTACAGGCTTTGAATTACTTTGCCAGCAGTTACAGTAGGCTACACACCGCTGTGAGTTGAGCGATACTGTGCTGCACATTAGGTTACAGTTCATGAGGAAATCAGTCAATTGAAATAAATGAATTAGCTCCTAATCTATGGATTTCACATGACTGGGAATACAGATATGAATCTGTTGATCACAGATACCTTAAAAGAAAAAAGAAATGGGCCTCAGGATCTCCTCACAATTCTGTGACCAGCAATTCTGTTCGTTGTCCATAGCTTATGCCTGCCCATACCGTAACCCCACCGCCACCATGGGGCACTCTGTTCACAACGGTGACATCAGCAAACCGCTCACCCACACAACGGGGTCATCATCTTGCTGAAACAGGCAAGGGAAAATTGTTGCCACAAAGTTGGAAGCACAGAATTGACTAGAATGTCATTGTATGCTGTAGCGTTAAGATGTTCTTCACTGGAACGAAGGGGCCAAGCCCGAACAATGAAAAACAGCCCCAAGACCATTCTTCCTTTACAGTTGGCACTATGCATTCGCGCAGGTATTGTTCTCCAAACCCAGATTCGTCCGTCGGACTGCTAGATGGTGAAGCGTGATTCCTCAATCCAGAGAACTCGTTTCCACTGCTCCTGAGTCCAGCGGAGGTGAGCTTTACACCACTCCAACTTGTGCTGACATTTCTTCCAGAGACAATTTGGAACTCGGTAGTGAGTGTTGCAACCGAGGAAAGACAGTTTTTACACGCTTCAGCACTCTGCGGCGCGGTTCTGTGAGCTTGTGTGGCCCACCACTTTGCGGCTGTGCCGTTGTTGCTCCTAGACGTTTCCACTTCACAATAACAGCACTTACAGTTGACCGGGGCAGCTCTAGCAGGGCAGAAATTTGACGAACTGACTTGTTGGAAAAGGTGGCATCCTATGACGGTGCCACGTTGCAAGTCACTGGAGATTTTCAGTACAGGACATTCTACTGCCAATGTTTGTTTATGGAGATAGCATGGCTGTGTGGTCGATTTTATACACCTGTCATCAATGGTTGTGGCTGAAAAGACATGCTTCCGTTAGTGTTAGGCTATGCCATCTCCAACCCCCACTGGAGTTGTTGAATGCAGATCTACACTGATCTCAAAAACGACCTCTCAAGAATCAATGATGGAAATCCATTGCAGTAGAGAACTTGAACCCGATTTGAACACTTTCCATGACTACACTGTACTTTATTCTTCACTTGGATCCCAATTAGCACCAAATGGAATATTTTTCCTATCTTTAATGTTAAGCAGTTGATGTTATTCTTTAACACAGATCCCCAAACAAATCAGGGGGAGGAAAATAAGTGTATTCAAATAGGACAAATCTTGGGGGTAGATGTTCATTCTCCTGGTTCTCAGTGATGCTCCCTCAGCGATCCTCTCCTGTGGTTCTCCCCAGTGAACAAAGGGACAGGATGTAGGTTATAACCCAGCTCGTCTTCTGTCTCTGCAATGTGTATTTATCTTCAAAATATTCTTATAGTTTAGATTTTTTCCCCTAGATCTGGGTGATCGCAGTTCAGTACTTTATCTGAATGTTTTACATCAGAGAAACAAAATGGTGCAGTTTGAGGTCATGTGGCTGAGGGTGATGCAGGCACTGGAGATGTGGGTGTGAGCAGGTGGGTCTGGGCAGGGTGATATCGCTGAGGTTTGTATGTTTTGCATTTCAAATATATATTGTAAAAGTATGTTTTCTTACACTGCGCTTTTGTTATTTTGGAGGTTAGAGAATAGGTTGTTTTATCTCCCTAATAAACGTTTATTTGACATGATTTGTGTGAACTGACTTGTTTTGTACTGTATTTACACCAGGGTAGTCAATCTTTCTAGATAGGTGCCCTAGTGTAAGTATGCTAATTTGAAATGAAAACCATCCAGAGCATAGATAAAGGAAACCAGTTTAGCAAATCATTCTAAAACCACAATAATGATGCCTATATACTAGATAAAGAATAAACAAATATTGTTTCATACACAAGTTTGTTGCCCACACAAACTTCCCTTATTTACATATGATTCATGTTTGGTTGTAGGCCACCCTCTTTCAACAACCTACAGAGTACTGAAATGTTTACACACATTCCCAGGAACCACTAAGTCTGACATGAGGGAAAGCTCCTTCCCCATTCAAAAGGTGTGCCAACTGCATCCTGTGTTGCGTGGTGATATCTCCTTGAAGTTGTAGCAGCTCAGCCGTTGTTGGTGGAGGCACATCATGGAGTCTTGGTTCATTTGATCTCAGGGTCATTCTTCTTGGTAGCACCAATTGAGAGCCCAGTCTTAACATTGCTCTCTGAAGTTCTGGGATGTAGGTTTAGTAGACCTCTGAAGTTGTCAATGCTTAGACACTTCACCTTCGAGACTTGTTATTGTAGAGTCTCCTGTAGCTGAAAGATAAAATGTTCTGTCTATAGAATTTCATTACTATAAAGTGCAGAACTGTAGTTGACACTTACATTAGTTGCCCTCCACATTCCATGAGGCTGGACGATGGTTACAAGTTCTACCAGAGGGAATGTAAACCATGTAAATGAGTATGTGGTTCTAGAATGACTCCAGCTCAGATGTAGACCTAGATCAGGGATGGGCAACTCCAGCCCCCAGGGGCTAATTGGTGCCCACACTTTCCCCCAGCCCTTTATTAAAAAAAAGAAATATGCTATCACACCTGATTAATTAAACTAATTGCATTCTAACCTGAAGACTATGATTAGTTGATTATTAAAGTCAGGTGTCAGCTGGGGCAAATGTGTGTCACCAATCAAGCCCTCAAGGACTGGAGTTACCCATCCCTGACCTAGAGATAATAAATTAAATAAAAACTAACATGCTCCATCAATCCCAATCTGAAATTCAATTTTACCATTTGACAACTGGGACAGAACTGCCTTTGATGATAAGCAATCTTATATTTCCAGGGTAAATACATCCAGTTTAGGATTAAATGATAATTGGAGGAGGCTACTAGGCATAACATAATTCATGTTTCCAGTCATTTAATATAAATGTCACAGTCCTATACATGTGTAGCTTTCGGGCTAGGACTGTCTACATCTCAGCCAGACAGCTCAAATGAGGAATAACATGGTCATATCTCTGTGCACTAAGCTAATCTATTGGGATAGTATGACATCATTACTCAAAGAAAATCCTGGGTAGTTAATTTTCCTAAACATCTTAGCCACATAGATGCCTAGCATTTGCAGATGTCTACTTAATTTTTAGTAGAAATATTATTGTTCTTGGCCAGCTAGGGGAAATACAAAGTTGGAACAGACATGACCAAAAACACTTTGCTAAAGCCCACTTCCCGATCTGATTCAATACTTGACAATGGTGGGGCTGGAAACACACTACACTTGGTAGGTGTTGATGTCGATTGCTCCCTGTTATAACTGAAAAAGCGGCAATATTTTTGTTGAAATATGTTTTCTACTTAGAGCTTTGTCGTCAAATGATGATCATGGCTATTCCGTGCCACTATTGTGAAGTAGCTGGTTAGCCAATCAGATGCACTGTTAAGATCACAGACAGAAATATAACAAGGTCAAGGATACATACAGTTAAAGTCGGAAGTTCACATACACTTAGGTTGGAGTCATTAAAACTCGTTTTTCAAACAATCCACAAATTTCTTGTTAACAAACTATAGTTTTGGTAATCGTTTAGGACATCTACTTTGTGCATGACAAGTCATTTCCCAAACAATTGTTTACAGACAGATTATTTCACTGTATCACAATTCCAGTGGGTCAGAAGTTTACATACACTAAGTTGACTGTGCCTTTAAACAGCTTGGAAAATTCCAGAAAATTGTGTCATGGCTTTAGAAGCTTCTGATAGACTAATTGACATCATTTGAGTAAATTGGAGGTGTACCTGTGGATGTATTTTAAGCCTACCTTCAAACTCTGTGCCTCTTTGCTTGACATCATGGGAAAAATCAGCCAAGACGTCAGAAAATAAATTGTAGACCTCCACAAGTCTGATTCATCCTTGGGAGCAATTTCCAAACACCTGAAGGTACCACGTTCATCTGTACAAACAATAGTACACAAGTATTAACACCATGTGACCACGCAGCCGTCAAACCGCTCAGGAAAGAGACGCGTTCTGTCTCCTAGAGTTGAACGTACTTTGATGTGAAAAGTGAAAATAAATCCCAGAACAGCAAAGGACCTTGTGAAGATGCTGGAGGAAACAGGTACAAAAGTATCTATATCCACAGTAAAACGAGTCCTATATCGACATAACCTGAAAGGCTGCTCAGCAAGGAAGACGCCACAGCTCCAAAACCGCTAGACTACGGATTGCAACTGCACATGGGGTAAAAGATCGTACTTTTTGGAGAAAAAGATTAAACAAAAATAGAACTGTTTGGTCATAATGACCATCGTTATATTTGGAGGAAGAAGGGGAAGGCTTGCAAGCCGAAGAAGACTATCCAAACCGTGAAGCACGGGGGTGGCAGCGTCATGTTGTGGGGGTGCTTTGCTGCAGGAGGGACTGGTGCACTTCATAAAATATATGGCATCATGAGGCTGGAAAAGTATGTGGATATATTGAAGCAACCTCTCAAGACATCAGTCAGGAAGTTAAAGCTTGGTCGCAAATAGGTCTTTCAAATGGACATTGACCCCAAGCATACTTCCAAAGTTGTGGCAAAATGGCTTAAGGACAACAATGTCAAGGTATTGGAGTGGCCATCACAAAGCCCTGATCTCAATCCTATAGAAAATTTGTGGGGAGAAATGAAAAAGCGTGTGCGATCAAGGAGGCCTACAAACCTGACTCAGTTACACCAGCTCTGTCAGGAGGAATGGGCCAAAATTCACCCAAATTATTGTGGGAAGCTTCTGGAAGGCTACCCGAAACATTTAACCCAAGTTAAACAATTTAAAGGCAATGCTAACAAATACTAATTGAGTGCATGTCAACTTCTGACCTATTGGGAATGTGAAAGAAATAAAAGCTGAAATAAATCACTTTCTATTATTCTGACAACCACTTTATTTTAAGAATGTGAACTATCCTAACTGACCTAAGACAGGGAATTTTTATTAGGATTAAAATGTCAGGAATTGTGAAAAACTGAGTTTAAATGTATTTGGCTAAGGTGTATGTAAACTCCCAACTTCAACCGTATAGCTAGCTACAACTAAATAGCGAAGCAATAGTCTAAATTAAAATGAAACAAACCCATGCCTGTTGCAGTCAGCTAGCTAACAACAACAACCCAAACAAGTAATCCATAGTAGCTATAACACCCACTTCCATATTTACAACTAAAATGCAACACATCACTTTATATCTAGCTAGCAAGATAGCTACATTGGCTAACGTATGTCTTACCTTTTCAGCAGGTCAGTTTTGAATCCCTTCGCTAGCAAGTGCTCTCCACTTTGAACACAAATAGGAGGTTCAGTCTCGACTCTTGTCTTGGCCCGGGCGCAATCATTTTTGCCTTTTCGCCTGTTGGCTCTTAAGTTCAGTTTCTTTTAGAGGTTGACCGATTAATCGGAATGGCTGATAACTTGAAATCGGCCCTAATTTTTCATAACAATCGGTAATCGGCATTTCCACGAGGAGACTGCGTAGCAGGCTGACTACCTGTTATGCGAGTGCAGCAAGGAGCCACGGTAAGGTGCTAGCTATCATTAAACTTATCTTATAAAAAAAACTCAACATAATCACTAGTTAACTACACATGGTTGATGATGATATTACTAGTTTATCGAGCTTGTCCTGCGTTGCATTTAATCGATGTGGTGCCTGTTAATTTATCATTGAATCACAGCCTACTTCGCCAAACGGGTGATTTAACAAGCACATTCGCGACAAAAGCGCTGTCATTGCACCAATGTGTACCGAACCATAAACATCAACACCTTTCTTAAAATCAAAACACAAGTATATATTTCTAAACCTGCATATTTAGTTAATATTGCCTACTAACATGAATTTCTTTTAACTAGGGAAATTGTGTCACTTCTCTTGCATTCTGTGCAACAGAGTTAGGGTATATGCAGCAGTTTGGGCAGCCTGGCTCGTTGCAAACTGTGTCAAGACTATTTCTTCCTAACAAAGACAGTCAATTTAGCCAAACGGGGGATGATTTAACAAAAGCTCATTTGTGAAAAAAGCACAATCGCTGCACGAATGTACCTAACCATAAACATCAATGCCTTAAAATCAATACACAGAAGAATATTTTTTTAAACCTGCATAATTCAGTTAAAATAAATTAATGTTAGCAGGCAACATTACCTAGGGAAATTGTGTCACTTCTCTTGCGTTCATTGCACGCAGAGTCAGGGTGTATGCAACAGTTTGGGCCACCTGGCTCATTGCGAACTAATCTGCCAGAGTTTTACATAATTATGACATAACATTGAAGGTGGTGCAATGTAACAGCAATATTTAGACTTATGGATGCCACCTGTTTGATAAAATACAAAAACGGTTCCGTATTTCACTGAAAGAATAAAAGTTTTGTTTTAGAAATGATAGTTTCTGGATTTGGCCATATTAATGACCTTGGCTCGTATTTCTGTGTGTTATTATATTATAATTAAGTCTATGATTTGATAGCGCAGTCTGACTGAGCGGTGGTAGGCAGCAGCAGGCTCGTAAGCATTCATTCAAACAGCACTTTCCTGCATTTGCCAGCAGCTCTTCACAATGCTTCAAGCATTGCGCTGTTTATGACTTCAAGCCTATCAACTCCTGAGATTAGACTGGCAATACTAAAGTACCTATTAGAACATACAAATTCAAAAAGGTATATGAAATACAAATGGTATAGAGAGAAATAGTCCTATAATAACTACAACCTAAAACTTCTTACCTGGGAATATTGAAGACTCATGTAAAAAGGAACCACCAGCTTTCATAGGTTCTCATGTTCTGAGCAAGGAACTTGAACGTTAGCTTTTTTACATGGCACATATTGCACTTTTACTTTCTTCTCCAACACTTTTGGTACATTATTTAAACCAAATTGAACATGTTTCATTATTTATTTGAGACTAAATTGATGTATTATATTAAGTTAAAATAAATGTTAATTCAGTATTGTTGTAATTGTCATTATTACAAATATATATTAAAAATGTTTTAATTTTAATTTTAAATTGGCCGATTTAAAATCGGTACCGGCTTTTTTAGTCCTCCCCCCCAAAAAAGTATCGGCGTTGAAAAATCATAATCGGTCGAACTCTAGTTTCTTTATGTTAGATGGGGTCTGAACTGCTGGGACAAGTTGTGTGCTACCTGTATCTGCCATATGGGCATCAAAGTTCCATTCATATCTCAGTCTGATCTGGCACTGCCTCCGGAAACTCGTAATTCATTATATGCAGTCGTAAATCTTTCCAGACAGGGAAATTGAATACAGCAGTTTTCAGGTAGGCTGGAAGCGCAATATTGTTACTGTTGAAATCACATTGGATGATCACTAGCAATTTAAGAGCTTTAGAACATAATTGTTTTTTTAAAGACAAAGTAACATATTGCAGCTTTAAAATACTGACTTTAAAAATACAAGTACTTGGAAAAGCCACTCAATTACAGTAATGAGAATAGTTTGTTACTTTCCACCTCTGGTCAAGTGTTGCATTCGTCTGTTAGTCCAGGGCTTTGGGATACAAATGTGAATCCTTAGTCCAGGGTTAAAGCTTAGCCCAAGGTTAACAAATGCTTATGTGAACACGGGATAAGCTATCCCAGAGCCAGTCTTAAGGCCCTTTCAGGACATTTTTGTGAACTCAGAGCAGTTCACTTAATTTTTTGGGTAGTGTGAACTCAGACCCCTCAAAAGAGCACCCGAAGCGAACTGAACGGTGACCATCGAGAGGTGGTCTGAGTTTGGTTTGCTTGAATTCCGCAGTCCGGTTTCCTTTTTTTAGGACAATGTGAATGCAAAGCTCCCCAGGTTTGCTGGTCATTATTCCCGCACCACACACTAGACTACTGTAACACCGTTTTCCCTGGCATAAACCCTCACATTGGTGCCACAAATGAGAAAATGTGCAGGTTCACAGAAAAAAAAGTGCCGTTTTTGGATATTGATTAGCGATTGTCAATGACGCACAGAAATTCCAAAATATGTGGAGTTCTTAGTTTAGATTATTTGTTTGCAATATGTGACATATAGACTAAGATAACTTCATAAGATGTTTATTGCTTGTGGGGTTTGAATAGTGTGATTAGACAATATAGTTGGTGAGAATCACAACATATGGTACATAATCTATTGTAGCGCTACCTTGGGCATACAATTGTCAAATTACAGCATTATTTATTCTGCAGTTATTCTATTGCTATTTATTCTGTTACCAATAAAATGGACATGTTAATAGTATCTTCTGATTACAGCGCAATCGGAAAGTATTCAGACCCCTTGACTTTTTCCACACCTTGTTACGTTACAGCCTTATTCTAAAATTGATTACATTGTCTGTCCCCCCCCCCATCAATCCACACACAACACCTGATAATGACAAAGCAAAACCAGGGTATACATTTATGCAAATTTAAAGAAAAATACAAAACTGAAATATCACATTTACATAAGTATTCAGACCGTTTGCTCAGTACTTTGTTGAAGCACCTTAGGCAGCGATTAATGCCTTGCGTCATACCCAAGAAGAGTCTACAAGCTTGGCGCACCTGTATTTGGGGAGTTTCTCCTGTTCTTCTCTTCAGATCCTCTCAAGCCCTGTCAGGTTGGATGAGGAGCATCACTGCACATCTATTTACAGGTCTCTCCAGAGATGTTCAAATCCAGGCTCTGGCTGGGCCACTCAAGGACATTCAGAGACTTGTCCCGAAGCCAGTCCTGTATCGTCTTGGCTGTGTGCTTAGGGTTGTTGTCATGTTGGAAGGTGAACCTTTGCCCCAGTCGGGGGTCCGGAGCACTCTGGAGCAGGTTTTCATCAAGGATCTCTCTGTACTTTGCTCTATTTATCTTTCCCTCGATCCTAACCAGTCTCCCTGTCCCTGCCACTGAAAAACATCCCTACAACAGGATGCTGCCACCACTATGCTTCACCATAGGGATGGTGCCAGGTTTCCTCTAGACGTGATGCTTGGCATTCAGGCCTAAGAGTTCAATCTTTGTTTCATCAGACCAAAGAATCTTGTTCCTCCTGGTCTGAAAGTCTTTAGGTGCCTTTTGGCAAACTCCAAGCAGGCTTTAATGTGTCTTTTACTTCTGGCCACTATCATAAAGGCCTGATTGGTAGAGTGCTGCAGAGATGGTTTTCCTTCTGGAAGATTCTCCCATCTCCAGAGAAACTCTAGAGCTCTGTCAGAGTGACCATTTGGCTCTTGGCCACCTCCCTGACCAAGGCCCTTCTCCCTTGATTGTGCAGTTTGGCCGGGCAGCCAGCTCTAGGAAGAGTCTTGGTAGTTCCAAACATCCATTTAAGAATGATGGAGGCCACTGTTTTTGGGGAGCTTTAATGCTGCAGACATTTTTTGGTACCCTTCCCCAGATCTGTGCCTCAACACAATCCTGTCTCGGAGCAATACAGACAATTCCTTCGACCTCATGGCTTGGTTTTTGCTCTGATATAGACTTTTTTTTATATATAGATAGGTGTGTGCTGTTACAAATCATGTCCAATCAATTGAATTTTCCACAGGTGGACTCCAATCAAGTTGTAGAAACATCTCAAAGATGATAAATGGAAACAGGATGCTTCTGAGCTCAATTTTGAGGCTGATAGCAAAGGGTCTGAATATTTATGTAAATAAGATATTTCCATTTTTAATACATTTGTTAAAATACAAATAACTTTCTCATTATGGGGTATTGTGCGTAGACTGAGGAATTTATTTGATCCATTTTAGAATAAGGCTGTAACGTAACAAAATGTGGAAAAAGTCAAGGGGTCTGAAAACTTTCACAATGCACTGCATCTAGCCTGCACCAGGCTAAACATGTCTAAACATGTTTTTTCTTTTTTCTTATTTCACCTTCATTTAACCAGGTAGGCTAGTTGAGAACAAGTTCTCATTTACAACTGCGACCTGGCCAAGATAAAGCATAGCAGTGTGAACAGACAACAGAGTTACACATGGAGTAAACAATAAACAAGTCAATAACACAGTAGGGAAAAAAAGTCTATATACATTGTGTGCAAAAGGCATGAAGAGGTAGGCGAATAATTACAATTTAGCAGATTAACACTGGAGTGATAAATGATCAGATGGTCATGTGCAGGTAGAGATACTGGTGTGCAAAAGAGCAGAAAAGTAAATAAATAAAAACAGTATGGGGATGAGGTAGGTAAATTGGGTGGGCTGTTTACCGATGGACTATGTACAGCTGCAGCGATCGGTTAGCTGCTCAGATAGCAGATGTTTAAAGTTGGTAAGGGAGATAAGTCTCCAACTTCAGCGATTTTTGCAATTCGTTCCAGTCACAGGCAGCAGAGAACTTGAAGGCGGCCAAATGAGGTGTTTGCTTTAGGGATGATCAGTGAGATACACCTGCTGGAGCGCGTGCTATGGGTGGGTTTTGCCATCGTCACCAGTGAACTGAGATAAGGCGCAGCTTTACCTAGCATGGACTTGTAGATGACCTGGAGCCAGTGGGTCTGGCGACGAATATGTAGCGAGGACCAGCCGACTAGAGCATACAGGTCGCAGTGGTGGGTGGTATAAGGTGCTTTAGTAACAAAAGGATGGCACTGTGATAAACTGCATCCAGATTGCTGAGTAGAGTATTGGAAGCTATTTTGTAGATGACGTCGCCGAAGTCGAGGATCGGTAGGATAGTCAGTTTTACTAGGGTAAGTTTGGCGGCGTGAGTGAAGGAGGTTTTGTTGCGGAATAGAAAACCGTCTAGATTTGATTTTAGATTGGAGATGTTTGATATGAGTCTGGAAGGAGAGTTTACAGTCTAGCCAGACACCTAGGTACTTATAGATGTCCACATATTCTAGGTCGGAACCATCCAGGGTGGTGATGCTAGTCAGGCGTGCGGGTGCAGGCAGCGAACGGTTGAAAAGCATGCATTTGGTTTTACTAGCGTTTAAGAGCAGTTGGAGGCCACGGAAGGAGTGTTGTATGGCATTGAAGCTCGTTTGGAGGTTAGATAGCACAGTGTCCAAGGACGGGCCGGAAGTATACAGAATGGTGTCGTCTGCGTAGAGGTGGATCAGGGAATCGCCCGCAGCAAGAGCAACATCATTGATATATACAGAGAAAAGAGTCGGCCCGAGAATTGAACCCTGTGGCACCCCCATAGAGACTGCCAGAGGACCGAACAACATGCCCTTCGATTTGACACACTGAACTCTATCTGAGAAGTAGTTGGTGAACAAGGCAAGGCAGTCATTAGAAAAACTGAGGCTACTGAGTCTGCCGATAAGAATATGGTGATTGACTGAGTCGAAAGCCTTGGCCAGGTCGATGAAGACGGCTGCACAGTACTGTCTTTTATCGATGGCGGTTATGATATCGTTTAGGACCTTGAGCGTGGCTGAGGCGCACCCGTGACCGGCTCGGAAACCAGATTGCACAGCGGAGAAGGTACAGTGGGATTCGAGATGGTCAGTGATCTGTTTGTTGACTAGGCTTTCGAAGACCTTAGATAGGCAGGGCATGATGGATATAGGTCTGTAACAGTTTGGGTCCAGGGTGTTTCCCCCTTTGAAGAGGGGGATGACTGCGGCAGCTTTCCAATCCTTGCGGATCTCAGACGATATGAAAGAGGTTGAACAGGCTGGTAATAGGGGTTGTGACAATGGCAGCGGATAGTTTCAGAAATAGAGGGTCCAGATTGTCAAGACCAGCTAATTTGTACGGGTCCAGGTTTTGCAGCTCTTTCAGAACATCTGCTATCTGGATTTGGGTAAATGAGAAGCTGGGGAGGCTTGGGCGAGTAGCTCCGGGGGGGGGGAGCTGTTGGCCGAGTTTGGAGTAGCCAGGAGGAAGGCATGGCCAGCCGTTTAGAAATGCTTATTGATGTTAGCAATGTGAAAGCAAAGAGGACTCTGTCCACAAAATAGGTGAAGTGAACTGGCAAAATAGTTGAGTCCTCATTCAAATGCAAGGGCAGTGTGAATACAAAGAGAACAGTTATTTTGCTTCACTTTTTCTTTACCCCAGAGTTCACTTTAAAGAGAACTGAGATTGTTTTTTTTAAAGAGGACTATATGTGAAAACACCCTTTGTCCGGTGCTAAGGACAGCCCGGGGCTAAGGACAGCGCAGTGTTTAAAGTCCTCACGAGTCAAATGTACTCTGCCTCACACTTATCCTTTCCTTTCAGGAGCTCACATTTCTGAGAAACTCACCCCAACGCTCCTTGTCCTTTCCTTTTTTGGGGACCTATATTTAATCACCAAGCATTGGCCTCAAATTAAGCCTGAGTTTAGCTGCCTTGGATGAGACTCATTGGCCAGATCAGTGTATCTCATAACTTTACCATGACCATGGAGACTGGGATTTACACAGTAACTAACTAAGTGTGAATGTTGTTGAGTTATTCAGGAGTGAATCATGCCCATCATCACTTTTATTAGAGATGTAACTGACCGGTTTTATCCTTACCTAAAATTCTCTCCATCTCCTCACATCTTTTTAACTCAGTGACAAACTTCCGCTGGAATAGATTCACGCTGGGGTTGAGCTGAAACAGTAAGAGCAGAGCCACATTGTTACTTTCACCACAAACACACACCTGTCTGAGCAGATTGACTGGATTTTGCAAATTATCGTCAACATTCCACATTATACTCTACAGCAGTGGTCACCAACCGGTCGATCGTGATCGACTGATCGTTCTCCAAGACATTTCTGTTAAAAACACAACGATAACGCCATTTGCGGTCCTATTTTTTTGTATTCGTTTCACGCTGTTGGCGGTAGGTGCACTTGATTCAGCAGCCCTAGCAACAGGAAGTCAACTTTCCCATTTTGAACCATTTCATGTGTCTGAAGGTAGAACTCTGCGTACCCAGCAGGCACAGTGAGCAAATCAAGTGCACCTATAGGCCTACCACTGGCCAATCAGATAGGCCAGATCACCGCGTCTGCAAAGTTTCCTCGAGCAATAGACTGTAAAAAGAAGCCTGGAACATGCAATGTTGATGCTGTGAGATTTCAAAACTTAAAACCATGACTGGCGACTCAACGAATACAAAAGAGCTACTGTTTGTAAGTTCATATTTAAATTGTTATTCAGCACTGTGTTCAACACATTTATAAGCCACCAGCATTGCAGCTGCAATGAATGAGTATAGCAAAGTGTTCCGATAAGCTTGTTTTATTATTAGCGACTTGTGTATTTTGAAATACCAAGAAATATTTCACTTTCTCTGGTCATAGGAGTAACAACATCAGCTGGAAGACTGTGTCCCATTTTCTGGAGAGTCAGGGTGTTAAGCCTCACGCTGTTCCCTCACTCAGTCCAGTAAAAAAGAAAATAACATTATGCTTACTTAGCTGTGCCTCACAAGTAATACAACAAATTATATATTACCTGCGTAATCATAACTCAATTGTTTAAATCATTTTTAAATTATCTGGAGGAGAACAGCACCAGTACAAATCTAGCATAGCCAATATGCAGTGATAATGTATTGGGCATTTGGCATAATTAAAAAACCTCATTACTAGAAAGCTGTTTTTAATTGGTTATTGTTGCCTCGGCTTACGTTTTTTAAGTCATGTTTAAAAACAATCTGAGCAGTAGATCTCTGCTTGAATTTAGCCTCAAAGTGGTCTTGCCTCGGGAAAGGTGTGTGACCACTGCTCTACAGGGCAAGTTGCAACGAATGAAAACAAACTGGTCCAGACTCCTCACAAGAACCTGTTAAAGCAAGCAATCTACTGTACTCAATATGGTTAGACTTGACGTGTTATATAAGCCATCTTGTGTCAGGTCTTGTGTTAAGGAAACCCATGGGCAACATTCTACATTCCTGCTCATGTCTGACAGTGACAGCTCACAATACAACAGCACCAAAGAGAGAATAACTTTTCAATTTGTTTCAATACAGCTGTGCTAGTTAGATGACAGTTTATTTGGGGATCAATACTTACGTCTCTGAATTCCACCATACCCATTTCTCCCAGTTCGCTGATGCAGTCGTATGCTGATCCAGACTGCAGAAACAGCTGGGTCAAACACATCTCTTCACTTCGGAACAACGAGCCCATCTTGACAGCCTGCGCTTCTCCTCACACAAGACAACCGGCTCGCTAGTTTTAGCTAATCTTAGTCACGAGCACAAACCACTTCCCTGGGTAGGCTTAGCGGACGAACAATCTCACCGGCGAGCTCCGGCGTCTTAGAAGTAGCTAGCTGGCAAGCAAGCTAGCAGCTAGCTGGCTGGCTAGCAAACTACCGGTGCATTCACTTCAACACCGTGTCAATCTTTGGCCCATCAGTGACGTCTTAAGTCCAGTGAGTCTCAAAAAGGACCTGTCGAAGTCATCTTGCTGTAACCATATTAACGTGGCTATCGATTTAGCGAACCAGAAGGTCCACTCTGTCACTAGCTAGCGTTAGATGGTTCAGTAAACTCTCTTCTCAATCAAGTTGTGGTAACGTTAGCTAGCTTCTGACAGTACAAACGTTCCGGTAGATAACTATTACTATAAGCACATTTTAGAAACTTCAAATAAGACAAACTTGCTTTAAATACTCATGCGCCCATTGATATGGAGCTTGTGTGCAAGTTATGCCGCGTTCAAAACAACTTGGAAATCTCCGACTTCAGTGCGTTCAAGACGACTGGTAACTCGGGGGGAAAAAAGGAGCTCCGACTTGACCCAACCATCATCCAACTCCGCAAGTCTTCTTCTTTTGAGTTTAACATCGGTTGGCATCCAATATGTTGCATTACCGCCTTCAACTGGACCATAATATAAATATATTATACTTTGTGAAACAAAATGGGAAAAGGAAAAACTAAACTAAAAAAATATATAATAAAAAAACACCCTACCAACTAACTCTACACTCATTAAAAGTCCACAACCTCATTCCACTACTTTGACCCTATCTGCTCCTGCACCATGCCAACGGCCTGGGAGAACGGGACACCGCCACTCAACACATCCTGTAACTCTTCTGAAGTCAAATCTCTCGTATGCCAAAATACATCTCTGCAGCTGGCACCACAACATCTATTTTCTCTGATAACCATTGCTATGAACGCTAAGAAGCCAACCTTACTGAAGCATACAGTACCAGTCAAAAGTTTGGACACACCTACTCATTCAATGGTTTTTCTTTATTTGTATTATTTTCTACATTGTAGAATAATAGTGAAGACATCAAAACAATAAAATAACATATGGAACCATGTAGTAACCAAAAAAGTGTTAAACAAATCAAAATATATTTTATATTTGAGATTCTTCAAAGTAGCCACCCTTTGTCTTAGCTCCCGAGTGATGCAGCGGTCTAAGGCACTGCATCTCAGTGCTAGAGGTGTCACTACAGACCCTGGTTTGATCCTGGGCTGTATCACAACCGGCCGTGATCGGGAGTCCCATAGGGCGGTGCACAATTGGCCCAGCGTTGTCCGGGTAAGGGGAGGGTTTGGTCGGGGTAGGGAGTCATTGTAAGATAAGAATTTGTTCTTAACTGACTTGCCTAGATAAATAAAGGTTAAATACTCTTGGCATTCTCTCAACCAGCTTCATGACGTCGTGACCTGGAATGCATTTCAACTAACAGGTGTGCCTTGTTAAAAGTTCAATTGTGGAAATTCTTTCCTTCTTAATGTGTTTGAGCCAATCAGTTGTGTTGTGACAAGGTAGGGGTGGTATACAGCAGATAGCCCTATTTGTTAAAAGACCAAGTCCATATTATGGCAAGAACAGCTCGAATAAGCAAAGAGAAACGGCAGTCCACCATTACTTTAAGACATGAAGGTCAGTCAATCCGGACCGCCACAGGAAAGGAAGACGCAGAGTTACCTCTGCTGCAGAGGATAAGTTCATTAGAGTTATCAACCTCAAAAATTGCAGCCCAAATAAATGCTTCGAAGAGTATACAAGTAACAGACACATCTTCACATCAACTGTTGAGGAGACTGCGTCAATCAGGCCTTCATGGTCGAATTGCTGCAAAGAAAACCACTAAAGGACACCAATAAGAAGAGAGAAGAGACTTGTTGGGCCAAGAAACACGAGTAATGGACATTAGACCGGTGGAAATCTTTGAGATTTTTTGTTCCAACCGCCGTGTCTTTGTGAGATGCAGAGTAGGTGAACGGATGATCTCCGCATGTGTGGTTCCCACCGTGAAGCAAGGAGGATGAGGTGTGATGGTGTGGGTGTGCTTAGCTGGTGACACTGTTGTGATTTATTTCGAATTATGTTGGGGTGGTATGCAAATTGGAGTGGGTTTCTGGGATAATGGTGTTGATGTGAGCCACGACCAGCCTTTCAAAGCACTTTATGGCTACAGACGTGAGTGCTACAGGTCGGTAGTCATTTAGGCAGGTTACCTTAATGTTCTTGGGCAAAGGGACTGTGGTGGTCTGCTTAAAACATGTTGGTATTACAGACGCGGACAGGGCGAGATTGAAAATGTTAGTGAAGACACTTGTCAGTTGGTCAGTGCATGCAGTGCAAGCGAGCATAGAAGTAGTTTAGCTTGTCTGTTAGTTAAAGTTAAAGTAGTTAAAGTTGAAAGGGTTTGATCAACCAGTCAGCCAGGGTAAGGGAATCTGGCTCTCCATCCTGGCTTTGTGTATTGCTGTGATCTAACAGAGGTAGAAGAGGAAGGTCAAACATTCTACAGAGAGACATGGATCCTTCTCATTTGTATGCATTGAGCGGTATTTTGATCAACTTCTCAGTGTTTGTATCCAGTGACTTACCTGAGCAGAATATATTGGGTCAGGTTCTCACTATAGTCCAATCCTAGTGCCTTAGCCTAAAGAAAAATGTACATAAAGAAAAAAAAAACTATTTTATGTCAGTTAGGATCACCACTTTATTTTAAGAATGTGAAATGTCAGAATAATAGTAGAGAGAATGATTTATTTCACCTTTTATTTCTTTCATCACATTCCCAGTGGATCAGAAGTTTACATACACTCAATTATTATTTGGTAGCATTGCCTTTAAATGGTTTAACTTGGGTCAAACGTTTCGGGTAGCTTTCCACAAGCTTCCCACAATAAGTTGGGTGAATTTTGGCCCATTCCTCCTGACAGAGCTGGTGTAACTGAGTCAGGTTGGGAGGCCTCCTGGCTCGCACGCGCTTTTTCAGTTCTGCCCACAAATATTCCATAGGATTGAGTTCAGGGCTTTGTGATGGCCACTCCAATACCTTGACTTTGTTGACCTTAAGCCATTTTGCTTGGGGTCATTGTCCATTTGGAAGACCCATTTGCGACCAAGCTTTAACTTCCTGACTGATGTCTTGAGATGTTGCTTCAACATATCCACATAATTTTCCTGCCTCATGATGCCATCTATTTTGTGAAGTGCACCAGTCCCTACTGCAGTAAAGCACCCCCACAACATGACGCTGCCACCCCCGTGCTTCATGGTTGGGATGGTGTTCTTCGGCTTGCAAGTCTCTCCCTTTTTCCTCCAAACATAATGACGGTCATTATGGCCAAACAGTTCTATTTTTGTTTCATCAGACCAGAGGACATTTCTCCAAAAAGTATGATCTTTGTCCCCATGTGCAGTTGCAAACCGTAGTCTGGCTTTTTGTAAGGCGGTTTTGAGGCAGTGGCTTCTTCCTTGCTGAGCGGCCTTTCAGGTTATATTGATATAGGACTTGTTTTACTGTGGATATAGATCATTTTGTACCTGTTTCCTCCAGCATCTTCACAAGGTCCTTTGCTGTTTTTCTGGGATTGATTTGCACTTTTCGCACCAAAGTCCGTTCATCTCTAGGAGACAGAACGCGTCTCCTTCCTGAGCGGTATGATGGCTGCGTGGTACCACGGTGTTTATACTTGCGTACTATTGTTTGTACAGATGAACGTGGTACTTTCAGGCATTTGGAAATTACTCCCAAGGATGAACCAGACTTGTGGAGGTCTACAATTTATTTTCTGAGATCTTGGATGATTTCTTTTCATTTTCCCATAATGTCAAGCAAAGAACCACTGAGTTTGAAGGTAGGCATTGAAATACATCCACAGTTACACCTCCAATTGACTCAAATGATGTCAATTAGCCTATCAAAAGCTTCTAAAGCCCTGAAATGGAATTTTCCAAGCTGTTTAAAGGCACAGTCAATTTAGTGTATGTAAACGTCTAACCCACTGGAATTGTGATAAAGTGAATTATAAGTTAAATAATCTGTCTGTAAACAATTGTTGGAAAAATGACTTGTGTCATGCACAAAGTAGATGTCCTAACCAACTTGCCAAATCTATAGTTTGTTAACAAGAAATTTGTTGAGTGGTTGAAAAACGAGTTTTAATGACTTCAACCTAAGTGTATGTAAACTTCTGACATCAACTGTAAGTTAAGAAAATCTGTGAAATAGCACAGTTATAAATAGAAATCAAACTGGATGGACCAGATGGATCAGAAAAAGAGGAAGGACAAAAAACAAACAAAATAGAACTATTGTAAAATAGATTGTGTCTGTAAAATGGGTAAAATATGTATAAACTGAAGGTAGAAGCCTAAGTGTTATTGTTTATTAGTTTACTCCAATTGGGGGAAGGGTGGTAGAATTTGTGTGGAATAATAAAGGTATATTCTAAAAAAAAGTATGTATCTCTACTGTATATAACAGCTAAGATTGACTTATTACATTCGTTATCATTCATTAGCCTGAAAATCAATGGTAGGCCTATTCTAGCAATACATTTAATTATCATCTCAAGGTTTTGTTTTAAAAAATTTATTTAGTCACTGCATAAAATAAATGAAATGTCAGCCTTTTGGCTACACAAACGAGACTACATAATACAATTTAATAAACAAGTCAAGACCCAGCCATTATTCTTTTCCATTATTACTTTTATTCAAGACAGAAAAACAAAAAAAAATCTTAAATTCAAATCAAATGTTATGTCACATGCTTCGTAAACAGGTGTACAACAGGTGTATAAATGTTCTCACCCATCCACACACAATACCCCATAATGTCAAAGTGAAAACATGTTTTTAGAAATTGCTGTAAATTTATTGAAAATTAAATGCAGAAGTATCACATTTACATAAGTATTTACACCACTGAATCACATTTGGCAGCGATTTCAGCTGAGAGTCTTTATGGGTAAGTCTAAGAGCTTTGCATACCTGGAATTAGAGGTCAACCAATTAATCGTAATGGCCGATTAATTAGGGCCGATTTCAAGTTTTCAAAACAATCAGAAATCTGTATTTTTGGACACCGATTTGGACACATTTTTTTTTACACCTTTATTTAACTAGGCAAGTCAGTTAAGAACACATTCTTAACTTCAATGATGGCCTAGGAATGGGGGGTTAACTGCCTTGTTCAGGGGCAGAACGACCGATTTTGACCTTGTCAGCTCGGGGATTCAATCTTGCAACCTTACGGTTAACTAGTCCAACGCTCTAACCACCTGCTTTACATTGCACTCCACGAGGAGCATGCCTGTTACACGAATGCAGTAAGCCAAGGTAAGTTGCTTGCTAGCATTAAACTTATATTATAAAAAAACAATCCATCAATCAATCATAATCACTAGTTAACTACACATGGTTGATGATATCACTAGTTTATCTAGCGTGTTCTGCGTTGCATTTAATCGATTCGGTGCGCTTTCGCGAAAAAGGACTGTCGTTGCTCCAACATGTACCTAACCATAAACATCAATGCCTTTCTTAAAATCAATACACAAGTATATATTTTAAACCTGCATATTTAGTTAATATTGCCTGCTAACATGAAATTCTTTTAACTAGGGAAAATGTGTCACTTCCCTTGCAACAGAGTCAGGGTATATGCAGCAGTTTGGGCCGCCTGGCTCGTTGCGAACTATGAACTATGAATGTTTGTGTATGCATATGTGTATGTATATGGATATATATATTTACCAAAAAACAGATATGGGGGATTGGAAATTATGCAGACAATTACAATGATGGAAGCAACAATCTTTCCGCAATATTAAGCTGATTCCCCTCTAAAAAAAATGACTACAGGCTGTGGTGCGTCTACTACCATATCTTCACTAGCGTCACTTGTTTCCTCAATTATTTTAATCGCCTCACAGGGCACTCCAGGAACTCGGGATCATGATCACCACCACAATTGCAACACGGTCGTTCTTCTACACATCGTTCTTCAATACCCTGTCCATCTGCACACACTTGAAACATGGCCAAATCCTTATCAATTCTAATGATACGGATGTAGGTATAAGCGACATGGGCAGCCTCCCAGGGAGGCATCTTGCCGGGGGCTGCACGAGGCGCCCGCACAAAAACAAATTGGAAAGGTGACATTTGTGCAATCTATCACTAATTTGCACGTTACATCAATGATATCTTGTCATCGTGTGGGACTGTGGGTCAATTAACCTTGTCGGAGTGGACGCCCTGGATCGTCAGTGAGCTAGGCAGGCTATTGCCTGGGAAGGTCTCCCACTCAGAAGTATGAAATGGGTGGGTGGGGGGGTTGTTGACCTCAGGTCCCCCCACTGGAAACCAGAGGTTGGGGGAATCTATCAAATAGCGCACCTCTACCTTTGTATAGTACTAATGCATTTAGTAATGCAATTATTTGTGCAATTTAGTGTTTCTTGTTTGAAGTGCAATAGTGTAATAATCAGGTTCTCTTCTTTAAAAGTGTGTTGTGTATTTGTGTGGTATAGGATTTGTGCAATTTAGTTTTATTTGTGTTTTTTGTTAGCACTAGGGTAATAGTGTAATAATATTTTTATTTATTTGTATTTATATACTACAATTTGTTTCTTTGTCACTTTATTCATGAGTATTTTTGTATATATATTTTTAGATTTATATAGTTTTCAAATGTTATATTTATTTGTGTTGTTCCAAATGTCTGAATAAAAATTAGTTAGTACAGAATGGTGCTTTTTGGGGGGAGCGGCGGCGGGTTCGCCAAGGGAGCCATAAAAGCGAAAACCGCCACTGCTTACACTGCAATGTGTTGGGGACGACAGTTCGTACAGCGTATCTTACATAACCAAGCTTCACATGCGTAGGTATTTGCTATTTATCAGAAAACAACTGGGCCGACAGACTCTTCTTTTTCTCCATTCACCCAGCGGGTTAGACGCCCGGGCACCAACCACACCAGGAATCTTCTTCAGGTATTCAACGACTCCTTTGAGAGTGCTCTACTCCGAAGTTCAAAACTTCTGTTATTCGGATTCTTTTGAGGCTCACTGCAATCTTCCTATGTTCTTCAGAAATACGATTAATCAAAATAAGACTTTTCCCAGCGCATACCTCACCATTTGACACATCAAACGGGTTTCCCACATATGCATCCCAACAAGAAGCGATTCATTATCATTCATACACGTATCATCCACTCCAATTTTAGACAATTTCCTTTTTGTTATAGTTTTCGCTACTGCTGTTGTCCATTCAGAACATTCGTCTTCACTTATTTTGCATCACCGGCTTCCGACATCTTTTTCTTAAACCGGAAGGAACCGTAGTCCTCCCCGGAATCGAACTGCGAGCCTTCCAAAGATTTGTATAACTAAACCTAATATATATAGTAATGGATATATATAGTAATATATATATATATAACGAATTGTTCTATCTGTGAACCTTCCCTACAACCTGTAGAGAACGCAATAGTTCCACCTCACCAGGGAGTCACCATTTTTGCAAATTGTTGTAGAGAGATGGCAATGAAATATTAACCAATCACAGTTTAGGGGATTACTTGCGTTCATGCTCCAGAAATGGGCGAGCTTCTACTGAGATAGCCAACAGCGACCTTCGTGGGGTTGTTCTGTACTACGGAAACAGACAAAGAATATATCTGTTATAGCAAACTTCTAGAAGTAAATTTGCAACCTGCACTATTATATGGACTCTCTGCATGCACCCTAATGAATTGACAACAAAACATGAACACAAAAGCTTAATGTAATGTTACAAGGATGATTTGCTAACCGAACGCATACTCCTATACACTAGATGGCGGTAATTGATAATGCACTGTTCTGTAACGACTCAACTCCAACAGTAGATTTAGTTTGACAAGAAAAACACGAGGAAGCATGTTCTCTTTCTTTCCAGGGATAATTTTAAAACAAACTTTCGGGAATTAACAAACAATGGTGCCTGTCCAATCGATCGAAGATCAGATGAAAGCTGTACTAGACTGTGTGGTCACTGAGGATAAAATACCCCCAGATGTCAGCACTACGTTAAAGCTTTTCATGAACAAACTTGATGAGTGCTCAAGGTAAATCTGGTTTAGAAGTGCCTAATGTGTTTTATTCATTACACCGATTCTGTTGCAAAATGTTTCTTAAACAGAATGAAACAGGAGGGGCCTACCTGCATTTTTCCAATAGAAACTGTCGTTATGCTCTGATGCTTCTGTTTGGTGCAAAAACGTTAAACTGTTTCCATAATGAATACACCCCTGATGTATGTGTGGGAATGCATGTACTACTGCCTCTGCCAAGAAATCTGGGCTTGCAGGTGGTAATGCATTCACATCACAATAACCACAGGGTTGTTGATTCAAGCCCTGCAGCGATTGTTCTATCTCCATCACTACACTGGTGGCAGCAGTGGGATAGTCCCTGCGGTGTCACGGAGTTGCTGGTTCCAGCTCCACTCCGACTGTTCCCATTTCCAACCAATTAGTACACATTCATTGTTTACCGTCTGTGTCACTCATCTTCATGGCATGTTGTCTGTCTCTGAACAGGAGCAACATAAAGCGATGCAAAGAGCGTAGTCTGGAGGAGGCAGGCCAGCTGCTGAGAAAGATCCCAGTGAAGCAGCTTCAGTGTTTAGAGGAGAGGCTCCTCTTGCCACTCATCAGGCTACTCGTCGCCATGCAGATGCAGATGTTTAACATCGCCAGTCGCAAATTAGACCAGGTACAGAACAAGCTCTGTCCTTTAGAAGTTATGTTTTCAATGCTGAATAACTAAAGTGCTATTCTGAATATGTATTTGATCATGCCATTACAGATGTTACAACATCTGGCAGAAGTCAATCGTTTGCTGGTTTTTCGAGAAATCCAACACTGTTTGTGCACTATTGTGGGAAAGGATCAGGTATGTGTATTGTTCTAAAAAATAATCCATGGTTAGAAGTATTCTTTAGCAATGTGATAATGTTTAATGTTAATGTTTCAGCATCTTTCCTTTTCAGGCATTATCCATTGGGGACCTCCAGATAGGTTAGTTGTGGATTAGAATCATCTTGAATTGTTCTTTGTTTTAGTGTGAGTGGCATTGTCAATATTAACTATTATCTTTTTGGCCTCATTTTAGGTGACAAGTGATCTCCTGTTTGTGTTTGCAGCTTGCATGTTCCTGGAGGACAGCTCTATTGGTCGTGAGCTGTGGCGAGAGGCCTGCCCTTCCTTGATAGATAAAGTGGCTGAGTTATTCCCTGTAATACTGGAGCAGGAGGGTTTGAGAAATGGACCACTGTGTTACCAAGCTGTCAAGGTAAATACTCTATATGCACTTTATCAACCTTTAACTTCCTTGCGCTTGTCAACAAAATTGTACTTGTCTTTTTACATTTTTCATTCATTCATTTGAAGCACTGTTCAGAAGACATCTTGTCACTGAACTGACCTGTGAGTTGGCTGTGTTAGTAGGTGTCTTACTGATCTGCGACATGTCCCTTCAGGTGTGTTTGCAGGTTTTTCAGCTGTTGCCAGGTAAGGTGGCCCCTCTGGTGTGGGAGAAGGAACAGGGGAGTTTGGCAGTGCAGAGCATCCTACAGTCTCTAATGGACATCATCCTGGGACAGGTCTGTGTTTGACATCGATTCAGGTCCTTTGTAGCTCTTTTGGTAGCGCATGGCCCTTGTAACACCAGGGTAGTGGGTTCCATTACCGGGATCACCCATATGTAAAGATTATGCATGCATGACTGTAAGTCGCTTTAGATAAAAGCGTGTGCTAAATAGCATTTTTAAAATTGTATTACTTGTTTCCTCTGTGTGCGGGCAGTGCTCCAACAGGGACACCCGTCTCCTGGCTGGCACCACAGTGGCCATGCTGATTAACACTGTACTCGAGGGAGGGGAGGGAGGGGCAGCTGCCTGGAGTCTGCTACAAGTCACTCACTCAGGTACACATTCAGGACTTTCATATTGTTGACATTGTATGTTGACTTTTATTGTTTACATTCTACATTGTTTACATTACAAATCATCACAACACATATGAAGGATTTGAACCATAACCCTATGCATATAAGGACTGTGATGATTAAGTGTTTAAAAAAATAAAATAATATGCCACTGGTTGATGTGTGTTACTCAGAGCCCTGGCAGCTGTGTGTGGGTGGTCTCCAGGTGCAGTGCATCCCCCGCTCGCAGGATGGAGTGGACAGACTGGCTGTGAGCAGGGGTCTGCTGACCTGCTGTAGAAGGGGCATCCTAGTCAGTCAGGTGGACACCACAGGGGTATGTCACAGACTGCTCATGCTAACTGATATATCTTCTTCTTTCGTTCTTATGGAATTCTCCTCGGCCAATCTAAAAAATGTGGTTTCTGATTCAAAGTTCTCTCTATTGCTTCAGACTTGTCTACTCCTGGGTGGTTTGTTTCCTTTGGTCTCTGCTTTGTGTGAGGAGAAGCTTGACTGTCACTACTATGTCTTTGAAGGTATTGTAAAACCAAACCAGTCTCTGTGTGTTTCTGTAAGTGCAAACGTAATGAAAGTAAGAAATACCTGAGTATCAAATCAACGTTTATTAAAGCCTATGTCTGATGGCAGTGTTAACACTGTGGCTGAAGAGTGTTAAGGAGTGTCTAGCTGAGATCTGGGAGGTGACCAGCGCTCCCCTGCTGCCCGATGACTCTAGCCTGAGACAACAACTCATCCAGGTCATCTGGGACAATGCTGAGAGTCCAGTGAGTTTCCAATCATCTCATTATTAATATAAATGGTGTTATACAGTGGGGCAAAAAAGTATTTAGTCAGCCACCAATTGTGCAAGTTCTCCCACTTAAAAAGATGAGAGGCCTGTAATTTTCATCATAGGTACACTTCAACTTAAGACAGACAAAATGAGAAAAAAAATCCAGAAAATCACATTGTAGGATTTTTAATGAATTTATTTGCAAATTATGGTGGAAAATAAGTATTTGGTCAACAACAAAAGTTTATCTCAATTCTTTGTTATATACCCTTTGTTGGCAATGACAGAGGTCAAATGTTTTCTGTAAGTCTTCACAAGGTTTTCACACACTGTTGCTGGTATTTTGGCCCATTCCTCCATGCAGATCTCCTCTAGAGCAGTGATGTTTTGGGGCTGTTGCTGGGCAACACGGACTTTCAACTCCCTCCAAAGATTTTCTATGGGGTTGAGATCTGGAGACTGGCTAGGCCACTCCAGGACCTTGAAATGCTTCTTACGAAGCCACTCCTTCATTGCCCGGGCGGTGTGTTTGGGATCATTGTCATGCTGAAAGACCCAGCCACGTTTCATCTTCAATGCCCTTGTTGATGGACGGTTTTCACTCAAAATCTCACGATACATGGCCCTATTCATGCTTTCCTTTACACGGATCAGTCGTCCTGGTCCCTTGATGTTTCCACCCCAATGCTTCACAGTAGGTATGGTGTTCTATGGATGCAACTCAGCATTCTTTGTCCTCTAAACACGACAAGTTGAGTTTTTACCAAAAAGTTATATTTTGGTTTCATCTGACCATATGACATTCTCCCAATCTTCTTCTGGATCATCCAAATGCTCTCTAGCAAACTTCAGACGGGCCTGGACATGGACTGGCTTAAGCAGGGGGACACGTCTGGCACTGCAGGATTTGAGTCCCTGGCGGCGTAGTGTGTTACTGGTGGTAGGCTTTGTTACTTTGGTCCCAGCTCTCTGCAGGTCATTCACTAGGTCCCCCCGTGTGGTTCTGGGATTTTTGCTCACCGTTCTTGTGATCATTTTGACCCCACGGGGTGAGATCTTGCGTGGAGCCCCAGATCGAGGGAGATTATCAGTGGTCTTGTATGTCTTCCATTTCCTAATAATTGCTTCCACAGTTGATTTCTTCAAACCAAGCTGCTTACCTATTGCAGATTCAGTCTTCCCAGCCTGTTGCAGGTCTACAATTTTGTTTCTGGTGTCCTTTGACAGTTCTTTGGTCTTGGCCATAGTGGAGTTTGGAGTGTGACTGTTTGAGGTTGTGGACAGGTGTCTTTTATACTGATAACAAATTCAAACAGGTGCCATTAATACAGGTAACGAGAGGAGGACAGAGGAGCCTCTTAAAGAAGAAGTTACAGGTCTGAGAGACAGAAATCTTGCTTGTTTGTAGGTGACCAAATACTTACTTTCCACCATAATTTGCAAATAAATTCATTAAAAATCCTACGTGATTTTCTGTATTTTTTTCTCTCATTTTGTTTGTCATAGTTGAAGTGTACCTATAATGAAAATTACAGGCCTCTCATCTTTTTAAGTGGGAGAACTTGCACAACTGACTAAATACTTCTTTGCCCCACTGTATATATATTCTTTTGGGGGGGGGGTATTTTATTAGGATCCCCATTAGTTGTTGCAAAAGCAGCAGCTATTCTTCCTGGGATTCACACAAAACATGTAACATGACATAATACAGAACATGAATAGACAAGAACAGCTCATGGGCAAAGTATAGTAGTAACAATAACATCCCATTTCTCCTAACACATGCCCAGGTCGAGGGTGTGTCAGAGGTTGTGCGCAGTGCGTTCTGCCTGCTGCTGGAGATCTATGAGATGGACTGCCAGCGTTTTGGAGACACACAGAAGAACCTGCACATATCCTTACTCCACCGCATAACCAAACTGCCCTGGGAGGCCAAAGCCAAATACTTCCCCCTCTGTTCACTGCTCCCTTATGTTGGCACTGACATGGTGAGTGTATTCAAAGTCATCTTAACCTTTTTAAAGTGTTTGTTCAGTTGTGGAAATTGATTATATTTAATTTTCCGTTAACCCCTCAGGTGCTGGAGCAGTTCTCCGAGCTTCCCAACCATCTCCTGAAGTGCATGTCCACCAATCATCTGTCCCCATGTGCCTCAGAGCTTTACAAGTGTCTGATCCAGAAGCAGCGGTGCGAGCTGTGTGAGGAACTGGCCCAGGATGCTCCTCCCTTGGAGCTGGATCTGGCCAATCAGTGGGCCAGGCGTTGGCGGAGCACTCTTCTGGAGGCCTTGACCTCTGACGTGACCCTTCTTCAGAACAACAGCTCCAGCCACTTGCTGCCCTGGACTCTGCGTGTCTTCCCCGCTGCTGTGGAGCCCCTGCTGGCCCCTCTAGACCCTGCCTCTCCAGGGCACCTCCATGCCTGGGCCTGTGTGATGAGTGCCCGCCGAGCCACTTATGGAGGCTCCCCCTGGGCCCTGGAGAGTGGCTATGCCCTGGAGACCCTCCGTCTTGCCCTGGGATGTGTGGACGATAGAGTCCGCCTGGCCGCCCTCAACCTGCTATGCTGCAGCCCAAAGACCAAAGAGGCCCCGACGCCGGAGGAGCTGTCTACCATGAGGACCTTCATCCCCCAGAACCTCAACAGTGAGTCGTCACCGTTCCGCCAGCACCTTCAGGCAGGGGTGAAGAGGTTTCTGGTCCGGATCCGAGACAGCTGCCTGGCCCACCTCAGAGGACAGAAGGGAAAAAGGGACGGTGGTGTCAGCCTCACAAAGGAGACAGAGATGGCACTTGATCAGGGAGTAGGTGAGCTGTGAAAGTTTGAAGCACTAAATAATGGTTTTATTTCCTTGTCCCATCTAGCTGTGTGGTGCAATTTATTAATATCCTATTCATCCTGATCATTGTAGGGTTTGTGGACTGGCTGTCCCAGCTGACGTTGTCCTATCTGGCACCAGGACACAGCTACCAGAGGAAAAAGACTGTCCTGCTGCTGCTGTCTGCTGTACTAGAGACCTGCACAGACACCTGGAGCCCAGACAAGAAGAAGGGCCAACCCCCAGGTCAGTAAAGGGGGTATGAATGAGATGGTTGACTTCATTCTGGGGCTTTAAAGCCTGTATGACGCAAAATTCCAAGAGGTTTTTGTTCTCTTTCTGTAGTTAACATGGCCTCTTTGATCAACTGGGCAAGGCTGAGAGGATGGTGGGATTTCTTCTCTCGATCAAAACAGCTGGTCCTTATTGGCTGTTTAGAGGATTCCACCAATGAGGTAGACTTAATACTTATGTTACAACTTCCATTTTATATTTTTAATACATTTGTAAGTGACAGAAAGGATAAGTGAAATAAAGTATTTTCTCTGCTCTATTTTCTTCCTATGTAGATTCGGGAGCTCTCTGCAGGGTTACTGGTGAGATTTTTCCCACCTAGTTTTCTGGAGGACATTACTCCTGTGCTGTTCGGCCGAGCAGAACTGCTCCTTTGCAGTCCCCGTGTGCCGGAGGCTCAGATGGGAGCTCTGATCATCAAGGTCCTCCTCCAGAAGTAAGTAGACCTTAATTTCTACACCACCTGTAGCCAGAGCTCTGGTCCTCGACCTCAGTGTTGCATGACCCCCTCTCCGAAGGTCTGGAGGTCAGTCTCACGTGCCCTGGCTGGACAGCCGTATCAACTACGTCAGTTCTGGGGACTCGAAGGCCTCTACTCTGGTCAGGTATCTACTCAAGGAACTCGAGCAGCATTACCTGATTGCTAAGGATGATATGATGCTTGCTGCAAGGACCAAACCCATACACGGTGAGACCTGTTGCATCATTGCTATTTCACAAAATTACATTTTGCAGCTGTCTAACAGCTTGTATATAAACATGTTGCATTCCAAAGCATTTGACATTGCAACCTTATTTGAGTGATGTATTTGTTTCAGGTATTTTGACTGCCCTAGAGAGGTGTATACTAGAGGTACCTAACACCCTGTGTGATGTGGTCGATCACAGAGTGACCATAGAGATCCTGGTTCTCCTGGAGAGGATCACTCTGCTCCTACTGGGTGTGCTGTATGGAGACCAGGATGCCTGCGGTGATGAGAAAGGTATCGCCAGGAAGGAGTAAAGACATCACACAAGAGATCGGAGAAGGGTACATTTGAAATGGAACGGTTGTCTCACCCCCGCCCTTGTCTTTTCCAGATATACCCCCATCTTTCTGTGACATGGGGAATGCCATCACCTCTCTGATAGGCCAGGTGGCAGGAGAGGACCAGGGGGAGGGGGA
Source organism: Oncorhynchus tshawytscha (assembly GCF_018296145.1). Lineage (NCBI taxonomy): Eukaryota > Metazoa > Chordata > Actinopteri > Salmoniformes > Salmonidae > Oncorhynchus > Oncorhynchus tshawytscha. The sequence goes on from NC_056432.1 coordinate 31,440,528, forward strand.
TGAGTGTGTGCTGCTGTCTGAGGAACACAGTCTGGTCCTCACCTGCTGCTGGGTCTCCCTCAAGGTACTCTTCATCTTACCGATCAACACTCGCACTGACCACCCGGCTGCACATTCAAACCCATGTTCAGCACCACTAAGAAACACATTCTGGCCTTCAATAACTATTGTTGTTTTCCTTTTCAGGAAATAGGAATCTTTCTAGGTTCTCTGGTAGAGAGAATCCTTGCTCAGGCCAAACAGACAGAACCCTTGCTAACTTTAGAAGACCTGAAGAGGGCCTCTAAAGTGTTCAAGAACATTCTTCTCAAATGCCGCCACTGGGTAAAAAGGACATAACATCCATCTATGGGTCACAACTCAAAGCCTCCCTGGTTTTCTTGTCTCATCTTCAGTCCTGACATACACATTTCTATCCCCCAGGGGGCAGTAGAGGGCTGCTGTGTGGGCTTTACCAGGTTCTGTGCCTGTCTCCTGAGCAGCAGTGACCCAGAGCTCAGGGATATCCCAGCACACATGCTGAAGCAGGTAACCTCTGACCCAGGCCCTTTTTTGAGGGGGCTCATCCACACCGCAGACAGAGTTCTCATGGGGTAAAGGGGTTTCTGTAGAGTATGTTTTAGGTCCAGGCCAGTGATGTACCTTATCATTCTCTGCCAATTCATATCTAATTTTACCTGCAACAATGAAGCTATGTTGCATGCATATTAAGCTAGTATGGTTAAACTGTGTGTGTGCTAACTGATATGGGGTTTTCTCTCCAGGGCCTAGAAGTGCTGCAGTCTCGCTGTACGTCAGTGACCCGGCGGGCGGCAGGGCTTCCCATGCTCATCCTGTGTGTGGTGTCAGCAGAGGAGGCCAGTAAGGCCCGGCCCCTCCTGGCCCACAGCATACACACCCTGCTGGACACAGCCAGGTCCCCTCTGCCCCAGGACTGGGACCAGACACTGGACCTGCCACAGGTAATACACATCATGAATTCACCAAAAGTTAGCCAGATTCTGAATTATTATTATACGCATGTACATTATAATTATACGCATGTACATTACCTACCACGTACACAGATGAGATGCACAGCCATCGAGATACACACATACCAATAGGATACTCAAGTCCAGGTCAGTTAGCATGCTGTCTAATGTTGGCTTTTCCCCTCTTCTCTCCCAGGTGTGTGCGGTCCACACCCTGCAGGCCCTGGTACGAGGCTCTGGGCTGGGGGTGGCTGTGCTGCAGTTTGCCCCGGCTGTGGCCATCCTGTCCCTGACCCTCCTCAGCTCCCCCTGCTGGGCCATGAGGAATGCTGCACTGCAGCTCTACAGTAAAAAGACAATCTCTCCCTCTCACTACTGTAATGCGCACACTGAGGACAGAGCTCAGGTTTCAGTGTCATTTGTATTCTCTGAAACTGACCAGCTCAAACATTAGATCATATAGACCGGGAGAGAATCCATTAGGTTCCCTTGCGCTGTCTGCTCCAATTTCTTTCATGTAGCGATCAGACATGCATGTTAAATTATTCATTTGTTATTGTGCTCCCTCTGACTGAAACCTTTCCCATGAACAGGCTCTCTGTGCTCAAGGTTGCTGGGTCAGCGCTCTGGAGGTGAGGAGGGCTCCACCCAGCATGGCATGTCTCCCCCCGCCTTCTTCACCCACTACCCTGCCCTGCAGCCCTTCCTCCTGGGGGAGTTGAGGGGGGCGGCAGAGGACTTGCAGGGTCCCTCTGGGGAGGCCCGGCTCCGCCTGCACCCCTCCCTCTACCCTGTCCTCACCCTCCTGGCCAAACTCCAGCGGGGGGTCCAAGACCAAACTGGGTGATTACTGTTTTCATGTCATTTATTTAATTTTGTCAAGCTAAGGAATCCCTTTATAGTTGCATCTACTCAATGAAGCAGGTAATGCTGTCCATGGGCCTGTTTAAGGATAACACACCTGTATTCTCCAGGTAGGCACACAATCATTTACAGTGTTCTGTGCATCTCCTTGCAGTATGAAAACTGGTCCATGAAACCTTTGTTCCCAGCAGCACTCTGTCAGACTTCCTGATTCCCCTGCTCCAGCTGGCTGCCAGTCCCGTCTACAGTGTGAGGGTCATGACCTCCAAAGCATTGGTCGCCATGACGCCCCCCTGCCAATACGTGAGCACCCTTCTCCGGTTGACAGGAGAGCTGCCGGAGCCCCAGGACCCCAGCTGTCACAATCGTCTGCATGGACAGCTACTGCAGATCAGAGCCATCCTGGACAGAGGTCTATGCACACAACGGTGAGGGTTTACAGAGTAGAAAACAAACAGGGAAGGATTCTATGGAGGCCATAGAGGTTCTATTTATTCTGTGATTAAGGCACTGTCAGGTTTTGTCATTTATTTAGTTATTTCCCCAGTCCTCCCCCAGACGCACTGTGTGATGTGGTGGACCGTGTAGAGTCCAGACTGTGGTTGGTGACAGGGGCTCAGCACTGTCCCCTGGTGCGTGGGGCTTACCTGGGTGTGGCAGGCCTGCTGAGGGGGTTCTGCTCTCAGGGGTTCCTCCGCCAGATGAGGGATGTGCTCCTGTCAGAGCTCCACTCACCACACCAAAGGCTCCAGGTGCCCAACAGATCCTGTCTCTCACACACATACACACACACCATTCTTATCCAGAGATACTGTCATGATTTGTTATCCTTTTCATAATCTGGGTCCCACAATACTGAAAGTTTATGACCTTCCATTTTACAGGTTGGGTCCGCCTCCTTCCATCAGAACGCTATCCACTTCCTCTGTGCAGAGCCCCGGTGGGCTTGCCAGGTGTGGGGGAGTTTCTCTACAGAGAGCTCTGACCTGAGGCTGTCATTGGTCAGTTGGGCGGCTGAAAGGCGGCGATGGAGTGGGACCAGCATGCAACAGGTGCTGCAGACTGCACTGCAGGTGAGACATAAACACCCTGTCTAGACTAGAGAATGCTGGGAAAGTCACCCTGTCCAAAAACTTACCAACAGTTTTCAATGACTAGTTTTCAATATACAACATGCGGAATTCAAGGCACTAAAGATATGACTTTAACACAATGCTGCATAGGGCTGAAATCAAGCTGAGAATATTTTTTTTTCTTCATGAAAATGAATGGGTGTATATCAGCTCACACCCAACTCACTAAACAGGGTCAGGTAAATCTGAACTAGACCAATACAGTCAAGGATATCCATCCTTTTTCTCTGCTGTGTTGTGCCGTGGAAGTCACAGAAAATGTATGGTGTAAAAAGTACACTATTTTCTTTAAGAGTGAAGTAAGCGTAAAAGTTGACTCTTACTATTTATATTTTTGTACAGATATCCCAAAAAATGACTTAAGTAGTACTTGAAAGTATTTTTGCTTTAGTACTTTCAAATACCACTGGGTAGAGCATGGCACTTGTAAGTTGTAACACCAGGGAAGTGGGTTCAATTCCCGGGACCACCCATACATAAAATGTATGTGCCCATGACTAATTCACATTGGATAAAAGCATCTGCTAAATGGCATATATTATTGTACATTCTAAAGAAAACATTATTTTGCCTTTTAATAAAACTCCATAGGCCCAATCAATATGCCTGTGTGAGTGCTCCTGTTTTTATACCTCCTTCAGTTTCTGGACAGCAAAGTCTTCCCACCTATTAGCTGCCCTTTAATGACTTCACATTCCTGATTTGACAATGGTGACCTGACCATGCTGTTTTATGGGAATGGTGTTTAACATTGCTCTCTGTACTCAGGCCAACCTGAAGGAGGCGCTGTTGGATCAGAGTGTGGAGTACAGCAGGACATATCTGACAACTCTAATTGCCGTGATGACTCCTGGGGCTGACCATATTCTGTCCCAGGAGCCTTCCCCTTCTCCCCCATTGGAGGGTCCAGTCCTGCTGGAGTGTGTGGAGCTGCTGCTGGGGGCCCTGGAGGGCCACAGAGGGGGGCCAGAGTTTCTATCCCAGGCCCTGTGTGCTGCCAGCCTGCTGCTCTCCCAAAGGTCAGCATACAGAATTCTGCACACTGCACTCATCTCTGTTTTGACATGATTTTTAATTTACTTGACAACAAGTCATTAGGGTGTCAGATCCACAAAAAACATACTGAACATTCACACATTTCTTCTCCCTCTGTCTCAGTCTTCAGACATCTCTGTTCCCTCGGTGGTGCAGTCTGTTGGAGGTCCACCGGGTGCCAGAGGCCCCTGAGGCTCTCAGGAGATCCTGTGCTGGGGCCCTGTGTCTGGCTGGGGCCCCCTTACTGAGCATGGCCCTGAGGGACCACACTCCTCTCCCTGTCTTCAGCACCAGGTAGAGATCTAGAGCAGGGTCGTAGGTTAAAAAGTCAATTACAGTATGCATGCTGACTTTGTCACAATCTGCTGCATAATGTCCTCTCCGTCTTTCTTCCTATGCAGGTTGATCAACACAGGGCTTTACCTGCTGCAGGACGAGAGCCAGCAGGTGAGGATAAAAGCGGCAGGTTTTGCCTCCACACTCTGCCAAGCCAGGAGAGGAGGAGGGGAGAGGAGCATGTACCTGATGCAGGTCAACCAGGCTCTGCCCTTCCTGCTGGAGCTGCTGCTGGAGGAATGCTGGGATATTCCTGGTGCCCTGGAGGTGTTGCTGTGTCACATGCCCCAGTCTGACCTGAGCTCGGTCCTGAGGGAGGCCAGGGACACTGGGTGAGTCACAACACACACAGGCAGTCAACAAATTCATGGCACGTAGGCAGAGCATGTCTTTTGTTTTGTTTATGTTGTTCATCAATCCCTCTCTGTTCCACAGGTGTGCCAGTCTCTATGAGCAGGATGAGGCCAACGTATTTGCAGAACCGTCTGTGATGTCAGCATGTCTGCTTCCATACCTGCTTCAGCTCGCTGAAAAGTACCCAGCATCCTCAGTGGTGGGAGAACGCCTGGGTGTATGGGCCAGGGAGAATGTTACAGACCTGCTGGAGAACCTCCGGGTCTGTAAAGACCTCCAGCCAGGTAACACACAGGCCAAGGACCACATACTTACTGATTGTGTCAGAATGCACATAATAACACAATTATTGTGGCTAGTCATTAATATAATAGTTTCTTTAAAATGTTTACATGCTTTGCAAGAAGAACAATGTCCCTAATAATCCTGTTTACATGGACACACCTGAAATCAGGCTACCTGATGGGACTTAAATAAATGCTGAACATCAGCAATCAAAATAAATGTTCTACCACAGCGACCACGTTATTTTTGCGAAGCATATTTGATTCTGAGTTCGGGCATATAAAGTTTGTATGTGAACTATTTCTAAGATACTCGCACATAAGAGGGAGGCTTGCGCTACTGCTGCTGGCACATGTGCAGATCAAATACACAGCTGGAATGCTGAGTTGAAGCTGTTTACATGTCCCAATGAAAGGTGGCTCAGAAAACCAGGTTTTAAGCAGTGTATGCTTACTTCGATTTTGACCTCACTCCGATTTTAAGATAAACAGAGTCAAGTGTTTACTTGACTATTGCCATACTCTGCATACTTCCATAATCAGTTTAATATCAAATTATTAGTGTGCATTTAAACATACTGAAAATGTCATGGCAGACAGGATTACGTGAGCTTAAAGGGATACTTCGGGCTTTTGACAATGAGGCCCTTTATCGACTTCCCCAGAGTCAGATGAACTTGTGGATACCAGTTGTATGTCTCCTTATGAAGGAAGTTAGAGGTAATTACGCAAGCCAAAGCTAACTAGAATTAGCGCAATGATTGGAAGTCTATGGGTATCTACTAGCATATGAGACAAATTAGACATAAACATGTTATCCAGAAGTTCATCTGATTCTGGGGAAGTAGATAAAGAACGTCTTTGCCAAAATCCCGAAGTATCCCTTTAACTGTTCTTCCATTCTAGGTGACACCCTGGACCCGGCCTGGTTGGCCCTTCTCATGGATTCTAGTTTCCATGGCACCCTGTGTGGTCTGTGGGCCAGGGCAGCATTCCTCCTGCGGCTACTAGAAATATCTGATGACCTCCGGCCCCTCTGTGATCCCGAGAGTTTACGTAAGAACATCCAGGAAGTTCACTGTGTGCTCCGCCAGAACGGTGTCCAGATGCCCGCTGCCTTTACTGCAGCTCTGACTGGAGACCTGCCTTGATGATACAGTAGTCTGGTCCACACTGTGACAACAGATTGCCTTAGTTCTCCTCTTTGACGATCCAAGTCCAGAATGAATGAATCCATGGATGCTGCATGAATGCCTACTGCAGCTACAAACAACGTGGGCATTGATTGTACTCTGTAGCTTCTGCACTACAGTACAGTAGCATTTGGCAGGCAGGTTCTCCAATTAGTTATGTAAAAGAACTGACTACAGCCAAATGAATGCAATGATCAGATTACTTGCTGCTGCTGATGAGGCCTGCTAAGTATTGACCAGCTATAGAGAGCATCTCCTTACACCTACTATGCCTGAACTGAGAGTGTCTATACTGATCCAAAGAGCCTCTTAGAACATCTCTGTTGATACTATTGTGTATTTTATTTACTATGTTAATGCATTTGCATGTCTGTAATCATGATGCAGCCATGATGCAAGTATTTTTGTATGGTTTTAAAGGATGAATGTTTAATTTTATAGATTAAATAATCTATTAAATTGGGGTTGTCCTCTCTTTTCTGTAGGCTTTTATGTTTAGGATGTCTTTATCTGTTGCCCAACATTAAATCCCTCTGTTGTGCTTGAACAAGGCCCCTCTGTGAATTCTCAGTCCGGTTCCAGCTGTCTCAGTCCGGTTCCAACTGCCTCAGTCCGGTTCCAACTGCCTCCGACCACTCCTGGTATATGTCATACCACCAGTAGCCACAGCAAGGCGCCCTCCTTCATTCTAGTCTATAGTAGGCTACGTTGCCTTTTCTTCTCTCCTGCTCATCTTTCCGCATTAGCCACGTCTTATTGGGCTTCATCTGCAGCAGTGGGAGACAGACAGTGATGTAATACCGGCGGCCGTCAGGAGTAGAGGCAGACAGACAGGAGGGTTGGTGAACAGAATGGGCATACAAGGCTTTACGATCCATTAGTGGCCAGTCTCCTGCCTGGATAAGTGTCCATTGTCAGACTGCCTGCCTCCCTCAGATGAAGATGATTGACTGTACTGTTGCTGGTTGCCATGCAACACCCCACACTAGAACAGTCTTACACCATTATCACAGCAGTCCACTCCTTTTTGTTCTATTGGTGGCAGGCAAATATTTGATAGACTACAGTTCACGCTCTTTAGAAGTGTTTGTGTGTACATTGGGGCTGAATGACCTTTTTAATATGTCCTTGTAGACTGTTGGAGCAGGCATTATAAAGTAGGACTGTTTCTGAACTGGTCATTTTTCCCCCCCTGTGTTAATTACAACGTTAACATACAGGTCTAAGAGCAACTGGGTGACATGTTAGCCAGTTTCTTTACCAGTTCCCTATTCACTTACTTTATGTAAGCACTTAATGACTCATACGTGGGAATTATGCAGTACGTGTTCCTCAGACACGTCTTAGAAATGAGAGATAATCCTATAGGATTTATGTGTCTGAGCGCAAACCACAGCAGGCTTGGAGTAGGAACAGTACCAGAACACTTAAATGGGTCTGCCGACTTACCCACTGTGACACCCGGCACTGAGGTTCAAGTGCTTTTAAAACAAACAGAAAAGAAAGATCTGTGAACTCTGTGCTAGTTCCAGACAAAGACGGACAGATAACATGTTCTGATTTCTGTCCTCGAGTCTTCCTGAATTAGAACATACATATAATGAAATTAATAATGAAAACATGACTCGCCTAATCTTATAAACAACAATTTCCCATTTTCTTATTTCCCCTCATCTGTCTAACAATGACCTATTTAACTGTCCAAATGTTTTTCCATTGGAAACTTCCCTTCCATAATTAAGAAAAGGAAAGTTGGGTCTTTTCTGGAAGGTGTGTGTGTACGTGATTCCTGCACTCTGGCGAGGGTTTAATAGGAACCTGGAGGCCGTCCGTCTGGCTTTATTAGAGCTTCTGTTTACCCTTTTCCCTGAGACTGAAGGTTTACCTGGATACAGCCTTGGTGGTTTCATTAAGTCTGTGTCCAGGTAATGACACGGCAGACAGGAACAAGTCTTTTATGAGCTGAGTGTTCCATTAGTGTCACGAGGAATCTTCTCTAACTGACATTCTGCCAGTTAGAGTTCTGTCAGTGCAGTTCTGGTTAAGGAAATAAGAAGAGGGAACATTCACACTTTACTCAGCACCAACACAACTTGATTTAGGTCAACTCAATGTAAAGTTAATAAATACACAAAGTCTGTCTGTGTGAGATTGGTTTTTAGGACTGACAATGAAAGTAATATACTGCATTAGAGAGTGTGTGTGTGTTTAGATGAACCAGAGAGAGAACTGGGTGTGAGAGAGTATTTGTATTGGCATGGGGAAGAAAGACAGAGTGACTATAGTATGGGATAGAGAGTACGAGAGAGAGGGAGAGTGTTTGTATTGGTAATTGTTTGAAAGCAGGGTGACGTTTGTTTGAAAAGCGGCTGCTGAGTGAATGAGTCATGCTCTGCCAGTGGCCTGTGGCTCTCTCCTTCTGCTGGGGTCAGCCAACAATGACAGGGGCCTCTCTCCTTTGAGCACCCAGCTGCCTGTACAGGGAGAGGGGGCAGCATTTAACATCGGCCCCCTCCAGTCCCCATGGCCTTCTGATGTCCTGTCAGGGACAGAGGCTGAGGGAGAACATGGCGGAGTGAGAGGGGGTGGGTAGTGGAGGGAGCAAAGGGCATAGCTTTGTATTTGTCACATTCGCCGAATACAACAGGTGTAGGTAGACCTTACAGTGAAATGCTTACTCACAAGCCCTTAACCAATAATGTTTTAAGAAGTTAAGAAAAATAAGTGTTAAGTAAAAATAGATAAGTATAAAACTTCAAATAAAATGAACAAATAATTAAAGAGCAGCAGTAAAATAGGAATAGTGAGGCTATATACAGGGGGTACCCATACAGAGTCAATGTGCGGGGGCACCGGTTAGTCAAGGTAATTGAGGTAATATGTACATGTAGGTAGAGTTATTAAAGTGACTATGCATAGATAATAACAGAGAGTAGCAGCAGTGTCTTGGGGGGGCAATGTAAATAGTAATTTGATTAGTAGCCATTTGATTTGATGTTCAGGAGTCTTATGACTTGGGGGTAATAATTGAGGTAATATGTAAAGTGTTGCAAGTCAAGTCTATTGCCAGCACTCATACTTTATAGTGCGAGTCTTTTGGGGTAATCTTTGGACAGCTCAGGAAGGCAGAGAGGCTTTTTGAGAGATACAGTGGGACGGTGTCTGGACTCTGGGCAGTCTCTATATTCAGAGTGTTGTTTTGTACGCTGGCGAAGTAGGGCAGTGGGGAAATCATTGATGAGTTCCGTAATGAGTTCCATTGGGCCTAGTGGGCCAGCAGGCTGAATGGGGAACAAACAAGGGAGAAGTGTTTCAATGCTGTTACTCTAAGGAGCTTCTCATTGTTTAATTTTCTGCAATTCATTTTGCCACGTCTCCTGCAGCCGATAATGTAGTTGGTGGGGCAGTGGGTTGGCTTTGCTCTGTGCTGCCAAAGGAGGAGATCACCTAAATCTTACCATCAAAAGAAGATTAGAAAAAAGGATGATACAATTGATCAGTGATCAGTATAACAAGGCCATCTAAAAACCTTTTCATTTAACACAGTTCATTCAAATCAACAGATCCTAAAGGATCCATATATTATTTACTTATACAAACTACATTTTAGCTGCTCAAACATCAAGAGAAACAGTGAGTTATTCAAATCGTATAACTACATGACGATACGATATTAAAAGGTGTACTATTCAGTGCCGAGTAACCAATCTGAGCATGTCAATTTGGTCCCAATGGATGGAGCGAGTTTCTGAGTTGAGCTCTTTTGGCTCTACGTCTAGGACATTGAAAAGGGCAGCGCGCCGCAGCTGTCGCTGCCCGGTACTGCAGTGCAAAGGGGCGTTCCTTGTCCGAGAGAGCGAGAGAGAGAGGCTGTTTACGAAGAAAACAGATCTTGCTTTGATAAGAAGAAGGGCTCGTCTGCAGAGAGGAGAGCAGTTTGACTGAATTATTCAGCATAGGCTCTTCCACAACAAAACATATTGTTCTTTTTAAATAACCCATCTATTTCCTTTTGTGCACTGATCATTTTTCGTTTTTATTCATCCTGTCTACGGAATGTTTTTCTTGCTGCACTTTGTTTTGCTAAGCATTGCTTTAGCGGACAGAACACCCAATGCTGAAGGTAACACAATTCTCTTATTATGACGACTGAAAAGCAATGCCTTTGTTCACACTAGTCTATTTATTATTACATGTAATGTTTATTTGTTTTCGTTATATACTCAATATGCTCCCTTTATCAGTTAAGAATTGTGTGGTTACATTATGGCTTAGGACCTGAGAAATTGAGTCCAAGAAAATGCAAGTTCTAAAATGTATTTGTTTACAACAAGAAGATTCAAGAATACATTTTGTGTTGATAATTAATATGAATGTACGACTACAGCACTTTCGTGGCAATTCCTTGTTGAATGTGTTACTTCTAGATTCTGCACTTACAGTATATTGATGTTTTATTTGCTATTAATTTCTCCTCTTTATTTTCAACTGAACATGTTAATTTTTCCATAAATCAATGTGTCCCCAGACTGCATCAAATCCAACGGTGTAGAGTACAGAGGGGAGCAACAGAGCTCCTACACAGGACTAACCTGTCTGAACTGGACCAACACAACCCGGGACTATGATGTTATGGCGTATAGAGATTCACAAATGGGTAAATTACATTGTCATTTCATGACACAATCAGACATGTAATATACCATCAAATTGATAGTTAATTGATTTGACAAGTTCTCACCAGCCACCATTGCTGGAGTGTTCACTAGAAGTGCCCTGGTTTAAATGGCACATTTGTTGTGATGGTAAAAATGTTTTGTTTGGTTATAGATGTTCCTGACACAAGTGTATAACTCGAGGCTCTAGTCTCTCTGTGTGGGTTATATTAGTAAGGTCAGGGTTGATGCATTTCAATATTGTTAGCAAAATACAAAGCCAGAGCATGCATTTCAGTAGTACAGTATATTTCATGCCCTTTGTGTTCATTATGCAAGCTTGTAATTAATTATACCGTGAGGGTTTTTCCACCCGTGAGGAACAGTGAGGATGTTGATGTCCTTTTCTTCATGCTCTGTAGGTATTGGGGAACATAACTACTGCCGTAACCCAGACTCATCTGAGAAGCCCTGGTGCTACGTGACTGGCCCAGATGCTGAGGCACAGAGACAGTCATGTGACATTGACACCTGCAAAGGTATTTAGCTTCCCAGTCATAAAAAAAAAAAGAAATAATCGGTCTAATAGAAATGAACATATACCTGGCAGAGGGAATATATATTATGCACACACATTGAAATGTAGGTCATGGCTGGGTAAAAACACATTATTGGATGAGGGGGGGGGCTACTTCCTCCGCCTTTCCCTAAATGTATTCTCAAAGCAGTTCTCGGAAAGGAAAGTCACTGTAGTTGAGAAATCGCTAACTTTAAAGAGGTGAAATGTAAATGTTTTTCTCCGAACTAACCCTGTGAATGTTATTATTAAGGTGCGAGGCTCTAGAAGTGTTATGGTGGGAATGTCCCCCTAAGAGTTGGCCTTGAGAACCAAGCAAACTAATGGGAGGCGTGTCTTTCTTCCTCGGGAACCTAGAATGTATTTCTTCTCAAGTTCTAGGAGGCAAGTTCTAAACTGACTTGCCTAGTTAAGTAAAGAATATATTTTAAAAAAGGAAACTAGAGATCTTTAGCTGAAGATTTTTAGACAAGAGATATCTGTAGTTATTTTTTTATGGTTATGCATTTATACACAAACTGCTGTATTTTATTTTTAATAACCCTGCTGATTAGGCATCTCTGGAGAAGTTTCTTCTCCCATGTGAAAAGCTGTGAGAGAAGAGTCAATCCACTATGAGGCTGTTTCCTGGGGGTTTGATCTTTGACCTCTCATTGTCTGGGAAGACAATACATGTCAAACAATAACAAGGGCCCTGTCCTTAAGGAACCTGCAGATGCTACATTTTAAAGAGCCATAACTTGTTAGGCAGGCGGCTGCCTAAAGTTAGGTATAAGCCTGAAACTCTTACTCAACCCATTGGTGGAAATGAGACCTTACCCATGGAGACAGCAGGCAATTGGCTAATGCTGGCTATGACCTCATGTTCTTTAACTCCAGCAGAGTTGGTAAACACCTTTTTTGGAGAGCAGATGTTGACATCCGCAGCTGCAGTTTCCTTTTCCCTGAGACTGCGATCACGTCACGTGTAGTGCGCCTCTGCCCCATTGTGCTGTGAAATGGCTGTCATTTTTGATTATGTATTTTCTTTATAGAACTGCTTCCAAAGTAAACTAATTAGACTAATCCAGTAGCTCTCCTGCCCATCTGAGGATAGCCTCTGTGTCAACTTTATTGATGTCAAACAAGGCAGTGATTAAAAACCATGCTATTTACTACATGGAACCAAGTGGAAATTAGTTTCCTCCTCTATTCACTCATTTATTTTATCTCAATGTTGATTCTACAATAAGGCACGTAAAGAGCCTCTTCTGGCCGGCCTGGGAAATGTGAATCATTAAACAAGAAATAGAGTTAAAACTATTACTATCATGTGTCCTCAAGTGCAGAAACCCAAATACAACATCGGAAAAAACAGAAAGCAAACTAACATGGCGGTTGGTCAGTGTTTGGGGACTGGATGTTGATCATATTGTCTCCACAGACGAAGCCCCTACAAAGGCAGAAGCAGGCCCCCTCACCACAGCACAGACAGAGATCTTTGAGCCGGCCAAGTCTGGGCTTGCCCAGGGAGGGGGTAATGCGGTCCAGCCAGTCATGGGCATCATCCAGAGGGTACGCACAGGACCCAAGAAGAAGAAGGACCTGGGCACTCTTGGTATGTCCTGATCTCATTGCTGACCATAGGGGAAAGGGACGATGCCATAGGGCCATAACATGTAAGCCTAAAGGGACCGTATTAAAAAGAATGGGCCAGCTTGATGCAGCTCGGCTTGGTACAATGAGATGGATATAAATGGTCATGAGTTATAAAGGATTCAAAATATTCTCATAGTCATAACAGCATTATTTACCTCACTGCAAGTGAACTGCACTGATATGCACATTTTCAAATACATACTGTATATAAACTTTTGTGAATTCAGTTTGGTAACCAGAGCCGGTTTGTCATGTCTCTTTCAGGCTATGTGGTTGGCATCCTCATGATGTCCATTATCATCCTCCTCGGGGTGGGCATCACCTTCGGATACTTCTACAAGAGGTCAGTATCAGCCACTATGCTACATTAGGTGCTACAACTGGAGACAGCACATTTACAACCCTAGCTATGTTTTACTACTTTGTTAGGTTGTATCACGTGGTATGTGTGAGTGACATAAGAACTAGAGCACATGTCGTGCACCACAAGACTAAATGGTGCCTCTCCGGAGAGTAGGAACACAATGTTTCATCGATTTGCAACAGATGCTTTGTTCTACTGCGAGAGAGACAGTGGTGTAGTGGTGATTCAAAACTGGAATGTAGCGTTACACAGGCAAGCTTAGACTTGTCGTGTTCATGATGAAGGCAGCAGCTCTGAGTGCTTGGAACCTCTTTGGCGGAATGCCAGTGGGGTGAGGGAGGGCATGTGTGGGCAGTGGGCACAGAATGTTACCAGGATGTAGAGCAGTGTCACTCGGATGTAATGAGGACAACAACAACGTGAAAACAAGAAACGGAATGGAAAAACAGGGGAAGAGAATGCCTGTGGTCTGGGTATTTTAGGCACCCACATTTGATTCTGAAAGAGTGGAGAGAGGGGGGGTAATGTGATGCTTGCTTAGCCTCCTACATGTATAGTAAACATGCATCATCACATATTGATGGTGAATCCATGCCACCAATAATATGTGTATGTGTTGATTAGATCAATTTCCAATCATATGCACATACAGAGTTTTAGCCTTTTTCTTTCTCATGCAGTAATATCAGGTTTAGGGAAAAGGTACAGCCTCTGAAACCCAGGCTTGTCGAGTCAACGAGACAAGATTTGGAAGGATAGCCGCACAATAAGTAAATAGCGAAGGTTAGGAGGATTTGCTGATTCCTAAAATGACATAACGCAGACCCAATGTGTAGAATCAGTGCTGTAGTGGCGCGTAGTGTCGCATAGAAGCAGGGGGCAGGAAGAGGCTCCTGGCCAACAGTATGGCATGTTCCCTGTGCCGGCTGGGGCTCAGCAGATAGCAGACCTCACAACACCCTCAGATTGTGTCCCGAATGGCACTCAATTCCCGACATAGCGCACTACTTTTTACCAGAGCCCTATATAGGGAATAGGGTGCCATTTGAGACAACTCCAGTCACCTGCCTGGACTGGGTTTGCTCATACTGCCTGGACTGGCTTAGCTCATACTGCAGCATGCCTGCCAGCACCTACCCCCAGTCTCCATCAAAACATTCCCTTCCCTGTACCAGACCAGATACTGCCTTGAACCGCCCCTGCCATTTCTGCTACCTCAAGATTAATGGACACTGTTAAAAATACCCTCTTCCAATGATATGAGACTCAGCACGGGACACTTAAAAATAGCCTCATCCAATGATATGAGACTGAGCATGGGACACTACCTCTCGTTCTTGTCATGAATAGAAATCAGGGCCCAAGATGGCTCTCCAAGTGTTTTTAAAGATTATCCAGGCCAAAATAAGTTGCTGAGGCACGCTATGATGAGCCTCTCTGATTTAAAGCTGTGTTTTCCTCAGGTTAAAGACATTAGTTCTGCAAACTGCAGTGTAAAATAGCAACTGTCAACCCCATGTGTGTATATAATCTGCCCCAACACTATGATCAGTACCACACAGTGGCGGAACTAGAGTTTTATACATAGGGTGGCCAAGGCTACTTCAGGGGGTCCATAGACCATGACAGAAAATGAGTGTGTAACCCTAACATGGCATCTAAGGAGCATGAATTAATCGTATGATTACTGATTGGAGGTAGAAGTGATAATTCACGTAACGCAGAGTTCTTCAATGTGGCAGATAGTGTGGTCCAAAGGGTTACTTCATATAAAGGGTTACTTCATATAAAGGGTTACTTCACTAGAATTCTATAACATACTATGGATAGTCAGTGTCTCTATCTCAGAACTGCAGCTCTAAATTGCATAGTTTATTTACAAAAAATGTTATTTACAAAAAAAACACTGCAATTTGACACACCTGGTATCAAGCAGAAATGGACTTTAAAAATAATTTGTGCCCATCAATATTACAAATTTAGAGTATCATATTTATGCTCATATATATTATGTTAACTAATAGCAAAGAAAAGTTTGGGAATTGGCCTCATCAAGGCAATCAATTATAATTTGTGAGACATCTAATCTTTCAGCTGACTGAAAGTGTAAAAATCTTTTGTGGATGGCCCCGTTGTAATAGTACCTCACAACTAAAGACTTTTGTGGATGGCCCCGTTGTAATAGTACCTCACAACTAAAGACTTTTGTGGACGGCCCCGTTGTAATAGTACCTCACAACTAAAGACTTTTGTGGACCGTTGTAATAGTACCTCACAACTAAAGACTTTTGTGGATGGCCCCGTTGTAATAGTACCTCACAACTAAAGACTTTTGTGGATGGCCCCGTTGTAATAGTACCTCACAACTAAAGACTTTTGTGGATGGCCCCGTTGTAATAGTACCTCACAACTAAAGACTTTTGTGGATGGCCCCGTTGTAATAGTACCTCACAACTAAAGACTTTTGTGGATGGCCCCGTTGTAATAGTACCTCACAACTAAAGACTTTTGTGGATGGCCCCGTTGTAATAGTACCTCACAACTAAAGACTTTTGTGGATGGCCCCGTTGTAATAGTACCTCACAACTAAAGACTTTTGTGGATGGTACCTCCCTAAAGACTTTTGTGGATGGCCCCGTTGTAATAGTACCTCACAACTAAAGACTTTTGTGGATGGCCCCGTTGTAATAGTACCTCACAACTAAAGACTTTTGTGGATGGCCCCGTTGTAATAGTACCTCACAACTAAAGACTTTTGTGGATGGCCCCGTTGTAATGTACCTCACAACTAAAGACTTTTGTGGATGGCCCCGTTGTAATAGTACCTCACAACTAAAGACTTTTGTGGATGGCCCCGTTGTAATAGTACCTCACAACTAAAGACTTTTGTGGATGGCCCCGTTTTGTGGATGGCCCGTTGTAATAGTACCTCACAACTAAAGACTTTTGTGGATGGCCCCGTTGTTGTATCACAACTAAAGACTTTTGTGGATGGCCCCGTTGTAATAGTACCTCACAACTAAAGACTTTTGTGGATGGCCCCGTTGTATCACAACTAAAGACTTTTGTGGATGGCCCCGTTGTAATAGTACCTCACAACTAAAGACTTTTGTTCTTTTTTCTTTACATCTTTGGTTTCATCTGCAATTACACTAAAAACTTCACTTTCTTTTACTTCTCTTATTATTTCACTTTGTACCATCTCAGCTCAGCCCTCAAGAACTTTGTTCTGGATTTGGTGGCTTGTGTACTTAGCATTGCCACATGCATTCATCCTCTTCTCCATGAGAGGGTCATGCTTTGCTATTTCTTCTAAGATTGTCAAAAGATTACCCTTGTTGTGAGAGTCATCAGACTCCCGATGACCTCTCTGCGCTATATTTTGAGTGATAGTTAATAGGAGCACATCTGCAATTGTTTTAATGTATGTACAGTTTTCCTCCACTTTCTTTTTCCAGTCCTCATTTATGACATCTAACATTGATGAGTTGCTGTCAATATCCCTTTTATGCTGATCCCAAGCATACATAGCATTGATATGATGCTCTGCCTCCGAATGGAGCTTAAACCCAGAATCTTTAAACAGCGCCTTTTTCCAGTTACAAAAACCTGACTGTGATGTGAAGGCAGATTCAGGTGCATTGGGCAGAGAAACATGACTGTGATGTGAAGGCAGATTCAGGTGCATTGGGCAGAGAAACATGACTGTGATGTGAAGGCAGATTCAGGTGTATTGGGCAAAGAAACATGACTGTGATGTGAAGGCAGATTCAGGTGTATTGGGCAGAGAAACATGACTGTGATGTGAAGGCAGATTCAGGTGTATTGGGCAGAGAAACATGACTGTGATGTGAAGGCAGATTCAGGTGTATTGGGCAGAGAAACATGACTGTGATGTGAAGGCAGATTCAGGTGTATTGGGCAGAGAAACATGACTGTGATGTGAAGGCAGATTCAGGTGTATTGGGCAGAGAAACATGACTGTGATGTGAAGGCAGATTCAGGTGCATTGGGCAGAGAAACATGACTGTGATGTGAAGGCAGATTCAGGTGTATTGGGCAGAGAAAAATGCCTACAGGTAAAACAATAAGTTGAATCTTGACTTACAGAATATTTAAGCCATGAATTGTCCTTATACCAGGTGCTGTTTGAAGCCCCTTTCCTAGTACCATGCTGAATTCTGGGAAATGTTTTCAAACACGGCTGTACAGGAGGGACCCTCTTCTCTGGATCTTGAAATGTCTGAAATACACGTTAAATAATGTGTCATATCTCTATGGAAATGTATAATTAAGGGATCCACAAGATGAGATACTAACAGCTGCTAACTAAAATGTGTAGTTTAAAGTATAGGCCTGGCCTACCATTGGGTCCTTCTGGAACAGCATATCTGGTGCTTGATGCAGTTGGGAGGGGCTCGATGACATCTCCTGGCAGCTCTGGCTTACTGTCTTGTTCAGAGCCAGAGGTCTCTGTGTCATCCCTTGATATAGCTATTGCATTAAAATAACACAATAACCATGAGTGTATAATCAAAATAAAAATACCACAGCCATCAAACAAGAACACACATGAATCAACAACCAACATTTTAAAGTGAGGCTTAATCTGACAAAATCATCTATTAAAAGCTGAAGCTAAACTTAAATTCTGAACTGGGCATGTGACTGACTGTCTGGTGGATTCTCTGACCTGGTGTTGGTAGACTGGGTCCTTGTGAAGTCTGACCACACTGACGAGCCTCATGTAGGGAGCTGCTCTGGGGTTTGGTGGTGATGCAAAGGCTGGGGTCTGTTTGCACCTGATCTGCCTGTTTCTGCTTCTTTAAAAATAAGTCTGATCTCTCCCTTTCTTTTCATGTTTAATTGACCCAATGCAAAAATAAGACAGTCTATGGTTACATATAAGCATCCAATTACCCACATTTTAGTCCAATCTCAAACTCAATCTCAATTATAAATCCCCTTTATCATAACTGTACGTTAAAATCAACTACCGGCCTAAGTTACTAGTTAGATCATGGCTGGCCCTACTCTTCAGTAAGTAACTTAGCTAGCTAAAATTTCTTACACCTTTACGATAGCAAACAGGCTATCTGCAAATTGTGGTAATCTTTTGAGTAACGTTAACAGATTGATAATAACAATTGTTCGTTTTGAGTTCTAGTACGAAAATCTGAGTTAATGGATTTCAAACTTGCTGAACACTGACAGCTGTAACCTACTAGTTACCCCACATTAGCTAAATATTTGTATACTGTAACTTACGACACTGCACTGTATATGCATGTATTACTAGCACAGATGTAAACATAATGTTAGGCTAAATTGGGAACCAATCTCTCTTATCTTATGAACTGTCTGTTAACGTTAGACCTTTGGCTCCATTAACTTACACAGCGACTCAACTTTCGTAAAAGTTGTTCAGGAAACCTAAACCCGACGCTAAACCTTAACTTACTTCAAATATGATGCTTTCACCAATCGCGAGAAGAGCTAGTGGATCTGTGAAAATGTTATCTTCTTCTTCTGTATGTTCTTCTTCTGTATCTCACAACCAACGTTAATATTCCCTCTTCCTCGTCCTCGATTTGAAAACGTCAAAATAATTGCTTCTTTCAACAAGAGGGGAAAATGAGATGTCAATCAGCATCAAACTGCCAGTAGGGAATGACATTTTGGTGTGGCACCCGGGGTGGCCAATCCGATGTCAGTGGTGTCCAGTGCCACCCCGGACACCCCTCTGGCTCCGCCCCTGGTACCACAGTCCACTTAACCTGTTCTGTCTATGTGTTGTTTGCTGCAGAGGTCGGGACCTGAAGCAGCAGCATGACCAGCGTGTGTATGAGCGGGAGATGCAGAGGATCACCCTGCCCCTGTCGGCCTTCTCCAACCCAACCTGTGAGTTGCTGGATGAAAACACCATCGTCATCACGGCCGAGAAGCAGACCCCCACCCAGGATGGTATGGTAGGGGAGGGGGGAGACCCCCTGATGGGCCATCAGGCTGGTACACCAGGAGCCTGAGCACTGACCACCCCACTGGACTGGGAATGGACCATGACATTCGAACGTCAGAGGATCAAAACACACCCCTAGCCTGACCTCCCTCTGCCCCCAAATCACCCCCCTTTTAAAGGCCTACAAGGAGAAGGGATGAGCTCCAAAGACTGAACTGTGTCCTTATTGCCTTGCTTATAACACACACACACACACACACACGTGTCACAAACAGGGAAAGAATACGACACAACATGTGGAGGAGGACTAATTTCACTCCATGTGTAGACCATCCGGTGAATCTGGTGATGGTTGTGTACAAATGTGAATGTCAGGGATGCTCATTGAGAAATAGTGCATTTAATATCTAAGAAAACATGATCATGGGCTGACCCCCTGCTATAGCAATGGGATGTGTATCAATCAACGTTAATGAGAGAGGGTGATTTTATGAGCTTTGGGTGAATAGAGTAAGAGTCTGCTTGGAAAGGGGGAATTCATAGCCTTTTCTTATTTTCTGCTTTCTTTTTCATATTGAGGTGTGGCAGTTGGGTGTTAAGGGCTTACCAGAGAAAACAATGCTACTCACGTCCCCTGACCCTTTGGCTGTGCTAGGTCAGGTATGGGAGTGCATCTAGTATACAGTAGATGTATAGGATAGCCCTGTTAGACATCTGTGTTTTTCTGTCTGAAAGAGAGTGTTGGAACAGATGTGTGGAGTAATGAATTAGCTTCAGAGAAAATTCATATTAGGTCTAAATCAGATCTGCAAAAGAAAAGGCAACATCTCCCGCTCGCTGACGCGTTGCCTTAGCATGATGCATCTGAATGTATTGCATGGTTCCCCCGGTGACCTTTCTGTTTAACTCATCTGAAGTCTGTGTGACAGAAGCCAATATACAGGAACTACAAACATCAGCCTATTCGTTGGCTTTACATGAGACGGACTGTATCGTTCCTCAGGTTAAGGAGTGACAGGAAAAGGGAAACGTCTTTTGAAAATGGAAGAGACAGTTTGTTCTCAGGACAAAATGCAGCAGCACTGGAGTGAAACAGAACACCGCTCAGTCTGCTGTCTGGCTAGAACCAGACAGATCCTGTTGAATGATCTGGACAGAACAGAACAGTCTTTTGTTAAGGGTTGACGCCTGTGACATTAGATTGAATTTAGACCATTGAATTATGTGTTCCGAATGTTTGGGCAAGCAGTGGAGCAAAGTAAAAGAGTGTAAAGAGGATATATAAGTACAAACCTTTTGAGGTAACCTAGCTTATTAGATATGTGCAGGATGGTTTAACTGCTTAATAAGTAGTCTGTCACATTTTGAAATAGGATGCTGAAAGTAATGCCACAGAGTTGGTTAGAAAATGTAACGTATCATCGGAGTCATTGATTTCAGCACAATCTCTTTTGTTGGGATGAAATGTAATATCTTTCTGCTTTACATGGTTGCTCTATTGTTCTGCTAATGCAACCTTGCATCACTCCAAAATGGTATTTTGTGATGAGACTATTCATCTTTCAAATGGTTGAAAATCATTCTGCATCACTGGTTACTTCTCAATCCTTGTGGTTCCTTAATTTTAGTGCAATGTTTTGTAAATATAATTTTCTTCACTTTTGCAATGCATCAAAGTACTGTTGCTCCTCATTGGAGGTTAGTACTTGTATTTGTATGTTTGGCAGATTTTTACTGCTGTGACTGAAATAAAACTGATTTTGAAAAAGATGAACTGCATTCTCATTCCTCACCCTTAAAGGGGCAATCCGGAATTGAAACAATAACAAAGTGGATGCCCCCCCACCTCTGTTTTAGTAAAAGGCAGAGGGATGTGCCTGGATAAATGGAACCACTCTCAAATTCATAGAGCTATCATGCAAGGACTGACCAAGATATACAAGTTATGGGCCAATAGAAACCAAGATTGGCCACTAGATTATAGCCAGCTGATCTCTCCTTAAACCATCAATATGCTCTAAAATCCCCCACACAGCTGTTCTCAGTTGCAACCATCATCCACCACCGATTTACCACTTCATAACACGGATATCGGCATTATCTTGTCCTGATTACTACCAACATTTTTCAAGTCAATTACGCCCTCTGGTGGGTATTATCAGAACAATTTGATCTTGCTATTTTAACTCACTAAGTGTTGTTTATCTATTTGACAATAATTCTGTACTCTGAAATAAAGTATTTAATTTCCTCATTTACCACAACAACTCTTTATGAATGGAAAAGTCATGTTGTAGGATACATTTTTCATTTCAAATGCATGTAATCCATTAATGGTCATTTCTTATCAAGAAGGGAAAAGCCTGGATATATTGCTGAACTGTAGGCTACACATTTAACATTTGAAACTAAATTGTGATTTTGTTGTATTTGGAATCAAATTGTATTGCATTGTAATATTGTGTGGATAGTGGAGATTATGTAATTAAGTTATGTGTAGAACAATGTGATAACACTCAATAGTGAACCTTCATAATTTCGTTTAGGGCTACTGTACGAAATAGTATTTAGGCCAGTAGGTCTACTGTAGAATATTGTAGGCTACTTCATTGAAGAAACAATGTCTGAAATGTGGTAGGGAGAGTCATTTCTTATGATATGGAAGCGGTTCTCCAAAGAAACAGATGCAAAGAGCTTTGTTTTAAAATTATATTTAAATTGTCTATCACACCCGTTGCTGCAATCCATATCACTTTCATTTACAATGTAATTGATTAAAAGTTGGTCTTCAATAACTTTATTTCTGCAGTCATAAACATCGTAATTGACAGGCTACATGTTCCAGTATTATTTCAGTTATAATATGTCACAATATCCCATTTAACTTTTTCATTTTCTATTTCGTTGTTCCTGATACACTACATGACCAAAAGTATGTGGACACCTGCTTGTCGAACAGCACAATCCAAAATTATGGGCATTAATATGGAGTTGGTCCCCCCTTTGCTACTATAACAGCCTCCAGTCAAGTTCTTCCACACCGATCTCGACAAACCAATTCTGTGTGGACCTTGATTTATGCATGGGAAACAGAAAAGGGCCTTTCCTAAAATATTGCCACAAAGTTGGAAGCACAGAATTGTCTAGAATGCCATTGTATGCTGTAGCGTTAAGATTTCCCTTCACTGGAACTAAGGGGCCTAGCCTGAACCATGAAAAACCACCCCAGACCATTATTCCTCCATCACTAAACTTTACAGTTGGCACTAAACATTGGGGCAGGTAGCGTTCTCCTGGCATCCGCCAAACCCAGATTCATCCGTTGGACTGCTAGATGGTGGAGCGTGGTTCATCATTTCACATAACGCATTTCCACTGCTCCAGAGTCCAATGGCGTCGAGCTTTACACCACTCCAGCCGACGCTTGGCATTGCACATGGTGATCTTAGGATTGTGTGCGGCTGCTCGGCCATGGAAACCCATTTCACGAAGCTTACTTGTTGGAAAGGTGGCATCCTATCTGAGAGAGATTGCATGGAGATTGCATGGTTGTCTGCTCGATTTTATACACCTGTCAGCAACGGGTGTGGGTGAAATAGCCAAATCCACTCATTTGAAGAGGTGTCCACATACCTTGGTATATATAGTGTAGGATGTTTCTTCATTGGGGTGAGAATACTGAAGGCAGACAATGACCATTTCCGCTGTCAGAGGAAGACTGGGGCCCAACTCGGCAGAAAATCTGTTTCTGTCCAGCAGATGGCGTTTTTCCATTGCTTCGCCCACCAAGCAAGGAGACCAATGAGTGTCGAATTTGGTCAACAAAACAATAAATGGCTTATTTGCAATGTGAGGTTGATTTGATCAAATTTCGTAATTTCAAGTTTCGTAATGCTTAAGTTGTGTACTGATATAAGTAGGACACGTGGCATCCCAGCAACTTTGAGAAAAAACACTTTATATCAGAGTTGTCTGATGCATATTCATGCAATGAGGCTTGTAAATAGCAGATATAAAAACGAGACAGAACAATGAAACAGATATTTCATCGGATGTATATATATGAAGCATCCGTTTGGCGTTTCCACCCACTACCAAATATGGCGGTGAGAGGAAGCGCAGTGGCCGGCACGGGAGGAGATTCATTTTGGCTGACATTCTGCACATTTTCTCATCGATGAAACATTTTATTTTAATACAGTTTTTTGTTTCCAAAACTAGAATCTGTTAAGAACAGAGTGGACAAAATATTGTTGAGTGATAGTGAATTAAAATAGTGAATTAAGCTATTGCACACGCGCACATCAGTGAAGGCTCTTGAGTGGCGCAGCGGTCTAAGGCACTGCATCTCCATGCTAGAGGTGTCATTACAGACACCCTGGTTCGAATCCAGGCTGTATCACAACCGGCCGTGATTGGGAGTACCATAAGGCGGCTCACAATTGGCACAGCGTTGGCTGATGTAGGCTGTCATTGTAAATAAGAATTTGTTCTTAACTGACTTGCCTGGTTAAAAAATTTTTAAACAATAGGCTGTTGTCTGTTTTGGGTTAGTTTGGCATCTCTCTCCATTGAATACAGGCGGTTGACGTCAACAACCTCAATCAAATATTTAAAAAAGAATTACAATAATGAGATGTATCCACTAATGCAAAGAAAAGATAGGCGAGAGCTAACGCAACAGGTTAGGTGAATTAACGCAGCAGGTTAGGTGAGTTAACGCAGCAGGTTAGGAGAATTAGGTTAAAGGTAGTAAAGGGTTAGCGACAATGTTACAGTTGTCAACAACTGTTGTCCCCGAGGCGACCAATAGATGATAGAGCGGTAGGCCTACTCTATATTGCCACAACGGTAGAAATATAAACAAACCATCTGTGGAGACAAATCATTAGTATCATAACACTGGTTTTACACAATGGGTTAACTGCATATGTGATGTGTCTGAAAGTGGGCGTTGCGAAATAAGTGGGGTTATTGAAACATAACAGCTGAGCTAATTGGGCAGATTGGTTGCCACTCAAGAGCGTTTTGTTTGGCTGCTTCCCTGTAGCATTTTAGCTAAACCGGTTAGGATAACTAATGTATCAGGTTAGGAGGATGAACGTGGCAGGTTATGAGAATTAACGTTGCAGGTTAGGAGAATGAACGTGGCAGGTTAGGAGAATGAACGTTGCAGGTTAGGAGAATGAACGTGGCAGGTTAGGATAACTAACGTATCAGGTTAGGAGAACTAAACTAGCAGGTTAGGAGAATGAGGTTAAGGTTAGGAAAAGGGTTAGGCTTAGCTAAAACACTACATAAAAGCAGCAAGCAGCCATGCAAAATGGTCTTGAGTGGCAACCAATTTGCCCAATTAGCTGTTAGGTTTCCATACACTCACGTATGTTGATCCTTCCACTTATTTTGCAACCGCCACTTTCAAACACACTTCACATAAGCAATTACCCATGACTCGCTTGACACCGTTACAGCATCAGATCAGCAGAGTGTACTATGAAGCAGAGGCGATTTCAGCACGTAAATCTTGGTGGGGCAAAAAATACAAAACACATTAATTGCACTATAACGGTGACAAACGGTGCCAACAAACTGTTAGGGCCTACATAAAGCTGTCCCAACAGCAGTCCCAACATCTTACCACTGCTACACCTGGCTATCAGCGGAGCCTTGTCTGGCAGCGAAACAGTTCATTCAGCCTCATTTACTGTCTTTAAAAAAACATAGCTGGTATGGCTGACTTACTTAAACAAATGTGGTTTCTAATGACAAATGAGATGTACAAACTACGGAATAAAGGGACGACAAGCAGATAAGAGGCAATCCGTAATTTTGATTAAGACATTCATGAGCGAGCTAGGACGGACATAGTCACTATAACTATTTTGTTTAGCACCTTTGAAATGTACAACGACAGAATTCAGAACATGGGCAGTTCTTACAGTGTTCTCCATGTACACCAAGTCAGAACCGTAGGATAAATAAAGTGGGCATATAAGCAGACAATGAAAGCTCTTACAATATTCGATGATTACATTTCTCTAAAACAGGTTAAAGGCTACATGTGCACCACCAAGTCAGAACAGTAGGTGAAATTAAGAGGGGTAAATTGACTAGATTATTAGGGTGAGGCACATGGGCTACTAACATTGTTCTACACAATATACACTTAGTATTACTTTCTTAGCTACAGTATACATATCTCCCTGGCATATTACATCATTTATGCAGCAGCAATAGCATACAATAGAATACATTTTTGGACTCACCTTGTTGTGCTGTGCCCACTTGAACAAGAAGGATCCTTCGTGGGCAAATTTTGTCATCAAAGTCTGGCATTCTCTGGATTTATGGTGCTTTTAAAACAACTGGGTCTCTGAAAAAAACAAGGTCAAATCATGATGACGTCATTGATCTTCAGGTCGTAGCTTTAGAAAGAGGCCGGATTTACAATTCCGATTTGGATGACCGTTCAAAACATATTTTCCCAGATGGAGCTCGTTTATTCCCGACTGCCCAGGTGTCTTGAACTCACTGAAGTCAAGTTTTTGCAATTCCGGGTTAACAGTTGTTATGTAGCGTGGCACAAATCATGCTTCATTGACAGCATGGCCAATGTTGAATGTTTATCATTTTAAATTTGGAAAAGAGCCCCTTAATCCCAGATTTGAGACCACACAGCCACTCCACTGAATAGCAGGCTAGTGATTGCTTTGCAATGCTTGCAGTTAGCCACTGTCACTGATTCCTTCCAAACCACTCATTGTTGAATTTGCGATTTCGAACTTGTTGTGCAATGTTTATGTCCAATGGCCGATGAGCACCGATACGTTTTATCTAGAATTTCTCTTCATTATTTCTCTTCATATGACAAGGATTAAAAATGATTTGCCAGTAGATTGTTGACTTGATTCATGATGATGACTGCTTGCTAAGATTTTGAAAGTATGATGTTGACATGATCAGTCCAATCAAAGCTACTGTACATATAACGTGATTTGATGTAATTTTATCTGTGGCCTTCTTGGATGGGCACTTCTAATGTAACTCTACGGCAGCACCAATGGGGCTAGAATTTTCTAGCTCTACCCTTAGACTTGGCGGTGATGTAGTGTCCCCATGAGTGACAGTACACTGAGTTGCCCTCCAAGATGGGCAATGTCTTGTTGAGCTCAACACTCCTACCACAGATCCTCTGCAGATAAACTAATTGCTCCTACTGTATTCTTCTTCAAAGTTTTATGGCAGACTACACCTATTGGTGTATTGCCGCCACCTACTGTACGGGTTCTTCTTTGATATTACTGCGGTCTGCAAACAAATGCTATATGTGCATTCCGCCACCTACTGTTGTGGATGTATATCAGCCCAAATAATTAACAAAAAACGAAACTAAATAAACTAAACTTACTGTACTCCTTTACTGAGATTCAACTGCCAACGCCCATCCCTACAAGCTCTGGGGCCTGAGAAGGAAGAGCATCTTCAGACAGTATTCTTTGCAATGTTTCGGCAGTGAAGTCCTGGAAACCCCAAAACCTTTCAGCCGCACATACCATTATGTCCAGTTTCTTGGACTGTTTGTTTGTGCAGTACAATTAATCACATGCGCAATAAACACCCTAAAATCCACCTTCACAATCAGCACATCAGTTCCCCTCAACTGTTGAACAACACTTTAAATCTCTACAGTCTGCAGAGCATCCACCGCCCAGCTGTCCTCGCTCCTTCAACTATTTCACGTGCCTCTGTGTAGGGGACCTTCTGTATAGCCCTGACCCTTGTCACTTCATACTCCGTTACCCTAACCGGGCACTCCAGAGAATTGGGAATGTGGTAGCCATCACAATTACAACACCCTCAGATTCTTCAACAAAATTCCTTCGGCACACACTTATTACATGTTCATACCTTTTGCAATTCCGGCGAAACAACCGTTTGGACTCCTACTGTATTGAAGACCACTCCTCTGCAGATGAACTAATTGCATCAAATTGGTATAGGGCACGCCCCTTCCCACAACACCTTTTTCCCACGCCTGGTATCACTCCCAAATCACCCCCCGTTTTAAAATGTTTGATCTCCCTTCCAGAGGACCACATTCAATCTCTCAAAGCTTTACAAGCCACGTCCTCCTTAACCTTCCGACCAGCGTTACGAGCCCTACAAAATCTGTTCCAAACCCTCCCACATGTGCCTCTGTTTGTTCCTGTGTTCAACTGTATAATAAATGGCACTAAACCTGGATTCCTCATTGCATTTGGATGGCTATGCCATGGTGGCAGCAAAAGAGCTGAACCTAACTTAGTCCCCCATAGTCATTTTCTTCACCTACAGTATAAATGGTAATACTGTAGCAGAGTGACGTTTTTGAAACCGCTGATCTGTAGGGTGACTTCAGACTAAGTGGGACACCTTGCTCTTCAGACATGCAACACATGATACATTTCTGAAATCCTCAAGATGTTTCCTGATCACAAACAACTAATATCGATATCGTATTCCCAGGAGTCATAAAAATACGTCAACCATATTTTCAGTTTGCATTTGGTAGACTGGGACAGCAGGTTAGATGAACTGGTACATCATTATTATAGTCCTAATAGTAATCAAATGACGAATCATGTGAAAGAAGATATTTCAGAAATGTATTGTTGGGCTAATTATGTTGGATAGATGTCTGAAGAGGTTACAGACGACGGCAATGCAGTGTTGTAGTACTCGAGACTACATACAGTGTATTCAGACCCTTTGACTTCTACATTTGACATCACAGCCTTATTCTAAAATGGATGAAATGTTTTCCCCCTCAATCTACACACAATACCTCAACAAGCAAAAACGGGTTTAGAAATGTTTGCTACATTTAAAAAAAACTGAAATATCACATTGACATAAGTATTCAGACCCTTTACTCAATACTTTCCTTAAGTATTTTTTAAATCTATTATAGACATGTTTGCGCATTGGCAAACCAATAGGCCTTCAGTGTGACAGGTTCGTGATTCTGAACCGTTATAGCAGCGCACTCGTAGTTGTGCACTTTTGTGAAACACAAAGGGCAAGTGATGTAGTGGAGTGTATGCGCAAGTATAAACCGTATACCCACTTTTTTTGGTCGGTGGGCATTGTGTATATTCTACTCCTTAATCCCTACTGATGCGTATCAAAGTAGTGTAGTGGAGGTATATGATGTATCAATTATATGGTACAATAGTGTCACGACTTCCGCCGAAGTCGGTCTCTCTCCTTGTTCGGGCGGCGTTCGCTGGTCGACGTCTCCCGCCTTCTCGCCATCGCCGATCCACTTTTCATTTTCCATTTGTTTTGTCTTACACACCTGGTTTCGATTCCCCAATTACTTGTTCATTATTTAACCCTCTGTTCCCCCATGTTTGTTTGTGAGTAATTGTTTGTATGTAGTACGGTCATTTTATGTGGGCGCTCTTTTTTGTATTGCATTTGTTGAGTAAAGTACGTTTATTTACTCATATCTGCTGTCCTGCGCCTGACTTCTCTACACCAGCTACACACAGACCTCATTACAAATAGAGAGATCATGCACAAAGTAGCCTATGCAAGCACGTGAAACATATTCACACGCACGCCGAACACCGCCAAGTTTAAACGGAATGTTATCTGCTGGCGGCAAGTGTGCAACTCAACTGGTTTAGGCACGAAGCAGCTCACCTAAGACTGACCGTACACAGACGAATTGGTAGCCGGTAGGGTAGGAAAGACGTTTCAACATATCTACCAGCAAATGTTAACTAAGGCAACAATGGGTATGCAACCCAGGTCTTGAAAAGGTTTAGTCCGAAGTGTTGGTTAGTAGGCTATTTCTAATGCGCAATTGTCATGTTCTGTTTGCATCAGGGGCGCAGGCCTGGGATTACAGAGGTGCACCCACTGGGGAGCCAGGCCCTAAACTGTCCACTGCAATAAAAAACAAAGTTTCACCAAAAGTAGGCATATCATTCCAATCCCGATGAAAAAACAATGGTTGTTTACCGTAATGGATGGCTTTAGGAGCATTGCTTGGAGAGCAACTGCCAGACCGTGCGCCTTTTCTGTCAATTTTAGAAAGCAGAGTGCCATTTGCTTTGCCGGTCAGTTGTATAGGCAGTGCGCGGAATGCTTTGAATTTGATGTCGGTATTTGATATTTGGCTTGTAAACCTTGTAATATGATAGCCAGCGGTTAATTTAATGACCATTCGAAACCAAAAGCTGTTTTATTGTTATTAAAATATTGGTTGTGATAGCTGTAAACCAAGTTGATATTTTCATTTATTCGTCCAATAGGCTAGTGCAATTATGTAGGCCTAATGGTATGAAAACAAACAACTTGCTATTTAGAGCATTTCCACAAAATACATGTCTTGTTTTTGGCTTCAAATACAATACCAATTGTAGGCTGTAACACACGTGACAGAATGATAATTGAGATAATGCAAATAATGAATGATTACCTAGTTGGGTTAAAAAAAAGTGCTTCTTGCTGTAGGCCTAAATCATCCTCTGCCTGCATCCCTACCTGTAACCTACCTGCCTCTGCTATAATGCATGTCCACCTCTCACTCTATCAGTCTTGCTTGTCTATCTTCCTGAATTACAATTATATATATATATCAGACAGAGACAAGCTGGCCGGAGGATAAACTGTCGCTGGCCGCCTCTACGTTGGCTACTGTAGCAATATTAATATTATCGGAGCAGTCTTGTTGATACAAAAGGTTTCAATGTTCTCCGATCCGCCTCGTTCGTTAATACAACGTTTCATTATTCTCAGAAACACCTTGTTGATGAAATGCTTCAATATTCGCAGAACGTTTCCCTTCCCTGGCGAACATGCAAATACAAAAATGAGCTAGCTGGGCACACACATTACAAGGAACATTTCTGAATGCAGAGCAACAATTTTGGTGGTAAGCACACGAGACAATGACACTGTCATAGTACACTGTATGCGCGTTCCACAAGGGTGACTTCATATAGCCTATAGCAGGGGGTCTGCAGCCTTTTTCATATGTGCGACAATTTACAATTGATCCTACAATTTCTAAGGATCTGTGTGCCACTTATTATTTTCAAATAAACATTGTAGGCTTCTCAACTGTGCCCAGAAAATGTCTAACTGCCCACAAACTGAATAGCCTAATTCTACCTGGCTAATAGACAGAGACGCTGTCCATTCAGCCACACCCCACGGAGCCCCACTATGCCTACCTGTGAGGCGCTGTCCATTCAGCGGTGCTGAATAAAATAAAGATTTTTCTTTATTCCTTGGTTGAGTTTGTTTGTGTTTATTCATCCTTATCGATTGTAGGCCTAAGTAATTCCTTTGATGTGTGCCTTTTATGTCTATGCATGTGTAGGATTTACAGTATCTGGCATAGTTTTCATTCGCAGTCAGCTGTTTTATGCTCCAGTTACTTTCTCATTGATGTCGGTATTTGAATTCGGCCTTGATAGCGTGTATTACACATCTATTTCATGTTGCACTGTATGCACTGTCCACAAGTGGGCTAAATGAGTCAGTGTAGTTTATGCATAATTCGGTTGAGTAATACACTGTTCAAGCCATTCCACAGACCGTTAAACCTAATATAAACCTAATATTGAGGTGTTAATGTCTGGCAGACATTTTTGTTTGTTTTTGCTATTCTCCAAATAGCATTTGCCGGTACATAGTATGCACATTTACATCACAATTTGGCAGTGCACTATTTCTGACAGTTTTATAACCTTTATCAAAACGTTAAAAAGCTATGTCACTGATCTTACTGTGAGCTTCCTGATTGAAGCTTGCTCTGCCCCCCTTTATGACGTCCCACCAATGAAGTGATGTGATTTTTGATAATGTGACTTCTCTGCAAGGGCTTTATAGTTGAGATTTTCTCTTGTCAGACCAATAAATAAATGGTCAGGATTAAGCCGTCCTAGTTCATATGTTCCACTCTTTCTGAATTCCCCCTATAGATATTTTCCTAATATTTGAAACTTGTTTTATTGAGTTTTTACCAAAAATTGCATTTAATAGCCTGTTATATTCTGAAATTATCGCAGTATAGCTGCCGGCTGTGCTACGTAAAGCTTGGGGCCGTTTCCACAGACAGGGCTTAGATTAAACCAGGAGTAGGCCTTAATGTGTACTAGTTAAACTAGGACATTTAAGTAGCTTTCATGAACGTGGCTTAAATTTGGCTTAGTTAGTTGGAGACTATGGAGTCCTGGAGTAAGGTAAGTAAACCTAAATGAGAACCTAATCAGGTTTAACCCAGGTGTTAAGTGTGAGCACATGTTGTTGGTCTAATGGGGCTCATAAAAACCCAGAATGGAATAGAAAACACAATTACTGGTGTGAATTTTGAGACAAAACAGAGGCAAAAATAATTAGTTAAAAAAACTTTAGTGAGTATGAAAAAATGCTACTAAAACAAATTTTGTCAAACCATCCAGTTATTGAAAGTAAAAACCATACTACTGCTACTGAGAAAAAGAAAAAGAGTGGTTGGGCTGCAATTTGCAGTGAATTCAATACAAATGAAAATGTAACCACAAGAAGAGTACAACAACTTCAGGTAAGAAATCTTCATTATTATCAGTATTTCACATTTTTCATATTCATATTTTTGTGACATCACTTATATTGAATGATATCTGCCTTTATAGACTCCATGGAAGAACCTTAAACTGGCTTTAAAAAGAGAGAATGCAGAGATCAGAAGAGAGTGATTTACTACTGGTGGTGGACCACCAAAAAAAGGCAAGACTAATGAATTGAGTGACTTCCTGTCTGGAATAATAAAGCGCCAGCAACCTCTGGATGGTATACCAGACGATGACCAACCTCTGGATGGTATACCAGACCATGACCAACCTCTGGATGGTATATCAGACCATGACCAACCTCTGGCTGGTATACCAGATGATGACCAACCTCTGGATGGTATACCAGACCATGACCAACCTCTGGATGGTATACCAGACCATGACCAACCTCTGGCTGGTATACCAGATGATGACCAACCTCTGGATGGTATACCAGACGATGACCAACCTCTGGCTGGTATACCAGACCATGACCAACCTCTGGCTGGTATACCAGACCATGACCAACCTCTGGCTGGTATACCAGACGATGACCAACCTCTGGCTGGTATACCAGACCATGACCAACCTCTGGCTGGTATACCAGACCATGACCAACCTCTGGCTGGTATACCAGACCATGACCAACCTCTGGCTGGTATACCAGACCATGACCAACCTCTGGCTGGTATACCAGACCATGACCAACCTCTGGCTGGTATACCAGACCATGACCATTTGGACAGTTCAGATGAAGAACTGAGCACAAATGGTACATATACCAAAGAAAGTAAATTGGTTACTTGCTTTGGTAAATATATTCCACTGTCTGTGTCAATCATTATTCTTCTTTCATTCTAAGGACCATATGAGTTTATTTGTGCTTCTAACAGTGTTATTTTTCCAGAGGAAAGGAATCTGAACAGGGTGGAAGAGCTAGTGCACAGTGAGTGTGTACCCTCCACATCTGCTATAACATCCCTGAGAGAAGATGCTGCCACCACCTTTCAGCGGAGAACAAACAAGATGACCATGCATGAAAAGTTAGCCAGAGAATTTCATGAGCATAAAATAAAAATAAAATTAGAAATATCTGAAGGAAGAACATGAAATAAAAATGAGAATTCTACAGGTTGAATTGGATATGAAGTTGGAAGAGAAAGGTATAATCCCCAAAAAGATACAGAAATGAGACAATAGTGATGTCCAGCCATGGTGATCAATATGATATGTTAAAATTAAATGTTTTGTCATTTGGATATTCACGGGTGAGAGTATTTTAATCATTTTAAACCAGCCTTGGTTTATTCAATCAAATTTGCTGCACACTATTTGCATTTTGTACAGAACAAACATTATCAAAGCAAAAATAAGCCATAATGAATTCATTCCACATTTAAATGCATCTCATCTAGTTGTGCTGCAATGTGAAAGCAACTTTGTGTGCAAGTCCTCATTGGCCATTGCCATTGCCTCCCCCACCCATGGCCACATCTGCTTGATCCTGATCTTCCATGGGAGGAGTAGTTGTGCAGCACAGCTGTAGCAATGATCACCTTGCAGCATCTTCTTGGCTTGAAGCTAAGTGTATTGCATAAACACTGGAATTGATTTTTCCATACTCCAAACATATAGTGCCTTGCGAAAGTATTCGGCCCTCTTGAACTTTGCGACCTT
The DNA here is from genome assembly GCF_018296145.1 of Oncorhynchus tshawytscha. Taxonomy (NCBI): domain Eukaryota; kingdom Metazoa; phylum Chordata; class Actinopteri; order Salmoniformes; family Salmonidae; genus Oncorhynchus; species Oncorhynchus tshawytscha. The sequence continues at coordinate 31,474,161 of NC_056432.1, forward strand.
TTGCCACATTTCAGGCTTCAAACATAATGATATAAAACTGTATTTTTTTGTGAAGAATCAACAACAAGTGGGACACAATCACAATCATCACAATCAATAATTTTGCATGCCCAATTTTTCAGTTTTTGATTTGTTAAAAAAGTTTGAAATATCCAATAAATGTCGTTCCACTTCATGATTGTGTCCCACTCGTTGTTGATTCTTCACAAAAAAATACAGTTTTATATCTTTATGTTTGAAGCCTGAAATGTGGCAAAAGGTCGCAAAGTTCAAGGGGGCCGAATACTTTCGCAAGGCACTGTATGCTCGACCATCCCTCTCGTGCGGATATGAGCTCGGTTGTATCTTTGCTGCTTAGCTGTTGTGGGATTTATGTATGGAGTAAATAAAAAGTTACTCTGACCATATCCAGTGTCACCAAGTAATAGTAGACTATGTTGTCCTCTCCGAAACTGAGCACACAATGACGAGTTGAGAAAAATCCTTGAAATCATGAGTTGCACCTTTCCAACGGGCAACAATGTTTGAAAACTTTAAATTAGGAGTGCATACACCCTGAACATTGATGGAAAAGCAGTTCTTACGGTTCCTGTACACCTCAGCATCAGGAGTTGTTGGACACTTGATGGGAACATGATATCCATCTATACAGCCAATCACTCCTGGGATGTGCCCATATTCATAGAATTGCACTCTATAGTGGGCTTGGCCAGCAGCAGCAGGAAACTTGATGTAAAGATTCCTCAGTTCACAAATGGCCCTGCAGACCTTGGAAACTATTCTACACACAGTTGCTTCACTGGCACCACACAAATCACCAGTTTCACAATGAAAGATTCCAGATGCCAAAAACCTAAAGGTGATCAGAACTTGGAGAGATTTGGGTAAAGGCCTTCCTCTTTGAGAGAGAGGAAAGTCTAGGCTGAAGCAAAGATATTATCCCCAATGCATTTTCTTTGTACATACGAAAGCGGTCTCGAAAAGCTATTTCATCAAATTAATTCAATCGATTACTCCTATCCACAAGTACTCATCTGGCTGGCCTCTGTAGAGCATGTTGGACTTCATTTAGATATTCCAAATAGTTCATGCTCCCTCACAAACAGTACTAAGCAAAAGTTAAATCTGCCTCTTTGAAGGATTCATTTAAGCTTCAATTCAGTCTTAGAGTAGCTCTAATCCTCCCTCTTGCAATCGGCTTTGTTTAATCCAGAACAGGCTAAATCTACCACTATTTTAAGATAAATCTGTGCAAGTCACTTTGAGTTAAGCCAGCTCAAACATGCATTTTAGTCTGGGACTAGGCTTAAACCTTGTCTGTGAAAAGGTTCAGAACAGAAAAACGGAAAGGTGGTGCCGAAAAAATTAGAGACCAAAAAAAGTGCTTGACACCGCCGCTGCTAAATGTGTGAAAATAATCGACTTATTTGCTAAAAATTCTGGTTCTGCTGGTCCGAGTGGTGTGTCTGTGAGAAATTACAGGTCAGATGCTGTGGTGCAGCTCAGGTAGGAAGAAAACAGACACGCACACTGACACAGATCATGTATTTTGGCCGTATATTGTATGAAATATATTTCATACTTATTATAGTAGGCTAATTAGGAAGGGAGATTCAGTGGAACATTTAGACACTAGGCTACTTGCAATATAGCCTAACAAGTTGTTAGATTGGCTTTTATAACACATAGGTCAGGCAATAGCCATCTACTAGACATTTAATCAGTGCCTTTTACTTAACATAAGTCAATATGTTTTACAATAAAGGGGACTGTCAATTTAGGGCCTGTCTGTGTATTTGACTTGTTTTATCAAATTTTTTATTTGCTTCTGTATCCCAGTGTAACGGTTCTCTTGTGGTGAAGGAGAGTCGGACCAAAATGCAGCGTGTAGATTGCGATCCATGTTTAATCAAACAAACGTAACACGAATACACACAAAACAATAAACGTAACGAAAACCGAAACAGCCTATACTTGTGTCAACTAACACAGCGACAGGAACAAAGACACTAAGGACAATCACCCACACCAAACTAAAAAAATATGGCTGCCTAAATATGGTTCCCAATCAGAGACAACGATAAACACCTGCCTCTGATTGAGAACCACTTCAGACAGCCATAGACTTATCTAGAACACCCCACTAGCTACAATCCCCCATATATACACACCACATACAAAAACCCATGCCACACCCTGGCCTGACCAAATAAATAAAGATAAACACAAAATACTTCGACCAGTGCGTGACACCCAGTCTATTCAGCCCAGCTAGTGGGTTTTTGAGCTGTAGAAACAAGTGACTTTGGTGTCAGATTACATTTACATAGTCCTGCCTATCTCCCGCTTATTTCATTCACTGATAGGCCCGTCACTACTTGGCAGGAAGATTCACATATGCACGCTACACTGTCAAACGAAGCACAACACTGGAAATCTATTCGCATCCCCATAAACTAGTCCAGGCATTGTTCTTTGACAAGCACAAAAAGTTGTATATGAATTCTATAGAAGAAAACAGAGAGGGTGAGAGAGAGACTGCCAGTTCCTAAACGTAGCCATTGGCTGTGTTATACAGCCAAAACATTAAGGAAGGGTCTGTCTCTTTCTCTCCTTCTCTCACTCTGTTTTCTTCTATTGAATTATATGTAAGCCTAATATGTAAACACTTAGCTAAGTGGGCAGGGGGGTGGGAACACTTGACATGCATTCATTTGAAATATGTATTTAGGCTGTTATAAGGTATTATAAAACTGGTTGTTTGGATCCTGGATGCTGATTGGACAAGCAGTGTTACAAGCTGTGTTGTATTGGCAGTCACAGACATACCTATGCCTGTTAACAGTTCCATCTGGTAGTGATCACTGCGTCTCCATAAGAATATCATGTTCATGTTGCTTCCAAATCATCTCTTATATTTATCTCAACTTGCACTTTATTTCCCCTTGCTTCCAGTCTAGCATTTAGTTTTGTACAGTGGGGGTTAATAAACTCAGCAAAAAAAGAAACGTCCTTTCACTGCCAACTGCATTTGTTTTCAGCAAACTTAACATGTGTAAATATTTCTATGAACATAAGATTCAACAACTGAGACATAAACGGAACAAGTTCCACAGACATGTGGCTAACATAAATGGAATAATATGTTCTTGAAATGGGGGGGGGTCAAAATCCAAAGTAACAGTATCTGGTGTGGCCACCAGCTGCATTAAGTACTGCAGGGCAACTCCTCCTCATGGAGGCACCTGCAAGTTCCCGGACATTTCTGGGGGAATGGCCCTAGCCCTCACCCTTGAGATCCGGGCTCTTCTCTGCCCATGGCAGAACACTGACATTCCTGTCTTGCAGGAAATCACGCACAGAACGAGGAGTATGGCTGGTGGAATTGTCATGCTGGAGTATTACATGAGGGAGGAGGATGTCTTCCCTGTAACGTACAGCTTTGAGATTGCTTGCAATGACAACAAGCTCAGTCCATTGATGCTGTGACACACCACCCCAGACCATGACGGACCCTACACCTCCAAGTCGATTCCGCTCCAGAGTACAGGCCTCGGTATAACGCTCATTCCTTCAACAATAAACGCAAATCTGACCATCACCCCTAGTGAGACAAAACCGCGACTCGCCAGTGAAAAGCACTTTTTGCCATTCCTGTCTGGTCCAGCGACTGTGGGTTTGTGCCCATAGGTGACGTTGTTGCCGGTGATGTCTGGTGAGGACCTGCCTTACAACAGGCCTGCAAGCCCTCGGTCCAGCCTCTCTCAGCCTATTGTGGACAGTCTGAGCACTGATGGTGGGATTGTGCGTTCCTGGTGAAACTCGGGCAGTTGTTGTTGCCTTCCTGTACCTGTCCCACAGGTGTGATGTTCAGATGTACCGATCCTGTGCAGGTGTTGTTACACGTGGTCTGCCACTGCGAGGGTGATCAGCTGTCCAACCTGTCTCCCTGTTGCGTGTCTAAGGCGTCTCACAGTACGGACTTTGCAATTTATTGCCCTGGCCACATCTGCATACCTCATGCCTCCTTGCAGCATGCCTTAGGAACATTCACGCAGATGAGCAGGGACCCTGGGCATCTTTCTTTTGGTGTTTTTCAGTCAGTAGAAAAGCCTCTTTAGTGTCTTAAGGTTTCATAATGTGACCTTAATTGCCTTCCGTCTGTAGGCTGTTACTGTCTTAACGACCGTTCCACAGGTGCATGTTCATTAATTGTTTATGGTTCATTGAACAAACATGGGAAACAGTGTTTAAACCCTTTCAATGAAGATCTGTGAAGTAATTTGGATTTTTACAAATTATCTTTGAAAGACAGGGTCCTGAAAAAGGGACATTTTTTGTTGTTGCTGAGTTTATATGTAAGAAAGCCTGTCCCATTAAGAACTCAGTGATAACGTCACATCTATCACAAGCTGGCACAGTGTTAAGTTCATTACCAAGTGCAGTTTGCGACCTATTGCTGTGAACACAAATCTCAGTTTTTGGACATAATTTCCTTTCTGACCAAAAACTGAAATATCTGTATGCCATTCTCCCATTCTTCTTTGCAGATCCTCTCAAGCTCTGTCAGATTGGATGGAGAGTGTCACTGCACAGCTATTTTCAGCTCTCTCCAGAGATGTTCGATCGGGTTTAAGTCCGGGCTCTGGCGGGGCCATTCAATGCCATTCAGACACTTGTCCCAAAGCCACTCCTGCGTTGTCTTGGCTGTGTGCTTAGGGTCGTTGTCCTGTTGAAAGGTGAACCTTCGCTTCATCAGACCACATAATCTTGTTTCTCATGGTCCTTCAGGTCCCTTTTGGCAAACTCCAAATGGGCTGTCATGTGCCTTTTACTGAGGGGTGGCTTCCATGTGGCCGCTCTACTATAAAGGCCTGATTGGTGGAGTGCTGCAGAAATGGTTGTCGATCTGAAAGGTTCTCCCATCTCCACAGAGGAACTCTGGAGAGTTTTCTCAGTTTGGCCGGGCGGCCAGCTTTCGGAAGAGTCTTGTTGGTTCCAAACTTCATCCATTTAAGAATAATGGAGACCACTGTGTTCTTGGGGACCTTCAATGCTGCAGCCATTCTTTGGTACACTTCCCCGCTCTACGGACAATTATGTCGACCTCGTGGCTTGGTTTTTTCTCCGACATGCACGATCAACTGTGGGACCTTATATAGACAGGTGTGTGCCTTTCCAAATCATGTCCAATCAATTGAATTTACCACAGGTGGACTCCAGTCAAGGTGTAGAAACCTCAAGGATTATCAATGGAAACAGGATGCACCGGAGCTCAATTTCAAGTCTCATAGCAAAGGGTCTGAATACTTATGTAAATAGTTGTTTTTATTTTTAATACATTTGCAAAAATGTCTAAAAACTTGATTTCGCTTTGTAGTTATGGGGTATTGTGTGTAGATTGCTGAGGAAAAAATATAATTATTTTAGAATAAGGCTGTAAATTAAATATTTTTAGAAAAAGTCAAGGGGCCGGAGTACTTTCCAAATGCACTGTATATACAAAAGTACAAAGTGAGGAACATACAGAAATGGTTTGTCGAGATCGGTGTGGGAGAACTTGACTGGCATGCACAAAACCCTGACCTCAACCCCATCAAACACCTTAGGGATGACTTGGAACACCGACTGCAAGCCAGGCCTAATCACCCAAAATCAGTGCCAAACCTCACTAACGCTCTTGTGGCTGAATGGAAGCAAGTGCCCTGCAGCAATGTTCCAACATCTAGTGGAAAGCTTTCCCAGAAGAGTGGAGGCTGTTATAGCAGCAAAGGGGGGACCACTTCATATTAATGCCCATGATTTTGGAATGAGATGTTCGATGAGCAGATGTCCAGATACTCTGGTCATGTAGTGTGTATGTATTTGTTTTAACATTAGGCTATAGCCTACAAAGAGCTATACCTCGTAGTCATAGGCCTATTAGTCTATAGGCCTACTGCAAATTGTTTTTTCCCCCTCAACTGGCCGAATGGCGGAGCTAACCTTCAGGAAGTTGGTTCATTTTCTTTAACATCATTGTGAGAGCAGCACAAAGTGCACTCAAATCTCTTAAAATGAGATCTCATCAATATCTGTTGCCTGTCCCTTATAGTCATACTCATCACTTATTATTGTTAATAACACCTCATTTCTAATGAGATTTTAGGATATTGATAAGGGAATTATGCTTAAAGGTAATGATTAAAGAATCCCACCCTGAAACGTAACTAATTAGTGATTATTAGTTTATGTAGCATGTATAATGAATGATTAAAGTACTAAACGTAAGTCCAATAAGGTTTGGTAGAGAAATGTGTGTGTGTGTGTGTCTAAGAAAATACAGAACAATTCAACGGTGTTTGACCCAATCTGGCTAGAACTCTGAGAAACTTATGGTAGGACATGGAGTCCTTTTCAAGGTTCCTCTAATTTCGGGGGAATGGAACTGTCGGCTTGGTAGTGATAAACAGTGGTGAGAACTCACTACTGTTTGTGTGTATGTATGTGTGTAGAATATCTACTGTTTGTGTGGAGGTATGTGCGTAAGTAGGGAGCAAGTTATAAAATGAATGTCTTTGTATCATGGACATCAGAGCGCTCTCATGAATAAACTACAACAAAGTCTTTGCCTAATTCTTATTAACCCTAGCTTACAACCTAGGGGGAATTGGTCAAAGCTTATTGATCGTTAGTTATCATTGGGATTGAAAATTCTCTTGACAGATGGTTAGCTGAAGCTTTTTTTGTGTGTGTCAAAACTCAACAGAGCGCGCCACGAGGCAGAATATACAGTATGCCTTGAATGAAACCAAAATACAAGAAAGGCCAATAGTTGGTTAACACCATCTGCTCTAATACACTCATGAAACAGTCATTCAAGAAGATCTAAATGCATGTTCCCATGAAATAGAACGTTCTATTTATACGATACGTTTGGGCATAGGCAGAGGTTGCATTATATGCATATTCTACACTGAACAAAAATATAATTGCAACATGCAACAATTTCAAAGATTTTACTGAGTTTACAGTTCATATAATGAAATCATTGCGACATGGGGACGTGCGTTATCATGCTGGAACATGAGGTGATGGCAGCGGATGAATGTCACGATAATGGGCTCAGATCTCGTAACAGTATCTCTGTGCATTCAAATTGTCATAGATAAAATGCAATTTTGATCGTTATACGTGGCTTATTTATTTTTAATTTCACCTTTATTTAACCAGGTAGGCCAGTTGAGAACAAGTTCTCATTTACAACTGCGACCTGGCCAAGATAAAGCAACACAGAGTTACACATGGGATAAACAAACGTACAATCAATAACAACAGAAAAATCTATATACAGTGTGTGCAAATGTAGTAAGATTAGGGAGGTAAGGCAATAAATAGGCCATAGTGATGAAATAATCACAATTTAGCATTAACACTGGAGTGATAGATGTGCAGAAGATGAATGTGCAAGTAGAGATACTGGGATGCAAAGGAGCGGAAAAAAAATAACAATATGGGGATGAAGTAGTTGGGTGGGCTATTTACAGATGGGCTGTGTACAGGTGCAATGATCGATAAGCTGCTCTGACAGCTGATGCTTAAAGTTAGTGAGGGAGATATAAGACTCCAGCTTCAGTGATTTTTGCAATTCGTTCCAGTCATTGGCAGCAGAGACCTGGAAGGAACAGCGGCCAAAGGAGGAGTTGACTTTGGGGATGACCAGTGAAATATACCTGTTGGAGTGCGTGCTACGGGTGTGTGCTGCTATGGGGACCAGTGAGCTGAGATAAGGCGGTGCTTTACCTAGCAAAGACTTATAGATGATGGTGCTTTACCTAGCAAAGACTTATAGATGACCTGGAGCCAGTGGGTTTGGCGACGAATTTGAAGCGAGAGCCAGCCAACGAGGGCATACAGGTCGAAGTGGTGTGTAATATATGGGGCTTTGGTGACAAAACGAATGGCACTGTGATAGACGACATCCAGTTTGCTGAGTAGAGTGATGGAGGCTATTTTGTAAATGACATCCCTGAAGTCAAGGATTGGTAGGATTGTCAGTTTTAGGGAATGTTTGGCAGCATGAGTGAAGGAGGCTTTGTTGCAAAATAGGAAGCCGATTCTAGGTTTAATTTTGGATTGGAGATGCTTACTGCGAGTCTGGAAGGAGAGTTTACAGTCTAACCAGACACCTAGGTATTTGTAGTTGTCCACATATTCTAAGTCAGAACCGAGTAGTGATGCTAGACGGGCGGGCGGGTAGCGATCAGTTGAAGAGCGTGCATTTAGTTTTACTTGCATTTAAGAGAAGTTGGAGGCCATGGAAGGAGTGTTGTATGGCATTGACGCTTGTCTGGAGGTTTGTTAACACAGTGTCCAAAGGGCCAGAAGTAAACAGAATGGTGTTGTCTGTGTAGAGGTGGATCAGAGAAACACCAGCAGCAAGAACAACATCATTGATGTATACAGAGAAAATAGTCAGCCCGAGAATTGAACCTTGTGGCACCCCCATAGAGACTGCCAGAGGTCCGGACAACAGGCCCTCCGATTTGACACACTGAACTCTGAGAAGTAGTTGGTGAACCAGGAGAGGCAGTCATTTGAGAAACCAAGGCTGTGAAGTCTGCCGATAAGAATGTGGTGATTGACAGTCGAAAGCCTTGGCCAGGTCGATGAAGACGGCTGCACAATATGGTCTTTGTCGATAGCGGTTATATTGTTTAGGACCTTGAGCGTGGCTGAGGCGCACCCATGACCAGCTCGGAAACCTGATTGCATAGCAGAGAAGGTACGGTGGGATTTGAAATGGTCGGTGTTCTGTTTGTTAACTTGGCTTTCGAAGACTTATGTCTGCCCACAACAAACCCCACCCCCACCACCATTGGGCACTCTGTTCACAACGTTGACATCAGCAAACCACTCGGCCACATGACGCCACTGCCTGAAACAGTTGAAACCAGGAATCATCCTGTGAAGAGCACATTTCTCCATTGTGCCAGTGACCATTCCCACTGATGTTTGTTACAAAGCTAAACTGCAGTCCGGTCAAGACACTGGTGAGAACAACGACAGTTTGTGCAGAAATTCTTGGGTTGTGCAAACCAGTTTCATTAGCTGTACGGGTGGCTGGTCTCAGACCATCCTACAAGTGAAGAAGCTGGAGGTCCTGGGCTGGTGTGGTTACATGTGATCTGTGGTTGTGAAGCCGGTTGGACGTACTGCCAAATTCTCCTAAAATGTTAATTTCTCTTATAGTAGAGAAATGAACATTCAATTCTCTGGCAAGTGTGGACATTTCTGCAGTCAGCATGCCAAATGCACGCTCCCTCAACTTGAGACATCTGTGGTATTGCGTTGTGTGACAAAACTGCACATTTTAGAGTGGCCTTTTGTCCCCCAGCACAAGGTGCACCTGTGTAATGATCATGCTGTTTAATCAGCTTCTTGATATGCCACACCTGTCAGATGGATGGATTATCTTGGCAAATGACAATGACATTATTTCACTAACAGGGATGTAAACAAATTTGTGCAAAAACATTTCAAGAAATAAGCTTTTTGTGCATATGAAACACTTCTGGGATCTTTTATTTCATCTCATGAAACATGGGACCAACACTTTACATGTTGCGTGTATATTTTTGTTCAGTATATAATGAAAGGCTTATTCAACTTTTCAACTGCCGTTCCTTCACCTAAAACAAAATTGCACTACACATTCTTGTACCACGGAAAATGTTAAACTTGTAAAAACTGTAGGTACAGATATTTTGTTTTGTCTCATGGGTTTCATAACCACGTCTAAAAACAATTCAATAATGATGAGACGGAAGACAGAAATGAAGTTCAAACATTTATATAGAACGTGATTATCTCAACACATACATCCCCAATGATGCTCTGCTGCACAATCCCAATTCACCACAATTCTCTCAATTTAAAACGTAATTTAGCTGAAACCTGCTATTCCTGTTAAGAGAATGAGTCATGCTCACTGGGAATTAAATTAGACTATTAGAGACGCAAAGTTACACAAAACCACCCTCTAGTGGTCATCTACCTCCATTTACAAGGGGAGGGGAGGATTTCAGTGTGTGCCACTGAAGTAAATAATGTTGTTTGTAAAGTTAGCACCATAGGCAAAAAAAAACTGCTTTCAAAATGGTATTGTTTAATTCATTAAATTAATTCAACACTATGGTGATATAAATGATAGTGGTTACAATTTGTACAAGTCAGTACCATAGAAAGATTATGCTATCAAACAAACCTCAAAGTTTATTAAATCTTCATATTGTACAAAATGTCTGAACAAAATATATAAACCCTTGATTCTCAGATAGATTCATATATATACATTTCTTACAGCAAACTTCACAAAAACAAATAAATCCAGTTTTTTTTATTTATACAAGTCACTTTTTAGTAAGTTGTACAATGCCTTTGAGAGCAGAGCTCCATTTACTACACATGTTCAGTGTCTAATCAGCAGCTGAGATTCTGACGCACATACAGAGCTGTGTTGAGTAGTCATTAAAGCCAAGTGCAGTCCAAATTCTGTTTTTCCTGTGTTCTGAATAATTGTCCTACAGCTGCTGAAATGAACACGTGATGAGTATCATTTCCTGATAGTTGCTGGTTGAAAATACAATCTACACAGAACCTTCTAATCAGCAGGTTTGCATGGGTGAGAGTTTCAGCTTTCCATGGTGACATCATGCAGTAAATTCGTTAAATGAGTTCCAAACCTCTGCCAATAACAGCTAGTTTTCCTCTCCCCACTCAGACCACTCCCAGACAGTTCTAGCAAAATTCTTGCTTGAGAAATAGTTTTGCTAAAAAGCTATTTTTGCCCATTTTTAATGGAATTATATTACAGTAAGGTACTTAATTGTTACCCAGAAATGATTTGATATTGATATAAAAACGGCTGCATTGGGCCTTTAACATCAAGCACCAGGTACCGGTCTGGTTCTGAAAGTGTGCTAGCTTAGCTACATGTGAAAACAACCGTATTAATTTCATTCTATAAACTCCAAATCAGTCAATAGCTCTAAAAATCCCCAAATCACAATTCAATTTAAAATCTGTCCATGACTGCAAATGAACAGATAAACAAAGTCATATGTAGTTAATAAAGTGGAATGAAAACATTTAGCGAATGGTAAGAAAATCTATACACAACCATTACCACACTCTACAGTAACTTGAAGTCAGTAGATGCCCCATAAACCCTCCACTGAGAAAGGCATCAGCATGCTTCAGCTTGGCTGGCTAGTCGAAGTTGGCTAGGTGAACCAAGTGTGCTCGCATACTCCCTTAAAAGACCTTCGCTTGAAAAACAAGAAAAAAAGCGGCAATAGTACCGTTTGTCCATTTTGAGACGCAGTAGCCAGTATACACTTCATCAAAGTAATCAGAATGAATCTAAGGTAACTCAAGAAATCTGTCATTCATTTGGATGTTTTTGCTTAGAGATCTTAGTTGCACAATTTTACATCTAACTAAGATGTTTGGAGCTGTATTTCTTAATGACAAAATTGTCATGAAAACGCGTTGTCTCTCATTGAATGACAACAAAGACTTTATTGAAGAATCCCTACCTTTGACCAATCACATCTGAACACCTGAAAAAAAAAAAAACTCACCGAATGTCACAAAATGTCAAAATATATATATGCACAAACTCTTCCGAAATGTTTTGGCTGGAAAGCATGTGGACGCCTTAAGACTAAAGGATGAGTGCACATGATTACACTTAACGGTTGTAGAGTGGATCTGATTCCATCCGTTTGAAAGTTCTCTCTAAGATCAAGGACCTCAGAGAGTCACACTTCAAGGTGAAGCACTGTTCAACAACTATTTTTCTGGTCGGTGAGCTCATAACATTCATTTGACACAGCTCCACATATTTCTCTGACTGATGTGACTTGGCCTCCTCAGAGAGTGTTTGTTTTGTCCTTAGACATGTCCTCCTGATGGTTAACAAACTTCACTCCAAACTCCCTGCCTTGCGTTAACTCTGAGCCAGTCATCAATCAAGCCAGTCTGTCACACATCTCTGTTTTCTCTGCTGCTGCCTGCCTGCTGAAGGAGTCTTCTCATGGGCTGGGTCTCATCTCTACATTCCACACTCAGCAAACTTCAACTTCAGACCAACCACAAAAAAACAACCCAGTGAAAAACACAACTATGGTGATATAAATGAACACAACAGCTTTCACGTGGGGATTAAATGCTGTGGAGAGATCACTCTCAATATGATTCCTCATTTTATAGAGACAGTGCACCACATAACATGTTCTGGTAGTATGGTAAAAATAGATGTGTACCCTGCATGTCCTGGTGTTTGGGTTTTTTGTCCAGCTAGCTCAGGGTATCCAGTTGGCACAAGTTAGGTCCGTCTTCCCCACTCCTCATCCAGTGCAGCAGTCCGGAAGGTGGGCTAGGTGCTGTTGTCAGCCAGGCTGGGATCCTCAGCAGGGGCTGGCGTTGGGGGTGTGGACTGGGACGGAGAGGAGCTGTCTTTGGGGGGGTGGAGTCGACACAGTCTCTGGTGCAGCTCTTCCAGTTCGGCTGGCAGAGGGATGCCCATCTCCTGGTTGAGGTACAGGGCTTCGAAACAGTCCTCCAGCTTCTGGGAGGCAGGCCTGGGGAGGGAGTGGGGGGAGACACGGGGGGGTTAGAGGTTACAACCAGGAATGTAGCTAGGCAGGCAGGTCAGGATGAGGGAGTGTCCCTGGGAAGGCAGCCTGAGCCTTTGAGCCTTCAATTACAGAATGTTTTGTAAACATGCCTACTATAGCTGTTGTCACTAGCATACAAATGTAATCTAGATAATACAACAGATTCAACTGTAATACATTACTCAGAGTGAAAAGCCATAAGATACTGTATAAAACGCACCGGTTTTCGGGGATGAGGTCACAACAAGCCACAGCCAATGCAAAGAAAGCTTGTGGGCAGTCATCAGGAAGGAACTTCTCCATGAACTTGTCTACATTGAGGCCAAAGTCATAGGTCCTTGGAAGGCACTCTGGGTCAGCATTCACCTGCCCAATAATCTACAACAGAGACAGAGTTAAGAATGGATCCACACTCCAGATTACAGTATCTGACTAACACTGGACAAATCAAACTGATGAAAATGATACTGAAGCTATATTAGCCTAACTTTGAAGCACAAAATGTATCCTTCAATTCAACATACAGCTCATAGCCTAATACTGTCAATATAAAAAGCAAGACTTTAAAAATGGCATTCTTACCTCACAAAGCACAATTCCAAAGGAGAAAATGTCCACCTTTTCATCATAGCGTTTACCTGAGGATGACAAAATAGAAAGTTAATTAACAGACCAGCATAGAGTGAATAAAGACGTGTTGAAGTGACTGATCCGTGTGATCCACAGCTCCACGCTGGGTCCTCCTACTCTGCTCACCGTTCAGCATCTCTGGAGCCATCCAGTAGGGGTTCCCCACCACTGTGTAGCGCTTCTTACGATCAATGCGCCTGAACACTCTTTTCTTATTGGCCAGTTTCTCTGGGGGAGGGTGCTTGACCTTCTCCTCCACCATGAGCCGGGATAGGCCGAAGTCTGCCACCACCACTGTGTTGTCCTGAGGGAGGACAGGGGTCAGAAGTCAGAGGCCAAGAGCATATGAAGTGGCAATGTAATAGTGGTAGGTGTTTTGTTCATACCTCAATCAATATGGGTCAACAATAAAATAAGATTGTTCAATGGATTTTGCTTGTTGGGTGTAAAGTCATTGACAAATAAAAAAAATAAATCACAATGCAATATGACCAGAAATGTGTATCAAATTTAAACAATGAGTTGTCTTCCTGTACATAACGTCACTGAACTGAGACAATTATACAGATGCCACCTCAATGGAAATAACAGACAAGACTCATTACACCTCATTGAGTGTTGCCATACAGTGAAAGATCTGTGAAGATCTATATAAGCCTGTACTTTACTACTTACACAACATGTTGTTGTAAATTGTGTTCGGCTGCTACAATAGAACCTAGCTCTACCGGACCCTGGCCTGTATCGACAAGACCGCACTGGCTCAGTAACAGACTCCTGTCACAACAACAAAACATGCTCTAGAACACCCTGCCCCCAGGCTCATCAGAAACAAGAACCTACGGTACGCCCAAATACGCCCAAGGTACATCTAGCTTTAACTGTTTAGGAACACTTTGGTATAAGAGAGAAACAATGACTTCATGATTCATTTGAGATAATGAGTCTGGATTAGTATCTTTATGGTGTCTCTGTAAATTAAAATCAGGAAAATTGAAAGGGATCACTGCTCCTCTATACATCTATTTCCGAGTTTGCATGCAATGTACAATTCAGGACAGATCACCTACCAGTTTCACCAGGCAGTTGTCAGAGTTAAGATCTCTATGGATGATGCTCATTGAATGCAAGTAGGCCTGAAATAAAGAAAAAATATGAGTCAAACAAACCAATCATCCACAAAGGGAAGCAAACACGCCATATTAGAGACAGAAACCTAATCATTTGACAATTCCTTAAGTGGGAAAATATAAATGTGTTTTTGTTGCCCCACATAGTTGTGTTTCTGTGGTGGAACTGTGGAAAAGGAAATAAAATTAGGATTACTGTCAGCATTGAGCTGGTCTCCAGGGAAACATGCAGGCCCATGCCTGCCACTGTTGGCTAAGACAGACCGTAAGGTCTCTGGAGCATATGATTGGTCACTGCCCAGCCCCAACCACTCCAGTATGACCCATGAGCAAGGGCAATCCCTGCCTCAAGTAGGCAGATTTTAAAATATTGATGTCACAAATGTATCATTTGCACAGTTCTTTATTAAAATATGTAATTATTTATCACCTTGTGTAAAGGTGGGATATACACTACCGTTCAAAAGTTTGGGGTCACTTAGAAATGTCCTTGTATTTCAAGGACAAGCTATTTTTTTTGTCCATTAAAAGAACATCAAATTGATCATAAATACAGTGTAGACATTGTTAATGTTGTAAATGACTATTGTTGCTGGAAACGGCTGATTTTTAATGGAATATCTACATAGGCGTACAAAGGCCCATTATCAGCAACCATCGCTCCTTTGTTCCAATGGCACGTTGTGTAAACTAATCCAGGTTTATCATTTTAAAAGGCTAATTGATCATTAGAAAACCCCTTTGCAATTATGTTAGCACAAATGGACAAAATGTTTAGCTTTTCATTCAAAAACAATGACATTTCGAATTGAACCCAAACCTTTGAACGGATATGTATAGTATTTTGCAACAAAACATGATTATTTGTCTCTGAAACGAAACCGTCAAAGGCTAGATTTCAAACAAATACAGTGCCTTCAGAAAATATTCACACCCCCTGACTTTTTGATGTGCTGCAGCTGCATTTAAATTGTATTAAATTAACGGGCCTCCTGGGTGGCGGTGGTTAAGGTGTGCCACCAGAGACTCTGGGTTCGCGCCCAGGCTCTGTCGTAACCGGCCACGACCGGAAGGTCCGTGGGGCGACGCACAATTGGCCTAGCGTCGCCCGGGTTAGGGTGGTTTTGGCCGGTAGGGATATCCTTGTCTCATCGCGAACCAGCGACTCGTGTGGCGGGCCGGGCACAGTGCACGCTAACCAAGGTTGCCAGGTGCACGGTGTTTCCTCCGACACATTGGTGCGGCTGGCTTCCGGGTTGGATTGTGTTGGGTTGTGTATCGGAGGACGCATGGCTTTCGACCTTCGTCTCTCCCGAGCCCGTACGGGAGTTGTAGCGATGAGACAAGATAGTAGCTACTAACAATTGGATACCACGAAATTGGGGAGAAAAAGGGGATCAAATTCAATTTTTTAAAATTAAAATAAATAAACAAATAAATAAATAAAAAGTATTAAATTGAAATGTTGCGTCATTGGCCTACACACGACACCTTAAGCCATATGGAATTATGTTAAGACATTCTTTTATAAAAAAAGAAATAGATTGTAATAGATTATATTATAATACATTTAAACTCCGTTACAGTTTAAAGACTGATCAGAGAAAACTGAGGCTGGATCAACAACATTGTAGTTACTCCACAATACTACCCTAAATGACAGAGTGAAAAGAAGGAAGCATGTAGGACAGGGATCATCAACTAGATTCAGCCACGGGACAATTTTTGTTCTTGAGCGGATGGTCAAGGGCGTGTGAATACTTATGTAAATGAGATATTTCTGTATTTAATTTACAATAAATTTGCCAAAATTCCTAAAACATGTTTACACTGTCATTATGGGGTGTTGTGGGGGGGAGGAAAGAAAATTAATTTAATACATTTTGAATTTAGGCTCTAACAACAACATGTGGAATAGGTCAAGGGGTATGAATACTTTCTGAAGGCACTGTACATGTCTGTTATTTAACAACCTCATTCCATGATTAGATGGGGGGGGACTACACTTTCATAACTTCTTTAAACATTAAAAGCTAGTTTACAAACATTTCTGTAAATGGATACATAGCATTTTGGAATTAAACACTTCAGGTACTGTACCTTTAAATGCATTGTGTTAAACTACCACCATACATATTGTAGGCTAGTCCAGCTGAACAAAAAGCAGCCAGTGTCTATATGGACAGTGTTTTACCGCCAATGGTAAATATCCCTGGAAGGCACCAACTCACCATTCCAGAAGCAATACCTTTAGCGAAGCTGACCCTCTGCTCCCATGGAAACTGGTCCTATAACAACCCAGAGAAGAAAGAGCTAAATGAATAGGTCTGCTGGTTGACATGCCAGCCAGCCCACCACTGAGCCAACAGCCTTTAGCTGAGGTCAGTGAGTCCCAGTCCCACACAGCACAGGCCCATAAAAGGAAAAGTTTGAATTTTTAACAACCAAATCAATTTTTTTATGTAAATGGCATTTTAGGGTCCAAACATCTTTTTTTTGCAATATCACTTGTTTTTGAGAAACTTACCCCAAACAGTGACTCACTTCCTCACCCTCGTTGTGCAGTATAGGGGCCCTGAAATACGTCCTACAAGAAACAGCAAAACTCTCAGTATAGTGATGCAGGTCTTGAATATAATGTTGCGGATAAAGTTAGGAATGACACAATTTCATGTGTATAACATCTAAAAGACCCGTATCAATATACTGAGAGCTTTGCTGTTTCCAAAAGGACGTATTTGGGTGTTTTTGGAGCCCATATACACATTTTTTACAGGCCCCTATACCGCACAACAAGAATGAGGAAGTGATTCGCTGTTTGGGGTAAGTAAATAAAAAATAAAAAGGTCACCAAATCACCAAAATCACCAAAAAGGTGTCTTAACCCGTCTATAACATACCATTTACATAAATTTAGATTTATTTAGATTTGTTGTAAAAAATTACTTCTCCTTTGGAAAACACTAACAGCAGACCCAAGGCCAACATTAATGCTATTTTGGAGGAGTGGGAGAGCATAAAGAGAGTGAAGTGAATTTAACTAGTTGAAACACACCATGTCTCTAATGAAATCCTTCAGTGTGCCTCCCTCGATAAACTCGGTTATTAAATTAAGCCTCTTGTCCTTGTATAGCACGCCGATGAACTTCAACACGTGGGGATGTTCCAGACTCCTCATCACTTTAACCTGGGGAGAGAGAAAGAAAGAGGTATGTTTTCAAGATATGTAACTTTCAAAAATACAGAAATCATCCCCATATGACACATTTTGCATGATGCAAAATGCATCATACTGGGAGGATTTCTGTATTTTGAAAGTTACATATCTTGAAAACTTGATTGCTGACAAGCAAAACATTTTGGGACCATGTCAACAATGGACTAATGAAACAAATACCAAAATATAGTTTTTGGGTGGAGTTTTCCTTTAAAGCCCCCACCATGCAGTCTTTGTCATTTTATTTTCACTGTATGTCTATTAAATTCACTGGGTGTGTTTATTTAACGAATAACCTCCGAAATATATTTTTTTCATTTATTTCCCTGAGCCTCCTTTGGCCCTTGAAATGCTCAGTCGGATCATGTGGGCAACAGGAAAGAAATGTCAAGATATTTACATACACATCTCTGATTGGCTGATAGGATGGTCTAGAGCCCACCCCCTTACCCATATGTACAGGCATTGGTCTATTATAAGCAGATCAAATTGTGACGACATGTGGGTCAAAAGTTCCATCCCACCAGATCATAATGAAACTGCAATTTTTTTCTTCTTCCAAACAGCTCTTACACAAGGGCATTATCATAATTTTCACAATTACATTGTGTTTATCACCACAGTTATCAGTTTCCACATTGGAGATATTTTATCTTTGCAAAAAAAAAATCAAGCTTATTTTTTCCCTCTGAGAACTGGAGCAAATGCATACAAAAATAATAAGGTTGGCCTAAAGGAATCCATCTATGAAGCAAATACAGGGACATTTGGCAAGCTCTCATTTGTGGGTATAATAAATCACGGCCCAATGTATAACCAGATTAGTCTACTGACCTCCTTTAGAAAGGTCTTCTGGGTCTCCTCATCACAGCGAATCAGCTCCTTCATCACCATCACCTCACCAGTGGCTTTGTGGGTCACCTGTTAAAATGGAGAAAAACAAAACACTGACATCTGTGTAGATGTGAGAGAGTCATTTGTTTACTTGGATCCCTATTAGGTTTTGTGGAAGCAGTAGCTACTCCTAGGGTCCACAAAAATGAAACATGACAATAAATCACATACACTGACAGACATGGACATTCACACAAATTTAAAATACAAACAAAGCAACAAAACAAAACAAAAAAAACAAATGTGTGTGTTAGAGTGTGTGTGTAGAATAAGGCTTTAATGTAACAAAATGTGGAAAAAGTCAAGGGGTCTGAATACTTTCTAAATGCACTGTATCTTCTGTTAGAGGAGCTTCCAATGGAGAACACTCTGGGTTCTATTAGAGAACTCTCCAACCATGCTATGGCTTTCCCTGCCATCCCAAGTGAGTTTCTTCAATAACAATTTATGATCATTAACATCAAAGGCTGCACTGAAATCTAACAACAGAGCTCCAACTATACATTTCTTTTAACTAGGGCCAACTATCAATAACTTTTAACTACATTTATTTTAACTAGACCCCATTTAGTCGACTGGCCGATTGTTTGGTCGATAGGCTGTTGATTGAGATTTGTTTAGTCGAGCAGTCACAAAAAGACAAAATCATGGCATACCTGTCTCAGTGGATGAATCCATTGCGGAGGCCACGGGAATGGAACATCACTTAAGACAGGCATGCGTGCCGCGAGGGTATTTATTTGCCTTGGCACACCAAGCAAATTTAGAAAATAAGTGAAATTGCATTGGTTTTCCATAATTGGCTACTCCTTTGAACCTGACACCGTTTGTGAGAGTATTCCTTAGGCCTAGAGTATGTGTGAAGATAATGTGTAGGCCTATAATTTAAAATGTTGAGTCAAGAAGGGGAGTGTGGCTTCCAGATTGAACTATCCTGCCAATTCATGTACATTCAATGTTTCATAACATGTTTGCGTCTATCAATTCACGAAGGCCTACAGGCTACCTAGCCTGCGCGTAAAATGTATAAAATGTACCCATTTGGGTATTTCTGATTCTCAGCTGTATGTAAAGTATGTTTTTCTACACCTCAAAACAGCAAGTAAACAAAGTCTATTTTACATCAATTTAGAATGACAATAGTTCCTCAATTTATTTGAAAAATCTTTCCAGCTCTCTCCCTTTCAATCACAGACAAGCCTCAGCGTGAAAGGGAGAAATGTCATACCCAGTGTAAACTTCATAAAATACCTGATTACTTCTTATACGTTGTGCAAATACTGCTCTCTGTCCAGAGGTCACTGGCATGGGAAACTGAGTGCCCAGAATAGTTTATACAATGTTGCAAGTTTGCTAGCGCGAGTTGCCGGTACCCAGGTGCTAGTTATTATTTTATTTATTTTTTGTGAATTTTACCCCCTTTTCTCCCCAATTTCATGGTATCCAATTGTTTTAGTAGCTACTATCTTGTCTCATCGCTACAACTCCCGTACGGGCTCGGGAGAGACGAAGGTTGATAGTCATGCGTCCTCCGATACACAACCCAACCAAGCCACACTGCTTCTTAACACAGCACCATCCAACCCGGAAGCCAGCCGCACCAATGTGTCGGAGGAAACACCATGCACCTGGCAACCTTGGATAGCGCGCACCAGCCACAGGAGTGGTGCGCCATGAGACAAGGATTTCCCTACTGGCCAAACCCTCCCTAACCCGGACAACACTAGGTAAATTGTGCGTGTCGCCCCACGGACCTCCCAGTCGGGTTCGCGCCCAGACAGAGCCTGGGCGCAAACCCAGTCTCTGGTGGCGCAGCTGGCACTGCAGCACCCTGGCACTGCAGCACCCTTAACTACTGCGCCACGCGGGAGGCCCTACCCAGGTGATAGTTGATAGTTGTTTCACTTTCATTGCAGACAGGCAGGCTGAGTAGAGAGATTAATGTGATTGAAGAACATGAACAAACCTGCATGCGTAGCCAATTTGATTAAGTGGCTATTTATTTATTTCTATGAGGATATTTTATACCTGCAATATTTGTATTGTTTTTTAAATTGGTTTCACCTCATTGTCAAAATAACAAAAACACGTTATTATAACTGAAATTAAACGGTCCACAAAAACTTGCATATGAAAATCATAACTGGCACGCAGATCAGAGACAATTGTGAGGGGGGGCTCTTGATCTCTGGCTCCCTCAAGTCATTTGTGTCTTAATCATTTCATCAAACAGTGTGCTTAAAGCATCAGACAAGCGCAGTGCATAGTTGATTTTATTAAAACACACAGGGTGTGAATGTATGGAAAAATGCACATTTCAAAATGTAGACCAATCGATTGAGTCGAAAGAACAGATGACTCAATTGACAAATACTTTTTTTAGGTTGAGACAGCTTTATGTTTAACCAATCAGCTGTTATCAGAGTCAGTGCAGTACACGTTGAGTGCCCTTCTCTATAAGCATGCTGAAATTCAGTAGTTAACTTGTTCTCTGAAAAATAGCATTGTATTTGGTCAAACAATTCTCTCCATCAGTTTACTAAGAACAGGCATCCAACTGATTGGGCGGCTGTTAGAGGCAGCAAAGGGTGCTTTACTATTTTTAGGCAGTGGAATTACTTTAGCTTCCTTCTACACCTGTGGACACATGCACTCCTTTAGGCTTTGGTTAAAGTTATAGCAAATAGGTATGGAAATACAGATTGAGATGTGTGTGGAAAAGATGTTGATTTTTGAGTGAAAAGCTGACCTTGATAGCCTGGCCAAAGAAGCCCTTGCCCAGCACCTCTCCATGGATGAGGTCACAGGGGCGGAAGATGCGATGAGAGCAGCTGCTGGAGGAGCGCAGGGATTCAGAGCGCCCGATGTCCCGGGTCAAGATAGGGTGTTCCTTAGGGGAGGCTGGCCCAGGGGACTTACAGATGCTGTTGCTACGCCTTCCATTAACAGAGAGGAACAAAGGTCAGTAAGACATTGATCAGGTTCTACTGGAACAAATAAATAACTTTGTATCTCTCAATTTTTGCCCCAATGCTTAGACTCCCTCTCTCCCAAGGTTGGCTGGTTAAGCTGTACCTTAGAGACCTCCTCTTTAGGGTGGCATCATCCACCAGATCTGTCCTCTCCAGGACACTGTCAGAGGGCGAAGACAGGCGCAAACGGGAGGTGGCGGGGACCCCCAAGCGGTTGTGCGAGGACCCCAGTCTGAGCCTTTCCAACCGCTGCCTGACTGGATCATACTCTATGAGCAGATGCAGCGTCTGACTGGTCCGATGAATGAGGTCCTCCACCTGAAATATAAATCAATCAGAATACATAATCTGCTAGGCCAAAGTACTCTCTGACATAGTAACATGAACAAGCAACACTAATGAGAGAGGTATTGGTATAAGGCCTATACAGAACACAGGATAGAATTAGAACTAGGCAGGGTTCCAATGAGAAAAGGATCCTGATTCCTGACGACGCGAAGAGCTATCAAATTGACTTAAACTACATGACTTGAATGAAGCCAAATAATTTAAATTGGAATGCAAACAGGAATGGTGGGAACTAAAATGTAATTAGTGAATGCACCATTGGAATGAACATGGTTGAGTGAGGTGTGTTGTGAGATTGTGTGTTGGAGTCCTTTCAGATGCCATCCTCTCCCAGCTAAAGAATGTTTAAATGAAGGCAGAATGAATGGAATGCAAAGATCACATGTTCCGAAATCTATTTTAGAGTAACAGTAACAAATACTTATGTAATAGTCACATTTTATACACCACTGGGTCACAACTGAATAGTCTGAATAGTTTCAATGTTTTATTATTCAGTGTACTGTCAAAAGCTGGATCCTGCAACTCACCTCTTCCTCCATCAGTGTTCCCACTGGAAGACCGTTGATCTCCAGGATCCGGTCACCAACATGGATGGCATTCCGAACCTCCGGGCTGATATGCATTCCTCTGACCCTGAGAGAAATACAGCACATAGCCATGTCAGTCTGGAGCACCAGTATCAGAATGAAATATGACTCCATATAGGACTGTCAACGGAGAGCTGGTTCTGTTGACCAATCAGCAGTGAGCACCTGGACAATACAGAGGTGGGTGTGTCCGTCTGTCCACAACATCTCGTACATCTATCAGCTAATGAGAGACTCCTTTGCCTGACCTAGATCAAAACTATAATAAACACCAAAGTAAAGAGATGCGGGGTTTAACTATTAAATCCAGATTACATAATCGTATTAGTAATGTACACACATCAGGACTAATGCCCTGTTATTTCAGCAAACCTATAATCCGTTTCAGAACACGACTCACCCTGCCCCACTCAGGCCTAGATAGTGACGGGTGTACAGATTCACTAGTTGTGTGTGACAGTTAAATCCACTCACTCTTTGACTTGAACGCTAGTGGAGCCGCTGGCAACGTCTCTTAGGACAGAGACAGAGAAGCCCCTCTTGCTGTTGGTGGCAGAGGGCATGGAGATGAGGGTGACCGTGTGGGGCAGAGAGTCCAGGGCCGAGTCGGCCGAACGCTTCTCCAACACGGGTGCCAGGACTACCTGCTTATAGCACTTCCCACTACACCGAGAGGAGGAGAGAGGAGAGAAGAAACAAGGAATAAGGGGTATTGTTGTGGATAATTATGTTTTTTAAGTTCTTACCAGTGCTTAAAAGTATTCAAAAGTGTTCATCAGTGTTTAAACATCAAATTATTCTACTTTCTTCCAACTTCCATCTGAGGTCTTTTCTGCAAAATAATTTCCCTTTGGGGAACAATAATGTTTTATTGGATAAAAATATGAAGAGAAGGAGAGAGCAGGAAGGAGGGGTATGCAGAGAGTCAGACTATAGAGGGGACTCTACAGTGTGACAGACGCACCAGATTCCTAAAAGATCAATCAGAAAGAGTGATGTTGACGGTTTGCAATAACAAACATCACATTCCCTAGTTGCCTCTATCAACATCTGACTTAACACCATACTTACAAACAGAATCTAAACAAATAAAACCGACAACTCTGTGAGCAGTAGATAGTAAAACAACCCTCACCAGTACAGCTTGGATCGCTCCACCAAGGCGTAGGTGTCTCTGTCCTCAATGACCACCTTGCAGCTCAGACATACAAAGCATTCTGGGTGATACTTGTATTCTCCAGCCACCTGGAAGAACAGATAAAGGTGAGTTTGTCTCCTGGCTTTGATCTTTCCCATGGTGTTCCAGGTCCAAGCAGAGAATTCTTCAGGGTGATCCTGCTGTACTGAGCTGTGTTGTACACTGTGTGGTGTTCTGTATTGTCCCGTGTTGTGTGCTAGATGGTGTTGTGTGTGTGTTGTCCTCTCTTTGTGGCAGTAACAGCTGCTCCACTCTCAGCCTGTCTGGAATCTGCTATGATGTCATCTACCTCCCAGCTCCCAAGCCCTGCCTTTTCCAATCACAGCACACCTCTTGCTGACACTCTCACCCTCGCTAACTTTCCTCACACCCTCGCTTACTCATTCCCTTTTTATCTACAACTTACACACTCCCAATCTGTTGGTCCTGCACTCATGCTAAATTAAACAACTTATCCACTATAGCTGTGAATTTCCAGGGACCACACGATACGATATGCATTGTGCTTATATACATTTCACAATTTTCATGATTCAAAATGTATTGCGATTCAATGTTCCAAACATATTGCTCACTATGTCTCTGCTGCAGAGGGACAATCGAGAGTCATAATAAAAGCGAGTTTTGATAAGTCATGGGGTAAAAAAAAGTGCTGAAAACATGTTACCTCAGCATTTAAGAAGAATGAGGCCAAGCTATAGGAGAAATACTGAAGTTTTAGCACAGGTACAGCCGACTAGCTAACGTCAACTACCTAGCAAAAACTACCTTTGAGGGGAGAATCAATATAATATCGTCAAAAACAAAATTTAAAAATGGCAAAACTCTACTGTATTGATTTTTTTTTTTTATACCCGATCCCCAGTATCCACCCTCTAAAGCAAGGGGCAAGTACAAACAGGGCCTGTGCCATAGCAGAGGTTCCTGAGGTTATACAGTGCATTCGGAAAGTATTCAGACCCCTTTATTTTTTCCACATTTTGCTACGTTGCGGCCTAAAATGGATTAAATAAATAAAACATCCTCATCAATCTACACACAACCCCCCATAATGACGAAGCACAAACAGGTTTTTAGAAATCTTTGCAAATGTATGACAAATAACAAACAGAAATACCTTATTTACATAAGTATTCAGACCCTTTGCTATGAGACTCGAAATTGAGCTCTGGTGCATCCTGTTTCCATTGATCATCCTTGAGATGTTTCTACAACTTGATTGGAGTCCACCTGTGGTAAATTCAATTGATTGGACATGATTTGGAAAGGCAAAGTCCCTGTCTATTTAAGGTCCCACAGTTGACAGTGCATGTCAGAGCAAAAACCAAACTATGAGGTGGAAGGAATTGTCCATAGCGCTCCGAGACAAGAATGTGTCGAGGCACAGATCTGGGAAGGGTACCAAAACATTTCTGCAGCATTGAAGGTCCAAGAACACAGTGGCCTCCATCATTCTTAAATGGAAGAAGTTTGGAACAACCAAGACTCTTCCTAGATGTGGCTACCGGCCAAACTGAGCAATTGGGGGAGAAGGTCCTTGGTCAGGGAGGTGCCAAAGAACCCGATGGTCACTCTGTCAGAGCTCCAGAGTTCCTCTGTGGAGATGGGAGAACCTTCCAGAAGGACAACCATCTCTGCAGCACTCCACCTATCAGGCCTTTATGGTAGAATGGCCAGACGGAAGCCACTCCTCAGTAAAAGGCACATGAAAGCCCGCTTGGAGTTTGCCAAAAGGTGGTGGTGGCAGCATCCTGCTGTGGAGATGTTTTTTGGAGGCAGGGACTGGGAGACTAGTCAGGATCGAGGGAAGGATGAACGGTGCAAAATACAGAGAGATCCTTGATGAAGTCCTGAGCACTCCGGAGCAGCTTCTCAGAAAGGTGCGAAGGTTCACCTTCCAACAGGACAATGACCCAAAACACACAGCCAAGACAATGCAGGAGTTGCTTCGGGACAAGTCTCTGAATATCCATGAGTGGCCAGCCAGAGCGCGGACTTGTCTCTCCAGAGATGTTCGATGGGGTTCCTGAAAATAGCTGTGCAGCAACTCTCCTCATCCAACCTAAGTGCTTGAGAGGATCTGCAGAAGAATGGGAGAAACTCCCCAAATACAGGTGTGCCAAGCATGTAGTGTCATACCCAAGAAGACTTGGGGCTGTAAACGCTGCCAAAGGTGCTTCAATGAAGTACTGAGTAAAGGGTCTGAATACTTATGTAAATATGATCCGTTTTTACATTTTTAATACGTTTACAAACATTTCTAAAAACCTGTTTTTGCTTTGTCATTATAGCATATTTTGTGTAGATTGGGGGGGGACAATTGAATCCATATTAGAATAAGCCTGTAACATAACAAAAAACGTGGAAAAAGTCAAGGGGTCTGAATATTTCCCAAATGCACTGTAGCGTTTGGCCAGTGACTGAAAGATCGCTCGTTCGAATACCCAAGTCGACAAGGTGAAAAATCTGTTGATGTGCCCTTATACAAGGCACTTATCCCTAATTTGCTCCAGGGGCACTGTGCTACTATGGCTGACCCTGTAAAATAACATTTCACTGCAATTTTCTGGTGTATGTGACAATAAAACCTCAACCGCTCCCCCAATTCTTTCTTTTTAAGGCTGGGCAGGCAGCTGGAAAACCTAAATATGAGGCCTGGAGAGTGTGGGGAGATAATCTACAGTATTAAGACTTCCATGGGAGTCTTACGACTGTTGTGCCAAGACGCAAGCTCTTCCCCAGATGAATTCAAACAGGGAATAACGTATAAGGAATGTGAAGATATTAATGAAAACCTGTAGTCTTTGAAGTAGGATAACCTTTTCCATTACCCCCCTGCTGTTCATTGTATGCTGCTATGAGTAAGACTGTTGGGAAAGGATATTGTTGCCGTTGCAGGCAGCAGTGAGATTAGGCTGGGTGATGTAAGCCATGTGTGCATCTGTGGCTGTGCCTCCCACCCTCCAGGCTGGAGCATTACCACACTGACCCCAGTCAGAAACAGCCTTAAGGAGCCACAGCTAGACACACATGGCTGTGTCATAGTCCATAGGTGGCTGTGTGTGTGCAGGCTCTCTCAGAGGGGAGGCTAGGCTAGTGTGCGTTTGTGTGTGTGTTTGACCAACATGACTCCAGAGGAAATGTCTCTTACACAACACACTTGAGTTCATTTTCCCATCTCATCCAAATAAAAGGGAACAAAAACGGATCTTACAACATGTCAGATTTACAACGTGTCAGAACTGTGAAACGTGTTTTACAGTAAGCAAAACTGAAGAAAACAAATGTCATGCCACGATCTCCTAATTAGGAGAACTGAATGCAGTTTTGTGCCGTAACCTGCCCATCAAACACACAACGGTCATAAGTAGCTGCCTGCTCCATACTGCTCTCCTCTCCTGAAAGACCCAACATCCATACGATTTTACGCCGTGTTGGTTCGGCTGCTATCTAAGAGAAGCCTGCCAATTCAACTCTGCCAGAAATACTTGGCACCTCGCTTTCAGAGCCAATGTGGCCAAGAACAAATAGAAAGGCCCATTGTGTGTTTTGCTTACTGGCAAACTTCTTGCTCTAAAAAAAGAATAATTTTGGGACCCCCCTTTAATCCAGTTGAAGAGAAAGCATCCTTATGTGACCAGCAATTGTTTGTGCCAGCAGCAGTTTAATTTAGACCTGATTTAAATTGGGCCAATAACACTGTTAAAATGAAGTTCCACAGCACTCTAACCCCATGCATGAGGCATGGGCATTCCATAGCACTGATGAAACAACAAGAAAGCTAACCAATATCCAGCCTTCAGTGACTCTTCCATATCATAACCATGAGCTCATGGTCTAATCCTGGAAGATAAACATAGATTTGACAAACGCAGTCGACCATAACCATTCTAACCTTCCCTTAATAACAGATAGTCGATCTTTCAAAAACCATCCCCAATAAACAGTGTGGTGGTCTGGTGGTGCAGTGTGCGTAGTATCCATTGCCTTTCCACCGCAGTGGACCGAATCAGGTGATGGACTGGCTCCAAAATCACTCCATGTTCTCAGTTTTCACCCCAAAGATTGTGCTGGAGGAAGTGAACTGTGGAGACTGTACAGAGACCAGAGCAGGGCCATGATGGGAGACCTAACTAATACACACATTGTGATGGGGAACCTAACTTCCAGATTCAGAAAGAAGGTTCAGGTCCAGTCGGCTATCTTTCAAAGCAACCAGGGTGCAAAGTATGGCTGCTCTGTGTGGGTGATTACTTGTTGAGCCATAGCCCAGCCCCCATGACCTCTTCTGTACATAAGTATTGACCTCAATCACCAAGGAGATGTTTGTTACAACACAGATGAGGGTACAGGGGTAAAGCTGACAGTTCCATCATGTGTGTACATAGAGGAAAAACAGATCCTATTAGTCCACAACCCCCTGAACTCACATCAAAAGAACAGTGATTCACTGTGAACTGGTGTTATTTGAGTATGGCCCTACACATCTAACCTCTGAATATAATGGTAACCTTGACAGTGAATTATTATTCAAATATTATATTAAAATGTACAGCTTTGTCATTGCCTGGACACAACCCTTAGCCGTGGTATATTGGCCATATACCACAAACCCCAGAGGTGCCTTATTGCTATTATAAACTGGTTACCAACGTAATTAGAGCAGTAAAAATAAAAGCTGTGTCATACCCGTGGTATACGGTCTGATATACCACGGCTGTCAGCCAAATCAGCATTCAGGGCTCGAACCACCCAGTTTATAATTAAGCAATAAGGCACAAGGGGGTGTGGCATATGGCCAATATACCACGGCTAAGGGCTGTTCTTAAGCACAACGCATTGCGGAGTGCCTGGATACAGCCCTTAGCCATGGTACATTGGCCATATACCACACCCCCTTGTGCCTTATTGCTATTATAAACTGGTTACCAACGTAATAAAATGTTTTGTCATACCCGGGGTATATGGTCTGACATACCAGGGCTGGAACCACACAGTTAATAACGGTTCTTTGCCAACACTGTCCTCTTCATGTTCCATGAGATCCAAGTGAACCAAGCTAGAAGCCTACTACATCATAATACCTGATACTCTGGATCCTGGGCCAATCTTGATTTTCCACAGGGCAACTTACCATGGCAGGTCCAATCATGAGCAGAGAACAGCCGTGACACAGCTCCCCAAACTTCTCCCAGTAGTGTTTACGGCAGTACAGCTTGCCATTCTTCTCATAGTACCAGTTGGTCAGGTGGTCACAGCATTCCGAGCACCTGTGGATGGGAAAACACACTTCATGACCTCTGCAGGAAATGAAGGGAGTAGAG
This sequence comes from Oncorhynchus tshawytscha, assembly GCF_018296145.1. Classification (NCBI taxonomy): domain Eukaryota; kingdom Metazoa; phylum Chordata; class Actinopteri; order Salmoniformes; family Salmonidae; genus Oncorhynchus; species Oncorhynchus tshawytscha. Next base: position 31,503,126 of record NC_056432.1, read on the forward strand.
TGGACAGACAAATCCTTTCAGTGGAGACCATATCAAGCGTAAAGCAATCTGTTTCAAGGCCATTCAAAGGAGACTCACTACAAAGCCTGGGTGCATCATTTCAAAGACAAGTTGACAATCTCAAAGGCTTGTGTTAGATTCCTGAAAGATTCCAATTGAGCAGAGAGTCCTCTCTCAAACAATGAAGGAGTCTGTGAGCGTTCACGTATTGACTGAGCTGAGAGATTTGACATACACATATAGAAACAAATAAACAAGACAAAGCTAGAGCAGAAATACCTTGCAAAAGACCCTGAAAGAAAACAGCATTTGACAAAGACAAATATGCTTAGTGTGCGATCGAAGTCAGGTAACATTGGAAATAGTTTAACCAAAGCCCAAACAGTTAACCAGACTTGTCTGTAAACTTTCCCTCAACCAACAAAGTGAGTGTGGAGGTGAAAGTATGCATTAAAGTATGCTTTAATGAGAGGAACTGGCACATTAGACACAGTGCAGCAGAAGCCATTCATCGTGTGAGAAATTACACTGGTGAACATAATACTTTCCACTCCCATGTTGCACTGGAGTGCAGCGGTTGCTTCAGGCCTTTCTTTAGAAGGACGGTATGTACTCGTCTCTGATCGTTAGGTACGATGAAGAAGTAGGCTACCTTGTTCCTGAGACATGTCACGTCTCATTGGTGTGCTCCAGCACAAGGTGGACAACACTGAGAACAGGGTGACTAGTGACTACACACAGTGTCTACCGGAGGGATGTGGTTTCAGAGAAGAATGAAGCGATAAGCAGTAGACGGTGGGAAACAATGGTCATTAACCTGGTACTAAATACCAGCAACCAACATCAAACACTGCCCTCAGCCACATTCCAGCATCTTAATGTGTTCCAGATGTTTCTGGAGAGGCTGCAGCACCTTTCTGACAGAAACCCTGACAACCATCTACAGCCCGGTGAAGGGGTATCAACTTAAATTGTGGTTAATACAATGATTAGACCAATTATCCTGCCATGCCACTAGTCAAGAGCGGATTGATCCACATCCTTGACTGGAGTGAAACTTGGCAAATCAAGCAGAAAACTATGGCTCGGACTTGGTCACGAAACGTTCAGAGTTAGGAATGCTGAAGTTGCAGAGAGAGCACCTTCAGGCTATCAGCGCACCTTCCGAAAGTTTCACGGGTTATGCAAAATGGTGGCACCAGGTTAAGCTGTGTCAGGCACACAATCAATTCTACACCTCTGTCAAAGAGATGAAGCCACTAAACTGGCAACCCACTTACACAGACAGCTCCCTGTGAAGAAGAGGTTGCCAGTTCTGCATACTGACTGATATTCATATGGCAACAGACAAACACTGAGGTAACAGTCTTAACAAATATGCCAACCACCTGCCGGTCTGGGGATTTGCTGTAGTTTTGCCCACTGCTGGCCTGGGTCTGTGGATCATAGTGATCTCTGAACCCTGCAGTAGAGCTAATCCCAATTGATCAGCCTTTGGAGAGACAATCCACTCCTGGAGATTAGGTAAATCAATTCCCTTTTACAATGGTTCATTCTTTAACACAATGTTTATTACTGGGTAAACCTTACAGAGGTGGTTAATAGCTTCTGGTACATTGTGTGAGGAAATGCAGCCCACACACAGAAATGAAAGCAATAATAGGTAAGCAGGAAAAGAGTGAAAAGGAGGTTTCCGGGCCTTCCTGTGCACAGAGGGATTATGTGGAAAAGCAGAGGTGGTCTGAAAGGCTGTCCAGATAAAGATCAACATTCTGACAGAATGTTGACGAGACAATACGCCCCGGTTACAAAACGAGACTAAACAAGTGACAAAAAAAGGAACTGCATTTTAAAAACACTAGTCTTTTTCCTCCTCTATACTCTCCTCTGTGAGCAACAGTTTAGTCTGCTAGCCAATCTGTGGTCAGTAGTAGTGTCCTACCTGCATATTGCCTGTGTACTCATGGCTGTCTGTTTGCTAGGCATGCACTGTATGTGAGTATGTGAGCAGCCCCTCTGCAATCATTGTGAGTGTTTTTAGAACAGTCACGGAAACAAACAGAAACAGAAGGCAACGCCGAACTACACTGACAAACACGCACGCGACAAGTGTGAAGAATGTGGTGCCTTGACAGACGAGTCTCACAGGGGCTCCAGGTATGCTGCAGGGAAAACAACTTTCACTGTAAAACTGAACAAAGTAACCTTGGCTGGTCCCTGTTGAGTCACTGTGTCCTCCCTCCCTGTCATTCCAAAACAACCCAATACCTCATGACAAACATTGGTTTTGTCAATCCCAGTGTAGGGGATGACAGATAACTGAAGATTACACAGTCATGTCCCTGAAGAAATAATCGTTGTTTTGGTCTTTAGACTATCTGACCATACAAACACCTCAATCTGCAGAGTAAACAACACGGGTGCCATTTCTTATCCAAAAAGGGGAAAAAAAGAAGAGAAAAATCTGTCTCAGGTGAGAGGAAGGACTGGTCCTCCAACAATGCTATGAACAAACACCAATGGGCAAACATTACTTATTCCATTTCCTCAATTCCACTATACCTGTGGAAGGCCAACTTTAATGCCTTTTGTCATAGTGTACTAGAGTCCATACTTAAGTTTTCTATGATGAAAACTGACACTAAGCACTAGGCCTATGGGGAAGCAGTGTCGTAGTAATGCAAACAAGAAACACTAGTTCAAGATGCCATAACACGGAACTTAACCCGAAACCTCTCAAACTTTATCATATGTATTAATGGACTGCATGTACAACTTTCAATGTTAGCCAACTAAGATCCGATTTAATAACAGCATATCAAGAACACAATAGCACACATTGCAATCATGGTTGGTATTGGTCAATGCAGGTCTGGCTGTTATCAAGGGACTCATGAGTAACCAAACCAAAGCAAACCAGCCAGAGCAGTGGCCACCAGATCATTGGCTAAGTGAAAGCACATTTTCATTTCAGAAGGCAACCAATGTGAACAGAGAGTAAAAGTTCAAGTCAAACACATCAACGTTACATTATTGGACCCCACAGACAATTAACAAGGGGAAAGTACTATCATTATGACTTGAGCCAGAAGGCTTCAACTCTTTTAGAGGACTAACATCGACTCATAAAGGACAGTCCTTTGGGACAACCCAAAATCCAGTTTTCCCTGGGAAAAACAAAGGACTCTGTGCAGTGTCGGGAGCAGCTGGCCCACGACTCTGAATCGCTGTCTAGGAATGCGGCAGCGGGGCACACACACTGTCTAGTCTAGTCTTTACCTATACATTCGTCTGGATGTCAGCTTTACTGGAACAGGGATAACGTCAGCCTTTCACAATGCTGCACAACTTGGGGGAGGTGCAGGACTGTGTGCACAATAGAACGGAGCAGGGGGTAACATGGAAAAGGAAACTACTGTAGTTGCTTTAAAGTTAGACAATGTCCCACACAGAGAGTGAAAGGAATTGTGTACTCCATGGACAAAATTTGTGTACAACATTTTACAAAAACAGGACTTTTGTCATCTCAAAGTACCAGAAAATGGGCAGAGTTGGGGCCAGGGGGTCTGACTGCTGAGGGCTAAACTCCAGCACACTTGGCTGGGCGTCAGTACGGTAGTCTGGCTCGATGGCGGTTTTTCCCAAAGCAGATGCTCCATCTAAAGTGTTAATTTCATAGAAAATGACTGAGGTGGTCTTGGGCAGGAACAGAGAAGGAGGAGGGGGAGAGAGAGACAAAGGGGCAATTCCACGGTAACAGAATGACGCAGAGACTGATTTTTCTATTTAAAAGGTTTGGACATCACAGCACAGCAGAGTACATAACAGTAGAGTAAAGTATCGTTCAGTACAGTAAAATATACAGTACTCTAGTGTGCTCTACTGTACTAAACTCTACAGTATTGTACTGACCGATACGCCACTCTTCACTGTACAGTACTATACTCTACTTTTCTTTACAAACTTGGGAAACAGTAGTCTATGCCTGGTTAAAATTTGGACCGACCAAATTTCAACTTCTCAACGTCCATGGACGTCTGGTGTCGGTCAGAGCTCAGCAGGTGAGAGGGCTGGTTACAGTAAATGGAAAGAGAGGAGGCTCATGGGTAGGTGTCAGTGATATTAACGAGAGAGAGGGCAGAGGGAGAGAGAGTTACCGATTTAGTAACAGAACGACTCATTTTAAATCATAAACCAAATTGTATCAGTAAAATCAATAACTAATTAGTAGGTCTACCTTGTTACTTCTGTGAACTTCCATTATCCTCCCTTTTCATGAAGGAGAGAAATGTGAAATTTGACTTTCTGCTAGATGTTCTCTTAGACCCCTTTTCCATATGTTAGACCAGAAATCAAATTCTTTACATAATCAAGATTTTTAGTATGGAAAATGGTTGAACAATGTATATGCCTTAGAGTCTTAGCTTTTATTATTCACCAAATTGGATGAACTTCGCATGTTAAGTTCTCATGGGGCTTTTTACATGGAAATGCCCAGACACAGACTGACAGCGAGAGAGTGAGAATTGCACAGCTGTATCAAGGACTTGGCTTTTGAACTGACACAAGGTTCCGTGGTTCTATAAAAGAGCCATTATAGAAATAGAGAAAGAGACCCAAATCCTGGGTTATGTAAGGACACTGTTGCTGAAAAGCTTTGTTTGAAATTTGAGTGCTTGGGCTAAGGAACACTCACAGATTTCAAGCCCCTTCTACCCAAGGGAGACTACTGAAATGATATGACGTGAATTTGGCGTCCTCTTAGGCTTTATTCCTAATTAATGTATTATATTCAGGGGGAATTCAGAGCTCTAGAAAAACAGCTCTACTTTATTCAGTTCCATTCAACTATTCATCAGTTCTATTCTTTCATTCGTGTTACGTCACGTTGTGTGCTGGATGGGCACAGTGAGTGTCAGAAATATAATCAGGAGAGGGAGTGTATGAACAGAGCTACTGTGACTCTGCCCTCAATCCCAACTTTCCATTCCACAAAAACGCTGTGGGGCGAATCATCATCTAGACCATGACTCTTGGACTGCTTATCTAACTGAAGCACCATCATCATATCTATACATTCTCTTCTGGGAAAACAAAACCTGAGTGATTCTATTTCACAAAGAGAGCTTTGGGAGCTAAAAATTGTTTTTATTTGAGCGTCTGTACATAGGTCCTACCATATTGACCTCTGTTCAGCCCAAGCCTAGAGGGTTATCACTGGGGGCCAGTGACCGGAGAATGCCAGACAGTCTCAATCCTGACAATGACTAAGCCACAGGACGAAGAGAAACTGCCAGGGCCAAAGTCCACAAGGTCAGAGAGAGAGGTGGTGGGATCCTCTGTGTCCCTGTGACTCATGCAAATTCATGTGCGAGTAATGCCTCATGTCTATTATTTTCCACCTTTAAAAAGGCAAAAGGATAACAAATATCTACCACCTTAAAGTTGTTAACTTGTTGTACTAACTTCTAATTACAATGGTTTGAAGAAAAAAAAGTAGAATGGTGGTATCAGCAAATGGGATTTGAGTGATTAGATTTTCAATAAGTACTGTAATGGAGTTCTGCGTTACTGTAGAATAGTTTGAACACTGAACAGAGACATTCCTGCCGAAAATGATGATGAAACATTTCACAGGACAGGTAGAATTCTGTAGGACTACCCACAAGTCCATTTCTAAACATGTGCATACAGTTTCACCCCAAAGAATCCCTGAAATTGTCAAAAGCTGTATGTTGACCAGCAAAACAGTCCATTGTTGACGTCAATGCTGCTTATTTAATGTCAAAACAGTTCTAATGCATAGTGCAAACAGCACGTGATTCCTACAATAAATTGTCAATGAAATAAAACAGTGAATATAACTGAAATCCACATTTAAAAGTATGACTTACTGAAAACAGGTATTGTGCCAAGTTCCTTGCAGAACCTTCACATTGAATGCATCTTGAATCACTCCTCCGCAACCCGCACAGTGGCGTCCATGTGTACCTGTAGGGTTCAAGGATTTCATTAAAGGAAAAGCATACTCCATCCATTCATAAAAGTCATATCACAGTAGCAACGAATTTCTGAATATGTTTTGTTGACTGAACAAAGGTGTGGCTCATACATGTGAGTCATGATGTTGATGTTAGCCATTTCCCCTCAGGGAAATAATTGTCAGGGGCCCTTAGATCCTCAAAAAGTTCTACAGCTGCACCATTGAGAGCATCTTGACTGGCTGCATCACCGCTTGGTATGGCAACTGCTGCAAGGCACTACAGAGGGTACTGCGTACGGCACAGTACATCACTGGGGCAGCGCTCCCTGCCATCCAGGACCTCTATACCAGGTGGTTTCAGAGGAAGGCCTTTAAAAATTGTCAAAGACTCTAGCCAACCAAGTCATAGACTGTTTTGCTACTACACAGCAAGCGGTACTGATGAAGTCTGGAACCAAAAGGACCCCTGAACCCCCAAGCAATAAAACTTAAATAGTTAGCCAAATAGTCCGTGTAGCTATCCGCATTGACCATTTTAGCACTATTTTGACTCATCACATACGCTGCTGCTACTGTTAATTATCTATCCTGTTGCCTAGTCACTTCACCCCTACCTACGCTACATGGCCAAAAGTATGTGGACACCTGCTTGTCGAACATCTCATTCCAAAATCATGGACATTAATATGGAGTTGATCTCCCATTTGCTGCTATAACAGCTACCACTCTTCTGGGAAGGCTTGACACTAGATGTTGGAACATTGCTGCGGGTACTTGTTTGAATTCAGCCAAAATACCATTAATGAGGTCGGGCACTTATGTCAGGCGATTAGGCCTGGCTCGCAGTCGGCATTCTAATTCATCCCAAAGGTGTTCGATGGGGTTGAGGTCAGGGCTTTGTGCAGGCCAGTCAAGGCCAGAAATTGGACAAACTGACTAGTTGGAAAGGTGACATTCTATGAAGGTGCCACGTTTAAAGTTACTGAGCTCTTCATTTACGGCCATTCTACTGCCAGTGTTTGTCTATTGAGATTGCATGGGTGTGTGCTTGATTTCATACACCTGTCAGCAACGGGTGTGGCTGAAATAGCCAAATTCACTAATTTGAAGGTTGGTCCACATACTTTTGACCACGTAGTATATATATGTACAGTTGAAGTCAGAAGTTTACATACACTTAGGTTGGAGTCATTAAAACTCATTTTTCAACCACTCCACAATTTCTTGTTCACAAACTACATTTTTGGCAAGTCATTTAGGACATCTACTTTGTGCATGACAAGTAATTTTCCCAACAGACAATTTTGTTTACAGACATGTTATTTCACTGTATCACAATTCCAGTGGGTCAGAAGTTTACGTGCACTAAGTTGACTGTGCCTTTAAACAGCTTGGAAAATTCCAGAAAATTATGTCATGGCTTTAGAAGCTTCTGATAGGCTAATTGACATAATTTGTGTCAGTTGGAGGTGTACCCGTGGATGTATTTCAAGGCCTACCTTCAAACTCAGTGCCTCTTTGCTTGACATCATGGGAAAATCGAGAAGAAAAATCAGCCAAGACCTCAGAAAAAAAAGGTAGACCTCAACAAGTCTGGTTCATCATTGGGAGCAATTTCCAAATGCCTGAAGTTACCACGTTCATCTGTACAAACAATAGTATGCAAGTATAAACACCATGTGACCACCCAGCAGTCATACCGCTCAGGAAGGAGACGTGTCACCTAGAGATGAACATACTGTGGTGCAAAAAGTGTAAATCAATCCCAGAACAACAGCAAAGGACATTGTGAAGATGCTGGAAGAAACAGGTACAAAAGTATCTACAGTGGGGCAAAAAAGTATTTGGTCAGCCACCAATTGTGCAAGTTCTCCCACTTAAAAAGATGAGGCCTGTAATTTTCATCATAGATACACTTCAACTATGACAGACAAAATGAGAAGAAAAATCCAGAAAAACACATTGTATGATTTTTAATGAATTTATTTGCAAATTATGGTGGAAAATAAGTATTTGGTCACCTACAAACAAGCAAGATTTCTGGCTCTCACAGACCTGTAACTTCTTCTTTAAGAGGCTCCTCTGTCCTCCACTTGTTACCTGTATTAATGGCACCTATTAGAACTTGTTATCAGTATAAAAGACACCTGTCCACAACCTCAAACAGTCACACTCCAAACTCCACTATGGCCAAGACCAAAGAGCTGTCAAAGGACACCAGAAACAAAATTGTAGACCTGCACCAGGCTGGGAAGACAATCTGCAATAGGTAAGCAGCTTGGTTTGAAGAAATCAACTGTGGGAGCAATTATTAGGAAATGGAAGACATACAAGACCACTGATATTCTCCCTCGATCTGATGCTCCAAGCAAGATCTCACCCCGTGGGGTCAAAATGATCACAAGAACGGTGAGCAAAAATCCCAGAACCACACGGGGGGACCTAGTGAATGACCTGCAGAGAGCTGGGACCAAAGCAACAAAGCCTAACACCAGTAACACACTAAGCCGCCAGGGACTCAAATCCTGCAGTGCCAGACGTGTCCCCCTGCTTAAGCCAGTACATGTCCAGGCCCGTCTGAAGTTTGCTAGAGAGCATTTGGATGATCCAGAAGAAGATTTGGGAGAATGTCATATGGTCAGATGAAAACAAAATATAACTTTTTGGTAAAAAAATCAACTCGTTGTGTTTGGAGGACAAAGAATGCTGAGTTGCATCCAAAGAACACCATACCTACTGTGAAGCATGGGGGTGGAAACATCATGCTTTGGGGCTGTTTTTCTGCAAAGGGACCAGGACGACTGATCCGTGTAAAGGAAAGAATGGGGCCATGTATGGTGAGATTTTGAGTGAAAACCTCCTTCCATCAGCAAGGGCATTGAAGATGAAACGTGGCTGGGTCTTTCAGCATGACAATGATCCCAAACACACCGCCCGGGCAACGAAGGAGTGGCTTCGTAAGAAGCATTTCAAGGTCCTGGAGTGGCCTAGCCAGTTTCCAGATCTCAACCCCATAGAAAATCTTTGGAGGGAGTTGAAAGTCCGTGTTGCCCAGCAACAGCCCCAAAACATCACTGCTCTAGAGGAGATCTGCATGGAGGAATGGGCCAAAATACCAGCAACAGTGTGTGAAAACCTTGTGAAGACTTACAGAAAACATTTGACCTCTGTCATTGCCAACAAAGGGTATATAACAAAGTATTGAGAAACTTTTGTTATTGACCAAATACTTATTTTCCACCATAATTTGCAAATAAATTCATTAAAAATCCTACAATTATTATTTTTTTCATTTTGTCTGTCATAGTTGAAGTGTGCCTATAATGAAAATTACAGGCCTCTCATCTTTTTAAGTGGGAGAACTTGCACAATTGGTGGCTGACTAAATACTTTTTTGCCCCACTGTATATCCACAGTAAAATGAGTCCTATATCGACATAACCTGAAAGGCCGCTCAGCAAGGAAGAAGCCACTGCTCCAAAATCACCATAAAAAAAGCCAGACTACGGATTGCGGCAGGGTAGCCTAGTGGTTAGAGCGTTGGGCCAGTAACCGGAAGGTTGCAAGTTCAAATCCTCCGAGCTGACAAGGTACAAATCTGTCATTCTGCCCCTGAACAGGCAGTTAAACCCACTGTTCCTTGGCCGTCAATGAAAATAAGAATGTGTTAACTGACTTGCCTAGTTAAATAAAAGGTATAAAAATAAATAAAACTGCAAAAATCGGCAACCAAAAATACCAATTTCCGATTGTTATGAAAACTTGAAAATCGGCCCTAATTAAAAATCGGCCATTCCGATTAATTCGGTCTAACTCTAATCCTAACTGACATAAGACAGGGAATTTTTACTAGGATTAAAATGGCAGGAATTGTGAAAAACTGAGTTTAAATGTATTTGGCTAAGGTGTATGTAAACTTCAGACTTCAACTGCACATACCACCCTCAATAACCTCGTACCCTTGCACATCGACTCGTACTGGTACCCGTGTTTATAGCCAAGCTATCGGTACTCATTGTGTATTTATTTATCATGCTATTATTTCTCTCTGCATTGTTGGGAAGGGCCTGTAAGTAAGCATCTCACTTAGTCCACACCTGTTGTTTACGAAGCATGTGACAAATAAAATTGTATCTACTCTTTTTGCATAGTCACATTTTTCTTAAGGAAATAAGAAGATAGGGAAATACCTGCAATTCTGAGTGATTGCAAATACCATGGTTATAGGGGTACTGTTTTTTTTTTTTTTGCTGTGTTATTCTAATCCACTATGTACAGTGCCTCCAGAAAGTATTCACAGCACTTGACTCTTTCCACATTTTGTTGTGTTAGACTGAATTTAAAATTGATTAAATGTTAGTTTTGTGTCAATGGCCTGCCTACACACACACACACACACACACACACACACACACATAACGTCAAAGTGGAATGATTATTTTAGATTTTTTTTACAAAGCTGAAATGTCGAGTCAATAAGGATTCAACTCCTTTGCTATGGCAAGCCTAAATAAGTTCAGGAGTAAACATTTGCTTAACAAGTCATAAAAAGTTGCCTGGACTCACTCTTTGTGCAATAATAGTGTTTAACATGATTTTTTGTATGACTACCTCATCTCTGTACCCCACGCATACAATTAATCTGTATGGTCCCTCATTCAAGCAGTGAATTTCAATAAAAGGCCAGGGAGGTTTTCCAATGCCTTGCAAAGAAGGGCCCCTATTGGTAAAAATAAAAATGCATACATTGAATATCCCTTTGAGCATGGTGAACTTATTAATTACACTTTGGATAGTGTATCAATACACCCAGTTACTACGAAGATACAGGTGTCCTTCCCAACTCAGTTGCCGGAGAGGAAGGAAACAGTTCAGGGATTTCACCATGAGGCCAATGGTGACTTTAAAACATTTAAAATAGTTTAATGGCTGTGATATGAGAAAACTGATAATGGATCAACAACATTGTAGTTACTCCACAATACTAACCTAAATGACAGAGTGAAAAGAAGGAAGCATGTAGAGCAGGGATCATCAACTAGATTCAACCGTGTGCCTATTTTCTTCTTGAGCGGATGGTCAGGGGGCTGGAACATATTTACAAATCATTTGTAGACTGGAAATTGACTGCAAGAAGTCCAAACATTTATAATATGACATTTATTTTAAAATTTCTTACATTTGTTTACGATCACGTCTCTCTCTTATGCGTGGGAATACTTGGGAACAGAATCCCTAAATTAAAATCACTTGGAGCTGATTTCCTGGTGTTTTTACAGTCTTATGTTCATTTTGGGGAGATAAACGCCGAAAATAAGGTCTGTGGTAAACACAGGCTTAGGAGATCTTATAAGTTTTGTTCTAGGAGATAATCATCATCAGCTGAAGTAAAATGTTCATAATTTTGAAGCATTTATGTAAACAAAACAAGCACATAAAGGCTTCATAAAGGTAATGTTAGGCTTAGGAGATCTCTTCAGTAAGTTGTGTTAACATCAGACCTCATTAATTTCCCCCATAGGATTGGCTGAACGAACCAGGGGTAACACGTTTCTGGTTTTTAGGACAAGCTTGGATGAAATCATTACACTTATTCTGTTGCAAAGCTTCATCCGTTGCAAAAACCGTTTACGCATTAAAACTCATTGCTGCAATCCCGATATCGGGATAAGTGTCATCAACAACTGCTGAATAGCATAGCGCTACATACAATAAATATTTATATTCATGAAATCACAAGTGCAATATAGGAAAACACAGCTTGGCCTTTTGTTAATCCACCTGTCGTGTAAATATGCTTTACAGCGAAAGCAATCCAAGCGTTTGTGTAAGTTTATTGATCGCACGATAAAACATAAAGTACACTTAGCATCAGGTAGCTCGGTCACGAAAATCAGAAAAGCAATCAAATTAATTGTTTACCTTTGATGATCTTCGGATGTTTTCACTCACGAGACTCCCAGTTACACAACAAAGGTTCCTTTTGTTCCATAAATATTATTTTTAGATCCAAAATACCTCCGTTTGTTTGTCACGTTATGTTCAGAAATCCACAGGAAAGTGGTCACGACAACGCAGACAAATTCCAAATAGTTTCCATAATGTCCACAGAAACATGTCAAACGTTTTTTATAATCAATCCTCAGGTTGTTTTTAAAATATATAAAATCGATAATACACTGCTCAAAAAAAAGGGAACACTTAAACAACACAATGTAACTCCAAGTCAATCACACTTCTGTGAAATCAAACTGTCCACTTAGGAAGTAACACTGATTGACAATACATTTCACATACTGTTGTGCAAATGGGATAGACAACAGGTGGAAATTATAGGCAATTAGCAAGACACCCCCAATAAAGGAGTGATTCTGCAGGTGGTGACCACAGACCACTTCTCAGTTCCTATGCTTCCTGGCTGATGTTTTGGTCACTTTTGAATGCTGGCGGTGCTTTCACTCTAGTGGTAGCATGAGACGGAGTCTACAACCCACACAAGTGGCTCAGGTAGTGCAGCTCATCCAGGATGGAACATCAATGCGAGCTGTGGCAAGAAGGTTTGCCGTGTCTGGCAGCGTAGTGTCCCGAGCATGGAGGCACTACCAGGAGACAGGCCAGTACATCAGGAGGCGTGGAGGCCGTAGGAGGCCAACAACCCCGCAGCAGGACCGCTACCTCCGCCTTTGTGCATGGAGGAGCAGGAGGAGCACTGCCAGAGCCCTGCAAAATGACCTCCAGCAGGCCACAAATGTGCATGTGTCTGCTCAAACGGTCAGAAACAGACTCCATGAGGGTGGTATGAGGGCCCGACGTCCACAGGTGGGGGTTGTGCTTACAGCCCAACAACGTGCAGGACGTTTTGCATTTGCCAGAGAACACCAAGATTGGCAAATTCGCCACTGGCGCCCTGTGCTCTTCACAGATGAAAGCAGGTTGACACTGAGCACGTGACAGACGTGACAGTCTGGAGACGCCGTGGAGAACGTTCTGCTGCCTGCAACATCCTCCAGCATGAGCGGTTTGGCGGTGGGTCAGTCATGGTGTGGGGTGGCATTTCTTTGGGGGGCCGCACAGCCCTCCATGTGCTCGCCAGAGGTAGCCTGACTGCCATTAGGTACCGAGATGAGATCCTCAGACCCCTTGAGAGCATATGCTGGTGCAGTTGGCCCTGGGTTCCTCCTAATGCGAGACAATGCTAGACCTCATGTGGCTGGAGTGTGTCAGCAGTTCCTGCAAGAGGAAGGCATTGATGCTATGGACTGGCCCGCCCGTTCCCCAGACCTGAATCCAATTGAGCACATCTGGGACATCATGTCTCGCTCCATCCCCCAACACCATGTTGCACCACAGACTGTCCAGGACTCATCAGGAGCATGCCCAGGCGTTGTAGGGAGGTCATACAGGCACGTGGAGGCCACACACACTACTGAGCCTCATTTTGACTTGTTTTAAGGACATTACATCAAAGTTGTATCAGCCTGTAGTGTGGTTTTCCACTTTCATTTTGAGTGTCACTCCAAATCCAGACCTCCATGGGTTGATACATTTGATTTCCATTGATAATTTGTGTGATTTTGTTGTCAGGACATTCAACTATGTAAAGAAAAAAAGTATTTAATAAGAATATTTCATTCATTCAGATCTAGGATGTGTTATTTTAGTGTTCCCTTTATTTTTTTGAGCAGTGTATATCAACTGCAAATGTCTTTCACAGTAGGAGAGTGAAAAGCAATACCTATCCAAACGCTGTTGCGCAAGCAAAACTCACGTGACGTGATGTTATCGGTCTGGCTCATTTTTCAAAATAAAAGCCTGAAACTATGTCTGAAGACTATTGACACCTTGAGGAAGTGATAGGAAAAGGAACCTGGTTCATATGCCTTTAAATGGAGCAATGGGAGGCTATGGAGCATGGAGTTTTCAAAATAGAAGCCACTTCCTGCTTTGATTTTCCTCAGGGTTTCGCCTGCAATATCAGTTCTGTTATACTCACAGACAATATTTTGACAGTTTTGGAAACTTCAGAGTGTTTTCTATCCAATACTAATAATAATATGCATATATTAGCAACTGAGACTGAGGAGCTGGCCGTTTACAATGGGCACCTTTTCATCCAAGCTACTCAATACTGCCCCTGCAGCCACAAAAAGTTTTTAAAAATGTTTTAAATCGAATTTAGCAGATGCTCTTATCCAGAGCGACTTACCATGGCGCTTGCAATGCCAGGGTTGTGAGTGGATACATTGTCATACTTTTTCATACTGGTCCCCCATGGGAATCAAACCCACCACCCTGGCGTTGCAAGTGCCATGCTCTACCAACCGAGCCACACGGGACCTACTCCAAATGTAAAACGCAAACAAGAGTTTCTATTGGACAAATTCAGGTAGGTCCCTCCCTGTTTCCTCTGTTTGCTTCTTAAAAATGTTTCTGTAATGAATACACCCCTAGCAAGCTCTATGCAATGAATATGGTGTGAAAACTGGGGGATTTAGAATTGAGTGGGCATGTTCGAGCAGCTCACTTTTGTCAAGTCGGTGACCTTTAAAAGTATGTTGCATTATGGGGATGAAAATTGTCTGACTTGCGCCTAAATGTCGACTGCATGAACTTTACAACAACCATGTGATCAATGGTCATGAAGCCGACTGCAATTTTCTGCAGTTGCCCCTCACCAGCTGCAACTTGCAGCCATCACCTGCATTGTGGGAGGCAATAACTGTCAACCAATCATTAAAGTGTTTTTGTTTGACCCACGCGAACAGGACGTTACTGAAACAGGAAACAACTTTGCCGCAATGTATACGTACAAATGATTGATATTTGAGTCCCTCTCTCCCTAATTGACAGTACAATGTACACACATATTTATAGTGTGTGATATGGGGTTTGGAGACATGTTTATTTCAACATTACAAAGAAAAGATTAATCAACAATGGCAACACTGCCATGTTGCACTGAGCCTTGCTGTTGATAAACCAATCAGTGTCCGACTTTCGGCTGTCACAGATCTACATACCTCAACTCCAATCCTCGACTTTCATCTGAAGTAGGTTGCTTCCAATTAGGTATATAAAACATGTATTGGCCATTGAGATACTTTGAAGCCACCGGTTGGCAATTATGGCACTCCCCAGTAGGAGCAGTACTCCATAGGAATTATACAGTATTTCAATGAAATGCTTCAAGGACAAATGACATTAATTTAAGTTGTTGTTGACAGTAACATTAGTAATCTCAAAAAAATATTATTTAAGTAAAATGTTTACATATTTTGTATTTTTAGCTCACATAATATCATTTAAAAGTATGCATTATGGTGTCTAATAGAATAAATGTGGCAAAAACAAATGTAGATATTAATAAATGGATTTCTATAGATTCCAAAATATTTTTTACAATGGTGGGGGAGTGCCAAGGTGGAGGCAAGGTGGCTTCAACACAGCACCCCCATCATTAATTCTAGTGTATATGTAAATTCTAGGTTGCTTCAGCTTTACCACTCAAACAAGCCCAATGAATCCAAGAAGCTAAATTCAAGTTTGAGTAAAATCTTATTTCTTCATATTTCAACAGTTTACAGCAGGTATAAAACGTGCAGCAAAATTCTAGCTCCCTCAATGCAGTAGCCTACATTAATCAATAACAGTAAAGTACAAAATAACAAGTAATAGGGGTAGTATGCACAGTAATAGTTGACTATATTTACAAATATAAAGTGGGTAGTGAATTGGACTCGCAGTAGAATACATAGTATAAGTCAACATAATCAGCTGAACTTTGATGGCAGAGTCATTGCCGTAGTTAGAAAGTAACTATGTATGTCACAATGATCAGATACATTGCAGCAAGTTCTCATTTGACATAAACACTATCTGCTCGAAAATTGACCAAGTCCAGAAAATTGTGCGTCCCCCCTACTGGATGTAACTTGGGCTTCCCTTTACACACCAAATATTTTTGATATATTACAGCAATATATATTTTTTAATCCACATTGCTATCCACATGTAGGCTAAGCAAATTAACAATTTAATGGGGAAAAAAAGTTTAGACCGCTCACCTTCCAGTTCCTCCATATAGCTAATTTCTGTGTGTCGTCGATTTTTCTTCTTCTCAGAAAGTTCTCATCGTGATCCAGCATGAGTTACAATGGGGTGTTTTCATTCTACACATCCAAAAATCTTAAAATCCAGTTCTAGGGAAATTGTCCGCTAAATCCCGTCACATTTTCCAAGGAAGGTTAATATCCCAGCTCAGTTTTGCAGTAGCCTAACTTTGTTAGCAGGATAAATGACGTCATGCAGTTGAAATTCCTGTACGGAGACCGGAAGGAATCAAACAGCAACACCTGGAACAGGAGAAAATAATTGGAGAGCCCACAGGCCAATATCCACTACTGCACTGAAACGGGAGCACCATCTACTGTCAAAAAGTAGGGATCTCACTTTATTTCTCCACACAGGATAACTACTATTCTACGGTTTGGTGGAGTGGATACCTGTCAAAAGTTTTAGAACACCTACTCATTCAAGGGGTTTTCTTTATTTTTACTATTTTCTACATTGTAGAAATGATAGTGAAGATATCACAACTATGAAATAACACATATGGAATTATGTAGTAACCAAAAAAAGTGTTAAATCAAAATATATTTATATTCTTCAAATAGACACACTTTGCTTTGATGACAGCTTTGCACACTCTTGGCATTCTCTCAATCCAAGCAAGTCTCTACATGATTCCATATGTGTTATTTCATACAATGTCGGAAATAGTACAAACACAGAAAACCCCTTGAAATAGTAGGTGTTCTAAAACTTTTGACCGGCAGTATACCTGCACCCAGCTTTTCATAAATTATTTTAAGTTAGGCCCTAATCTATGGATTTCATGACAGAGCAAGGGCGCAGCCATAGGTGGGCCTAGTCCCACACACTTGGGAACCAGGCCCAGCCAATCAGAATTAGTTTTCTTCCCCACAAAAGAGCTTTATTACAGACAGAAATATGCCTCAGCTCCCCCTCAGACGATCCCGGAGGTGAAGAAGCTGGATGTGGTGGTCCTGGGGCTGCGGTTGAGAGGCAGGTTTGATGCACTGCCAAATTCTCTAAAACGACATAGAGAAACAAACATTCAATTCTTTGGCAACAGCTCTGGTGGACATTCCTGCAGTCAGCATGCCAATTGCACACTCCCTCAAAACTTGAGATATCTGTGGTATTGTGTTGTGTGACAAACTGCACATTTTAAAGTGGTCTTTTATTATCCCCGGCATAAGGTGCAACTGTGTAATGATCATGCTGTTTAATCAGCTTCTTGATATGCCACACCTGTCCGGTGGATGGATTATCCTGGCAAAGGAGAAATGCTCACTAAGAGGGATGTAAAAATTTTAGAAAAATAAACTTTTTATGCATAAAGAACATTTCTGGGATATTTTATTTCAGTTCATGAAACATGGGACCAACACTTTACATGTTGCATTTATATTTTTGTTCAGTATATCTGGATTTCGCCTATCAGATAGGATTAAAGGCATAGAAATAGAATGAATAGAACAGGAGTCCCCATTCAAGTAAATTCTTTGTTTGTTCTGTTCATCATTTTTTTATGCATTTATTCCTCTAGATAGACATAACTTTTGAAAAACTGTGCCAAAACACGACTGACACTAGTCAACCAAAATGGTTTCAACCATCACACTGAATACCTTGTAACTCCAAACCAAGCCACTAGAAGAAGCCATTGTGAGTCTGTGGCACTTTTTGGTAGATCGCTATATGACAATAAAAATCAATCTACCGCTACCCAAGTGATGTTTGTTTCAATTAATTAAGGTCTTATCAACATTTTTATTATGAAACTAGTTAATTTATTATTCAAATCAAAGTTTTGGTCACATACAGTGCACAGATTTGCAGATGCTATTTCAGGTGCAGCGAATTGCTTGCGTTTCTAATTGTGTTGTATTACTGAATGAAACTAAGGAGATGCACTCAAACTTTGATTTAACTTATGTTAAAGTAACTTACGTTACTTTAGTTGACTGCTTTGAGCAAAACTTGAATATAATCTAACCTATTCTAGAAGCCTATTGTTCGTGTATGATTTTTATTTATTGTTCACTTGTTTTTCAACAATGTCAGGTACAGGCAGGGATGAATGGGGTAAGACACAGGGTAAGAAATAATTTAAACATCACAAGTATACATTTCCACTGGGACCATGATAAAATGCAATGTGAATTGTAATGTGCTACTGAATGAAACTGAGGAGATGCACTCAGACCAGCCTTTGTGATTTAACTTACGTTACCTACATTACTTTAGTTGGCTGCTTTGAGCAAAACCTGTATCTAATATAACCTATTCTGGGAGCCTAGTGTCTGTATGAACTATGTGGAATAATTTTGGACCATTGGCCACCCTGAAAACAGGTACTGACAAGAGGAGCAATACGAGTCTGTCAGAGGTCGTCCTGCTGATGTTGGCTTTGGTGGTCCACACAATGAAGAAGCAGGTGTCCCGTCCAGTGATGTGGAACTGACCTTCGACCAGTAAAAATCAACTTCACGGAGGCTGTAAGACCCTTTCTCCTTGAAATAGAAATTCTTCGACTTGACTGCCTCTTCAAATGGTAAGGTCCCTTACAACATAGGGATTCTTGACCTCCACCACGGCTGTGGTGCCCACCAGACCGTCCAGTGAGGCACCCAGGATCCCAGATCTCGTGACCCAAAGCCCTAACTCCTGCACACCCATCCCTGTAGCCATTTGCCTTGATGCCTCACTGGATGGTCTGGTGCCCTCCTCGTCATTATCTGTGCCCCACTATACAGACACCCCATCCAACGACTGATCTGAGGACCCTTTTTAGCAACGAAGGAGTAACACGCTTGGTCCTAACCACTGCTCCATAATTGCTGGCCGTCAACCTCCCTCTTCTCATGGTGTGCCAGTTGGGGGTTGGTGCGCGGTCCAACTGTTGCCTGCCGTATAGCCTTCTGCGCTCCACCAACAGCGCTATCCCAGCCAGGATGCCTGCATACTCCAGGTGCCCTTGTTTTTTAACAATGTCTGGTACAGACAGTGATGACAGAGAGGGTAGCGTTTTTTCTGGTTCAGGTTCAAAGATAATTTGAAGTGTTTGTAAAATGCTTTGTGAAAAATGAATGGTGGAAAGACGATTGGAACCATTTCCATGTTTGACCACTAGGTTTTCAAAGCACATCAAATTTGATTTGTCACATACACATGGTTAGCAGATGTTAATGCGAGTGTAGTGAAATGCTTGTGCTTCTAGTTCCGACCATGCAGTAATATCTAACAAGTAATCGAACAATTTCGCAACACCTACCTTATGCACAAGTGTAAAGGAATTAATAAGAATATGTACATACAAATATATGAATGAGCGATGGCCAAACGACATAGGCAAAATGCAGTAGATGGTATAGAGTACAGTATATACATAGGAGATGAGTAATGTAGGGTATGTAAACATGATATAAAGTGGCATTGTTTAAAGTGGCTAGTGATACATTTATTACATCCAATTTTTAATTATTAAAGTGGCTAGATATTTGAGTCAGTATGTTTGCAGCAGCCACTCAATGTTAGTGGTGGCTGTTAAACAGTCTGATGGCCTTGAGATATAAGCTGTTTTTCAGACTCTCGGTCCCAGCTTTGATGCACCTGTACTGACCTCGCCTTCTGGATGATAGCGGAGTGAACAGGCAGTGGCTCGGGTGGTTGTTGTCCTTGATGATCTTTTTGGCCTTTCTGTGACACCGGGTAGTGTAGGTGTCCAGGAGGGCAGGTCGTTTGCCCCCGGTGATGCGTTGTGCAGACCTCACTATCCTCTGGAGAGCCTACGGTTGTGGGCGGAGCAGTTGCCGTACCAGGCGGCGATACAGCCTGACAGGATGCTCTCGATTGCGGATCTGTAAAAGTTTTATAGGTATTAGTCCGCTGTGGCGGACTTTAATATTGCTCAGCAGCGACTCAAACTTTGCAGATGTTTCTGATTAATAAACAAAGCCATGCTGGTGGGTGGTACCAATCAAATAAAACCCAGCCTTCAATTAAACATAGGCGAAAAAAATGTTATACGTAATTTCATAAGACACGTCATTGGCACAATTTTGCATGAAGCAGGTAGTTCGGTTTTGCCATATCATACTTTGACTAAAACGCTAATTTATTGACTTACATCATTGTGCAACATCATGGGTAAGCTCTGGCCATCTTTCAACTCGAAAAAGTAGATTTCTAATGTTGTGGGCGTTTAAACTCTCCCAGTTTATATGTCCCACTCTTTCTGAATTCACCCTATATTGAAATCTAAAACCACAAGATCTCTTTGTTTCTGGGTACTACTGATAATTGATTTCCTTAGATAGTGAGGCTTTTTCCTCCAAATAAAATGATTAAGAATCGCATCTAAATCCTTTACAAGTCAAGTGATAATGAAAGATAATCAACTGAAAAGGTTTGATTTGAGTGTTTACACAGGCAGCCCAATTCTGATATTTTTTTCACTAATTGGTCTTTTGACCAAACACATGCAATCTTTTCACGTCTGCGCTTTTCAGAGATTATCTTATTTGTTGAAAGACCAATTAGTGAAAAAAATGGGTCTGCCTGTATGAACGCAGCCTTTAAAACAGTGACGTCAGACATCGCACCAATGGTTTATATTTACACTTGATGATTTATAAGGGGCACTGTTTTGAAGCCCCTGCGCCTCCATCTTGGCACTCCCTCACTGTCGTAAAACACATTTTGGAGCTATAGAAATGCATGTATTAATGTCTCAATTCGTTTCTGCCACGTATTAAAGACCCCTTAATGCATACTTTTAAATTATATAATGTGAGCTAAACATAAAAATAAAACCTGAAAAAATATATAAAAACCTTTTCCCTAAAGTATAATTATTAGAGACTACTAATGTTACGGTGGTCCCCACTACAACAAAATAAAAACTTAATGTAATTTTGTAAATACATGTGACACTTAATTGAAATACTGTGGAATTTCATTCATTCTTAGGAGGACTGCGCCTACAGGGTAGAGCCAATATGGCCGACCGGTGGCCTCAGAGCCTGTCAATGGCCAATACATAGCATCGGCAATCCAGGGATTATATACATAATTGCATCACACTCGACTCTAACCAAATATGAACCTTAACCACATTGCTAACCTTATGCCTAACCCTAACCTTAAATTAAGACCATTTTTGTGTTCATTCATTTTGACTGCCAATTTGTAGTTTGTGGCTGTGGTAACTAGTGGAAACCCCACAACAAGGGCATCGCTAGGAAACTACGGCACGTAGGGGCGGGTTCCCGATTTTTTTTTATGACAGTACATAAGCAGGTAGAATGAACAGTTTTAGGTCAATGTTTCGGTGGGTTCATTGAGAAATAATAAGAACTGGTAGGTTACCGGGAGTTTAGTGCATATTATCCTGCATGTGAATTGATGGTAAATCGGGGCATTAGTTGGGATATGTCAGGCAGTCGTCGAATGAGGTATCATCTGATGCCTACAGTAAAATAGCGCACGTTATAGGCTAAAGCTAGTATACCAATATAATTGTGTTTAATAAGGGAATTGAGTTGTCCAGTTGTCTGTAGCCTATTTGGTTTAGACATTTTACTCGTGCGCCTATTATATATTTCCTGCTATAGGCTTTGTTCATAATATTCAGTATTATCCTACTGATTTATTATATTATAAAGGTTCTCGTCACATTTAGCCTATTGATTAAGCTGAAACTTCGACTGTTATCTGTTAGTAAGTGGCATAGTAGCCCATGACTTAATTGAAATTGTTGGTGAGAGTCAAGACTATTACACTTTTACAATGGGAGTGGGGTCCGAAAAGACATCATCCACCACCAAGGGAGTCTACAAAGAGGAGACTGATATTGCTTTGAAAGCACCTTTAAACGTGAATGCTATGTTATCAAAGAAAGTGGGGCACGCGACAGCAGAAAGAGCCACCTGGGGTCGCCGCCTTGAGTTCGTCCTCGCGTCAGTGGGGTACGCGGTGGGACTTGGGAACGTGTGGCGCTTTCCATACCTCTGCTACAGGAGCGGTGGAGGTAAGCATGTATATGTGGAAGTATACATCCAGAAAGATTTTTCGGTTTGTTTAATTTAGAAACGAGTGTAATTACTGAGCACAGTCACATGAAGTTTGCAATCCTGTTTGTTGCATTTTTTTTATTGCAACATACACATGATAAGTGCAGTAAAATGTGTTGTTTTACGGTGTCAGCCATAGTAGTATAGAACCCCTGGAGCAAATTACGGTTAAGTGCCTTGCTCAAGGGCACATCAACAGACTTTTCACTTTGTAGGCTCGGGGCTTTCAAACTGGCGACCTTTCGGTTACTGGACCAACATTCTAACTGCTAGTCTACCTGCCAACAGTTATGATCAATCTGTGATGTAGCCTACATAAACTTTACTTGTGGTGTATGTGCCTTTTGGTTGAACAATAGCCTTACTAATTAAAAAAGGAGAAGCCTTTTCACTCTGCAATAACAAGGTTGCTTTCAGAATAAAGATAATGTGTTCATTTATGTTGGATGTTTGTTTCTTGAAGATGTATGACATTTTGCTTACTTGCTGATTTTAATCTTACTTGCATGCCTTTTATAGAATATAGGATTGAGCCAAATGATGCCATTTGGATTCTGTTTTTAATAAAATGTTGAAACTTGGATCTCAGGGATTCTGTCTGCCACATCCTCTGAAATGCACCACAAAGGAAGACTTTCAGGTTGAGATTAACGTCAAGATGTTATGAATATAAACTGAACTTCTTGAAGGAGCCAGGAGCCACACCACTAGTTTTGCTGGGACTGTCTTGGAGTGGGCTAAGTGGGGAGGGGAAAACTGGCAGAGGTTTTGAACTCTTGTTTGTATTGTTCTATTAAGGAATTATCATGAGGAAGGCAAAAACTCTATCCCAAACTCTATCTTTAAAAACAGCTCTTACACTAAAATTATATGATAATTTTCACAGTGTTATTCAAACCACATAGGTGGAAATATATATATATCATAGGAAAATGACATTTTTGACTGCACTGGTCCTTTATTGTTGCATCATCATGACTTTGCATTGCCTTGGCTTACAGCACAGCTGAGATCTAGGCATGTGTGAGTCGGAAAAACATCAGACCTTCCCAAACAACAGACACGGATGATTATGTGTTCTGTTGTATTTCCTCGTTAGACTTGCCTAGTTAAATACAGGTTAAATAAAATAAATACAAATAGTTTACTTCTTCTCCTGCTTTGCCACGGACCTCACTGTATAACAGAAATGTGCTACCTTGACAGATACCATCACACTGGTTTGCTCAGGCACTTAGAAGGCACTAAATTAATCTGGCATACATTCACATCCCTGGTTTATGTAGCAGACATAAATTGGATTTATAATCTCGTGGGGGAATTGCCTCTTGGTCTAATGGTCAAGATGTATGTTTCTCCTGTGAGGAACCAGGGTTCAAATCCTGTCTGTGACAACTACAATAAGGGGTCTGCATCTCATTCCCTCACCCGAGAGCTTAAAACAAGTAAAAGGACATTTCTAGTTGTAGTTTAGGGAATTAAGACTGTCTTGATTTTATTACAGTAAGACACACCATGTGTTGCCTATTCATCCTCCTTGGTGTTAAGCTATCTGTCATGGTAATTACCATATATGACCGTTTCCTGGGCTAGCAGTCCAGACCTCTATCCAGTTACTGAGATAGGGTGGATCTGCTCTGTAAATGGAGATGCTGTATTGGTGGTAGTAGTAGACAATAGTTGATGGTGCACTGCCTGGGTCGAGTTTCAATTGAATTGAACCAACATTGAGAGTTCATTGTTTCTTGGGCCTCAGGCCTTGAAAAATACAAAATTCAACTGATTGAAAGTATAAGGGGATATCGGTGAGAAATGCCGTGGTCAAGGCTTCGACGGCGCCAGTGCAATGAGTGGAGCTTACTCAGGTGTTCAAAAACGCATATCATGGGCCTCCTTTGCTCTGACATGCACTGCCAACTGTGGGACCTTATATAGACTGATGGGTGCCTTTCCAAATCATGTCCAATCAATTGAATTTACCACAGGTGGATTCCAAGTTGTAGAAACATCTCAAGGATGATCAATGGAAACAGGATGTACCTGAGCTCAATTTTGAGATTCATAGCAAAGGGTCTGAATACTTAAATAAGGTATTTGTTTTTATTTTTGTATAAATTTGCAAAAATGTCTAAACCTGTTGTCATTATGGGGTACTGTGTGTAGATTGATGAGGGGGAAAAAAAGAATTGAATCCATTTTAGAATAAGGCTGTAAGGTAACAATGTGGATAAAGAGAAGGGTTTTTTATACTTTCCAAAGCCGCTGTATCTTGGCACGCATCATTCAAGACTAAGTTTAAGTTGTGTGCAGCGCAATTGACCTACAGGCCGTAGTGAAAACATTTGCACACAAAAAAGGAGGACTTCAGGAGACCGGGGAGTCTCTCTTGTTGGATTTAATTTGATTTAATTGAATTTACCTTGAATATTGCAGCCCATTTGTGTAGGCTATTAGCCAGACAAAATCCGCCGAGTTCAACAATAAATAATGGCTGAATTTATCCTCAAGCCGACTACTTTTTTTTTTCTTGTTTTTTGGTTATGTGTTTCATGTGTCATTTTAAAACAAGTGTATAAATAGCAGCCAAATACAGTATATAGCTATAGATTGTACACTGCAGAATGAAACAATCCCCACTAAGCTAGTGATTTGAGGGTGGACTGACTGTATTATTTGGCATTAATAGACTGGTTTCACGCATAACAACTTCCTATACAAGCTGGGAGGTAGCGTGAGGACGGCTCATGTCATGCAGGTTCAAGTAGCCTATACAGGACAGTTGTATATTAAAATTAAAATATATATTGGTAGCTGATTAGTATGTTGCATCAGACATTTATTTTACAATCAGCAATGTTTGAATTTCCAACATATGTTATTGCCACCAGCCAGCCATTTGTGACACTGTGTATAGCTTTGTGAAATGTTAGGCTTAACAAACTCCGGCCTTGCGGGGGTCTAGAAAAAC
The DNA here is from genome assembly GCF_018296145.1 of Oncorhynchus tshawytscha. NCBI lineage: Eukaryota > Metazoa > Chordata > Actinopteri > Salmoniformes > Salmonidae > Oncorhynchus > Oncorhynchus tshawytscha. The sequence goes on from NC_056432.1 coordinate 31,528,237, forward strand.
TGCAAATTAAACAAGACATTTACTGTTTATCTTGAACACTTCTTGTGTTACTAATCTATTTGGCTCCATATCTCCCTTCGTTTAGGTGCCTTTCTCATTCCTTACTTTCTCATGCTGTTTCTGTGTGGCATCCCCCTTCTCTTCATGGAGTTTGCTATTGGGCAGTACACCCGTCTGGGACCGGTGCATGCTCTAGCCACAATCTGCCCCTTGTTCAAAGGTGAGTATTATCCACAGGCCTATGGTTCCCAAGCCTCACATGTTTAGCCTTTATCCACCATTTTCTGTTGGTTTTAGCCAACCTGGAAGAGTCCAGCAAAGAGACAATGATATTTTAATGAGCGCATATGTACAGTAGGCCTACTTGGAACGGGTAAAGGGATTAACATGTGGAGGTTCAGGTTGCTCCTTTGTTCAAAAGGGGAAGGGTTTAATAAACTGTTATCAGGTTCCGGTGTTACTCGACAATGTCATATGACTCAAAATTGGCTTTAAACAATAGTCTACATCTTTGTTGACATGTTATTAATTATTTAGACATTACACATGAATAGCCTATTGGGTTTATACTAGGTATTTGCAGAATAAAATAATAATAGAAGGATTTATGCAATTAACTGCCACTCATAAGTATTTACACTATACCACCCATGCAATCATTTTGCACCATTACTTTCACCCTTAAGTGTTCTTCACTAATTCACTTTTTTTTCAAAAACAAGGTGCACCCTGTTGTTTAGCTTTAATTTAAGCTCTCCTTCCCACGTTAGAGACTCCTGCCCATGTGCTACAAGTTATAAAAGGAATGGCCTTTGTACAAACAGTCCTTTATAAATAAGATTGTTTCTTAAAAGCTGTGCTTGTTTTTTTTCCATCTGTCACATGTTCAGTTTCATACCTACTGTTCATGGGTAACACTTCATGTGTCATACATAAGCTTTCCAGTACACGTAGTGCCTGATGGATTATTTTTAAATGAACTATTTCCAAATATCATTATTAGTATGGACAAAGCCTAAATCATTGTTGTAACTTGTTATGGAGGTTTTATCACACATCATAATGTTATACGTTTTTTTGTTTGTTAACGTTGATCTGAAAGGTTTATTGATGCCACTAGAAATTAAACGTTACCAATAATGTACAAAGTAATATGTAACAGACCCATCCTTAGACCAACTAAGGAGAAATGTGTTGAATTGTATCAAGTAATTCTTTAAAGTTTCAGTTTATTTTGGTTAGATGGGTTTGCACCTGTTATTTTCTGGAGTGAATAACATCATATTCCTTCTTAACCTCATGTTCAATGTTTTATGTCTCAGGCCCGTCTGAAAAGAACAGGTGCAAATGTGACGCAATACAGAGGAAAATCCACATTTGTCCGATTTTTTTTATTTTTTATCCGTGACAATTAACTGTTGGCCAGTCTTCTTTCCATCTAGTTAAATAGTACACTGACATGATGTTTGCCCCATTTTGGCTTCACTTCACAGTGAAAGGAGTGATCCTACAATGTGGGCCTAATTAGTTCAAAAGGAAACCTGTCGTGTGTGTGTACTTATGCCCAGTTTGGTTTGGTATTATAAGGTGATGTGCTGATAAACAGGAATCCAAGTGCACAGGTTAAAAAATATATAATTAACCTTCCCACTGGGCACAAACTGCCCAAACTATACGTTGACAAACTTAGATTGAACATCACTATACGTTGACAAATTAAGTGGAAAATAAATTGGATTTGAAAAAAGTAATCAACTGTTTTGAGGGTGACATTTTAACCACAGGATTATGTCATCATGGTAATCAAGTTTCTACAAAGACAAACCTTTTATAAAATATGTTGACTCTGTACCTTAAAACAATGTACTGGAGAATTGATTTGTCTACAGGTATCCTCTGGTCTCCTATCAAGGGTTTTAACCAAGCCTAGCCCTGCTTAGCTATGATATTTTTCACTGACTATTACCAATGTGCTATTTTTACAAGGAGTAGGTCTAACAGAGCAAATTAATCATCAATGATGCCATTTAGGCTTATATAACCTTTGCAAAGTCATCAACAGCTATTGTTTGAATTCAACGCAGAATTCAACAAACAAAAGGCCTAGCGAAATGTAATGATATTTAGGGCTCGATTCAATCTAAATATCAGGTATCACTGAAGCATTACAGATTTCCCAATTTTCAATTTCAAATGGAGCCTACTTACAGTGTCTTCAGAAAGTATTCATACCCCTTGACTTATTCCACATTTTTTCTTACAGACAAATTCTTCATGCTCTGTCAAATTGATTATTGATCATAGCTAGACAACCATTTTCAGGTCTTGCTGTAGATTTAAGTCAGAACTGTAACTCAGCCACTCAGGAACATTCACTGTCTTCTTGGTAAGCAACTCCTGTGTAGATTTTGCCTTGTATTTTGGGTTTCCAGTGTCTGGTGGAAAGCAGACGGAACCAGGTATTTGGTTTCTTTTTTTTATCCTGAAAAATTATTACAAGCATGCCCATAACGTGATGCAACCACCACTATGCTTGAAAATATGGAGAGTGGTCCTCAGTAATGTGTTGTATTGGATTTGCCCCCAAACATAACACTTTGTATTCAGGACAAAAAGTCAATTGCTTTGCCACATTTTTTTGCAGTATTACAGTATTGCCTTGTTGCAAACAGGATGCTTGTTTTTGAATATTTTTATTCTGTACAGGAGTACCTACAATGTTTATCCATCCTCAGTTTTCTCCCTCATGGTGAAATCCCTGAGCGGTTTCCTTTCTCTCCGGCAATTGAGTTAGGAAGGATGCCTGTATCTTTTGTAGTGACTGGGTGTAATGATACGCCATCCAAAATGTAATGAATAACTTCACCATCCTCAAAGGGATATTCATTGTCTGCTTTTTAATTAAAAAAATTAAAAACATCTACCAATAGGTGCCCTTCTCTGCAAGGAATTTGATAACCTCTGTGGTCTTTATGATTGAATCAGTTTTTGACATTCACTGCTTGACTGAGGGACCTTACAATTATCTGTATGTGTGAGGTACAGAGATGAGGTAGTCATTCAGAAATCATGTTAAACACTATTGCACACAGAGTCCATACAACTTATTACGTGACTTGTTAAGCACATTTTTACTCCTGAACTTTATGCTTTCCATAATAAAGTGATTGAAAACTTATTGACTCAGGACATTTCAGCTTTTAATTTTTAATTAATTTGTATACATTTTGAAAAACATTATTCCGCTTTGACATTATGAGGTATCGTATGTAGGCCAGTGACACCCAAAAATCTAAATGTAATCAATTTTAAATTCAGGCTGTAACTCATCAAAATGTGGATAAAGAAAAGGGATGTGAATACTTCCTGAAGACCCTGAATGCAGCGTTTACTGTGAATGTGGTCTCCGCTAACGAGGGAACATAGCCTTTCAATTCCAATCAAATGAAGTTCAGCATTACAGCGTGATGATGCGTTGGTTGAGATTTTTGGTTGAGATGGAGACGTGAATCCAACATATCAGTTATTAATTTGTAGACTAACTGGAATTAAAGCCAGACTAAGTCAGTGACACTATCCAAGCAGAAGATATTAAAGCCAGATTAAGTCATTAAGTCAATGGAACTATCCAAGCAGAAAATAAATCTCCTTCAAATGTTGATATTTGGTTGCGTTGACGACCAAACCCAATTCAATATCACTTTTAAAATACAATAAATAGCCCATATCAAGTTAGATATGTTAGATTCACGTCTCCAACTCAACCAAAAATACAAGTTAAAGAATGGGATTCAGCCAGTGACTCGTTAATATTTGGTTGCGTTGTCAACCAAACACAGTTCAATATTACATTTGTAATACAGTACATACCCTAAAGTTAATCTTAATGTAACGTTCAACCTTTTAAAATGAGTAACACATCCACGGCCACATTTTGAGTTTACTGTAACTGTATACATTTCTTATGTAATCATAAAGCATGCATGTTCAAGATAGCATGCAAAAGTCTAGGGAGATGGTAGCACCATATACTTTTAATGTAGACCAGTGATAACACAATCTGTTATATAAATAAACAAAATATTCTAATTTTAACCTGGTTGTGCTTTTAAATGGTTGAAAGCGCATTGATAGGGTGACAACTAAACCAAAAATCTGACATTGTTTTTCCATTGGAATTTGGTTGTGCTTTTTAGATTGTTAAAAGCATAGTGATAACACATTGGAAATTCAACTGACTTTTGGTTGTCTTTTTGAGTGGGTGAATATACACTACCGTTCAAAAGTTTGGGATCACTTAGAAATGTCCTTGTTTTTGAAAGAAAATACAATTTTTTTGTCCTTTTAAAATAACATCAAATTGATCATAAATACAGTGTAAACATTGTGAATGTTGTAAATGACTATTGTAGCTGGAACCAGCTGATTTAAAAAAATATATATTTAATGGAATATCTACATAGGCGTACAGACGCCCATTATCAGCAACCATCACTCCTGTGTTCCAATGGCACGTTGATAAACCTGGATTAGCTTAAACATATTAAAATGCTAATTGATCATTAGAAAATCCCTTTGCAATTATGTTAGCACAGCTTTAAACTGCTGTGCTGATATAAAAAAGTTGAGTATCTGGAGCATCAGCATTTGTGGGATCGAGTACAGGCTCAAAATGGGAAGAAACAGAGACCTTTATTCTGAAACTCAGTCTATTCTTGTTCTGAGAAATGAAGGCAATTCCATGTGAGAAATTGCCAAGAAACTAAAGGTCTCGTACAATGCTGTGTACTTCTCCCTTCCCGTCTCAATGTCAACAGTGAATAGGTGACTCCGGGATGCTGGCCTTCTAGGCAGAGTTGAAAAGAAAAAGCCATCTCAGACTCGCCAATAAAAATAAAACATTAAGATGGGCAAAAGAACACAGACACTGGACAGAGGAACTCTGTGGACAATTTTTTAAATTTTCTTTCAAAAATAAGGACATTTCTAAGTGACCCCAAACTTTTGAACGGTAATCTAGGTTGCAATCTCATTGATCAACGTCTCAACCAAATATTACCCAATTATCCACTTTGAAATGACATATTGTGCCCAATGGATTGTCCTTAAATTCAGGTTAAGAAGTTGGGATGGAAGTTCATGTTTGATATATCAACAGTACATTTTATGGCATTGGCATCAGTATCATCACTTATTAAAACAATGTTAATAGAAGTAACAACAATGCAGTGGTTTTCTTAGAGGGGTAAGTCATTTAAACATGTTGCACAAAAGACCGCTCAAAAGCAGTTTCCTGTTTAGGGTGACAATGTACAAACAAATAAGACCAACCACAAATTGTTTCAGATTAATAAACACAATTTTATTAATAGTGAATAATAATTAAGCACTACATTTTCAGGTTATACTGTAGTTCCATTTCACTTTGAACTATTTGTCATGATATACATTTCATGGTGCATTTTCTGACCATTTAGAATTGTTCATGCAAGTTTGTGGCAAATTACATTTTTCTGTTTCCTTGACACATCCACGCTATGTTATCCAACCTAATCGCTGAATGTGTATTAACATTATTTTATTATTTTATTATTTTATGAGCTGACAAACTGTTATTAATGATAATTACACGTGCCATGTTTTCCATATTTCTTACACTTGCTTCATAGCAGATAATTGAAGTGAAGTGTTTGTATGTGTTCATAGTAGTTATAGTAGGTTGGCTTCTGTCAAACTATCTTTCATATCTCTTTGATTGATTGAATAGGGGGGTGGGACTTCCGCCATGATTTGAGGGGTCCGTGTCCAGTTGTAATTAAATGAGACGCAAGTAGTTTCACCCATGATTTGGGAGGTTGGTAATTAGGTTTTGTTATGTTTAATTAAGACTCTATAATTAGGTTTGTGTGGGTGTTGTCTGTGATTTAATGTCTGTTTATATCATCTGACGTAATGTTAGGTAGAACTTGACCTGGGAGTCATGATTTATGACTCCAGATGTCAAATCTGGGATTAGGGACTAATTTCTATAGAAGGATGTTTGTACTCACAAAAAGATAGTTACATATATTAACATATGTAACATTTAAAATATTATTACATTTGTAAGATCATTGAAGATCTCATGCCCATATGAATATAATTCTATCCACTGACGCTGCAGACAACAGTTTTCAACAAGTTACGTTGGTGATGGAAAATGTCTGATGTTCAAAGATCTACATCATCACACAGGATACAGTAGATCACCCGCATAAGCCTTTGCGAGGGTTAAATCTGCGTAAACATAGTTGATTCTGGGTGGTAGATGTAGATGAGTCTGGGTGGTAGATGTAAGTAGGGAGAAACGGGGTGACAGGTTAAAGAGGATATTGTCTGATAGCACCAATTTGATAACCTTAAAGTCTGGTTTCACAGAATTGATTGATGTACTATGAACATATTACATTTAAAATATTATTTGATCAGATTTTTAAGATGACAAAGGATCTCTCACACACACAATTATATCCACTGATGTTGCATACATCCATTTTCTAGAATTATGGTTTACATTTTTACATCCCATACACTAATACTAGTAGAGGGGGGTAGATCAGCTTTAATTTTGCAGATTGTTGTTACGTCCGTCGTCGGAATGAGACCAATGCGCAGCGTGGAAAGTGTACATCTTACTTTATTTTAGATGAACACCCAAAACCAACAAAAGATCAATGAACGTAAACTTCTGCAGGGCTATACAGCAACTGTGCAAAAAAAACAAGATCCCACAAACTCAGGTGGAAAACAGGCTGCCTAAATATGATTCCCAATCAGAGACAACGATAGACAGCTGACTCTGATTGGGAACCAAACCCGGCCAACAAAGAAATAGAAAACTAGAATGTCTACCCATATCACACCCTGACCTAACCAAATAGAGAAATAAACAGGCTCTCTAAGATCAGGGCGTGACAATTGTGGCTATACACACACACACACACACACACACACACTTAGGTTGTCATTAACTAGTTTTTCAACCACTCCACAAATTTCTTAGGACATCTACTTTGTGCACGACACTTAATTTGTCATGACAAACAATTGTTTGCAGACAGATTATTTCACTTATAACTCACTGTATCACAATTCCAGTAGGTCAGACGTTTACATACACTAAATTGACTGTGCCTTTAAACAGCTTGGGAAATTATGTCATGGCTTTAGAAGCTTCTGATAGGCTAATTGACATCATTTGAGTCAATTGGAGGTGTACCTGTGAATGTATTTCAAGGCCTACCTTCAAACTCATTGCCTCTTTGCTTGACATCATGGGAAAATGAAAAGAAATCAGCCAAGAAATCAGCCAAAATTGTAGGCCTCCACATGTCTGGTTCATCCTTGGGAGCAATTTCCAAATGCCTGAAGGTACCACGTTCATCTGTACAAACAATAGTACGCAAGTATAAACACCATGTGACCACCCAGCCATCATACCACTCAGGAAAAAGACGCATTCTGTCTCCTAGAGATGAACGTGCAAAAAGTGCAAATCAATCCCAGAACAACAAGGACATTGTGAAGATGCTGGAGGAAATGGGTACAAAAGTATCTATATCCACAGTAAAACGAGTCCTATATCGCCATAACCTGAAAGGCCCCTCAGCAAGGAAGAAGCCACTGCTCCAAAACCACCATAAAATGCCAGGTTACAGTTTGCAACTGCATATGGAGACAAAAATTGTACTTTTTGGAGAAATGTCCTCTGGTCTGATGAAACAAAAATAGAACTGCTTGGCCATAATGACCATTGTTATGTTTGGAGGAAAAGGGGGAGGCTTGCAAGCCGTAGAACACCATCCCAACCGTGAAGGAAGGGGGTGGCAGCATCATGTTGTGGGGGTGCTTTGCTGCAGGAGGGACTGGTGCACTTCACAAAATAGATGGCATCATGAGGAAAGAAAATTATGTGTATATGTTGAAGCAACATCTCAAGACATCAGTCAGGAAGTTAAACCTTGGTCGCAAATGGGTCTTCTAAATGGACAATGACCCCAAGCATACTTCCAAAGTTGGCTTTAGGCTTAAGGACAACAAAATCAAGGTATTGGAGTGGCCATCACAAAGCCCTGACCTCAATCCCATATAAAATGTGTGGGCAGAACTGAAAATGTGTGTGTGAGCAAGGAGGCCTACAAACCTGACTCAGTTACACCAGCTCTGTCAGGAGGAATGGGCCAAAATTCACCCAACTTATTGTGGGAAGCTTGTGGAAGGCTACCCAAAATGTTTGACCCAAGTTAAACAATTTAAAGGCAATGCTACCAAATACTAATTGAGTGTATGTAAACTTCTGACCCATTGGGAATGTGATGAAAGCAATAAAAGCTGAAATAAATCATCCTCTCTACTATTATTCTGACATTTCACATTCTTAAAATAAAGTGGTGAACCTAACTGACCTAAGCGGGGAATTTTTACTACGATTAAATATCAGGAATTGTGAAGGATTTTAGCCAAATACATTTAAACTCAGTTTATGTAAACTTCCGACTTCAACTATATACATTTGATGTATATATATATATATTTATTTTAAATAGCTAACACTTCGATAGTCATAATAAATAGATTTGCTGACAGTGGACATCCTTGTTTTACTCCACTAGACAGTTGTTAATACTTTCTGTATTACTATTTTACACCTAGGGTTATTATACAAAACTTTAACCCATTGTATAAGAGATTGTCCAGGCGTTTATTTATAAATTTCAGTCGTACTTTATCAAAGGCCTTGTCAAGGTCGACTATGAATACCAGACCTGGTTTCTCAAATGTGTTCTATTGTTTCTAGTACTTGTCTTATATTATCTCCAATGTATCATCCATGTTAAAAGCTGTCTGATTAGGATAAATAATATCTGACAATACCTTTTTTAATTCTTTGCGCTATGCATTTTGCTAGAATTTTGGCATCACAACACTTAAGTGTAAGGGGTCCCCAGTTTTTAGGTGGACTGAATCTTTATATTTAGAACCTGGGTCATGTTTCAGTAATAGTACAATCAGACCTTCTTGCTGAGTATCTGATAATCTACCATTTTTATTGGAGTAGTAATAACATCTTAATAATGGTAGTTTGAGTACATCGAAAAATATTGGTTATGCCTCAACTGGTATACCATCAAGCCCTGGAGTTTTCCCGGACTATAAGACTTTAATTGCATCTAGAAGTTCCTCCTCTGTAATTAGGCCTTCACATGAGTCTTTACCTTAAGTCCAATATATGTTCTAACACTGTATCCAAACCGGCCACGCACCATTGTGCCCAAATTGATTTTTGTCCCCACACACCAAAAACGATCACGACACGCAGGTAGAAATATCAAAACAAACTCTGAACCAATTGTTATTTTGGGGAAGGGTCGAAAAGCATTAAACATTTATGGCAATTTAGTTGGCTATCTTGCAGTTGCTAGCTAATTTGTCCTATTAAGATAGCATGCTGTTTCTAGATAATTAGTTCTGGGATATAAATGTTGAGTTGTTATTTTACATGAAATGCACAAGGTCCTCTACTCCGACAATTAATCCACACATGAAACGGTCAACCGAATCGTTTCAAGTCAACTCTCCTCCTTCCAGGCTTTTCTTCTTTGGACTTTATATGGCAATTGGCATCTAACTTTCATAGTTACCATGACGACTGACCGAACTCAGTTCATCTTTCAATCACCCACGTGGGTATAACCAATGAGGAGATGGCATGTGGGTATCTGCTTCTATTAACAAATGAGGAGATGGAAGAGGCAGGACTTCCACCGCCTTCAGCGTCACAAATAGAACTGACTTCTACTTAAGCGCTTGGCAACGCAGACGCTCGTTGGCGCGTGTGAGCAGTGTTGATTCAATAATTGAATAACATGTAACATGCGATGGGAGCGGTATGGTCAGCATGTTAAGGTAAGCTTTAGTGTAGCTTAACTTCTTCCAGCATGAAGTACAGTACCAGTCAAAAGTTTGGACACACCTACTCATTCAATGGTTTTTCTTTATTTTTACTATTTTCTACATTGTAGAATAATAGTGCCGACATCAAAACTATGAAATAACACATATGGAATCAAGTAGTAACCCAAAAAGTGTCAAACAAATCTAAATGTATTTTATATTTGTACTTTATATATTTATTCAAATTGCCACCCTTTGCCTTAATGACAGCTTTGCACACTCTTGGAATTCTCAGCTTCACGAGGAATGCTTTTCCAACAGTCTTGAAGGAGTTCCCACATATAGTGGGGCAAAAAAATATTTAGTCAGCCACCAATTGTGCAAGTTCTCTCACTTAAAAAGATGAGAGAGGCCTGTAATTTTCATCATAGGTACACTTCAACTATGACAGACAAAATGAGAAAACAAATTCCAGAAAATCACATTGTAGGATTTTTAATGAATTTATTTGCAAATTATGGTGGAAAATAAGTATTTGGTCACCTACAAACACGCAAGATTTCTGGCTCTCACAGACCTGTAACTTCTTCTTTAAGAGGCTCCTCTGTCCCCCACTCGTTACCTGTATTAATGGCACCTGTTTGAACTTGTTATCAGTATAAAAGACACCTGTCCACAACCTCAAACAGTCACACTCCAAACTCCACTATGGCCAAGAGCAAAGAGCTGTCAAAGGACACCAGAAACAAAATTGTAGACCTGCACCAGGCTGGAAAGACTGAATCTGCAATAGGTAAGCATCTTGGTTAGAAGAAATCCACTGTGGGAGCAATTATTAGGAAATGGAAGACATACAAGACCACTGATAATCTCCCTCGATCTGGGGCTCCACGCAAGATCTCACCCCGTGGGGTCAAAATGATCACAAGAACGGTGAGCAAAAATCCCAGAACCACACGGGGGGACCTAGTGAATGACCTGCAGAGAGCTGGGACCAAAGTAACAAAGCCTACCATCAGTAACACACTACGCCGCCAGGGACTCAAATCCTACAGTGCCAGACGTGTTCCCCTGCTTAAGCAAGTACAAGTCCCAGACCCGTCTGAAGTTTGCAAGAGAGCATTTGGATGATCCAGAAGAAGATTTGGGAGGATGTCATATGGTCAGATGGAACCAAAATATAACTTTTTGGTAAAAACTCAACTCGTCGTGTTTGGAGGACAAAGAATGCTGAGTTGCATCCAAAGAACACCATACCTACTGTGAAGCATGGGGGTGGAAACATCATGCTTTGGGGCTGTCCCTTTCTGCAAAGGGACCAGGACGACTGATCCGTGTAAAGGAAAGAATGAATGGGGCCATGTATCGTGAGATTTTGAGTGAAAACCTCCTTCCATCAGCAAGGGCATTGAAGATGAAACGTGGCTGGGTCTTTCAGCATGACAATGATCCCAAACACACCGCCCGGGCAACGAAGGAGTGGCTTCGTAAGAAGCATTTCAAGGTCCTGGAGTGGCCTAGCCAGTCTCCAGATCTCAACCCCATAGAAAATCTTTGGAGGGAGTTGAAAGTCCGTGTTGCCCAGCAACAGCCCCAAAACATCACTGCTCTAGAGGAGATCTGCATGGAGGAATGGGCCAAAATACCAGCAACAGTGTGTGAAGAACTTACAGAAAACGTTTGACCTCTGTCATTGCCAACAAAAGGTATATAACAAAGTATTGAGATAAAGGTTTGTTATGGACCAAATACTTATTTTCCACCATAATTTGCAAATTCATTCATTAAAAATCCTACAATGTGATTTTCTGGGAAAAAAAAATCTAATTTTGTCTGTCATAGTTGAAGATGAAAATTACAGGCCTCTCTCATCTTTTTAAGTGGGAGAACTTGCACAATTGGAGGCTGATTAAATACTTTTTTGCCCCACTGTATGCTGAGCACTAGTTGTCTGCTTTTCCTTCACTCTGCGGTCCAACTCATCCCTAACCATCTCAATTGGGTTGAGGTCGAGAAATCGTGGAGGCCAGGTCATCTGATGCATCACTTCATCACTCTCCTTCTTGGTCAAATAGCCCTTACACAGCCAGGAGTTGGTCATTGTCCTGTTGAAAAACAAATGATAGTCCCACTAATCGCAAACCAGATGGGATGGTGTATCGCTGCAGAATGCTGTGGTAGCTGTCAAACCCTGAGCTGTTTCACCTGTCTTCTGTTTGTCTCCACCCCCCTCCAGGTGTCGCCCATGTTCCTCATTATCCCTTGTGCATTTATACCTGTGTTTTCTTTTTGTCTGTTGCCAGTTTGTCTTGTCTCATCAAGCCTACCAGCTGTTTTTTCCCCGTACTCCTGTTTCTTGTTAGTTCCTGTTTTCTAGTTCTCCCAGTTTTTGACTATTCTGCCTGCCCTGACCCTGACCCTGAGCCTGCCTGAGATGTGTCTGTTACTTAAACTCTGAATAATTAATTTGGGCTGCAATTTATGAGGCTGATAACTCTTATGAACTTATGCTCTGGGTCTTCCTTTCCTGTGACGGTCCTCATGAGAGTCAGTTTCATCATAGCGCTTGATGTTTTTTGTGACTGCACTTGAAAAACTTTCAAAGTTCTTGAAATGTTCCATATTGACTGACCTTCAGGTCTTAAAGTAAAGATGGATTGTTGTTTCTCTTTGCTTATTTGAGCTGTTCTTGCCATAATATGGACTTGGTCTTTTACCAAATAGGGCTATCTTCTGTATACCACCCCTACCTTGTCACAACACAACTGATTGGCTCAAATGCATTAAGGAGGAAAGAAATTCCACAAATTAACTTAACAAGGCACACCTGTTCATTGAAATGCATTCCAGTTGACTACCTCATGAAGCTAGTTGAGAGAATGCCAAGAGTGTGCAAAGCTGTCATCAAGATTCTACTTTGAAGAATCTCAAATATAAAATATATTTTGATTTGTTTAACACTTTTTTTTTGGTTACTACTTGATTCCATATGTGTTATTTCATAGTTTTGATGTCCTCACTATTATTTTACAATGTAGAAAATAGTAAAAATAAAGAGGAAAAACCTTGAATGAGTAGGTGTGTCCAAACTTTTGACTGGTACTGTAATTGGTAGCTTGGTAAAATATATGTTCAGAGTACTTTTCTCCTAACACTGACTATATACAGTATATAACATGATTATCTTACAGACCTTCTCAAAGGCCCTCAACTTAGCATACTTACCTACATACCTAATTGTCTGCTGATGGTTGATGGGCCCCCAAATTGTATTCAAACTGGTTGGGTATATTTAAGCCCTAGGGCATTCACACTTAGCCCGTTGGGCAATCAACAAGCAGTTGTCTGAATTTCACAGAGCCTTTGAAGTTAACAGAAAAGGAACACTGACGCAATGTTATTTATGTAACTTATTTATAAAACTGATAAGATATCCACATCGTATCAAAACATTTTTTACATATCAATATAGATTTTCCATCCCCATCACTAGTAAATTTAAATCTTCACACAAATGGTTGTTGCTAATGTGGTAAAAAAGTAACGTGTTCATGATGTCATTATGTCTTGTGGTAAAAACTACTGCCATTTAAAGGGGTGGTACACCAACATTTTTACATTTACTTAATTTTATTAACAAAGTGATTCATCCATTGATCCCGAGAGACTATGACCAAAAATATGGCTGTTTTCATTATTTACTTACCTTTGGCCAGCATTAGCATCGCTGCTAGTGAAACAATAAGCGTGGTAGGGCCAATGGCAGGATGCTTCAAAAAGCATGCTCAAATCCTCAATGTCACTTCAGGTCAAATGTTATAGCAACCCAAATACCATATCAAGTTGCACATATAGAATATTGGAGGATATTATAGGAAGTCTGGTAATATATATTTTTTTCTGAGAGTACACACCAATATGTGTACATTCAGAGAATTGTTTCTCTGTATTACCATTCTAACGTATTCATAGCACTAACAGACTTTTATGAGCTGGTTTGACTGGAACTAAATGTATATGTAAAGTAATTTTTTGTTGTTGTACACGGTCATATGATACATGGTATAGAAAAGTACAATCTTAGAAGAGTCACTGATAAAGGTCCCCCTCTACTTCTGGTGGTATGGATTATTCATGTATCATGTCTCCAGAAAATTATATTTTCTCAAATTACTATAAACAGAATTAGGTGTTTTTGGTTGGTGTCAAAATGACCCCAAATGACTTGATTTGATACAGAAACACTAAACAATGATTTATATTTGTTATGAACAAGCAAAAACTTGTTTTTGATTCATCATTATGGGGTATTGTAATTGACTTAACTAAATCTAGATTGAAAAGTTGTTCACTACATCCAAACTACTTTGACAAATTAAGACATCTAAGTCTGAAATGTCATAGACTACAAATAGCAAGAACGGATCACTCTGGAGTCCAGTGTAAATTAAGCAGCTCTGATGCCGAAAGATAAAGGACATTCTTTCCTACTTCACCTACTTCACACATTTTATTTTAGCGACAGAAAAAATAGCGACAGAAAAAACCGCTACGTGGGGGAAAAAGTCATTAACTACTGAAAACACTACCAAAATGTGAATTTAGTTCAACTACCACCAAGCTACTGCAAACTGTATTTAAATGACTAATATTAGTGTATGGGATGTAAAATAATCCTTAATTCATGAAAACAGATGTATGCAGCATCCAGTGGATACAGTTGTGTGAGAGAGATCCTTTGTGATCACAAATCTGATCTAATAATATTTTAAATGTAATATGTTAAATGTGTGTACACAGACCCTTATATCAATTCTATGTGAACCCAGAATTTGAGGTTATCAAATTAGTACCATCCGACAATATCCACTTTAACATGTCACCCACTTTCATCTACCACCCAGACTTACAACCAGGCTACAAGTCCAGACACACCACACCTTAATTATAAAGGGGTCTAGAGAGGGCCTGTCTTATTTTAAGGTAACAGTAAATCAACTATGTTTATGCAGATTTAACCCTTGCAAAGGTTTCTTGGGGTGAGCTACTGTATCCCGTGAGTGAAAAGACCATTCCAAAAAGTACCCCAACCTCCCTTATACCAATGTCTCTCCAATTTTTCACCCTACCTCTGTTGGGATAAGTGGTCTATTCACTTGAAGGTTAACAGGGAGCCCTGCGGGATTAAGACCTGTCAATTAATCACTGGCAGGACTGAGTTCCTAACATAAGCTTCACTAATGGCAATGTGAAAGATGTGATGGTCTTTGAATATCTGACATTTTCCATCACCAATGTAACTTCTTGAAAACTGTTGTCTGCAGCATCCGTGGATATATATATTCATATATATCCATATATATATAATATATTATATTCATATGTGCAAGAGATCTTCAATGATCTTACACATGTATTATAATAGTATTTTACATGTTACATATGATAATAGTACCTGACCTGGGAGTTGTGTGCAAATACCCTTCTATAAAAAATCTGTCCCTAAACCCAGATTTGACATTTGTGGTCATAAATCACGACTCCCGGGTCAGGTTCTACCTGACATTATGCCATATGATATGAAAAGACATCAAAAGACATCAATCACAGACAACACCCACACAAACCTAATTCACTCTAACTTATAGTCTTAATTAACATAACTAAACCTAATTACCAACCCCTTCCAAATCCGTCCCCCACAAACCGGATGTTTATACAATGGTTGAAACCCCTTGGTTATCTCATTTCATTTACCTAATTTGATTACCTCTGGACATGCCAGCCTCATAAATAATGGCGGAAGTCCTGCCTCCTCATCAATCAACAAGGTTTGAAAGATAGTTTGTCAGAAGCCACCCTACAATAACTACTGTTCATCATGGTAAAAAAAATGAATTACAGAGATTCCCTAGGTTCTGATTCTGTGAAAGCACTCATTTGGCATTTTGCTGGACTGTGATAGTAGGAACACACGTTATCCTGAGAAATGCCTGTGCCGTCTGCTTGTTTAATCAATTATGTGTATTGTATTGAATAAAACATCTGTCACAAAACCAAATGATTTCAGATGCTGTGTTGATGGCTGAGACCTTGTACAATTTACATTGTAGTGCCTGAATTAGTTTCTCAAATTCTTTGGCCCATGCTTTCTGGAAGAATTGTTTTGATCAAAATCTACTACGAAACAGTTGGGGCTACGTTTTTGAGTTGACACACGTTAAAATTACTAAAGGAGTGAAACGGTTTACATTCTGAACATATAAAAGTAGCAAATTCTAATCTTAATTTGGAATCAAATATGGGTGATTCAACATGTGTTCTTGATATTCACAGATTCACAACATATTGTTTTTATCAGAAAAAAACCTGACACATTTACTTTTGAAACATCAAATAAGCTTATAGGTTCAAAATCAGTGGCTCGAAACAAATCCCTTCAAAGTCCTCAGTGTTTTGAGAGAAGATGTCCAATTTCTAGTGTCAACTGCAGGGTACTACTTTCCATCTAAGTTAAAGATTTCAAACTTTCTGCCTGGATCTCGTTCTGCAGTCCAGTAGGGACACTGTTAGATAATACAACTTTCACTATTTAGAGAGTTGAATATGTTTCAAATCATACTGAAGAATTCTGATTGGTTAAATACAAATGCCTTTGAACACCAAATGGCCTCTGACTCTGGTAGTCTGGAAGATTGCACTATTTTTGACCATGTAATGTGTGGATCTTCAGGACACTAGCGGTCACCTAATGCTCCCTCAATGTACAAGGCCCAGCCATCAACAGCCATTGATTATCTTGGGTTTGAATCAATGAGGTATTCTGTCACCTGTTCTAACTTCAGACTTTTCTCCATAGTTTTTATCTCCTCAAAGACAGAGATAGTCTACCCGGTCAAAACTTTTGGGTCCGTCCCTTGATTTATCGCTCATTTCAGCCTGGTAATGGCTCTGTGCTAAGCGAAGGCCAAAAGCAGGTAGTTCTTTCTGTATATATCTTTTTAATTTATATTACTATGCCACACATAGTAACTGTGATATTTCTGTCATCAGTTCTCCCAATCAATTCCCCACAAACTTCTCCTCTGCTCAACCAACACAATTTTCACTCTGGACTAATGCCTACAGTATACTTACTCAGTAGTATATGAATGTATCATTGTAAAATCCTCTACCCCATCCCTCTCCTGACCCACCATTGTACCTTTTGTCTGTGGGTTGTGTTTGTAATGTAATTTTGTAATTCCATAGAGGAATATACAATTTGTCACTTTTGTGGTTGAGCTTGGATACAGAATGCAGCATATTCCTGTTGACCCCTAATGTGATTCTTTTCCACATCCTATTCCACATCCTATTCCACATGGCCTTATGGATTTTATCACACACCAAACTCATATTCTCACATTCTATACAACTACGTCTCTCCAGTTTCACAGCAGCTCAAACTGAGCTGACAGTTCTTCCTTTGCTAAATGCTTTCCTACGTCTAAAAATCCACTGGTTTGGGCACACATGTTGTATTTTATTTGTTAGACCAAGATTCGCTTTGTTTTATTTATACTTTGAGCGGCCTCACGTGTACTGTATGTTTTGGCTGATTGTCTCCTTGGTATCCTGGTGTCCCTGAGATGTGTCTTGTAATTCCTCAGAGAGTTTGTCTAAGAAGGCATGACCAAAATTAGATTAATAGTAATACATAGATGAATCTGAAGGTATAATTTCTTTGAGAATTAATTTGAGTTCTTTCCCAGAATAACAAGACAAACACAAGTTCTTTATACATTCTAGATACTTTTGTGTATATAGTGTATGTGTACACCCGTTCAAATGAGTGGATTCGGCAGTTTCAGCCACACCAGTTGCTGATAGATGTATACTATTGATCACACTGCCATGCAATCTCCATAGACAAACTTTGGCAGTAGAATGCCTTTACTAAAGAGCTCAGTGACTTTCAACGTGCACCATCATATGATGCCACCTTTCCAACAAGTCCGTTTGTCAAATTTCTGTCCTACTGCAGCTGCCCTGGTCAACTGTTAGTGCTGTTATTGTGAAGTGGAAATGTCTAGAAGAAACAACGGCTCAGCCATGAAGTTGTAGGCCACACAAACTCACAGAATGGGACCGCCGAGTGCTGAGGCGTGTAAAAATCGTCTGTCCTCTGTTGCAACACTCACTACAGAGTTTCAAACTGTCTCTTGAAGCAATGTCAGCACAATAACTTGTTTGTTAGGAGCTTCATGAAATGAGTTTCCATGGCCGAGCAGCTGCACAAAAGCCTAAAATCACCATACGCAATGCCAAGCGTCGGCTGAAGTGGTGTAAAGCTCACCGTCATTGTACTCTGGTGCAGTAGAAGCGCGTTCTCTGGAGTGATGAATCACACCACCATCTGGCAGTCTGACCCCAATGCATAGTGCCAACTGTGAAGTTTAGTGGAGGAGGAATAATGGTCTGGTGCTGTTATTAGTTTCAGTGAAGGGAAATCTAAACTTTACAGCATACAATGACATTCTAGACAATTCTGTGCTTCCAACTTTTTGGCAACAGTTTGGGGAATGCCCTTTCCTGTTTCAGCATGACAATGAGGTCCATACAGAAATGGGTTGTTGAGATCGATGTGAAAGAACTTGACTGGCCTGCATAGAGCCCTGACCTCAACCCCATCGAACACCTTTGGGATGAATTGGAACACCGACTGTGAGCCAGGCCTAATCAGCCAACATCAATGCCCCGACCTTAATAATGCTCTTGTGGCTGAATGGAAACAAGTCCCCGCAGAAATGCTCCAACATCTAGTGGAAAGCCTTCCCAGAAGAGTGGAGGCTGTTATAGTACAAAAGGGGGGACCAACTCCATATTAATGCCCATGATTTTAGAATGGGATGTTCGATGAGCAGCTGTCCACATACTTTTGGTCTGCTAACCATGTGTATGTGACAAATAAGATTTGATTTGATTTGATGTAGTGTATAATAACTCTAATCAAGATATTTACAATCATAATGAGAGGGATCATGAAAAGGTTGGAAATATATTGAGGTCTCTTGTCTTTCATTCTATCTTAATATTTAAAGATGTGATAGTCTGTTGTCCTTGGCTCTGGTTAGGCCATATGGAGGTTAACAAAGGAAAGATGGCAGTGTGTCCTCATTTGTCCTGAGTTGAGGGGTTCCTTGGTGGTGGTTTCTTGCTCCTTACCTCTGAGTTTGGATGGTCCCTCATGGACTGCTCTTTGGGTTTTGTCCCTGCTTGTTCTACCTGATGGCTCTTCCTTTGAGTTGCAGAGGCTGTGCTCTAAATGGTCTTCTCCTTCTTTCTTTGAAGAAGGTTAGCTTAAATGAAAACTCCATCTGAGACTGTTTAGTGCATGGGCTGTTCCATCCCAATTTCTATAAATGTACTTTTCCTAACTTATCAGTTTACCAGTTCTTGCCATTTTAAGGCGAAGGTCCTTCCTTGTGGTCAGCCTACTGAAGATGAAGGTCCAGCAGGATAAGAGGCTAAAAGGGGGAGACAGCAGTGTCTTTTTTGTAGTCCTGTGAGGTCACATGGTATTTACCTAGGTGTGAAGGGCCACTTTTCTGACCCTTGTCTTAGACAGAGAGTGCGCTTGGAGGAAGGAACTCAGTAGTCCATAACAGTTCAACATTCTAGACAGACAGTAAAAGTATGTTTAGGGCTCCCGAGTGGTACAGCGGTCTAAGGCACTGCATCTCAGGTCTAGAAGCGTCACTACAGACACCCTGGTTCGTATCCAGGCTGTATCACAACCAGCCGTGATTGGGAGTTCCATAGGGCAGCGCACAATTGGCCCAGCATCGTCTGGGTTTGACCGGTGTAGTCCGTCATTGTAATTAAGAATTTGGTCTTAACTGACTTGCCTAGTTAAATAAAATGTTCATCATTGTTCAACATATGACATTAAAATGACATGTCGCTACAATGGCATGTAAATGCACATTTAAGAAATGCACTCTTAATTCAATCTGGTGGAACCTGTTCTTCTTCAACACAATCAGATGACCTATGTGCCTATTTTGTTGTTGGGCATGTCAGGTGAAATCACCAAGACAGTTTTGCAGGTGCAGTAGCAGAATCTACACAGGGAGACTTGGGTCATGAAAAGGTTAACATTAACACAAAGGGTTAACATTTGAATAATAGGTGTACAAGTAGCATTGCATCAGAAGAGCCTTTGTGTTTCTCAAATCGTAAACTCAGCCAATTGGTTTTCCTTGCTGGCAATATCATCCCACAATATGTTGCAATCTTGCTGTCGTGAAAGATAGAGATCGGCTACTGGACTAAAGAATGTGTTGGCTTTTGAGGTTCCCTAGCTTTAGATGAGTAAACTGAGAATGTATTTGACCTGATTTTACTTCCTGGTCTGCAGTATAGCGGCGCTGGGTTGTTATTGAACACTGTAGATGAAACTCCTTTTGACAGGGAGAACGCAAACACCATTACGCCACTCTGGGTGTGTTAGGATGAGCCAATAAATTAGCGTGAAGGGAAAGAGCAAACTCGGGGACGGATGACAAAAGAAGAGGCTTATGGTGTATCACGTGTAGTAGTTCCAACTGATCCGGGAGATCAGTGGGGTTAGATTGGGCTCCATCATTGTGTTGATATAGGTGTTTTCCAGCCCACCCCTCCATATTGTCAGCAGCATTCCATAATTCTTTCTCTGCTAACAATGCCAAAATATTTTGTTTTCTTTTGTGAGGCACCAAACATGACCTGACCTTACTCAAGATGGCGCCGTACTGGCCTTTTTGCAAGCTCCGACCCAAATTTGACTTTATTTTCACTAAATGTATCCACTATCATTTCTTTCAATAACTTTGAACATCAAATCGGCAGTTACATACCTCAATTCCAGCTTCAACTTTGACTTCGACTCATCTGCCCTGGGCTCTTTCTGTAATTCCAACACAATGCTCGGGTTACCCAAGAGGAAATGCTGGCATTACAGAGGCAAGAGACATCCTGGAGAGATTAAGGCGAAGGGGAAACCGGCCACCTCTTCCCTGCATTTTTTTTTACTGGCCTAAAATGGATGACCTCAGATCGCGGATTAGCAACCAATGGGACTCGAGAAACTGCAATATTCTCTGCTTTTCTGAAACGTGGCTCTCGGACAAGATGCTATCCAACTCAATGGATTCTCCATTAACCGTGCGGACAGGACAGTGGAGTAAGGGAAATCAAGAGGGGGAGGGGTTTGCCTCTTCATCAACAACAACTGGTTTGCTGACTCGAGCGCGGTAGAAAAGTCGACCCATTGTTCACCTGTCATGGAATATCAGATGGTCAAATGCCAACCCTTCTACCTCCCAGGGGATTTTCTGCTGTTATTGTGACTGTTGTATACATTCCACTTCAGGACAAGAAAATAACAAGCTGGCACTTAACAAACTGTATGAGGCTACAAGCAGGAAAACGTACCTCCATAGGCTGCTTTTCTGGTTGCCGGTGATATTAATTATGCGCCATTAAGACACATGATACCCAACATCCATTAACACGTCTCCTTCACCACTAGGGGAGATAAAGACTTAGACCACTGTTATTCTACCCACAAGCAAGCATACAAGGCCCTTCCTCATCCGCAATTTGGAAAATCAGATCATGTATCCGTACTGTTTCCTGTTTACAAGCATTATCTCAAACAGGAAGTACTCGTGACTCGTTCCATTGAGAAATTATCACCCAGAATCAGAGGTTATGCTACAGTACTGATTTGTTAGGGCTGATTGGAATATGTTTTGAGACTCCGCAGATAGCATCAACAAGCTAACCACCTCCGTCAAGGCAGTTAACCCACTGTTCCTAGGCCGTCATTGAAAATAAGAATTTGTTCTTAACTGACTTGCCTAGTTAAATAAAGGAAAAATAAAGGACAGGGCTATCGCAGACAACCCTGAGGCTACGGCTGAGGACCGGAATAAGTACAAGAAGAACCGCTATGACCTCCGCAGATTCATCAAACGAGCGAAAGGACAATATAGGGAAAGTGGAATCATAGTACACAGGCTCTGATGCCCGCCACGTGGCAGGGGCTACATTACGGATTACAAAGGAAGACCCAGCCTTGACCTGCCCAAATATGCCTCTCCACCAGACGAACTCAATGCATTTTATGTACGCTTTGACAATGACAACATCTGGTGTGAGGGCCATCACCGTCCCAATGGACCAGGTGATCTCGCCGACGTGAGAAAGGTCTTTAATCTGGTCAACACCCGTTTAGGCCGTGGAGCCCAACGGTACCCCAGTGTGGGTCCTCAGAGCATGTTCAGAACAGCTGGCAGACATATTCACTGTAATTTTTTAACTCTCCTTGTCCCAGTTTGTAATCCCCACATGTTTTAAGATGACCACCATCATTCCTGTTCCCAAGAACTCTTCAGGCTTCATGCCACAATGATTACTTCCCAGTAGCACTCAAATCTGTAATCATGAAGTGCTTTGAGAGGCTGGTTATGTCACACATCAACTCCATCTCAGACACCCTAGATCCTCTCCAATGTTCATACCGCCCCAACAGATCCATAGATGATGTAATCTCAACTGCACTTCACACGGCCTTCACCCACCATATAATAGGAATAATGTACCTATGTGAGAATGCTGTTCATTGACTACAGCTCAGCGTTCCAACACCATTGTCCCCTCCAAACTCGTCACCAAGTTTAGGACCCTGGGACTGGACACTTCCCTCTGCAACATGGATCCTGGACTTCCTGACGGTGGTAGTGTAGGCCTGATCACCAGCGATGAGACAGCCTACAGGGAAGAGGTCAGTGACCTGGCAGTGGTGTGCCGGAACAACAACCTTTCCCTCAACGTTTGTAAAACCATGGAGCTGATCATGGTCTACAGGAAACGATGGGGTGAGCATGCCCCCATCCATATCGATGGGGCTGAGGTGGAGTGGGTCGAGGGCTTCAAGTTCCTCTGTGTCCAAATCCCTGAGGACTTAATGGTCCACACACATCCGCACAGTCATGAAGATTGTGCGACAGCGCCTCTTCCCCCTCAGGAGGTTGAAGAAGTTTGGCATGGGCCCTCAAATCGTCAAGTTCTACAGCTATATCATTGAGAGCATCTTGGCTGGCTACATTGCTACTTGGAATGGCAATAGCAGCGCCCTCGATTGCATGGTACTACAGAGGGTGGTGTGGACAGCCCACTACATCCAGGACCTCTATATCAGTAGTTGTGAAAGGAAGGCCTGGGGAAATCGTTAAATAGACCAGCCACCGCACGGCAGCGATACCGGTGCATCAAGTCTGACACCAACAGGCTCCTGAACAGTTCCTATCTCCAAGCCATAAGACTGCTAAAAAAGCTAGCCAGATGTCTACATGGACTATCAGAGTTGACCCTTGTGTTTTTTATTTGATTTATGTTTTTGCACTGTCTCTATGCACACTCACAGGACCCTACATACACTCACAGAGTCCTACGCACACTGACACTCCAACACAAACACACTCACTTCATAATTTGCTCACACACAAACACACACACATAATATGCACATACATTTATACTGACTCTACACCAGGGGTTCCCAAACTTTTTGGGCCCACGACCCCATGTTGATATCTGAAAATTCTCGGAACCCCAACAATGTGAAAAAAAATATGAAATTAACAGCCAATGTTTACTTTTTTATTCAATTGAAAAACATTCTAACAATATTTCTGGTTGTCTTCTCAACTCACCATCACATCCATTAAAAGTAAGTAGTTGACCGTTAATTGCAAATTAGTCTGACATAATGTATCTTATCTCACCACCACTAATGAGATGGGTGTGCTTGATGCATGTCACGTCGGAGCTTCTCAAAGTCAGGGGGCGTGGTCGACAGTGTGCGCCTCATCTCTGCTGTCACATCCAACCTGGATCGATATTTGGTTTTAATGCAGACGAGAGCTCTGAATCCAGCTTCACACAGATATGAGCTGACAAAGGCTACCATGGGTTTTATGGTGCTTTCAAGACAACTGGGAAAAATACGAGGTCAAATCATGACGTCCGTGATCTTCAGGTCGGAAAGTCTGAGCTTTAAAAAGAGGCCCGAGTCTGAATTCTGAGTTGGATGACCTTTTCAAAACGTTTTTTTTCCCACTCGGAGCTTGCATTTGTTTTTAGTTTGGCAGGGTATTATTCCCTTTGAGTCAGGAATCAAAACTCCTCTTTAGTGACCTGTGAATGCATTCAGTCACATCACTTACTGGCATGTCAACTGAGCCAGGATCACAGTCAAACGGAATGGGAAGTAGGTCCCAAAGTGCTCCTCCAAGCGATGGGACAGTTACTGATGCTGTTTTCTGTTAGAAATGTGTGAGGGAAGCGGGCATGATTTGCTTTTGAAAGACTCTCCAATAAGAATGATTTCCTCTGAATCCACTGATTCAGTCACTCCTCTGTAGAATGTCTTTGTATTTCCACTGCAAACATCCGTTCAGTTTTCCAAATATGTCTGTTACATTTTCTGTGTAGTCCATGATAATGTATTCATTACACACAGTCAACCAAGTCTTTAATTTTTTTTTACATCCATTGTGAATGACAACAGTTCCCCTCTCAATGCGAAAAATCTTTCCAACACTCTCCCCTCGATAACCACCAAGCCTCGATATTAAATAGAACATTGTCATGCTCTAGATCCCCATCTGTGCCACCATTCCATCCCATGGAATCTGTTTTTTCGTCAATACAGCCACAGCACACTGAACATCCTCCGTGCCCTTTAATTCTCGTGAAACGGAACAGGATGTCTTCAGGAATAGCATCCCCCGACATGTATAGCAAACAAAAGCAATAGATGGGCATCTTAGCCCTCAAAGCTAACATCCGTTTGGAGAGCATAAGCTAGGGGAGTTTGAGTCATTTCAGTCCGTTTCCTCTGTATTGCTAGCAATAGCAATTCTCATTTAACAGTGATATCTGACAAAGGTATTGATGGGAGTTTCTGTGCACCTGCTTCCCCACACTTTGTTTTCGCCATATCAATTGTGGCCGGTAATATCAAAGTCTCTGAAATAATGTGTGGTTTCATAGCGTAGCGGACCTAGTCATTCACCGTGGGAATGATTTAAGTGCAATGGTCAAGTGTTGCCCTTTCCCACATTACAATGATTTTCAGATACAAAGACAATATTATATTTAAAAAAATATATTCTTCAGGATTTTTGAAAATTCTTACCCCTATACATATATAGTCGCCTTACCCCTATACATATCTACCGCTATCACTCCAGTATCCTTGCACATTTTTCTTATTTTTATTTGTGCTTTTTTGTTATACCTTATGTTATTTTTAGTATTACATTGTTATTGATTACTGCATTGTTGGGGTTAGAACATTTCACTGTACTGGTCCACATGACATTAAAACTTGAAACCTCACAGATTGGTTTGTAAAGATTCAGTTCTTCTTGGAGTACATTTATGTATATTCTGTAATGCAGAGTCCCAGTGGAAAGATTTATGAACAGTATACACAGTCATTAAGACACTACTGCTAAAGTGTTGTCTCCACATATTTTAGGCGATAAGGACTTTTTAAAATCAAAACTATTCAGAGAAGAGAAACTCAACACAGTTTCTGACAGTTAAAAGCCCAGCTTTCGGTGATGTCTTATGAACAATTGCACAATGTTTGGTTATTCAGTGTTCAACTGAGAGACACTTGACCCAGCACAGCAGGGGACCCAGGTCAAGTCCGGGTAGTGAACCTGAACTGCTTTAATCATTAGGTCTGAAGAGCTCAGTGACTTTCAACGTGGCACTGTCATAGGATGCCACATTTCCAACAAGTCAGTCACATTTCTGCCCTTCTAGAGCTGCCCCAGTCGTCTGTAAGTGCTGTTATTGTGAAGTGGAATTGTCTAAGAGCAGCAACGACTCAGCCACGAAGTGGCGGGCCACAAATGCTCACAGAACAGGACCTACGAGTACTGAAGCGCGTAACGTGTAAAACCGTCTGTCCTCTGTTGCAACACTCACTACCGAGTTCCAAACGGCCTCTGGAAGCAACTTCAGCACAAGCACTGTTCGTTGGGAGCTTCATGAAATGGGTTTCCATGGCCGTGCAGCCTCACACAATGTAGTGTGTGTATGTACAGTTGAAGTCGGACGTTTGCATACACCTTAGCCAAATACATTTAAACTCAGATTTTCACAATTCCTGACATTTAATCCTAGTAAAAATTCCCTGTCTTAGGTCAGTTAGCATCACCACTTTATTTTAAGAATGTGAAATGCCAGAATAATAGTAGAGTGATTTTTTTCAGCTTTTATTTCTTTCATCACATTCCCAATGGATCAGAAGTTTACATACACTCAATTAGTATTTGGTAGTATTGCCTTTAAATTGTTTAACTTGGGCCAAATGTTTCGGGTAGCCTTCCACAAGCTTCCCACAATAAGTTGGGTGAATTTTGGCCCATTCCTCCTGACAGAGCTGGTGTAACTGAGTCAGGTTTGTAGGCCTCCTTGCTCGCTCACGCTTTTTTTCAGTTCTGCCCACACATTTTCTATGGGATTGAGGTCAGGGCTTTGTGATGGCCACTCCAATACCTTAAACGTTCTTCTCCTGGCCATTTTGCCACAACTTTGGAAGTATGCTTGGGGTTCTTTGTCCATTTGGAAGACCCATTTGCGACCAGGCTTTAACGACGTCTTGAGATGTTGCTTCAATATATCCATATAATTTTCCTAC
The DNA here is from genome assembly GCF_018296145.1 of Oncorhynchus tshawytscha. Taxonomy (NCBI): domain Eukaryota; kingdom Metazoa; phylum Chordata; class Actinopteri; order Salmoniformes; family Salmonidae; genus Oncorhynchus; species Oncorhynchus tshawytscha. The sequence goes on from NC_056432.1 coordinate 31,554,917, forward strand.
CTCATGTTGCCATCAATTTTGTGAAGTGCACCAGTCCCTCCTGCAGCAAAGCACAACATGATGCTGCCACCCCGTGCTTCATGCTTGGGATGGTGTTCTTCAACTTGCAAGCCTCCCCCTTTTTCCTCCAAACAAAACAATGGTCATTATGGCCAAACAGTTCTATTTTTGTTTCATCGGACCAGAGGACATTTCTCCAAAAAGTACGATCTTTGTCCCCATGTGCAGTTGCAAACCGTAGACTGGCTTTATTATGGCGGTTTTGGAGCTGTGGCTTCTTCCTTGCTGAGGGGCCTTTCAGGTTATGTCAATGTAGGACTCGTTTTACTGTGAATATAGATACTGTTGTACCTGTTTCCACCAGCATCTTCACAAGGTCCTTTGCTGTTGTTCTGGGATTGACTTGCACTTCTCGCACCAAAGTACATTCACCTCTAGGAGACAGAACATGTCTTCTTCCTGAGCGGTATGATGGCTGCGTAGTCCCATGGTGTTTATACTTGCGTACTATTGTTTATTTATATAGATATATCTCTATTGTGTTTTAAATGTGTATATATATATGTTGTCCTGTTGTTGAAGCACTGTGTCGCAAATGAAATCCCAACTCAATATATCCACAGATGCCAAAAGGCCTGGAACAGGATGTCAATATATGACTCTTCTTTAGTTCCCACAAAATACTGGAATTATTCGAAGTTAGGAACTGCTGGCCTGCAGTATTTAGTTGTGACCCGGTTATGGCCAATGTTGCGTTCTCTTCCCACCTCTGGTTTTCATGGTTTGCATGGTTTTGAATGGGTCCTGTTACGAAACCTTTTTTTTTAGATTAGAGAAAGCTGGGATGGGCTGTCAAATTCATTCCATGTAGGGCCTAGTGTCAGCTTTTTTTCTTTTTTTTTTCTCTCCCTTTCATTTAAGACTTAGACCTCCAGGTGAGTGGAGTTCTTTACTAATTAGTGACCTCAATCAATCAAGTACAAGGGCTTTGGCTTTCCTGGAATGTGTTTGTCGGATTGCACACTCAGCAGGTTGGTAATAACCGGATGCATCCAGTTTTCAGGGGAAATGGAAAGAGAGCCTGTGACGCGATCTGCTTTTGGACGCGAATTCCGCTTTTGGGCAACATTGCATCTGAACGACTCCTCGACATTTAATGTATTGGTTGAACAGTGCAGAAGAGATCCTTCCCCCAACCAGAAAGATAGAAACACCGCTCAGGCATTTATTTTACGCATGCTACGCTAGTTTAGTTGGATTGTAGCAACATGCATGTCTAAAATCCTATCATAGCAGCTATTAATCTTTCTTGGAACCTCACATTACCTGGAAGTGTACCACCTTTGTACAGTATCTTTAAAAAAAAACTTTGTCCACAGCTAATTGTTAATGGGAGCACTACCATTGTTGTTTACCCAGGCCTACCTTTACAGATCCACATACAGTTCAGTACACTGCCGAAGGAGGTCCATACACAAGAGACACCAGAGGAGAAAGTAGCTACTGCTGCTTGGCCATCACCACTGTAGGACAGGTATCTGACGTTGTCCTCTTTGCCCTCCCTGTCGCTCTACAGGTGTGGGCATTGCAACAGTCGTGATCTCCTTTGTGCTCTGCACCTACTACAACGTTCTTATGAGCTGGGCACTCTACTACTTCTTCAACTCATTCCGAGCCATCTTCCCCTGGCAGTCCTGCAACAACACCTGGAATGCCGTGGGTAACTGCTCCAGCGGTTTCCCTGGAAACGCCACCCACCTGCAATCAGCCAGTCAGCAGTACTTTGAGTAAGCACTGACCAACTGGGCACAAACTGGTTGAATTGACGTTGTTTCATTGTAATTTGTCAACGTATTGCCATGGAATCTGTTTTAAAATACATTGGATTTTAAAAAGTAATTAACGTTAACTGTTGTTTTGAGGGTAAAATTTAAACCACAGGATTATGTCCTAATGGTAACCCATTTTCAACATTGACAAACCTTTGTATTAAATATGTTGAATTTGTCCCTTTGAAACAACGTCAGATCTTCAAACCTTATATCCACTAGGGCAGCACCTCCTACTGAAGAGTTGATCTACAGCTATTCATTTGGTCTCCCATCCAGGGTTTTAACCCAGCCCAGCCATGCTTATCTTTTATATCTGTCACTGACTACCACCAATGTGCTATTGTGAGAAGGATTATTGAGTGACCTCTTAGCAACAGTGAATACATTTAATTATTATCAGTCATTCCATAAGGGTAGGTTTAACCGAGCAAATGAAATGGAACCATAGTTTATAAGTCATATCAACAATGATACTATTTAAGCCTATATAGCATTTGCAAAGTCATCAGCAGCTATTGTTAAACAAAGAAAAAACAAATATGGCCTACGGTTTCAAGCTTTTCTTGACGTCAAATGTAATCTTCAAGTGAATCATTAATATGATGGATTCACGTCTCAACCAACAGCATAAGTTAAAGAATAGGACTAAATCCAATCGAACTTTATTTAAAGTGCATTTAAAGTTTGATTAGATTTAGTCCTATTCTTAAACTTCAATGTTTTTTGTTGTTGTTGAGATGGAGATGGGAATCCAACAAAGAAATGATTAATTTGTAGACAAACTGGATATTGGTTTGTGTTTGGTTGTCAACACAACCAAATATCAACATTTGAAGGAGATGTATTTTCTGCTTGGATAGTTCCATCTGTGCCACTGACTTAGTCTGTCTTTTTAATTCCAGTTTGTCTATAAATAAATAATTGATATGTTGGATTCATGTCACCATTTCAACCCCCAAAAAATCTAAGTTAAAGAATAGTACTAAATATAACTTTAAATGCACTTTAAATAAAGTTTGATGTAATTTAGTCCTATTCTTTAACTTTGATTATTGTTTGAGATGGAGATATGAATCCAACATATAAATTATCAAATTCCAGTTTGACTATAAATTAATATCACCTTTGCAATACAGTTAATTGCCTATTAACTTTACGTCTCCAACTAAACCAAAATGAAAAGTTAAAGAATAAGATTAAACCAGTGACTGAGAACTTTTCAAGCATTAGATGTTCTTTAAATGTTAACATTTGGATTCATTGTCAACCAAACACAATTCAATCATATTTTTGTAATGCAGTAAATAGTGTAAAGTTAGGGCTATCTTACAAACTAATGTAACAGTAGTTATTCAACCTGAGTAACACATCCATGGCCACATTTTGAGGTTAGCCTAATGTAACTATACATTTATTTTTATGTGATCATAGAAAGCGTGCATGTTCAAGATAGCATGCAAAGATAGCAGAATCTTGAACAGCATTGATTACTTGCACTATGTACTTTGTCATGTGGTTGTGATATTAGATGAAGCACAGTGATAACACTAAGTTATTGTGTTAATTCAAAATATCTGACATTGTATTCCCATTTGATCATTGTTGTTGCTTTTTAATGGTTGAAAGCACAGCCATAACACAGTTAGATGATCACTAAACCAAAAATCAGACATTGTTTTTCCATTGGAATTTGGTTGTACTTTTAGATGGTTGAAAGCACATTGGGAATTCAACAAACTTCTGGCTGTCTTTTTGAGTTGGTTAATAAAGGTTGAAATCTCATTGGGAATCTTAATTTAATGTTGTTTTTTATTGACGTAGTGGTAGGACCTGAAAGTCGCAGACATGGGTAGGGCTCAGGACTCTTGTGGTTATTGTTATAGCTTGTTTTTATCGCAGCGGGTTTGTACTCTCTTTGGGTAATCATATGGTGAGAAAAGTAATGAAAACCCTAAATTGGATGTGAATTGGAGCAGGAGGACAGATTACTGTAAAGTCAGGGATTTTCTGTTATTGAATGATAACAGTATGATAAGCTATGAAGGTTTCTTTAGCTTTGTTTCCCATCCTGACCCTTCCTTCCTCTCTCAGTCACAGGGTTCTGGAGATAACCAATGGTATTGAGGATGCAGGAGGACTACGCTGGGAGCTGTTTGGCATCCTCATCCTGGCCTGGGTCATAGTCTACTTGTGCATCTTCAAAGGCGTCAAATCAACTGGCAAGGTCAGAGTGCATTCTCTTCCCTCACAACAGAAGCTGTTTATTGTTAGTCTTCCTCAGAGTAGTACACTCTTTGAAAAAAGTTGCTATCTAGAACCTAAAAGTGTTATTTGTTTGTTTCCATAGGATAACCCTTGTTGGTTCCATGTAGAACCCTTTTGGGTTCCATATAGAACCCTTTCCACAGAGGGTTCTACATGGAATCCAAAATGGTTCTACCTGGTACCCAAAAGGATTTTACCCGGAACCAAGAAGGGTTCTCCTATTGGGACAGCCGAATAACCTTTTTGGAACCCTTTTTTCTAAGAGTGTAGATTATTTCGTGTTAGTAATTTGTGGTATAGGTTAACTGAAGTGTATAGCTGTTGGTTCATTTGAAATGGTTGCACACACCAGTGATACTCTTAGTCCTTAAATGTATATGTTTAGAACACTCTCTCAGGCTGTCTCGTTAGTGTGGAATCATTACACATGTTTAAGGGTTTTCCATTACCTTGGGTGGCCTACATTGTGGTGGGAGTGGGAGGAGCACTGATGGTTGTCAAATATCATGTTTCTCCTCCTGGAGTTTAGAGGAGACAGAATCTGTTCCACCTCTGTTGTTTCATACATTTTCTTTTACATTTTGATCAAAAATATTAATGTGTTAACTCCAAACTGTCTATTCGATCAACTAACATATAAACTACATGACCAAAAGTATGTGGAACTTCTTATTCCAAAATTAAGGGCATTACTATGGAGTTGGTCCCCCCTTTGCTGCTATAACTGCCTACACTCTTCTGGGAAGGCATTCCATGAGACATTGGAACATTGCTGCAGGGACTTGCTTCCATTCAGAGTCAGCATTCCAATTCATCCCAACGGTGTTCGATTGGGGTTTAGGTCAGGGCTCTGTGCAGGCCAGTCAAGTTCTTCCACACTGCTCTCGACAAGCCATTTCTGGACCTTGCTTGTCATTGCTGAAATAGGAAAGGGCCTTCCCCAAACTGTTGCCACAAAGTTGGAAGCACAGAATCGACTAGAATGTCATTGAATGCAGTAGCATTAAGATTTCCCTTCACTGGAACTAAGGGGCCTAGCATGAACCATGAAAAACAGCCCCCAGACCACTATTCCTCCTCCACCAAACTTTGCAGTTGGCACTATGCATTGGGGCATGTAGCATTCTCCTGGCATCCGCCAAACCCAGATTCGTCAGTCGGACTGCCAGATGGTGAAGCGTGATTCATCACTCCAGAGAACGCCTTTCCACTGCTCCAGAGTCCAATGGTGGCGAGCTTTACACCACTCCAGCCAACGCTTGGCATCGCGCACGGTGATCTTAGGCTTGTGTGCGGCTGCTCTGCCATTGAAACCCATTTCGTGAAGCTCCCGACTAACAGTTTTTGTGCTGACGTTGCTTCCAGAAGCAGTTTGCAACTGGATAGTGAGGGTTGCAACCGAGGACAGACGATTTTTACGCACCTAAGCACTCGCCGGTCCCGTTCTGTGAGCTTGTGTAGCCTACCACTTTGCGGCTGAGTCGTTGTTGCTCCTAGACGTTTCCACTTCACAATAACAGCACTTAAAGTTGACCGGGTCAGCTCTAGCAGGGCAGAAATTTAAGAAACTGATTTGTTGGAAAGGTAGCACCATCATAGGATGCCACGTTGAAAGTTACTGAGCTCTTCAGTAAGGCCATTCTATTGCCAATGTTTGTCTAAAATGTTGTGCAACTGGTGTGCCCGAAATAGCCGAATCCACAAATTTGATGGGGTGTCCACATACTTTTGTGTATATATATATATATATATATATAGTGTAGCTCTGACAGACATTCATATTCCACAAGGCATGCAACTAAAGGTCTCTTCATAGCCCCTAAAGCCAAAATTAATTCAAGGCAAAGCATGGAACTCCTTGCCATCTCAAATCTGAGTAAGCAAGTTGCAAAAGTAGCTTTAAAAAAACAAATAAAACACCACATCACAACACCTCTGACCTAAATAGCTGTAGCATCTCCCTCCCGAGCACAGCTGGTGTTTGGGTTAAAGATAAGATATGCCCTTGGCATCAGGATATCAGGGCCTACTCAGAGAAAGCAATTGTAAGCAAAGCCTCAGAGTAAGGGCGTCCTGCTCCATATTATCAGATTACTGATGTTAGTCAGTAGAGCAAAGTTTTAATGAAGTGTATTCTTATTTTGTGTGTGACTGGTGGGTTCTGCTGGGTGTGAGTGTGGTGCGGGGGTTGAAAATGGAAATGCAAAACACGTTTATGAGAACTGGAGGAAACTCCATAAGATAACCGGAGGAAACTCCATAAGATAACCGGAGGAAACTCCATAACATAACCAGAGGAAACTCCATATCGAGGAGACTTTATTCATTTTATGAAGAAATCCAAAGGCTAAGCACTATACCGTAGCTACCTCTTTACGGGCAGTAGACTGAAAACCATTACACTTTACCTCAATGAACCCTTTATGGGTGGTAGACTGTAGCACAGTAAATGTTTCGTTCATGTCTATGCACAAGACAGGGCGAAGGACGTGAGTGAACCCCATCTGATGATATGATGACTCTGGTCAATTTATTGAACGGAGTGGAGTGATGGATCTCTAAAAAGGGAACTTATGTAGCTAAAGAGAAGGATTCAATTGAAAGTTAAGCTGCAGAAAACTCTAACACGGTTGCTGAGGTGAAGGATTAGATTTGTTTTATTTATTTTTTTATTTCACCTTTATTTAACCAGGTAGGCTAGTTGAGAACAAGTTCTCATTTGCAACTGTGACCTGGCCAAGATAAAGCATAGCAGTGTGAACAGACAACACAGAGTTACACATGGAGTAAACAATTAACAAGTCAATAACACAGTAGAAAACAAAGGGGAGTCTATAAACATAGTGTGCAAAAGGCATGAGGAGGTAGGCGAATAATTACAATTTTGCAGATTAATAACACTGGAGTGATAAATGATCAGATGGTCATGTACAGGTAGAGATATTGGTGTGCAAAAGAGCAGAAAGTAAATAAATAAAAACAGTATGGGGATGAGGTAGGTAAAAATGGGTGGGCTATTTACCGATAGACTATGTACAGCTGCAGCGATCGGTTAACTGCTCAGATAGCAGATGTTTGAAGTTGGTGAGGGAGATAAAAGTCTCCAACTTCAGCGATTTTTGCAATTCGTTCCAGTCACGGGCAGCAGAGAACTGGAACGAAAGGTGACCAAATGAGGTGTTGGCTTTAGGGATGATCAGTGAGATACACCTGCTGGAGCGCGTGCTACGGATGGGTGTTGCCATTGTGACCAGTGAACTGAGATAAGGCGGAGCTTTACCTAGCATGGACTTGTAGATGACCTGGAGCCAGTGGGTCTGGCGACGAATATGTAGCGAGGGCCAGCCGACTAGAGCATACAAGTCGCAGTGGTGGGTGGTATAAGGTGCTTTAGTGACAAAACGGATGGCACTGTGATAAACTGCATCCAGTTTGCTGAGTAGAGTGTTGGAAGCAATTTTGTAGATGACATCGTCGAGGATCGGTAGGATAGTCAGTTTTACTAGGGTAAGTTTGGTGGCGTGAGTGAAGGAGGCTTTGTTGCGGAATAGAAAGCCGATTCTTGATTTGATTTTTGATTTGATTTTTGGAGATGTTTGATATGAGTCTGGAAGGAGAGTTTACAGTCTAGCCAGACACCTAGGTACTTATAGATGTCCACATATTCAAGGTCGGAACCATCCAGGGTGGTGATGCTGGTCAGGCGTGCGGGTGCAGGCAGCGAACGGTTGAAAAGCATGCATTTGGTTTTACTAGCTTTTAAGAGCAGTTGGAGGCCACGGAAGGAGTGTTGTATGGCATTGAAGCTCGTTTGGAGGTTAGATAGCACAGTGTCCAAGGACGGGCCGGAAGTATATAGAATGGTGTCGTCTGCGTAGAGGTGGATCAGGGAATCGCCCGCAGCAAGAGCAACATCATTGATATATACAGAGAAAAGAGTCGGCCCGAGGATTGAACCCTGTGACACCCCCATAGAGACTGCCAGAGGACCGGACAGCATGCCCTCCGATTTGACACACTGAACTCTGTCTGCAAAGTAATTGGTGAACCAGGCAAGGCAGTCATCCGAAAAACCGAGGCTACTGAGTCTGCCGATAAGAATATGGTGATTGAAGCCTTAGGGGGGAGGAAACTCCACCTGTTGCTCGTTTATGAACTGAATGGAACGGTTGCTAGGGTGAAAACTGTGGTTAAAGCCTTAGCTGGAGGAATTAGTATATTTGACATTGTTGTTTTATTACTCCTGTACAAGAAGACCTAAATAGTCGTCAGTGACATTCATAGCCACGGGAAGTAGGAGTGCTGAGGGTGCTGCAGCACCCCCTGATAAATCAGAATTGATATATTTAGTATTTATTTTTTCCACAAATTGAGTGCACTGGGGCTTTATTATTCCGGTATGATAAGGCAATAATAGTCGTAAGTAGCACATGGAGAATAAATTATCTATTACCTGTATATTAATGTTATGTATTGTCATTTTATGTAGTTCTGTCCTTCAGCTGTAATTCTCTATTAATGTTTTGTATTTTGTCATGTTATATGTTTTGTGTGGAGCCCAGGAAGAGTAGCTGCAGCTTGGTTGTAGCTAATGTGCATCCTAATAAAATAAGAAATAAATACAATGCATTTAATCTAATATTATACTTAATGAATATTTTTTCTTCTCACTCTCTGTGCTTTAGGTTGTTTATTTCACAGCCACGTTCCCATACTTTATTCTGTTCGCCTTGCTCATCAACAATGTCCAGCTTCCCGGGGCCAAGGATGGGATGCTCTACTTCCTGAAGCCTAAGTGGAGCAAGCTGCTTGAAGTTCAGGTCTGACATACTGTAGGAGAGGATCAATGAGGATTAAGGGGTGGTTTCCCGGACACACATTAATTAAGCCTACTACACAAAAAGTGCTATCTAGAACCTAAAAGGGTTCTTCGGCTGTCCCCATAGGAGAACCTTTTTATGTTCCATGTCAAAACCTCTGTGGAAACAAAAAGGGTTCTTCGGCTGTCCCCATAGGAGAACCTATTTATGTTCCATGTCAAAACCTCTGTGGAAACAAAAAGGGTTCTTCAAAGGGTTCTCCTATGGGGACAGCTGAAGAACCCTTTTAGGTTCTAGATAGCACTTTTTTTTCTAAGACAACATTGTCTTGGACAACATTGAACAATTATTTTAGTCCAGGATTAGGCTTAATCTGTTACTGGGAAACCACCTAGAAGTGTATGTGTTCTTGTTTTACAGTATGAGTAAAGAAATTGTGTCCCTCTCTCACCTTTATCCACTCACCTCTGCCGTTCTGCAGGTGTGGGTTAACGCTGCAGCCCAGGTATTCAACTCCATTGGAATTGGATTTGGCTCCATGATCTCCATGGCCAGTTACAACAAGTTCAACAATAACATCCTTAGGTTAGACATGCAGTCTCCTATACCAACCACTACAGTACCACTTTGTCTTTACCATGATTGTCTGCAGATCCACAGTGTAATTCTATAGTTAAAAAATAATAACTGCCTCTCAGTAGTGGTGCGTGGGTAAAATCACTGGGGAAGCCAATTTTAGGAATAAAAGCCATATTACAACCTATGTGTTTTGATAATTGCGTTGTTTGCTCTATAACATGTTAGTTCATATGCCTTGACAATGTGATATTTTGGCCGAGGCCGAAACAATAAGAAGACACATTGGCAGAATAAATTTAACCACACCTTTGTTTCATCACAAAACCGGAGAGCAACATCTGTACCGGTGAAGTCCACAAAACATATTGCAAACAGTTACATAACCTACAACATGGTCAATCAACTTAATGTTTCTGACATTTTTGGACTACTAAACAACTATTGATTTAGAACATTGGAGAGCTACCGCAAGTCACAAAGAAAACAGGAGCGGCCTCCACTATTCCAGCACCATTTCAATATCATTAAATCACCTATGCTTAGTCTAATAAATACAGTGACAACTAAAAGATTCCAAAAAAGATTTAGTCCATTCAACGTAAGCTAAATATCATGTGGCTGTCCATGGTACTGATTTGTGTGTGTGTGTGTGTGCATGCGTAAGTAGAAAAAACATGTTGACTCAACCTACTTGTAGAGAAACGCCAATGCCATCCTCCTCTCTCATGTTGCTGAAACGTTTTTTTGACGCTGTCATACAGTACACACTTTTAGTTTGTGTTTTCCTAAGGTACCTGGCTAAAATACTTGCTAGTTAACATTAGCCTACTACATCTAGCTACATATTGAACTTCCATCCTCTCAAGCCAGAGGCACAATGTATGAATTTATGGTTGGATCAGAATCATTGTTATAATTATTGGCCAGTACGGAGAATTACGTAATTAAAACCACAAGTCCAAATCTCCGTTCATGGCTAATTTAGTAAAAGGACAATTTTACCTAGCTAGCTAGCCACCAGAGGACAACAACACAACGTAAAGCATCAATTAATTTTTTTTTTTTTGTCAAATTACATTTGGCGCGAAGCCAAATCCTTCCCTTGATACTTTTTTTTTTGTGCACCAGGACTATTCACAGTTGATCTCACTTAGTTTGGCTCAACGCTGAATGGCTATTGTATAAAGAAAAATATCAACGGAAACGGAGGCCAAATGCTCGCTGGCTTCCCTTGAATTCAATGCTATGGCGGCATCAATATCATACGAATTTTGACCAGATGGCATCAGAAAGATGCGCTACACATACAGAGACCGAGGGAAGCTGTTTCGCTCGCTCGGATGCTTTCTCCGGTGAGATACATTCAGCCTCTTGTGAATTGAGAGAAAATGATGAAACACAGAGACGAAATATACATTTATTTTATTTTTCATTAAAAAAAAGTCAATTTTTGGGGGAAGCCTGATTTTCCCTTGGCAACCACGAAGACGTCCCACTGCTGCCTCTCATGGTGACTAAGAGTAGTTAACTGTGTCTTCTCAATAAGTCCCACCATATTTTGTACATCCACAGATCCGTTAATACATTCCCGAATTGTGACCTTAAAAATGTGCCATTGTACACTGTAGTGCTGTTTCCCATGATTGGTATCAATAAAAAATGTAAACACAAAAGATCCCTGTGTGAGCATGTGATGTTATCAATGTCTAAAACCCCTCCATACATTCTTCTAAGGGAGGCACTGCTGCTCCTCCTTTTAAAGTCATATCTAGTTCAAATCAGTGTTATTCTATCTTAGTTCTGTGAGAATAGCTAAATAGACGTAGCATGTGCGATGAGGATGTTGTTTTGCAGACTAAAATGGTATTTCAGAAGTGAGAACACTATTAGCTTTGACGAAGGCGTAAAGCCTCAGTGGAACTGGTTGTTACACAAGTGCTTGGTTACTCCTCAGAAGCAACCAACCATGTTGCTTGTCCCTGGCCAGTTACTGTAGTTACTCACCACAGACTGTTCTTCAAACCAAACGGCTAGTTTTAGCCCTCAGAGCTAAGTGTTCTCCTTAGAGATCCACTTGACTCTGAGAAATCCCATCAGTCTGACTGTTGTGTTTGTTTTCTTGTCCTCCCATAGGGACACATTGATTGTCTCTTTAGCTAACTCGGCCACCAGTATCCTGGCTGGCTTTGTGATATTCTCAGCAATCGGCTACATGGCTCATGTCCACAACCTCCCAGTGGACAACATCGCCACAGATGGTAAGTACTTCCTGTTTAAGTGGGACTTCTTTGATTGCTGTTCATCCATCTACTTCAGTGGAGGCTCCTCAGAGGAGGAAGGGGAGGACCGTACTCCACAGTGAATTTCATTAAAAAAATATATTTTTAAAACATTTTTAAAAGTTATCCTTTTTAGATAAAACTGTACTAAATATAATCACGTCACCAAATAATTGACTAAAACACACTATTTTGCAAATAAGGTTGACAGTAGCCTCCACAGCACTCTGTAGGGTAGCACCATGGTGTAGCCAGAGGACAGCTAGCTTCCATCCTCTGGGTACATTGACTTCAATACAAAACCTAAGAGGCTCATGGTTCTCACCCCCTTCCATAGACTTGCACAGTAATTATGACAACCTCCAGAGGACATTCTCCAACCTATCAGAGCTCTTGCAGCATGAACTGACATGTTGTCCACCCAATCAAAGGATCAGAGAATTAATCTAGTACTGAAAGCATACATTACAGCTAGCACTGCAGTGCAGTGCATAAAATGTGGTGTGTATTTGACTCAAAGAGAGAGCAAGACAATAGTAGAACATTCATAGGCTAGGTTGTAGCATCCTCATGATGGGTATAGGGAAAATGTTTGTATCATGTGGTAGCCTAAACCTATCGTTGTTACATTGAACTGGGTTAATGGAATATGAATGGCAATCATCCAAATGCTGTAATAGAAATAAAGCCATGCTTATTAAAAAAAAGTCCTCCCTCATGTAAAACTGCACTGACTGCCACTGATCAACTTATAATACTTTTATTTCCAGAGTAGCTATTAAATGTCTAATTGATGGGTTATCTCCTAAAACTTCCTCTCATGGTCCAGGGCATCATGATTCATCACATTTATTTCAGCACTAAGTTTGTAAATACCTTGAATAGTGTTAATTTGTAATAGTCAATAGGTATTGATTGACCAAACAACTCCTCCCATCATTGACAGATGTTTAGTGGGTATGTATGGAAGGAGGTCAAACATGACCCATGTCACTTTTAAGTATACATATATTGTGAACTCCTGGGAATGATACCCATAGAAGTCAAATTGAGTTCAGAACCAACACCATCCGTTCACCTACTCTGCGTCTCACAAAGACAGGTTGGAAACAAAAATGTCACATTTGGACTCATCAGACTAAAGGACAGAATTCCACTGGTCTAAAGTACATTGTTTCTTGGCCCAAGAAAGTCTCTTCTTCTTATTGGTGTTCTTTAGTAGTGTTTTTTTGCAGCAATTCGACCAAGAAGGCCTGATTCAAGTCTCCTCTGAATAGTTGATGTTGAGATGTCTGTTACTTGAACTCTGAAGCATTTATTTGGGCTGCAATTTCTGAGGCTGGTAACTCTAATGAACTTATCCTCTGCAGCAGAGGTAACTCTGGGTCTTCCTTTCCTGTGGCGGTCCTCATGAGAGTCAGTTTCATCATAGTGCTTGATGGTTTTTGCGACTGCACTTGAAGAAACTTCAACATTTCCAAATTGACTGTCTTAAAGTAACAATGGACTGTCGTTTCACTTTGCTTATTTGAGCTATTCTTGCCATAATATGGACTTGGACTTTTACCAAATAGGGCTATCTTCTGTATACCACCCCTACCTTGTCACAACACAACTGATTGGCTCAAACGCATTAAGAAGGAAAGAAATTCCACAAATGAACTTTTAACAAGGCACACCTGTTAACTGAAATGCGTTCCAGGTGACTACCTCATGAAGCCAATTGAGAGATTGCCAAGTGTGCAAAGCTGTCATCAAAGCAAAGGGTGGCTATTTGAAGACTCTAAAATATAAAATATAATTTCATTTAACACTTTTATGGTTACTACATGATATATTGACTACAATATGTGTTATCAAATAGTTTTGACGTCTTCACTATTATTCTACAATGTAGAAAATAGTAAAAATAAAGAAAAACCCTTGAATGAGTAGGTGTTCTAAAACTTTTGACCGGTAGAGAGTGTGTATATATATATATATATATGTGTGTAGAGAGTGTGTGTATGTATATATATATATATATATATATATATATATATATATTTTTACACACACAATACTCCATAAAGACAAAGCCAAATCAAATTGACGGTGCCATGCTGAAAGTATCTGTTTATTAAAAATAAAACATTTACCTAAGTATTCAGACCCTTTACTCATGACTTTGTTGTCAGCGATTACTACCTTGAGTCTTCTTGGGTATGACGCCAAAAGCTTGGCACACCTGTACTTGGGGAGTTTGTCCAATTCTTCTCTGCAGATCCTCTCAAGCTCTGTCAGGTTGGATGGGGAGTGTAGCTGCACAGACATTTTCATGTCTCTCCAGCGATCAGGTTCAAGTCCGGGCTCTGGCTGGGCCACTCAAGGACATTCAGAGACTTGTCCTGAAGCCACCACTGCATTGTCTTGGCTGTGTTCTTACGGTCGTTGTCCTGTTAGAAGGTGAACCTTCACCCCAGTCTGAGGTCCTGAGCACTCTGGAGCAGGTTTTCATCAAGGATCTCTCTGTACTTTGCACCGTTCATCTTTCTCAGTCTTTCCTAGTCTCCCAGTCCCTGTCGCTGAAAAACATCACCACAGTATTGAGCTGTCACCACCATGCTTCACCGTAGGTGTGGGTTCAGGTTTCCTCCAGGCGTGAACCTTGGCATTCAGGCCAAAGAGTTCAATCTTGGTTTCATCAAACCAGAGAATCTTGTAGAGAATCTTATTTCTCATGGTCTTAGAGTCTTTAGGTGCCTTTTGGCAAACAAGCAGGCTGTCATGGCTTCCGTCTGCCTACTCTACCATAAAGGCCTGATTTGTGGAGTGCTGCAAAGATTGTTGTCTTTCTGGAAGGTTCTCCCATCTTCACAGAGGAACTCTGGAGCTCTGTCAGAGTGGTCACCACCCTGACCAAGGCCCTTCTCCCCCGATTGCTCAGTTTTGGGCCAGGCGGCCAGCTCTAGGAAGAATCTTGGTGGTTCCAAACTGACATGCATTTTCAACTGTGGGATATTAAATAGAGAGGTGTGTGCCTTTCCAAATGATGTCCAATCAATTGAATTTACCACAGGTGGAGTCCAATCAAGTTGTAGAAACATCTCAAGGAGGATAAATTGAAACAGGATGCACCTGAGCTCAATTTAGAGTCTCATAACAAAGGGTCTGAATACTTATGTAAATAATTTATTTCTGTTATTTTCAATCAATTTGCAAACATTTCTAAAAATCTGTTTTCACTTTGTCATTATGGGGTATTGTGTGTAGGTTGAGGACATGTTTTTATATAATACATTTTTAGAATAAGGCTGTAACGTAATAAAGTGAAGGTGTCTGAATATTTTCCGAATTCACTGTAGATAGATCTATCTAATTGAAATGAATGGTGAATTAAACTTGGGTTATCTTAAGGTGAACTTCAGGTGAAACAGCAAAACGTGTAATTGTTCACACGGTGAATTAGGACCTTTTGGAGAAAGTAAAGTAGGGATTAACCAGTGTGCCTGCCAGGCACTGCTTATGAGCACCTGCTCAGGCTTGGCTCAGTCCCACATATGGTCTCAGATACCGGCTTTGAAACACACAATTGTCTCACTGCTGACTGACAATTCTACACCGACTGACATCTGGTGTATGGAAATTCAAGAGCTTGGGACTCTTTAAGGTTCTATTTGCAAAAAGAGGATTTTGAGATAATTGGCTTTAAAGTTCCAAACCCTCACTAGTTTGAGTGATGTCAGCCATTTTTGATCATGTATTCGTTTGAACGTAACAACATAAATTGGGCTATTTAGAGTACTAAATAGGTAAAGAACATTGAATAGAACAAGGCTATGTCAACAACTAAATTTTGACAAAAATGCAGAGAACCTTAGTCCCTAGCTCTCAAATTATTGACTAGATAGTTTGTTCTGTGACTGTGAAGTAATGGATGTATACAGTCAGGTGATTGTGAGGTGTTCAGGACGTTCTATATGATCTGGCTCGGTTTCATTCCCTTCATGATTGTATGAAGAGCACTTCTGTGCTCTAATGTTTTTTGTTAGGTCAAGTTACGGATGTCGTCAACTGCATGAATTATTGAAGTGTTTTGAAGGTGGAAAAGGTGACCCATGTACCTTGTTTTATTATTGAATGCTTTGACTTCCTTGTTTAAGTTGAGAATAACCACTGGTGTCATTTATCTCTAAAATGTTCTCAACAAAGTACCATTCTATGGTATGTTTGTGTTTTCGTGCCACAGGTCCTGGCTTGGTGTTTGTGGTGTATCCAGAGGTCTTCTCCACTATGCCTCTGCCACAGTTGTGGGCTCCTCTGTTCTTCTTCATGCTTCTGTGCCTGGGACTGGACAGCCAGGTTAGACACAACATTTTAGCTCATGAACAATTACAATACCTTTTTAAAATTTTGATTCATGGTAGGAGAGAGCGAGACAGAGGAGGGAAGAAAGGAAGTGTAGAAATGCCTGACCAGGGAATTTAACCCTGACCGCGCATGTACTCTGGAGTTGGCAGTGTTACCACTCAACCAAATTCTGGTACAGGCGGTGCTTGTGCAGTTTTTATTTATTTTTTAATAGCAAATAGAGAACAGGAACCAATTCTACCTCTAAACTGAGTGAGAGCGCGATCAACATTTGCTGTATTTACATCACACTACCCAAAAACAGTCCCCAGTCTCAAACCCAGATCTCCGTGTAAATGTCCACTGTGCTGTACTGTGCCCTGCAGTTTGCCATGGTGGAGGTGGCGGTGACGTCCATAATAGATGGCTTCGGCCCTAAGGTGCTGCGTGTCCTGAAGAGACAGGAGGTCATCGTTCTGGCCGTCTGTGTTATGGGCTTCCTTCTAGGCATTCCTCACATCACTAAGGTAAGGTAATCCTGTCAGATATAATTACTATTCATGGGGTAATCCCCACCCCTCCTCCTCTCTCTTTCTGTGACGTAGACTGTATGAACATGATTGGACCTGTTAACAGTGCCTTCGGGAAGTATTCAGACCCCTTGACTTTTTCCACATTTTGCTACTTTACAGCCTTATTTTAAAATGGATTAAATGACCCACCCCCCTCATCAATCTGCACACAAGACCCCATAATGACAAAGCAAAAATAGGTTTTTAGAAATGTTTGCAAATGTATTACAAATAAAAAACTATCACATTTACATAAGTATTTTGTTGAAGCATCTTTGGCAGCGATTACATCCTCAAGTCTTCTTCGGTATAATGCTGCAAGCTTGGCACACCTATATTTGGGTAGATTCTCCTATTCATCTCTGCAGATCCTCTCAAGCTCTCCGGTTGGAAGGGAAGCGCCACTGCACAGATATTTTCAGGTCTCTCCAGAGATGTTCCATTGGGTTCAAGTCCGGGCTCTGGCTGGGCCACTCAAGGACATTCAGAGACTTGTCCTGAAGCGACTCCTGCGTTGGCTGTGCACATAGGGTTGTTGTCCTGTTGGAAGGTGAACCTTCGCCCCAATCTGACGCCCTGAGCAGGTTTTCATTAAGGATCAAATCAAATCAAATGTATTTATATAGCCCTTCGTACATCAGCTGATATCTCAAAGTGCTGTACAGAAACCCAGCCTAAAACCCCAAACAGCAAGCAATGCAGGTGTAGAAGCACGGTGGCTAGGAAAAACTCCCTAGAAAGGCCAAAACCTAGGAAGAAACCTAGAGAGGAACCAGGCTATGTGGGGTGGCCAGTCCTCTTCTGGCTGTGCCAGGTGGAGATTATAACAGAACATGGGCAAGATGTTCAAATGTTCATAAATGACCAGCATGGTCGAATAATAATAAGGCAGAACAGTTGAAACTGGAGCAGCAGCACAGCCAGGTGGACTGGGGACAGCAAGGAGTCATCATGTCAGGTAGTCCTGGGACATGGTCCTAGGGCTCAGGTCCTCCGAGAGAGAGAAAGAAAGAGAGAAGGAGAGAATTAGAGAATGCACACTTAGATTCACACAGGACACCGAATAGGACAGGAGAAGTACTCCAGATATAACAAACTGACCCTAGCCCCCCGACACAAACTACTGCAGCATAAATACTGGAGGCTGAGACAGGAGGGGTCAGGAGACCTCAGGATCTCTCTGTACTTTGCTTTGTTCATCTTTCCCTCGATCCTGACTAGTCTCCCAGTCCCTGCCGCTGAAAAACATCCCCACAGCATGAGGCTGCCACCACCATGCTTCACCGTAGGGATGGTGCCAGGTTTCCTCCAAACGTGACGCTTTGCATTCAGGCCAAAGAGTTCAAACTTGGCTTCATCAGACCAGAGAATCTTGTTTCTCATGGTCTGAGAGTCTTTAGGTGGCTTTTGGCAAACTCCAAGTGGGCCGACATGTGCCTTTTACTGAGGAGTAGTTTCCGTCTGGCCACTCTACCATAAAGGCCTGATTGGTGGAGTGCTGCAGAGATGTTTGTCCTTTTGGAAGGTTCTCCCATCTTCACAGAGGAACTCTGAAGCTCTGTCAGAGTGACCACCGGGTTCTTGGTCACCTCCCTGACCAAGGCCCTTCTCCCCTGATTGCTCAGTTTGGCCGAGCGGCCAGCACTAGGAAGAGTCTTGGGGGTTCCAAACTTCTTCCATTTAAGAATGATGGGAGGCCACTTTGTTCTTGGGACCCTTCCCCGGATCTGTGCCTCAACACAATCCTGTCTCTGAGCTCTACAGACAATTCCTTCGACCTCATTGCTTGGTTTTTGCTCTGACGTGCACTGTCAACTGTGGGATCTTTATATAGACAGGTCAAATCATGCCCAATCAATTGAATTTACCACAGGTGGACTCCAATCAAGTTGTAGGAACATCTCAAGGATGATCAATGAAAACAGGATGCAAACCTTAGTAAACATTTGGAAAAAATTGTGTTTGACCAGATACAATGCTATTTCACAGTAAACAAATTGACAACAGAATTTCAGCATGCTATAGGGAAGGACACTCAACAAGCACAGCAATTACACAAATGACTGATGATAAAATTATTGGGGGCTTGTTAGACTTCAGTGCAGCTTTTGACATTATCGATCATAGTCTGCTGCTGTAAAAACGTATGTGTTATGGCTTTACACCCCTTGCTATAATGTGGATAATGAGTTACTTGTCTAACAGAACACACAGGGTGTTCTTGAATGGAAGCCTCTCAGATATAATCCAGTTAGAATCAGGAATTCCCCAGGGTAGCTGTTTAGGCCCCTTGCTTTTTTCAATTTTTACTAACGGCATGCCACTGACACTGGCTTTACTCAAAGTATGTATGCGGATGACTCAACACTATACACGTCAGCTACTACAGCGACTGAAATGACTGCAACACTCAACAAAGAGCTGCAGTTAGTTTCAGAGTGGGTGGCAAGGAATAAGTTATCCCTAAATATTTCTAAAACTAAAAGCATTGTATTTAGAGCAAAACACTCACTAAACCCTAAACCTCAACTAAATCTTGTAATAAATAATGTGGAAAATGAGCAAGTTGAGATGGCTTAACTGCTTGGAGTAACCCTAGATTGTTAACTATCATGGTCAAAACATATTAATGCAGTAGTAGCTAAGATGGGGAGAAGTCTGTCTATAAAGCGATGCTCTACCTTCTTAACACTATCAACACGGCAGGTTCTACAGGCCCTGGTTTTGTCGCACCTTGACTACTATTCAGTCATGTGGTCAGGTGCCACTTTTTTGGCTCAGATTGGCAATTGGCCCAGAACAGGGCAGCACAGCTGGCCCTTGGATGTACACAGAGAGCTAATATTAATAATATGCATGTCAATGTCTCCTGGCTGAAAGTGGAGGAGAGATTGACTTCATCACTACTTTTATTTATGAGAGGTATTGACATGTTGAATGCACTGAGCTGTCTGTCTAAACAACTGGCACACAGCTTGGACACCCATGCATACCCCACAAGACATGTCACGAGGTCTCTTCACAGTTCCCAAGTCCAGAACAGACTATGGAGGCACACAGTACTACATAGAGCCATGACTACATGGAACTCTATTCCACATCAAGAAACTGACGCAAACAGCAAAATAAGATTTAAAAAAACAGATTAAAAAAACACCTTATGGAACAGCGGGGACTGTGAAGTAACGCTGGCGCACACACACACACACACACACACACACACACACACACACACACACACACACACACACAAACAATAACATACGCACTATACATACACATGGATTTAGTACTGAAGATATGTGGTAGTGGTGGAGTAGGGGCCTTTGGGCACACGGTGTGTTGTGAAATCTGTGAATGTATTGTAATGTTTTTAAAAATGGTATAAATTGCCTTAATTTTGCTGGAACCCAGGAGGAGTTGCTGCTGCTTTGGCAGCAGCTAATGGGGATCCATAATAAATACAAATACAAATACCTGAGCTCAATTTCAGGTCTTATAGCAAAGGGTCTGAATACTTAATAAACAGAAATACCTTATTTACTTATGTTTCATACATTTGCAAAAATGTCTAAAAATCTGTTTTCGCGTTGTCATTATGGGGTATTGTGTCTAGATTGCTGAGGAAATGTTTTTATTTAATCCATTTTAGAATAAGGCTGTAATGTAACAAAGTGTGGAAAAAGTCAAGGGGTCTGAATAATTTCCGAAGGCACTGTATTTAGGTTTTTATCCGTACACGACTAAAACGACTCTGTCTCCACAGGGGGGCATGTATGTGTTCCAGCTGATGGACCACTACACTGCTGTGGTGTCGCTCATGTTCCTGTCCTTCTTTGAAGTCATCGCTGTCTGCTGGGTTTTCGGTAATACCCAGCCCCTTCTCTACCCTTATTGATGACATTCAACAGCCTCGAAAGGATTTTGGTCTTACAGTATTTGATTACACGTAACATCCTGATTAAGAGTTAGATATTACAGGACTTTATTTATACAAGAAAAATACACTATATATACAAAGGTATGTGGATACCCCTTCAAATGTGTGGATTCTGCTATTTCAGCCACACCTGTTGCTGACCGGTGTATCAAATATTGGCAGTAGAATGGCCTTATTGAAGAGCTCAGTGACTTTCAATGTGGTACCATCATAGGATGCCAACTTTCCAACAAGTCAGTTCGTCAACGTCTCAGCCACGAAATGGGAAAACACACATGCTCACAGAACTAGACCGCCGAGTGCTGAAGTGCGTAAAAACCGTCTGTCTTCGGTTGCGACACTCACTACCGAGTTCCAAACTGCCTCTGTAAGCAACGTTAGCACAAGAACTGTTCGTTGGGAGCTTCATGAAATGGGTTTCCATGGCCGAGCAGCCGCACACAAGCCTAAGATCACCATACGCAATGCCAAGTGTTGGAGCAGTGGATACGCATTCTCTGGAGAGATGAATCACGCTTCACCATCTGGCAGGCCGATGGATGAATCCGGGTTTGACGGATGCCAGGAGAATGCTACCTGCCCCAATGCATAGTGCCAACGGTAAAGTTTGGTGGAGGAGGAATAATGGTCTGGGCTGTCTTTCATGGTTCGGGCATGGCCCCTTAGTTCCAGTGAAGGGAAATCTTAACGCTACAGCATACAATGACATTCTAGACAATTCCGTGCTTCCAATTTTGTGGTAACAGTTTGGGGAAGGCCCTTTCCTGTTTCAGCATGACAATACCCCCGTGCAAAAAGTGAGGTCCATAAAAAAAGGTTTGTCGAGATCAGTGTAGAAGAACTTGACCTGCCTGCACAGGGCCCTGACCTCAACTCCATCGAACACCTTTGGGATGAATTGGAATGCCGATTGCAAGCAAGGCCGAATCGCCCGACATCAGTGCCCGACCTCACTAATGGTCTTGTGACTGAATGGAAGCAAGTAGCAATGTTCCAACAACTAGTGGAAAGCCTTCCCAGAAGAGTGTAAGCTGTTATAGCAGCAAAGGGGATACCCATATTAATGCCCATGATTTTGGAATGAGATGTTCAACAAGCATGTGTCCACATACACTTTGCTCTATATACAGTATGTACTGTATGTCTCGAAGTTAATTTAAGTATTTAATGCAATGTGTTTTTACAGGACTGCGTCGGATGACCATCATGATCAAGAGAATGTTGGGAAAGGCTCCCAACATCTATTTCCGCTCCTGCTGGATGGTCTTCTCCCCTGTGCTGGTCCTGGTGAGTGCTTTGGCTGGCTTATGATGAGGAGGAGTACAATTAGCATAATTATGATGGTGATGAGGATTTAATGTATTTTCTATTTGTGGTGTTTTACTTTTTGTAGTCGTTATAGTAGTGATTGTCATAAGGCTTAGAGGTTTCATCCAAGTCTAACCTGCTCCATGTGAGTTAAAGTGAGATTGTTTGCCTCTCCTATCCTCCCCTTGCAGTGCATTCTGATCTCCAGCATCATCCAGTACACGCCAGCTCGCTATGGGAAGTCATACACATACCCTGTCTGGGCAGAGGTGGTGGGCTGGGGAATCTCCCTGGTCTCCATCGTGTGGATCCCACTGGGAGCCCTGCAAGAGATCTGCAGAAATAAGGGCTCACTGCTGCAGGTGAGCATTCTTTCAGTAAACCAAAACAAACACACATACTGATACTTACATAAATATAGCTCACAGATACTGTTGTAGCATCATGCATACATACTCTGCTTATATACTAGTATGTATGTATGTATGTATGTATGTATGTATGTATAATACAAATTGTATTCGTATTAGAATTGTATTCGTATTATATATACATGCATTGTATTCGTATTATACATACATGCATTGTATTCGTATTATACATACATGCATTGTATTCGTATTACACACAAACACCCCATCCTGGTCTCAGACCATTTCTTATTATTCTGTACGAAAATCCGAGACACACCATTTAGTATGATATATTACGTTTCGTATGGTATGTATTAATTTGTCGATGTCCAAAGCTCATTTCGTATAATATGTTACAAATTACAATTCGTATTATATGTTACAAATTTGCAAAACGGACAATATGTTACAAACCAAGACAGTTGTGAAGAGGGCACAACAAAACCTTTCCCCCTCGGGAGACTGAAAAGATTTGGCATGGGTCCCCAGATCCTCAAAAGGTTCCACAGCTGCACCATCGAGAGCATCCTGACCGGTTGCATCACCGCCTGGTATGGCAACTGCTCGCCATCTGACTGTAAGGCACTACAGAGGGTAGAGCGAACGGCCCAGTACATCACTGGGGCCAAGCTTCCTGCCATCCAGGACCTATATAATAGGCGGTGTCAGAGGAAAGCCCATGAAATTGTCAGAGACTCCAGTCACCCAAGTTATAGACTGTTTTCTCTGCTACCGCACGGCAAGCGCACGGCAAGTGGTACCGGTACAAATGACCTCAACTAACCTGTACCACCGCACACTGACTCGGTACCGGTGCCCCCGGTATATAGCCTCGTTATTCTTATTGTGTTACTTTTTATTATTACTTTTTATTTTAGTCTACTTGGTAAATATTTTCTTAACTCTTCTTGAACTGCACTGTTGGTTAAGGGCTTATAAGTAAGCATTTCACGGTAAAGTCGACACTTGTATTCGGCGCATGTGACAAATAAAGTTTGATTTGAAATTCAAGCTAGGTGGCTAACGTAGCTAGCTGGCTAAAGTTAGCTAGGCTAGGGGTAGGTTTAAGTTTAGGAGTTAGGATAAAAGGTAGGGGTTAGGGTTAGCTAACATGCTAATCAGTTGAAAAGTCCCAAATTATCCAAAATGCTAAAGTTGTCCATGATGAAACTCGAACTTGCAACCTTTGGGTTGCTAGATGTTTGCATTATTTGCCAACCTGTCCTCCCAATTAACCACACTACTTTAGTTTTTGCATTAAGTAACCATCTGTCTAATGTAACCATGCCAAGCATAACATATCATACTCATTTGAATGCCCTGGATTTACTATTTCTATGTTACGTTTAGTATACGAGACCAGACTGCGCACACACACTGTACTGATACTGTACGTTTTATCCCACATGACAGTCATATGAATAACAAAAGTGCAGTCCGGGCATCAGCAGACACCATAAGAAATTAAATTATTTATGTGATTCTTAACCTGTTCTTCTATATGTTCTATGTGCCCCCAGAGAGTAAAAACAGCTGTGACTCCTACAATAGAGTTGGATCCTGTCAACCCTCTGCCAGAGGAGCAGAGCGAAGACACACCAGAGTCTGTTTTCTTGTCTATCATCACTCCTCTGTAACCACAGCCAGTATGTCTAAGTGCTTGCGTGTGTGAGTCAGTGTGACTGTGAGTGCTCTATTGGTATGGGGAGGTGTGGGTTGTTAGGTAGTTTACAGTTTATGTAAATAGCATATTTACGTGTTTTACCCTTGTCCCTCTGGTAATCTCTTCAACCAACACCTCTCCCCATGGACATAACATATTTTGTCTCCCAATTTGATTTTGAATTCCATGACCTCAATGGTCCAGATAGATCTTTGGCTGAGTAATTCTTTGAACCAACATTGCTATCTTGTGCCTGTTTCAAAGTTTTTATTCACACCGTGAGGTTCATTTGAGGCTCATGTGAATAGTGAACTCAGCAATTGACTGAACAAACACTAGGCTGGTCTAATATAGGAACATGCATATGATATTTATTCCTCTCCTAGAAAGATAATATGCAATTAGATGTATGGCGGTTATATGGTGTGCCTTTTACTGATAACTGTAAGGAGGGGAACCACTGCAGTGTTGCCATGACCAGTAGTGTAAAGTACTTAAGTAAAAATACTTATGGTGTTTTTTGGGTATCTGTGCTTTGCGTTACTTTGACAACTTTTACTTTTACTTCACTTCATTCCTAAAGAAAATGATGTACTTTTTACTCCATATATTTTCCCTGACACCCAAAAGTTCTCGTTACATTTTGAATACAGTACATAGCAAGACAGGGAAATGGTCTAGTTCCCACACTTATCAAGAGAACATCCCTGGTAATCCTTACTGCCTCTGATCTGGCGGACTCACTAAACACATGCTTCATTTGCAAATGATGTGTTGATGCGTGCCCCTGGCTATCCATAAATTTAAAAAATTATAATAATTGGTGCCATCTGGTTTGCTTAATATAAGGAATTTTAAATTATTTATACTTTTAGTTTAAATGTTGATACTTAAGCATATTTTAACAATTACATTTACTTTTCATACTTAAGTATATTTAAAACCAAACACTTTTAGATGTTTACTCAAGTAGGATTTCACTAGGTGACTTTTCCTTGAGTCAATTTCTATTAAGGTATCTTTACTTTTACTCAAGTATGACAATTGTGTGCCTTTTCCACTAGTGGCCATGACATCTGTTAGTGGGGAAAGTCCAGGGTTCTGTCATTATTCCTCTGCTTTATTACACTTTATTACACATGGTATCATTGAAGTCTTAAGGGTTCTGGTTGAAGTTTTCTGTCGTATGTCATGTTTGTTTGCAACAATGACAATTGGAGCTCAGCATTGCCAGGAGTGCCTTTTGTCATTAAAAGATCCATATACGACTGCATTTACAATGGGGTGTCTTTTGAGGGGTCACAGAAATATATAGACGGGTGGGTTGTTTAGCAACAAAACCAATGCATGCGCAACAGTGGAGCAAAACAGTCAGGTTGACTTAGAATCAAAGGATTGTTGACAACATGTAACTATATTTCCTCTCCAAATCTTTATTGAAAACCGAAATACATTTGCACAATGAGCACTTGTTGTCTCTCAAATACATTGTTACATTTGTCATTTTAGCCATATTAGCATAGATGTGACAAGAGTAAAACACCTCAAAACAAGACATGGTATCAATACACAATGATCTAAAACAAGCTTCTTGTCATTGTTGCTAGCTATCTGACCGTCCAGAATCATAACAACACACAGACTTCTGCCCCATCGACACGGGTGCGTAATTTGTGACGTTGTCAGCTAACCCATCTATAAGATCAATTTGGTATAGTGACTAAGTGTAGATAACTTTGCCACTGGCCTTGTGCCCTGTATCAACATTTTTTCATTTTTTTGCATGATCAATATTTGATGAAGATACCCCCCAAAAATATCATAGAGAATATCACCGAACCAGGTTGAGTATAATTTACAAACGCACAAAATATATATTTTAGAGGTGTGTTTACTCTCTTTTGATATAAAACAAGATCCTATTCACATTTAGTGAGCTATTAAGAGTATATTTTGTGCCTGTTTGTTTGACAAACAGCATTTTGTTTTCACAGATTACAATTAGTAAATTATGTTTATGATGACAAGCATATATTTTTCTACAATTACACAAACCACAATAGCAGATTAAAAAGATAATCATAGCTCTGATCATGCCTTATACAATGTTGTTAAGATATAACAAGTTGTATGGTTTGTTTTATCATTTTGAGTATGCAGTAAAAAATATGAACATGTCACATTGCTTCTCTGTTGCCCTAGCAATGGGAGGATGGCTCTCATGTAACATGTTAACACTCAATGCAAATTATTTTAGCCTCTGTAGAATTTCACACAACAGTGGTGAACAGTACTCTTAGTAGTCTGGTATTGTTACAGGCTTTGTTTTTTCCATTTATGTTTTGAGGTTGGACTTAAGCACGTAGGGCGTGCCGATTGGTGTCACCTCATTAGTCAGTATGTGTTGCACCTGTGCTGGTTGCCATCTTGTTAGTGGGAAGGTGTTTCACCTGTGCTGGCCCAGGTGCTATATAAGAGTGGGTGGCTCAGTGCACCAGTGGTCTTGAAAGAGGTAAAGGTTTAACACCTCTAATTTGGACTCCTTAGTTGAGTTCTAGACGAACAATACTTTATCTTACCTGTTTTTTTGTTTTGCTCTACTTTGTTGGTTTGCGGCCTGTCTTTAAGTTTGGGGTTGGTTTTTCTTCTTAGGCAAATTTAGTGGGCACTCATGGTGGATGTCTTTTAGGTTCCAGTTGTTGCTAGTCAACTCTCAGTGGACACCCCCATGAGTTTCTTTTATATCCGACTCCTAAAATCCCACCTGTTTCATTTTGATTGTAGTCAGTGACTCTGTTAGTTCCCTTTCTCTTTGAGCGACATTTAGTTTTTCTTGCTGGGGAAAGTAACAGAGGGGGCTCATCCGGGATCTTGTTTCCTATGAGTATGGTAGTCGCTTTAGTCACCTACTCTGAAGCTCTGCTGTGCCCAGACATTTGAGTGTTCAAAATACACTTTTGTGGTAGAGTTGTCTGTCACTGACATCCACCTGACGATAAAGTTGCATGAACACACAGGCTTATAAAATTAAAGCCATTGACTTTAAGTTGGAAGCATTTTTGGAAAACCCTACATGGGAGATGCTAAATAAATGTACGAAGGCGAATCTGCTCATCATTGTAAATGTTTTCTTCCGTTGAAGGAGAGGACCAAAGCGCAGCGTGGTTAGTGTTCATCTTATTTAATAATAATCCAAACTGAACACTTCAAATTACAAAAACAACAAATGTGAAACCAGTCCTATCTGGTGCATAGAGACAGAAGACAACCACCCACAAAACCCAACACAAAACAGGCTACCTAAATATGGTTCCCAATCAGAGACAATGACTAACACCTGCCTCTGATTGAGAACCATATCAGGCCAAACATAGAAATAGACAAACTAGACATACAACATAGAATGCCCACTCAGCTCACGTCCTGACCAACACTAAAACAAAGAAAACACAAAAGAACTATGGTCAGAACGTGACAGAACCCCCCCCCCAAGGTGCGGACTCCAACCGCAAAACCTGAACCTATAGGGGAGGGTCTGGGTGGGCATCTGTCCGTGGTGGCGGCTCTGGCGCAGGACGTGGACCCCACTCCACCATAGTCTTTGTCCGCTTTATAGTGTCCTCCTAGGAACGGCGACCCTCACCGCCAACCTAGGACTGGCAACCCTACTAAAGGGCCCCACTCCACTAAACAAACTCCTCCGGACTGAGGGTTAGCTCAGGACTGAGGGGCAGCTCAGGACCAAAAGTATGTGGATACCTTCTCATTGAACATCTCATTACAAATTGTTGGGCAAATGCTCCACGTTTTTGGTTTGCATCCTGTCTTTAAGTTTGATGTGGGTTTTTCTTTTAGTTTTCCTTTTCTTGGGCAAATTTAGTGGGCACTGATGGTGGGTGTCTTTTAGGTTCCAGTTGTTGCTAGTCAACTCTCAGTGGACACCCCCATGAGTGTCTTTCAGAAACGACTCCTGAAATCCCACCTGTTTCGTTTTGATTGTTGTCAGTGACTCTTTGTAAGTCCCCCCTTCTGTTTGAGTGACTTTATTTGGTTTTCTTTCTGGGGAATGTAAAAGTATACTTTCTCTCTGGTGGTTTTCTTTTATAGATAAGGATTTCACCTGGATTCTATGTTCCTTATACTCTAGCAATGGTGTCGCATCAGAGATTAGTAGACATAATATTAAAAAACTGTTGAATCTTTGTTATTTTGGCATCTCAAAATATTTTAGTTTTAGGTTACTGCTGCTTATTCTTTTCAATTGTTCTCATGTACCTTACATTTAGACCAAATATTTACATTTATTTTACAATTTAGTTGTTTTTGTATCAAGCTAAATGGTTTATTGAATAACAAACACTATTTCTGCATTAACTCTGGGTGATGCCTTTTAATCTAATGGTATAAATGTTTATGCTCATTATGCTTTTGAGACATTTGCTGTCTCTCCTTTTGAAATTTTACACAAGTTTGATTTGTTTCTTTCTTACTGTCTTAAAAAAATCTGAAAAGTGTTTATTGCACAGTGGTATGTGTCAATAAAGAACATTATTGCCAAATAGGCTTGGTTTTCATGAGCCCTGTCAATTCATCAATAATGCGTCCGTTATGAAGAACATAACACTAGATGGCAGCACAGTGCAGACAGTAACATGCAGCTCAGGTCAGTGGTTTGTTGCCACCAAGGCCAGTACAAATGTCTATGATTCGTCATTACAAGCTAGTTAACTTATGTTATTGAAATTTGGAAAATGTATAAATTTGAAGCTTTTTTTTAGCTGTGGTGTCCTGCAAAACTCACTCAACCACTTTGTCTCTTGTATACAGGTGATAACTACCAGCTAGTGTTTATACTCATAACAAATGTCTAGCTGTAAATCTATAGTATAGCGTACCTCGGAAGCTAGTGGAAAATTCTTCCACACTTTAGACCAATACTGTATACTATAGTTATGATTGGGAATGCAGAACAATGTATCTGGCTAACTGCTTAGAGTTATGCACCCACAAAATCTTAATTTCTCTGATTGGTCAAATATTTTTTTTGACAATTAAGCACAAATCGGTTTTTATTCTTCTTTTGAGACATTTTTATTGCACTCTGCAGGAATTCCGCAGGGACAGAGCTGTGCATGCATGGGAGAGCAGAGAAGAGTGGTAGTCAGAGTCTAGTTAAATGCAGTACCTTTGGAGAGTGTTAAGTTAATTAGCCTCACAATGGAGCAGTACAGTTCTCTGAGCATTCAGCAGGGTCTGTGCCATAGGCCTGTACTGTGATCAATATCCACCTTCCTGCCCCCTTCATAACAGAAATGTATCGCGGTCACTACTGCTGGCGGGGATGCTAGATCAATAGCTGGAACACCAGTTGTGTGCAATGAATTATCAGGTAGAATAGAAAACGGCAGTGGTCTGGACCTTGTAGGTCCTTGTAGGGCACACACAAACTCATTCCATGGAGGGCCGAGTGTCTACGGGTTCCAGTTGGTTGGAAAATGGTTGTCTAGCCATGACGAACAACCAATTTAACAGAGCGTGAAGAATTTTGAAAATAATAATGGTCAAATGATGCACAATCCAGGTGTGGAAAGTCAGTAGTGGTGCGTGGGTAAAATCACTGATGAAGACATGCCAGAAAGAAAAGCCATATTACAACTTGTTGTGATAATTGCGTTGTTTGATCTTCAACCTGATAGTTCATATGCCTTGCAACTGTGATATATAGACCTAAGGCCGAGACAATAAGAACATGCAGTGGCAGAAAATATTCAACCACACCTTTGTTTATTCACAAAACCGAAGCGCAACCTCTGTCCGGTGAAGTTACAAGACCTACAGCTTGGTCAAGCAAGTTAATGTTTCAGAAATGTTCATACTACTAAACAACTATTGATTTAGAACCACGAAGAGTTACCAGGTGCAAGTCACAAAGAAATGTGAAGTTTTGTCACACAACACAATGCTACAGATGTCTCAAGTTTTGAGGGAGCATGCAATTGGCATGCAGACTACAGGAATGTCCATCAGAGCTGTTGCCAGATAATTTAATGTTTCTCTACCATAAGCCACCTCCAAGGTCGTTTTAGAGAATTTGGCAGTATGTCTAACCGGTCTCACAACCACAGACCATGTGTAACCATGCCCGCCCAGGACGTCCATATCAGGCTTCTTCACATGCGTTTTGGTTTGAGACCAGCCAACGGGAGGAACAGCTGATGAAACTGGGTTTGCACAACCAAAGAATTTCTGCATAAACTGTCAGAAACCGTCTCAGAGAAGGTCATCTGCATGCTCGTCGTCATCACCAGGATCTTGACCTGATTGCAGTTTGGCGTCGTAACCGACTTCAGTGGGCAAATTCTCTCCATTGATGGCCACTGGCACACTAGAGAAGTGTGCTCTTCACGGATGAATCCGCTTTCAACTCTTCTGGGCAGATGGCAGAAACCGTGTATGGTGTTATGTGGGTGAGCGGTTTGCTGATGTTAACGTTGTGAACAGTGACCCATGGTGGCTTTGGGGTTATGATATGGGCAAGCATAAGCTACGGAAAACAAACACAATTGCAATTTGAATGCACAGAGATACCGTGACGAGAGCCTGAGGCCCATTGTCATACTATTCATCCGCAACCATCACTTCGTGTTTCAGCATGATAATGCATGGCCCCATGTTGCAAGGATATGTATACAATTCCTGGAAGCTGAAAATGCCCCAGTTCTTCCATGGTCTGCATACTCAGCAGATATGTCACCCATTGAGCATGTTTGGGATGTTCTGGATCGACGTGTGCGATAGCATGTACCAGTCCCGCCAATATACGGAAACTTTGCACAGCCATTGAAGAGGAGTGGGATAACATTCCACAGGCCACAATCAACAGCCTGGTCAACTTTATGTGAAGGAGATGTCACGCAGATGTCATGCATGAGGCAAATGGTGGTCACACCAGATACTGCATGTGTGTGTGTGTGTGTGTGCAATTTTTTTTTACTCACCCTACTTGTAGAGAAACGCCAATGACATCCTCCTCTCTTTCATAGAGTACACACTTTTATTTTCTACCTGGAAAGAATGCTTGCTCACTAGCCTAACTTCCTTTCATGTGCAACGTTGGCTAGTTAACATTAGCCTTCTACATCTAGCTACATATTGAACTTCCATCCTCTATGACTTTATGGTTGGGTCAGAATCGCCAATATAATCATTGGCCAGCATGGAGAATTAAGTAAAACTACAAGTCCAAATCCCTGTCTCCATCCATGGAAAATGTTGGAAAAAGACAACTTTCGAAAGCTGGCTAGCCATCGGTGATGCTACAATTCCAGTTGTTTCTGTCAATGACGTATTGCTCTCGATGTGATGTAATTGGAGTGAAGCGAAATCAAAACTGAATTCCATTGACACTTTTTATTTTTGGTGCGCCATTACCATTCACAGTTGCGCTCACTCAGTTTAGCTCAATGCTGATTGATTATTATGAAAATATATCATGTGATGCCAAATGCTTGCTGGCTTCCCTTGCATACAATGCTTTTTTAAAAACAAACAAACGTATAATAATCTGCACAACTGGACCATTTTTGTGTTTTGGCAAGATACTGTATCTTTTGTGATGACCCTACAATGTTCCCACCAGACTGTTCCCACAACCAATGTTCCCTCAACAAAATCTACACACAATACCCCAAAATGTTTAGCAAATTTATTTTAAAAAATCTAATTAAATATCACATTTACATAAGTATTGAGACCCTTTACTCAGTACTTTGTTGAAACACCTTTGGCAGCAATTACAGCCTCAGCCTTGGGTATGACGTTACAAGCTTGGCAAACCTGTATTTGGGGAGTTTCTCCCATTCTTCTCAGCAGATCCTCTCAAGCTCTGTCAGGTTGGATGGGGAGCGTCACTGCACAGCTATTTTCAGGTCTCTCCAGAGATGTTCGATTGGGTTCAAGTCTGGATTCTGGCTGGGCCACTCAAGGACAATCAGAGACTTGTCACGAAGCTACTCCTGTGTTGTCTTGGCTGTGTGCTTAGGGTTGTTGTCCTGTTGGAAGGTGAACCTTCGCCCCAGTCTGATGTCATGCGTGCTCCGGAGCAGGTTTTCATCAAGGATCTCTCTGTACTTTGCTCCGTTCATCTTTGCCTCGATCCTGACTAGTCTCCCAGTCCCTGCTGCTGAGAAACATCCAGCATGATGTTGCCACCACCATGCTTCACCGTAGGGATGGTATTGGTCAGGTGATGAGTGGTGCTTGGTTTTCTCCAGACGTGACGCTTGGCATTCAGGCCAAAAAGTTCAATCTTGGTTTTATCAGACCAGAGAATCTCCTGGTCTGAGAGTCCTTTAGGGAACATTGCCCACCACATAATAAAACTCTCTGAGAACAGACTAAATGTGTTCTGGGAATGTTCTTGCTACGTCAGGCAAAAGTTTTGTAGAAACATTGTACAATCATCAGCACAAATGGACAGTTTTTGTTTGCTGGGTCTGCTATTTTCTATAACCTGCAGGGAACACAATATATTATCTATTCTTGGCATGTACAGTAGGTTTATCACTTATGGGTGTCATAAATTGAGATTTGGGGAGGGGAATGTGCAGGGTATATGCAAATTAAATAGTGTAGTATTACTATAGTTTAAAAAACGTTAAACATTTAAAAAATGTTTTTTGTGTTTTTGCAGACATTACTGTAGTTTTATTACAATGTTTTTGTTGTTGCTGATAATACTGTGGTATTTACTATAGTATTCTATAGTATAGTACACAAATCTATAGTAAGTACTATACATGATTGATGGATACTACATTGTGTAATATAGTACTCTAGAGTATACTACAGTTTACTGAAGAATGTTATAGTAACTATTGTTACTAGTTATAGTTATAGTATTCTAACGTAAACTGTAGTATTTATTCACCTGGGTCCTTCCATCCAATCTAAGGCTCACAGCAACACTACAGGTATTTGAGAAGTACTGTGTTTGTGTGCAATCACAGGGTTCACTCCCGGTGGAAAACTAGATCAGCAAAAATGAAATTAAAACTTATCTTTCCCAGTGACAGACAGACACAGGGAGGGCAGCACTGCTATATCCTGCCACTCACTGTATGTTTGCCATTATGGTGAATGAGTATCTTCAAACAGTGTTTCTGCAAAGGAATGCAGAACAATACATGTCAGTTAAGATGTGAATTTGGGGGTGGCTGAGGATCATCATGACCTTCATATCCACAATGTGATAAGCCAAAAGGTTTGCTGAGCAAGTGTGGCTGAACTGATTAACTGTTAATGATAATAATGAGGCATTGGTCTGTGTTGACAATGATGTGTCATTGTGTGGGTTGTGTTTTAAAGAGCCTATTGGAGCTAAACTATAAAGATAAGAATATGAAATGTGTCTGCCCAGCACTCCTTTCTCTCAGAAGCACTGTCTGTAATAGAGTCTTCCTTTTATCCTCTGTTACAATAAATCTCAATTTATTTTCTTGTCCTTCAAAGCAGCAAATCATTTGCTGGGCTAAAATAAATGTCAGGGACATTCTTGCCCCCCAAGCATCTTCATGTGGCTATGTGCAGAGTGAGTGAGGCTGCTGATGTGGCTCTGACAGATGAATTAATGTTCTGGTGTTACATTTAAGCCCTCCACCCTGTGGAACCAAATACAGTGCCTTGCGAAAGTATTCGGCCCCCTTGAACTTTGCGACCTTTTGCCACATTTCAGGCTTCAAACATAAAGATATAAAACTGTCTTTTTTTGTGAAGAATCAACAACAAGTGGGACACAATCATGAAGTGGAACAACATTTATTGGATATTTCAAACTTTTTTAACAAATCAAAAACTGAAAAATTGGGCGTGCAAAATTATTCAGCCCCTTTACTTTCAGTGCAGCAAACTCTCTCCAGAAAGTTCAGTGAGGATCTCTGAATGATCCAATGTTGACCTAAATGACTAATGATGATAAATACAATCCACCTGTGTGTAATCAAGTCTCCATATAAATGCACCTGCACTGTGATAGTCTCAGAGGTCCGTTAAAAGCGCAGAGAGCATCATGAAGAACAAGGAACACACCAGGCAGGTCCGAGATACTGTTGTGAAGAAGTTTAAAGCCGGATTTGGATACAAAAAGTTTTTTTTCAGTTTTTGATTTGTTAAAAAAGTTTGAAATATCCAATAAATGTCGTTCCACTTCATGATTGTGTCCCACTTGTTGTTGATTCTTCACAAAAAAATACAGTTTTATATCTTTATGTTTGAAGCCTGAAATGTGGCAAAAGGTCGCAAAGTTCAAGGGGGCCGAATACTTTCGCAAGGCACTGTACATCTGGACATGGAGGGGGTGGTAAAGTGATGTCATCATCTGACCTTCCATGTACTGCATTACCATCACTTCCCGTTATGTTTCTACGGGAAAACATTGCTTGGGTTTGAGCAGTTTCTATTTGTGTATCATACAGTAGATGTTGTAAAAAGTACCATGTACATGTCAAAGTACATGGCTTACCTCAGCTAGTTAATATTTTCTTATTCCTGATAATGATGCTTTAACCACCATCCTTTTCATGTGCAATTAACTGTACATTTCTTGGTAAGGAATGTTGTAATGTAATTTGTGAATGCAACAACCTTTGAAAAAGTACATGTTGCAATGCAAATATCTAAGAAAAAATCCAGACCAAAGGCTTGGTGCTCACTCATCAGAGACCTGGGTTGACAAAGTGGAGGAGGAGAGGAGAGGTGCTGGATTGAGTATTGGTGCTTTACTATTTGTAGTATCAAGTAGTGGCTGAATTCAGTAGACCAGCAGCATATGCTCAACCTATTTTAAAAGAATCCTGGGTATCCCTTATGCTCACAGCTTTAATATATCATTTTTAAATAAGCATATTTAGTTTATTTATATGAACAACTATCCACATGCAGATATGAGCTTTAGAAGGCC
Organism: Oncorhynchus tshawytscha; assembly: GCF_018296145.1. NCBI lineage: Eukaryota > Metazoa > Chordata > Actinopteri > Salmoniformes > Salmonidae > Oncorhynchus > Oncorhynchus tshawytscha. Next base: position 31,589,874 of record NC_056432.1, read on the forward strand.
AGATTCTACAGAGCGCTACTGCGGAATGTTTGTTTGTTCCCTTTTAGACTTTTGGGACGTGTATACAGTGCATTCGGAAAGTATACAGACCCCTTGACTTTTTCCACATTTTGTTATGTTACAGCCTTAATCTAAAATGGATTAAATGTTTTTTTTTCTCATCAATCTACACCCATTACCCCATAATGACAAGCGATTAAAAATTAAAAACAGATACCTTATTTACATAAGTATTCAGACCCTTTAGACTTATGCACGAAATTGAGCTGAGGTGCATCCTGTTTCCATTGATCATCCTTGAGATGTTTCTACAAATTGATTGGAGTCCACCTGTGGTAAAATTCAGTTGATTGGACATGATTTGGAAAGGCACACACCTGTCTATATAAGGTCCCACAGTTGACAGTGCGTGTTAGAGCAAAAAACAAGCCATGAGGTCGAAGGAATTGTCCAAAGAGCTCCGAGACAGGATTGTGTCGAGGCACAGATCTGAGGAATGGTACCAAAACATTTCTGCAGCATTGAAGGTCCCCAAGAACACAGTGGCATCTATCATTCTTAAATGGAAGAAGTTTGGAACCACAAAGACTCTTTGTATAGCTGGCAGCCCAGCCAAACTGAGCAACGGGGGGAGAAGAGCCTTGGTCAGGAAGGTGACCAAGAACCCGATGGTCACTCTGACAGAGCTCTAGAGTTCCTATGTGGATATGGGAGAACCTTCCAGAAGGATAACCATCTCTGCAGCACTCCACCAATCAGGCCTTTATGGTAGATTGGCCAGACGGAAGCTACTACTCAGAAAAAAACACATGATAGTCCGCTTGGGGTTTGCCAAAAGGCACCTAAAGACTGTCAAACCATGAAACAAGATTCTCTGGTCTGATGAAACCAAGATTGATCTCTTTGGCCTGAATGCCAAGCTTTACGTCTGGAGGAAAACTGGCACCATCCCTATGGTGAGGCATTGTGGTGGCAACATCATGCTGTGGGGATGTTTTTCTGCAGCAGGGACTGGAGACTAGTAAGGATCGAGGCAAAGATGACTGGAGCAAAGTACAGAGAGATCCTTGATGAAATCTGCTCCAGAGTGCTCAGGACCTCAGACTGAGGCGAAGGTTCCCCTTCCAACAGGACAATGACCCTAAGCACACAGCAAAGACAATGCAGGAGTGGCTTCGGGACAAGTCTCTTGAATGTCCTTGAGTGGCCCAGCCAGAGCCTGAACTTGAACCTGTTCGAACATCTCTGGAGAGACCTGAAAATGGCTGTGTAGCAATGCTCCTCATCCAATCTGACAGAGCATGAGAGGATCTGCAGAGAGGAATGGGAGATACTTCCCAAATACACGTGTGCCAAGCTTGTACAGTGCCTTGAAAAAGTATTCACCCCCCTTGGCATTTTTAAATATTTTTTGGCATTACAACCTGTAATTTAAATGGATTTTTATTTAGATTACATGTAATGGACATAACACAAAATAGTCCAAATTGGTGAAGTGAAATGAAAAAATTACTTGTTACAATGACCCTATGACACTGAGCATACTTCTAAAGCAACACTTGAGTGGTTTAAGGGGAAACATTTAATTGTCTTGGAATGGCCTAGTCAAAGCCCAGACCTCAATCCAATTGAGAATCTGTGGTATGACTTACAGATTGCTGTACACCAGCGGAACCCATCCAACTTGAAGGAGCTGGAGCAGTTTTGCCTTGAAGAATGGGCAAAAATCCCAGTGGCTAGATGTGTCAAGCTTATAGAGACATACCCCAAGAGACTTGCAGCTGTAATTGCTCCAAAAGGTGGCTCTGCTGCAAAAGGTGTCTCTACAAAGTATTGACAGTTTTCTGTTTGTTTTTTACTAGTTTGTTTCACAATAAGAAATATTTTGCATCTTCAAAGTGGTATGGATGTTGTGTAAATCAAATGATACAAACCCCCCAAACATCCATTTTAATTCCAGGGCGTAAAGCAAAAAAATAGGAAAAATACCAAGGGGAGTGAATACATTCGCAAGCCACTGTATCATCATGCCCAAGAAGACTCGAGGCAGCAATCGCTGCCAAAGGTGCTTCAACAAAGTACAGAGTAAAGGATCTGAATACTTATGTAAATGTAATATTTGAGTATAATTTTTTATATAAATGCGCAAAAATGTCTTAAAAACAGTTTTTGCTTTGTTATTATGGGGTATTGTGTGTAGATTGATGAGGGGGAAAAACAATGGAATCAATTTTAGAATAATGTTGTAACGTAACAAAATGTGGAAAAAGTCAACGGGTCTGAATACTTTCCGAATGCACTGTACATAACGAGCCGGGCCTAAAGTAGAGCTCACTTCCTGATGATGAGGCCACAGCTCAACGCTTCACTAGGGCTTCCTTCCTTTTACAAGAAATACATGGTCTTCAGGTTATTTTGTACTCTGAATTTCCATGACTCCCTGCTGAGGATGCTGTTGTGTGTATGCCCAAGTAAATTCTGAGAACTGTGGACTGTATGTGAGAGATACAAAAAGTAAGGTAACTACTCTCATTTCAGTGTATGGCTAAGCCCAATTTACATGTGCATATATCAACGTTTTACATGGGCTTTTACAGACTGAAGTTCTCCTTATCTGAAAATCAATGTTGCATTTAACATTTCAAGCTTGTTCACCCAGAGTACCCATATTTTCCTATTTGCTATGTGGTGATGGGAGGTGTCCTCTCCAGTCCTCTCCATGCATCCTTGAGATGGCAAATTGTCTGTTTGCTGCTAACAGTCCTTAGTGACTGAGTGCTCTTAGGGCCATTAGATTAATGTGTTTTTCATGTTCCCCCTAATTGAGTGGGAAGCAGGGGTTCTATCTGAAGCCTGGAGGCAGGCGGCAGCAGCGGAATATGCCTGAACTCTGGAGGAGCCCGATTGATTGATCTCCAAATAATGAGAACTTTGGTGAAGTGGGGGCGTGAATCTACCAGCCATCCTCAAAGGACCACTCAAAGAAGGTTGGTTTGTTCACAAGAAAACAGAGAAAATGATGTGGGGGTGTAGGATGATGGAATAACATAATGATGACATAGTTGTGTGGTGTTTGGTAGGTGTGAGTAGACATAGCTGTTATGTGTTTGGCTGGTGTGGGTAGACATAGCTGTGTGATGTGTTTGGTTGGTGTGGGTAGACATAGCTGTGGTGATGTGTTTGGTTGGTGTGGGTAGGTTGATTACTACTACCCTTTCTACTTTATGACACTTTCTACTTTGTTTCATCTAGGCTTCCTTGTGATTGGGTAGTTTGGTCAGGTGAACTCCAGTGGCCTTTTGCCTTCTTCTTCACAGGATGACAGATATGAATGTAGCAGGAGGAGACGGGAGGTGACATGAGCCAGCTCACCCCTGTTTCATAGGGCTCTGGTCAAAGGTAGTGCACTATGTAGAGAATAGGGTGCCATTTGGGACACACTAGACAGGACAAGAGTGACCAATCAGAGAACTGTTTTCCCACATGAAAAAATACTATAGTGTATACTTTGGTAGGAATACTATTGTATTCCCTTTGTTTTTTTATTAGCAGACTTTTCTGTAGTATTAATTGTAGTATACAGTCAAAAACTGTAGTATTTACAGTTTACTATAGTATAAATACTGAGGTAAAAATCAAGTAGTGTATATACTATAGTAATTACTGTAGTGTTTTTGAGGATTGTAGTATTTACAGTACTGTAGGACTGTAGTATTTACTGTAGTTTTTTTGCTGACTGTAGTATATTATAGTATTTACTGTAGTGTTTTTGCTGACTGTTGTATATTATAGTTTTTACTGTAGTGTTTTTGCTGACTGTACACTGTAGTACACTGTAGTAAATACACTGTAGTATTTACTGTTGTGTTTTTGGGGACATTACTGTAGTATTATCTAATGTGTTTTTGTTTTATTATCTTTGACATTGAAGTTGTGGGAAAGAATCAGAATTCTTTGAATTTGACTGATACTGCATCAGATACTGAAGAGTGAAAATGTTTTCCACTCAGCTGATACTATTGCAGAGCTATGAGGGGGGAAGTGTAACTTCTAACGTGGTCAGGTCAGTCGGAAGCAATTCAGTGTTAATCCGCAGTGCTTCTGAGCCAGAAGGAAGAGATGTGTGGTTGTTTACATTACACAGCAGCATTAGGAGATGCCTCTTGGATTTCCACAGAATTCTTAGCATCAAATAAATTCACCAGTGTCCCAGACAATGCTAAACAAACTGACAGAGTGCAATTTCCTGTAGGGAAACAAACCCCAACTAGCAGGATGGGTTTCAGTTACACTGCAGGAGCCAAAACAAAGACACAAGTGTCCTGTGTTTCAGTAGGTCAAGACACAAGTGTCATGTGTTTAGGTCATGATTCTACTGTAGGACGTACATGTAGAGCCACAATGAATTCCCACAGTGTTATCCAGTCAGTTAACATTTCCTAAAGGTGACACTGGATGTTAAGATAGAGAGTGAATATTGAATGCATCAGTTAAGATTGATTGTCTAAAATGACAGGAGTCAGATCTTTAAAAAAACATTTTTTTATACTATATCTTACTACACTAATTACAAAGCTGAGCAAGGTAAACCTTGAAACCTCAAGAGGAACCAGACTCAGGAGGGGAAGCCTCCCTTTCTGATTTTTTGGGTAAGTTTGACCTATACTGACCCTGATCTAAATCATTGTGGTGTATTTATTTTGATCTAAAAAAAAAGGTTGTTTATATCAAGGCTATGTTTTATATTCATGTTATTGTTTATTGTTGTTGTTTTTAAAGTCTTGATTTTCAAAAAGTTTACTTCGATCAAGGTTTTGGTTCCTTAGTGTAAATTCCTTTAATTTAATGTAGATTTATTTATTCTTAATCATTTTCAGTGACAGGTAGGTTCTGTATAGATTTATTTGAGAAAGAAAATGCAAGATAGCTTGGGAATATGAACAAAATATTTTGAGAAAGTAAGACGCTTCTAAATTCAAAGAACAAAACAGACAGAGAACAGAAGCTGAATGTTGCCTCATTTAGACATATTTGTCACCTTCCCTGTTTCTGACGGAGTGAGCCATGGACTATTTGACACCTTTCTGTTTCCTCAGTGACATTCAAATCAGCATTGAAAAAAGTTGAAAGTGTTAAGTTTATTCCGCCTGTGTGAGTCTGACTGTCACGCCCTGGTCTTAGTATTTTGTGTTTTCTATAATATTATTTGGTCAGGCCAGGGTGTGACATGGGTTTAGTTTGTGTTGTGTTTATGTATGGGTTTTTTTTCGTAGGTTTTGGGATTGTGGCTAGTAGGGGTGTCTAGCATAGTCTATGGCTGCCTGAGGCGTTCTCAATCAGAGTCAGGTGATTCTCGTTGTCTCTGATTGGGAACCATATTTAGGTAGCCTGGGTTTCACTGTGTGTTTGTATTTTCACCAGATAGGCTGTTTTGGTTTTCATGTTACGTTTATTGTTTTGTATTGTTCGTGTCATCATTCATTAAAGATGTATCGAATTAACCACGCTGCATTTTGGTCCGACTCTCCTTCGACGGAAGAAAGCGTAACACTGACCACAAGTCAGAGACCACTATGATGACGCACCAACTGAATTTGATGGATTGCGGTAAAAGAGGAGGAACAGCCTTTTGTAGGCTACAGTTCAAGCTGTCTTCCAATGGTGCAACTGCTGTCGGCATCCAAAGATGATCCAATTTCAATGAACACTTGGCAGTAAGGATTACAGCAGTGGTGTAGCCTCCCACTGGAACAAACAAACATGTTGAATCAACATTGTTTCAACGTAATTTGTCAACATATTGTGACGTGAAATCTATATGGAAAATACTTTGGATTTGAAAAAAGTAATCAAGTGTTGTTTTGAGGGTGAAATTTCAACCACAGGATTATGTCATCATGGTAACCATTTTCCAACAGGCAAACCTTGAAACAATGTCAGATCTTCAATGTTATATCTACAATCAGAAAAAAAACTATAGGCTGGGCAGCACCTCCTACTGGAGAGTTACTCTATCTACAGCTTTCCATTTGGTCTCCCATCCAGGGTTTTAACGAAGCCCAGCCCTACTTGGCTCTGATATTTGTCACTGACAAATCGTGAGAACTATCGTGAGAATGATCGTGAGAATGATTACTGAGAGATCTCTTAATAACTAAATAGATTCACTGTTGCTATCGAAGTCATTCCAAAGTGTAGGTTTAACAGAGCAAATTAAATATAACCATACTTTATCCATCAATAGTACTATTTACACCTTTGTAGCAGTTGCGAAGTCATCAAGAGCTATTGTTTTAAATTCAACCTAGGTTTCAACAAGAAATAGACAATATATGCAGTATACATATTCTCAATGAGTGATCATTTGAAACATGGCTCAGTTTGGTGAGTCGAAAGAAAAATAATTAAGGGTTACAGAACAAGATCTTCTTTATGCTATACGGCAGGTAGAGTAGTGGTTAGAGTGTTGGACTAGTAACCAAAAGGTTGCAAGATCAAATCCCTAAGCTGACAAGGTAAATATCAGTTGCTCTGCCCCTGAACAAGGCTGTTAACCCACTTTCCCTAGACTGTCATTGAAAATAAGAATTTGTCCTTGACTGACTTTCCTAGTTAAATGAATACAGATGTTCTTTGTAATTTTCTAAATGGATGAACAATTCCACATTGAACACTGCATGGTAATGAATTAGTTTGGTGAACATCAGTTTGGGGAGTAGGTTTAGTCTGTATCAAATGTTTATTGCATATTTTCAGTGTGGAACCTGTCTATGTTTAGGAGGGTTATAGCCGAGGCTAACACATTCTAAATGGCACTAGCAGTTTGCAAAGTATCCTGAGCAGGAAAATAGACGTGGCACAATTATTCCAAAACTGCAGCTCGAACACATATTTCCCTACTTCAGTCCATTTTGAATTTGTGATAAAACTGAAGTCATTTGGCAAGGAATGTAACTACTGTCTGTTTTTATAGGCATTTATTTCTGTAGGTCTAATGGGAGCGTGTGTGCGCACTCAGCACCTGTGTGTAGAGGGAGCGGTCAGAAAGCAATTGAGTGAGTGAAACATGGAGGGGAAAGTGAATTTAGGGAGAAGAACTGTCTGATGCTTAGCTTGATTTATTTTTTGTTGTGCCCCCACTGGGGAAACAGGGTCCATATTAGGGGATATCTTTAGATTACATGTTTCTATATATTCTAGAGAGTACAGTGCATATTTCCAATGTATATTTAGAGTTTTGTGGATATGCACAATATCCTGAGAAATTCTGAATCCAGATGTGTCTTTTAGAAATATACAGTGCCTTTAGAAGGTATTCACACCCCTTGACTTTTTCCACCTTTTGTTGTTACAGTTTGAATATAAAATTGATTAAATTTAGATTTTTTTGCCACTGGCCTACACACAATACCCCAAAATGTCAAAGTGGAATGATGTTGTTTTTATTTTATTTTTTTATTTTTTGTACAAATTTTAAAAAATGAAAAGTTGAAATGTCTTGAGTCAATATTGTATTTGTCACATGCACTGAATACAACAGGTGTTGTTCACAACCGTGAAATGCTTACTTAAAAGCCCTTAACCAACAATGCAGTTGTAAGAAAATAAGAATTAAGAAAATATTGACTAAATAAATAACCTAAAGTAAATAAAAGTAACACACTAATATAACAATAACGAGGCTACAGTGCATGCAGAAAGATTTCAGACCCCTTGACTTTATCCACATTTTGTTGCAAAAACAGTTTAAAAAAATGTTTTATAACTGAAAAATAACATTTACATATGTATTCAGAGCCTTTACTCAATACTTTGTTAAAGCACTGTTGTGGAAATTTTCACCAGCAACACCTGAAGTCAATCTTAAATGAATCACTCTTCATTGACAGCAAGCTGGAAAGGTCACAGTCAAACTTAGATGCATAAAGCACCGGTCTGACGTGAGCTCTGCCAGGACAGTCCCGTTAGTTCTCTTATACACCTCTTACACAGACAAGCTACATAGGCCTGGTTCATAAGGTTGTTACCTATATGTGTCTGGCCCCATCTCCTATCTTAATTTATAGAACATATTCTGGGCGCTCTGCCAAAAGGTCTGAGGAGGGTGTCATGACCGTCTCTCCCTCATATCTCTACCCAGCACCTACAGGAACCAATGACTGTATGAGACAATATGTACAATTCAAGGCTGTCTCCAGACTACATTTTTCCTCCACATTGCCTACTTTTATTACTTCTGTGATAATAATCATTACATTTTTTATGAGATAGACACATCCAAACCCTTCTTTCTGGGTTATACAGTCTAATTGTGATGGGGCTGAATAATTTTGCACGTCCAATTTTTCAGTTTTTGATTTGTTAAAAAGTTTGAAATATCCAATAAATGTCGTTCCACTTCATGATTGTGTCCCACTCGTTGTTGATTCTTCACAAAAAATACAGTTTTATATCTTTATGTTTGAAGCCTGAAATGTGGCAAAAGGTCGCAAAGTTCACGGGGGCCGAATACTTTCGCAAGGCACTGTAAATGTATCATCATAATAAAGGCTTGACCTATATTAGCGGGAGTGAATTTATTTTAAAAATCACACACATACACATGTTAATAACACAATTAGAGAAACTAAGCAAAAAACACACGCTGCAGCCCATTTGGCTATTTGGGATCCCCAACTTCTAAACAGGGATTCCAACCAAGTTGCAAGTGCCCACTTTGGTTGGGGGAATTATTTTTAGCAACAGTGGCAATGTATTTGGTGAGATCAGTCGTATTAGAAGAGTGATCTGGGACAAAAGTATAACGTTCATCGCCAATGATTGCACAAGTGTCCCATTGATCTGCCAAAACAGTCTGTTTTGCAGAGCCAAAATATGCAATTATTTTAGTTCCTCATTCAATTATTCCAGGGCATTTTGAGTAGCATTGCCATTTTTCTCTACGTGTCTAGAGTTTGGCCTAGGACACATTCAACTCCATACCCAGGGAAAAACACACCAAAGAACCTGGAGACAAGTGCCTGTGTTTGAGTGATGTCAGTCAGAGACCTCTTATCTCCTCATTCCAGGAGGATTGTAGTCTTTTAAACAGAGCCTTCAAATCTTTCTTATTGTTTGGAACGGTTCTCATAGCTGTCACCACAAACCCAATAGTGCAAGCATTTGATCCATAAGATTCATAGTACATTGTTGGTCATAGTCTTAATAAAAGGCATTTTTCCTGCCAATGCAATAGTAAAGTTCACCACCCTAACTTCTGGGCCACTCCAGGCCTGCAATGGTCCCTTTGGCTCATGACTCTTTCTACGATTACCATCTTCTGTGCCACTACTCCAGGCCTGTGTTGGTCCCTTTGGCTCGGGACTTACCTCAGTGCTCTCTCTCTCTCCTTCTCATAGTCTGAATCACACATAGGACTATTGATAAATTATAAACTTCTTCCTAAATATCAGTGTTTACATATTACATTTAAATCTCACCCAATGTCTCAAACCAGAAAGTCAGAACAGAGGTCAGAGGTCATTCCATTCCATTAAGTGAGTGTTTCTTTCCCTGTACCTCATACTCATTATTTAACGATATTTCAACCATTTCAACCATTTTGTGTATTAGGTTTATATTGGGTTTTTACAGGACATTTCTTATCAAGATAATTTACATGTGTGCAACCAAAACTCAGACAATAGATACTTCAGAAAATGTAGTTTGTGTGCCCTTTAAGATGCATCCTTTCCAAGCCGTGGAAAAACCCACTACAACACCCCAAAAAGACTCCACACAATAAATCAAACACTGTATTAACACCACTAACAAATATTCATAAAAAGTGGGTTGTGTGTGGGTGCTGGCGTGTGTGGTAAAACGTATGGTAAAAACAAACAAAATGGCCAGGCCTTACTTAATTTGAGAGCTACCTTAACAGCCGGATTTGGGTACCTTTATACTGTACAGTACACATTCTTAATAACTGCTCTTCCAAGTCACCTGCCTCTGGATGCCTTTCAAAGGGAGAGCTACAGAATCATTGGTAAACATGTAAAAAACAACTTGGTAGCGGACATTCCATCAGTCCTGGAAGAAAGAAAATAAACATGTACTTAGTTATCACTATGCTACACTTGAATCAGTCCTAAAAAATGCACTACTGGTTTGCGCGCGTGACTGTGTGCGTGCTCTTCGTTCTTTTTCCTTTCTATTGAATACGCTATTGTCCGGTTGAAATATTATTGATTATTTAGATAATTGACAACCTGAGGATTAACTATAAACATCGTTTGACATGTTTCAACAAACTTTACCAGTACTATTAGGATGTATTCGTCTGCATGTTTTGACCGCCTTTGAGCCAGTGGATTAATGAACAAAACAACAAACAGAGTTTTTGGGATATAAAGAGGGACTTTATCAAACAAAACAACCATTTATTGTGTAGCTGGGTCCCTTTGGATTGCCAACAGAGGAAGATCTTCAAAGGTAAGTGATATATTTTATCGCTATTTCTGGCTTTCGTGACGCCTCTGCTTGGTTGGAAAATGTTTGTATGTTTTTGTATGCGCTGTCCTCAGATAATCGTATGGTGTGCTTTCACCGTAAAGCCTTTTTGAAATCTGACAAAGCGGCTGGATTAACAAGAAGTTAATCTTTTAACCGATGTATAACACTTGTATTTTCATTAATGTTTATTGTTACTATTTTGTAATTTGAATTTTGCGCTCTGCAATTTCACCGGATGTTGTCGAGGTGGGATGCTAGCGTCCCAATGAGCCCAAAGAAGATATTTTACACTTCACGGAGTCGTGGCTGAATGATGACACTATCAACATACACGCTGTACTGGCAAGATGGAACAGCGGCGTCTGGTAAGACAAGGTATGGCAGACTATGTGTTTTTGTAAATAACAGCTGGTGAACGATATCTAAGAAAGTCTTGAGCTATTGCTCGCCTGAGGTAGAGTATCTCATGACAAGCTGTAGACCACACTATCTACCTAGAGAGTTTTCATCTGTATTTTTCTTAGCTGTTTACATACCACCACAGACTGAGGCTGGCACTAAGCATTAAATTAGCTGTATTCTGCCATAAGCAAACAAGAAAATGCTCACCCAGAGGCGGCAGTCCTTGTAGCCGGGAACTTTAATGCAGGGAAACTTAAATCCGTTTTACCACATTTCTATCAGCATGTTAAATGTGCAATCAGAGGGAAAAAACTCAAGACCACCTTTTCTCCACACACAGAGATGCATACAAACCCCACCCTTCATTTGGCAAATCTGACCATAATTCTATCCTCCTGATTCCTGCTTACAAGCAAAAATTAAAGCAGGAAGCACCAGTGACTAGATCAATAAAAAAGTGGTCAAAGGAAGCAGATGCTAAGCTACAGGACTGTTTTGCTAGCACTGACTGGAATATGGATTCCTCCGATGGCATTGAGGACTACACCACATCTGTCATTGGCTTCATCAATAAGCAGGTCAACATTCACAAGGCCGCTGGGCCAGACGGATTACCAGGATGTGGACTGCGAGCATGTGCTTACCAACTGGCAAGTGCCGTCACTGACATTTTCGACCTCCCCCTGTCCGAGTCTGTAATACCAACATGTTTTAAGCACACCACCATAGTGTTTGTGTCCAAGAACATGAAGGTAACCTGCCTAAATGACTACCGACCTGTAGCACTCAAGTCTGTAGTCATGAAGTGCTTTGAAAGGCTGGTCATGGCTCACATCTACACCATTATCCCAGAAACCCTAGACCCACTCCAATGTGCATCCCGCCCCAACAGATTCACAGATGATGCAATCTCTATTGCACTCCACACTGCCCTTTCCCTCAATCTCTATATGAGAATGATATTCATTGACTATTCATTGAGCGTAGTCAGTACATCACTGAGACCAAGCTTCCTGCCATCCAGGACCTCAATACCAGGCGGTGTCAGAGGAAGGCCCCAAAAGTTGTCAAAGACTCCAGCCACCCTAGTCATAGACTGTTCTCTCTGCTACCGCACGACAAGCGGTACCGGAGCTCCAAGTCTAGTTCCAAGAGGCTTCTAAACAGCTTCTACCCCCAAGCCTTAAGACTCCTGAACATCTAATCAAATGGCTACCCAGACTATTTGCATTACCCCCCCCCCTCTTTCATACCGCTGCTATTCTCTGTTGTCACCATCTATGCATAGTCACTTTAATAACTACCTACATCTACATATTACCTGAACTAACCGGTGACCCCTCACATTGACTCAGTACCAGTACCCCCTGTATATAGTCTCGCTATTGTTATTTTACTGCTGCTCTTTAATTACTTGTTACTTTTATTTCTTATTCTTATCCATACTTTTTAAACTGCATTGTTGGTCAGGTGCTCATAAGTAAGAATTTTACTGTAGGGTTGTATTCGGCGCATGTGAAATTGGATTTGATTTGCGTTTACTGCATCTTGGGCAGGAAGATTTGATAAAACCATGTGTATACAGAATTACACTTTAGACACATCAGATGATAGTGTCCCGTCAAGCGGAATAGGCACATTCTAAAGTAAACAATTCCAGAACCCCTTTCTTGTAATCTTATCATTTTGACCTGTTGCATTGACATATGTCCCTGTGACATCAACTAGTCAAAATATTAAACTTGTTGTTTAACAAATCTAATAGGTCCTTCAAAAAGTTGGTGCTGACTTATCAGCTCAATATTCAGAACGAAAAACATTTACTTGGATCTACTTCAGTTCTGGACACAGTTCCACGTAATGGAACCAGATTATTGTTTTAGATGAAATTACCTTCTTACTTACTTAAATCACTGGTATATTCAAACTACTGAATTGAGAAATAATAATGGAAATGGTCAAAAACATATCTTATTCAATTACTCATAACAAATTTTCCCACTGTATCCCTTACACCCTATTTGAGTTCAGTGAGTAAAAGGGATCTTATTTCTAACCCAAACAACAGATGCTTCTAATTTAATATCAGTCCCAATTCTCAATCCCTCTGTTCGTCATGTGACCTTGTATTGAAACATTTACATCTTCAAGTTACTAAGACATTGCATTATTAGAGTGCAATCTGAATGCTGCTGATATTACCATTCATTGTGCTACTTTCACTAGTCTCCATATCTGTTTCCTTCAACTAGGACTCTCAAGACCTTCCCAATCACTACTCCTAATACAAATGGATCACTCTCAAATGTTCTGCTTTTACCCCTATTGTAAGGTTTAAAAAACAAAACAAGCATTATAACTTTCTCCCTATTGGAAGGCATTGTTCTACTTTTAGTTTACCCTAACAATGTTACTCTATATATTTTTTTTACCAATTTCTGTTGGATATTCGCTTTCTGCTTCACACTTATTAAATGTCTATTATTTTAAGATTGACATGTAATGTGATGAATTTATAAAATACATCAGCCAATTCAAATGGAAGAGAAACTTTGGAGGAAGCTTCCTTTTTTAAGGTAGCTCTCGAGACTAGAGTCTCTTTCTGGGATCAACTTGAACTATAACAGGTCTGGCACTGTCTATCAGTCCCCCATAGATGGCGTGCTATGTCCATAATAAGTCTATACCTAGCAAGTTAAACATTTGAGTAGGTGAATACAGAAAATCATGTTCAACATTCATTGTTTGCTTTCAACAGGGCATGGGTTTTATTTGAAAATGTATTACAGGGGTGGAGGAAATCCCATAATCGTTTATAGTTTTATTGGTTAGGGGTAAGTCAGGTCCCATACCTTTACCAAAAGTGGATATGCCCCAATCTTTGTCTGAGACGTTATTTCCCAAACCCTTTAGACTGGCTGGGCTCTGGCTGGGCCACTCAAGGACATTTAGAGACATGTCCCAAAGCCACTCCTGCGTTGTCTTGGCTGTGTGCTTAGGGTCGTTGTCCTGTTGGAAGGTGAACCTTCGCTCCAGTCTGAGGTCCTGAGCGCTCTGGAGCAGGTTTCCATCAATGATCTCTCTGTACTTTGCTCCGTTCATCTTTCCCTCAATCCTGACTTGTCTCACAGTCCCTGCTGCTGAAAAACATCTCCACAGCATGATGCTGCCACGCTAATGCTTCCCTGTAGGGATGGTGCCAGGTTTCCTCCAGACATGATGCTGCCACGCTAATGCTTCACCGTCGGGATGGTGCCAGGTTTCCTCCAGACATGATGCTGCCACGCTAATGCTTCCCTGTAGGGATGGTGCCAGGTTTCCTCCAGACATGATGCTGCCACGCTAATGCTTCACTGTCGGGATGGTGCCAGGTTTCCTCCAGACATGATGCTTGGCATTCAGGCCAAAGAGTTCAATCTTGTTTTCATCAGACCAGAGAATCTAGTTTCTCTGAGAATTTCTTAGGTGCCTTTAGGCAAACTCCAAGTGGGCTGTCATGTGACTTTTACCGAGGAGTGACATCCAGCAGGCCACTCTACCATAAAGGCCTGATTGGTCTTTCTGGAAGGTTCTCCCATCTCCACAGAGAAACTCTGGAGCTCTGTCAGAGTGACCATCGGGTTCTTGGTCACCTCCCTGACCAAGGCCCTTCTCCCCTGATTGCTCAGTTTGGCCAGGCGGCCAGCTCTAGGAATAGTCTTGGTGCTTCCAAACTTGTTCCTTTATAAAAGAAATGTAGATATTTTTTTACCTTAATTTAACTAGGCAAGTCAGTTAAGAACAAATTCTTATTTTCAATGACGGCCTAGGAACAGCGGGTTAACTGCCTTGTTCAGAGGCAGAACAACAGATTTTTACCTTGTCAGCTCGGGGATTGGATCTTGCAACCTTTCGGTTACTAGTCCATCACTCTAACCACTAGGCTACCTGCGCCTCATCTGCCGCCCCATTTAAGAATGATACAGTCAACTGCATTCTTGGGGACCTTCAATGCTGCAGAAATGTTTTGGTACCATTCCTCAGATCTGTTTCTCGACACAATCCTGTCTCGGAGCACTACGGACAATTCCTTCAACCTCATGGCTTGTTTTTTGCTCTGTTTTTTGCTCTGATGTGCACTTTCAACTGTGGGACCTTAAATAGACAGGTGTGTGCCTTTCCAAATCATGTTCAATCAATTGAATTTACCACATGTTGACCCCAATCAAGAAACATCCCAAGGATGATCAATGGAAACAGGATGCACCTGAGCTGGTCTGAATACTTATGTGTCACGCCCTGATCTGTTTCACCTGTTCCTGTGATTGTCTCCACCCCTTCCAGGTATCGCTTATTTTCACAGTGTATTTATCCCTGTGTTTCCTTTCACTTTGTGCCAGTTCGTCTTGTATGTTCGTCAAGTCAACCAGGGTGTTTTTCCCGTTTTCCTTTTGCTGTTCTATTTTTGATTGTCTTCCCGGTTTTGACCCCTGCCTGACTCTGGACTACTTTCCCGCCTGCCTGATCATCCTGCCTGCCCTGACCTTGATTCTGCCTTCGGTACCTTTTGGACTCTGAACTGGTTTTGACCCTTTTTCCTGTCCACGACCACTCTCTTTCCTTACTATATTGGATTAATAAATATTTTAAGACTCCAACCATCTGCCTCCTGTGTCTGCATCTGGGTCTCGCCTTGTGCCTTGAAACTTATCTAAAAATAAGGTATTTCTATTTTTGTATTTTTCATACATTTGCCCCACAAAATCTAAAAACCTGTTTTCGCTTTGTCATTATTGGGTATTGTGTGTTGATTGATGAGGGGATATAGATATCCATAAAAAGTGTTGTTTAAAGTTTGCCACAAGCCACCTAGGAGACACACCAAACATGTGGAAGAAGGTGCTCTGGTCAGATGAAACCAAAATTGAACTTTTTGGCCACAATGCAAAACGTTATGTTTGGCGTAAAAGCAACACAGCTCATCACCCTGAACACACCATCCCCACTGTCAAACATGGTGGTGGCAGCATCATCTACAATGGAATGGTTCAAAAATAAACATATCCAGGTGTTAGAATGGCCAAGCCAAAGTCCAGACCTGAATCCAATCGAGAATCTGTGGAAAGAACTGAAAACTGCTGTTCACAAATGCTCTCCATCCAACCTCACTGAGCTCGAGCTGTTTTGCAAGGAGGAATGGGAAAAAATTCAGTCTCTCGATGTGCAAAGCTGATAGAGACATACCCCAAGTGACTTACAGCTGTAATCGCAGCAAAAGGTGACGCTACAAAGTATTAACTTAAGGGGGCTGAATAATTTTCAGTGCAGGTGCATTTATATGGAGACTTGATTACACACAGGTGGATTGTATTTATCATCATTAGTCATTTAGGTCAACATTGGATCATTCAGAGATCCTCACTGAACTTTCTGGAGAGAGTTTGCTGCACTGAAAGTAAAGGGGCTGAATAATTTTGCACGCCCAATTTTTCAGTTTTTGATTTGTTAAAAAAGTTTGAAATATCCAATAAATGTCATTCCACTTCATGATTGTGTCCCACTTGTTGTTGATTCTTCACAAAAAAATACAGTTTTATATCGTTATGTTTGAAGCCTGAAATGTGGCAAAAGGTCGCAAAGTTCAAGGGGGCCGAATACTTTCGCAAGGCACTGTATAATTGGCGTCTCATATGTACACATAACAATAGAAATCATTTGAGACTTAATTTGTTCAAACAAAACCATTAGGAGCTTAAAACATTCATAGACTAAATAAAAATCATTGTGGCTGCCATTTTGTCTCACAGAATTGTATACACAACTATCTAGCTATACTCGCTTCATTATCTTTGAATGGAAAAATCCTTTCAATATTCATGCAGTCATAACAATTGAACAATACGTCTAAATGACACCCAAACTCATCAAAGTTATGTTGAACATGTTATCTGAAGATTTCAAAGATGAAAATATTCTTCTATATATTACAAATCTTTAAAATGGGATGAATGAATGACACGGGACAGTTAGCTTGCTCTTTTGGAAATTACGTTGCTGCGATGTGTTGAGGAGGTAAGGAAGATGACCAAATGCAGTTGTTAAGATATTACCTTCAGATTACTTTGCCACCAGTGGCGGTCGGTGACGTTTAACCTGGATTGGCCCTTTTTTTTCTCCAATTTTCACCTAAAATGACATACCCAAATCTAACTGCCTGTAGCTCAGGCCCTAGCTCAGGTACCATTTGAAAGGAAACACTTTGAAGTTTGTGGAAATGCAAAAGGAATGTAAGAGAATATAACACATTAGCTCTGATAAAAGATAATACAAAGAATAAAACAACCATTGTTTTGTATTTGTTTTGTACCATCTTTGAAATGCAAGAGAAAGGCCATAATGTATTATTCCAGCCCAGGTGCACTTCAGATTTTGGCAGTGTATGTGCAACATTTTAGACTGATCCAATGAACCATTCTATTTATGTTCAAAATGTTGTGTCAAGACTGCGCATATGTGCTAATTTGTTTATTAATAACTTTTCATGTTCAAAACTGTGCACTCTCCTCAAACTGTAATAGCTGTAATAGCTACTGTAAATTGGACAATGCAGTTAGATGAACAAGAATTTAAGCTTTTTACCAATTTCAAATGTTTATTGCATTCAAAGTCTTGACATAACCTGCGGGGAGCAGAGAGCATTAAATGATGTTTGTCTGAATACCCGTTCTCCCTCACTCTTTTATCCTTACATTTTTCCATCCTATGTTGTGATAGGCTGACCTAAAGGTTATTACAGTGGCAATGGCGGATCAATATTTAGAGTCAGGGTTATGAGGGGAGGGCAGATGAGAAGGGTTGAAACAGGGAGCTCTAAATGCAGTTATCATGTCCTTCTCCTTAAATTCCTCCATCTTCTTAACTGGCTTGGTCTTAGTCACTTTAACGATACCTACATGTACATACTACCTCAATAAGCCTGACTAACAGGTGTATATAGCCTTGCTACTCTTTTTTCAAATGTCTTTTTACTGTTGTTTTATTTTTTTACTTACCTTATATACACACACACACACACACACACACACATACCTTTTTTTTCTTTTCGCACCATTGGTTAGAGCCTGTAAGTAAGCATTTCACTGTAAGGTCTACTACACCTGTTGTATTCGGCGAACGTGACAAATAAACTTTGATTTGATTTGATTTAAAGAACACATCATTGCAGGAAAATGTTTAAACATTGGTACTGTAGATAGAAACTGATCTGAGAAATTATGGCTCCCTCCAAGGCTGATGCTTATGGCTGATACAATCTTCCTAGGGTGCTCTCTGCTCAAGTGTTGTTGTCTTACTGTGGGACATTATGCATTCACCATGTGAGCTGAACCTCTGAGTCCTGGATTGAGTCCCAAATGGCACTCTATTCCCTATACTGAAGTGCACTATTTCTGACCAGGGCCCAGCACTATGTGCACTGTGAAGGGAATAGGGTGCATTTGGGACACGGACCCTGCTCCCATCTTGAGCAGCCTGAACAGCAAGACTCATCTGGACTTCAATAGACAGCCAGTCCTTCTCAGGTTCATACATCAGACACAAAAGCTAGCAGCACTCATAGAACAATGATGATGAAATTAGACAACGTCATGCTGTACACTGCCTGTGCCCCCTCCCATGAGAGTGAACCCAATGAGTGTAAATTTAGCAGCGAGGGCTACAGGACAATGGGGTGGCAGGGTAGCCTAGTGGTAAGAGCATTGGACTAGTAACCAGAAGGTTGCAAGTTCAAACTGACAAGGTACAAATCTGTCGTTCTGCCCCTGAACAGGCAGTTAACCCACTGTTCCTAGGCCGTCATTGAAAATAAGAATTTGTTCTTAACTGACTTGCCTGGTTAAATAAAGGTTTTAAAAAAAAGAATGTCTACAATGCCTAGGAAATGGGGCTACTGACCGATGTTAGACAATGTGGACGAGATACCAAAGAAAAGGAGATGAAAAAGCAAATATTAATTTAACTACAATAATTATAATTTTTCCGTGATCTTCACACGACCTAGATGTACAGTATTGTTAGCTCAGGTTGCATTCCCGAGAGACACTCCCTGAATGAGAACACAAACAGCCCTACTTTACTCTTCATACTGCATCAACCCTTTTTCACCAAGTAAAATCAATGCCTGATCTTTGGTCTGTTGATTTCCCGAGTGTTATAGCTAGCGATTATAGTTGAGCACTTAGGATAATCTCATTATTCATTCATAACCCTGCTAATTAAATCTGCATGTCCCTTTAATAATGCAGGGTCTATTTTTCATGGTTTTCAGATAGAGGCTTGTGAATTATTGATGTTAACAGCCTTCACCAGGTCTAATAAATGTAGATTGCTATTTCAGTTTAGCCCCGGCCTTCTCCTCCTGCGCCAGTCATGACATACTCACTGTCAACTGCCTAGCTTCAAATCAAATTAAATCAAATGTATTTGTCACATACACATGGTTATCAGATGTTAATGTGAGTGTAGCGAAATGCTTGTGCTTCTAGTTCTGACCATACAGTAATATCTAACAAGTAATCTAACCTAACAATTTCACAACAACTACCTTATACACACAAGTGTAAAGGAATGAATACGAATATGTACATAAAAATATATGAATGAGTGATGGCCGAATGGCATAGGCAAGTTGCAGTAGATGGTATAGAGTACTGTCACGAACGTCGTCAGGGAAATGACCAGACCAAGGTTGAGCGTGGTTAGCGTACATTTCTTTTTATTAAAAACATCGCCATCAAAAACAAGAAACAACAAAAAACGACCATGAAGCTTACTAGGGTTATACAGGCAACTAACAAAGTCAACTACCCACAACTAAGGTGGCAAAACAGGCTGCCTAAGTATGATTCCCAATCATAGACAACAATAGACAGCTGTCCCTGATTGAGAACCATACCAGGCCAAAACATAGAAACAGAAACATAGAAGTAAAGAAACTAGAATGCCCACCCTAGTCACACCCTGGCCGAACCAAAATAGAGAATAAAAGCCTCTCTATGGTCAGGGCGTGACAAATACAGTGTATACATATGAGATGAGTAATGTAGGGTATGTAAACATTATATAAAGTGGCATTGTTTAAAGTGGCTAGTGGTACATTTATTACATCCAATTTTTTATTTCAAATCAAATCAAATCTTATTTGTCACATGCACATGGTTAGCAGATGTTAATGCGAGTGTAGCGAAATGCTTGTGCTTCTAGTTCCAACAATGCAGTAATAACCAACGAGTAATCTAGCTAACAATTCCAAAACTACTACCTTATACACACAAGTGTAAAGGGATAAAGAATATGTACATAAAGATATATGAATGAGTGATGGTACAGAGCGGCATAGGCAAGATGCAGTAGATGGTATCGAGTACAGTATATACATATGAGATGAGTATGTAAACAAAGTGGCATAGTTTAAAGTGGCTAGTGATACATGTATTACATAAACATGCAGTAGATGATATAGAGTACAGTATATACGTATACATATGAGATGAATAATGTAGGGTATGTAAACATTATATTAAGTAGCATTGTTTAAAGTGGCTAGTGATATATTTTACATCAATTCCCATCAATTCCCATTATTAAAGTGGCTGGAGTTGAGTCAGTGTGTTGGCAGCAGCCACTCAATGTTAGTGGTGGCTGTTTAACAGTCTGATGGCCTTGAGATAGAAGCTGTTTTTCAGTCTCTCGGTCCCAGCTTTGATGCACCTGTACTGATCTCGCCTTCTGGATGATAGCGGGGTGAACAGGCAGTGGCTCGGGTGGTTGTTGTCCTTGATGATCTTTATGGCCTTCCTGTAACATCGGGTGGTGTAGGTGTCCTGGAGGGCAGGTAGTTTGCCCCCGGTGATGCGTTGTGCAGACCTCACTACCCTCTGGAGAGCCTTGGGCGGAGCAATTGCCGTACCAGACGGTGATACAGCCCAACGGGATGCTCTCGATTGTGCATCTGTAAAGGTTTGTGAGTGTTTTTGGTGACAAGCCGAATTTCTTCAGCCTCCTGTTTGCTTCTAGATTAGGTTTAGCAATAACAGGATGCTTGATTGACTGTCATTTCAATTTCAATTTTGATATTGGCTAGAAAGCCGATGACGTCGACCGCAAAACGCCGCCCGAACAAGGAGAGGACAACATCAGGACAAGTCGTGACTGATGCGGAAATGCGATACCCTAGGAAGGAGACGGACTGTTGAAAGAACAGGCATTTCTCAGCCTTCACGTACAGGTCATGCTCCAACAGTCGTCCATGTACCTTGCACACCAAGGACACATGCTCGGGGCGTGTAGCGGAGTATATCAGAATGTCATCGATATACACCACTATACCCTGCCCGTGCAAGTCCCTGTAAATCTTGTCTACGAAGGATTGGAAGACTGATGGAGCATTAATCAACCCGTACGGCATGACAAGGTACTCATAATGCCCTGAGGTGGTATTAAACGCCGTCTTCCACTCGTCTCCCTCTCGGATACACACCAGATTGTACGCACTCCTGAGATCCAGTTTAGTGAAGAAGCGGGCCCGTGCATTGACTCAATCGCCCTGGCGATAAGAGGTAGCGGGTAACTGTACCTCATCGTGATTTGATTGAGACCTCTATAATCAATGCACGGGTGCAGACCTCCATCCTTCATCTTCACAAAAAAGAAACTCGAGGAGGCGGGTGAAGTGGCATCCCTGATGCAGGGATTCTGAGACATATGTCTCTATAGCCACCGTCTCTGCTTGCGACAGGGGATACACGTGACTCCTGGGAAGTGCAGCGTCTACCAGGAGATTTATTGCACAATCCCCCCGTCAAAGGAGTGGTAATTGAGTCGCCTTCTTCTTACAGAAGGCGAGAGCCAAATCTGAATATTCTGGGGGAATGCGTGTGGTGAAGAACTGGTCTAGACTTTCCACCGTGGTAGCACCAACGGAAACCCCTACACACTCTCGCTACCACCCCATGAGAGCCCTCTGTTGCCAGGAAATGGTTGGGTTATGACGAGCCAACCAGGGAAGGCCTAGTACCACAGGAAATGCAGGAGAGTCAATGAGAAAGAGACTGATTCTCTTATCGTGACCCCCCCCTGTGTCTCCATGGCCAGGGAGATGGTGGCCTCACTGATTAGCCCGGACACTAATGGTCGACTATCCAGAGCATGAACCGGAAAAGGTCTATCAACAGGAATAATGGGGATCCCTAAACTAAGTGCTAACGCTCTGTCGATAAAATCGACGAGTGCCTTATGCTGGGAATGCGGGGAGAACTCAGGGAAACAAACAGGTACAAACAGGAGGACAACAGAGGACTCTGGATGAGAGTGGTGCATACTCACCTGGGGTGACGACAGAGTGCCCTGCCTGCTGCCTTGACTCCCAGAGGGACCAACCCGGCACAGACCGGGTTACGTCCTCACGTAAGCTGCATCGATAGTGGTCGATGAGGGCCCTGTCGTTCCATCCTGCTCTGGCGGCCAAGGTCCGGAACTCCAGCGCAAAATCCTGTGCGCTCCTCGTCCCCTGCCTTAAGTGGAAGAGTCGTTGACCCGCCGCTTTACCTTCGGGCGGATGGTCATAGACGGCCCGGAAACGGCGGGTGAACTCCTTGAAATGGTCCAATGCTGCGTCTTCCTCTCCCCACACGGCGTTTGCCCACTCCAGAGCACTCCCCGAGAGGCATGAGACGAGGGCGGATACTCTCTCCCTTCCTGAGGGAGCTGGGTGAACAGTGGCCAGGTATAGGTCCAGTTGAAAAAGTAAACCCTGGCACTGTGCGACCGTTCCATCATACTCCCTGGGAAGGGAGAGATGTATTCCATTGGAGCTGTATCCGGATGGGACGGGTAGAGATAAACCCGGGTAAGCTGGTCGAGACTTCCTGTCTCTCCCAGCGGTCCATGGTCTGGACAATTCGATCCATCATGGCAAAGAGATGATGTAGCATAGCCGCGTGTTCCTGGACGTGTTCCTCGACTCCTCTGACCGGGGTACCTGCTCCTGCTGACTCCATGGTTAGTGTAGGATTCTGTTAGGAGTGTGTATTGGGGGCGAAGTCAGGTGCAGGAGAGCAGAGTGTAGTGAACAGGTGCACTTTTTATTCCAGTCAAAATGACAGCACAAAATACATCAAATGTGATCAAAACACGGAACATAGTCAAAAAGTAATGCGCCTAACAATATCCACAATATCAAAATACACGTAACACAAAAAATCCTACACAAAGACATGATGGGGAACAGAGGAATAAAAACATATGAATTGATTGGGGAATGAAAACCAGGTGTGCAGGGAACAAGACAAAACAAATGGATACATGAAAAATGGAACGCCGATGGCTGGAAAGCCGGTGACGCCGAACTCCGCCCGAACAAGGAGAGGAGCTTCTGCTGAAGTAGTGACATGCGTGCATGGCCTCTACCAGTTGATGTCGATTAAGATAAATAATTGAATGCAACTAAACACATGAGCTTTTGTTTGTGCTTCAGGTGACAAGAACAGCTTAGTGGAGTTTACATGCACTGTACAGTGGGCTCCAATATTATTGGCACCCCTGACTGGCAATGCACAAACAATACTTAAAAAAATATATAAACAATATAATTATAGAGATGAACTCAAAATACCAACGTGAGAAATACTGTACTTTATTAATGTTTCAATGGAACCCACCAAAATCATTTATTGATTTAATGAAAAATCACTGTCCTCTAAATCAAGGTTTCACAATTAATGGCACCCTTAAAACCTTTTTTATTTTTGGCGCATTTGATCCAGAAAAACACTGGTTCCAACTTGCGCAACATGACTACAAAATATCTCAAAAGTTGCCTGTAAACTTTGCCAAAACATTTCAAACTACTTTTGTAATACAACGTTAGGTATTTTTAAACGTTAATAATCAATCAAATTGAAGACGGGTCTATCTGTGTTCAATACAGGAAGACAAAAACCAACGCTACTTTTCAAGTCTTGCGCAACTCTCAATAGTGTTACCCAGTTCCTAGATGGCCGTCCTTCTTCATTGCACAAAGGAATAACCTCTACCATATTCCAAAGACTGGTGACATCCAGTCGAAGTGGTAGGAACTGAAAACAAGTGCCTAAGAAATATTGTTTCCCAATGAGAACTCACTGAACAGACAGAGACCTCAAAAAACAACAATTCTTAACTGTTAGTCCTCGGGTTTTTGCCTGCTACATAAGTTCTGTTATACTCACAGACATGATTCAAACAGTTTTAGAAACTTCAGAGTGTTTTCTATCCAAATCTACTAATAATATGCATATCTTATATTCTTGGCATGAGTAGCAGGAAGATGAAATTGGGCATGCTATTTATTCAAAAGTGAAAATGCTGCCCCCTATACCTTAAGAAGTTTAATTAATGGACAAAAAAATTAGCTTTTCTTTCAAAAACAAGGACATTTCTAAGTGACCCCAAACTTTTGAACAGTAGTGTATATACATGTATTCTCATTTCATCAACCTATTTCGTGCTTATTGTGTTTATAAAAATAAAAAAATATTATATTTTGTATTATTATCTATAGAATTATTACTATTACTGCATTGTTGGGAAAGAGCTCTCAAGACAAGAATTTCACTGTATTATTTTTACACCTGTTGTATCCTGTGCACGTGGCAAATGAACTTTGAAATTTGAGAATAGATCCGCTGCAATTATTTTGGTGGCACAATTACTACCAGCCTATATTAATGACTTCAAAATATAAAAAGTAAATATTCTCCCAAGAAAAACAGTTTCATGAGAGTGTGCACAGAGTGGTCATGTGAATACTTTTGGTGACATAATGCCACCACCATATTCCCAGTTGAAACCCTTTCTTCCATTCTCCAGCTCTTGGGCGTGAGAGGTCTGTAGTCCATGCATAACAACAGGCTCCTTCAAAAGTAGTGAACTATAATGGGATTTTTGATTTTTGATTTAACCAAGCAAGTCAGCGGAGAACAAATTCTTATTTACAATAACGTATCAAGGAACAGTGGGTTAACTGCCTTGTTCAGGGGCTGAATAACAGATTTTTATCTAGTCAGCTCAGGGATTCAATCTAGCAAATTTCGGTTACTGGCCCAATGCTCTAACCACTAGGCTACCTGCCGCCCCAATAGGGAATAGGGTGCCATTTGGAACGCACACACTGTTGAATATTAAGCCTAATTTAGTCGACTGGGCATCTGAATCTTAACAGGGCAAGGTGCAAAATATAAAAGCCAATTTACCCCTGGTGGCTGCATATTAAAGCTTCTCATCACTTTCACCGTGACACTGCCCCCTGCAGGGGTACAGAGAGGGGCTGACTGAGAGAACATAATGAACCAACATAGACATGTATCACCATCACAATGTTGTCTGAGGAGCATTGAGTCAGTCCTCAGATTACTGTCAAACAGAACTATCCCACTCTACACACTAGTAATGGCTGATGTAAACAAAGAAGAACTATGGGGAATAAGAGAGCCACACTGCTGCTGCTGCTAGTCTTGTGACATCAGCTAAGACGTTTAAAGTGAACTGAAGTAGCCTGGAGAGGAGCTTCTTTTAATGAGGACAATGCCAAAACCTGCGTATCATGATGAAATTGTCTTTGTAGTGCATCAAAGCTTAGAGTCAAGGGGTAGTTGATTTACAAAGTCTCCTCAGGCATTTATGAACACAACACATAGCTGAGCGGTCTACAACTGTTTCCTGATGTATGCCAACCCAGACAGCCATGCTTGTAAGACACATTTAGGGGTTTTCACTTTCCATTTGTGTTGTTCTCTTTCTTCATACGTGTAGGTTGATAATAATCTCTACTTCTTCGCATGAACAAGCCGGCTGAGTGATATGCACTGCGTAACAGTGACAGATTATCCCAGATATAATCCATTTTATAGCATTCCAATAAGGAAGGCTGTGGAGGCTGCAGAGTAGAATGCCCTGAGCACAGCTCTCTAGTAATTGTGCCACCAAAATAATTGCAGAGGATCTAAAGCATTTCATAGAGGTGAACTATTATGGTCCTGACGGTTTCACAATGGTGTTGTCAGTGCACTGCCATTCCCCAAAGGTCAAATCACACTGAAGCTGACAACCAGATGATTGAGTTTTTTCCACAACTGCTAATTTACTTGTTTTGAGTCAATGCATGCTATTCTGGAAGAGGAAGGAACTAGGGGAAATAAGATATCCGCTGAACGAATGCAACCCATCTCAGTATTCTATATAAGGTTACCACATCCTCTCTAGGCAATGCTGGAGGGAAAACATGGTGAAACAGTTTCCCCCTCTAGAGACTTTCTCTTCTTTCCTCAGACTCATTAAAACTCATAGTGTCTGTGCCAAATGGCACCTTGTTCCATATATAGGAAATAGGATGCCATTTGGGACAAAACCATAAACATCACTATCCATCCACATCCTGTTAGACCTTACTTGCCGTTAGCTAGTACACAGCAAGTCCCAGTGAGGGACACTGATTGGGCCAACAGACACATGGCGATACAGATAATCAATAAACATGACACATGATTACATAAATCACTTTGTGACAACTGCCGATGTAAAGAAAATCTATTTTTATTGATTGAATTTGATTGATTATCAGCTGGAACTGACAAGACCAACGGATCAGTTTCAACAACATTATCATGGAGAATGAAAAAAGGTTGATTAATTCAGGACATCAGTTTATGTACAGTGCATTTGGAACATATTCAGACCCCTTCACTTTCCACATTTTGTTACGTTACAGCCTTGTTCTAAAATGGATTAAATCTTATTTGTCCCTCATCAACACAATACCCCATAATGACAAAACAAAAACAGGTTTTTAGAAATTGTTGCAAATTTATAAAAAACAAAAAACTGAAATATCAGTATTCAGTATTCAGACCCTTTACTCAGTACTTTGTTGAAGCACCTTTGGCAGCAATTACAGCCTCGAGTCTTCTTGGGTATGACGCTACAAGGTTGGCACACCTGTATTTGGGGAGTTTCTCCCCTTCTTCTTTGCAGATCCTTGCTAGCTCTGTCAGCTTGGATGGGAAGCGTCGCTGCACAGCTATTTTCAGGTCTCTCCAGAGATGTTCAATCTGGTTTATGTCCAGGCTCTGGCTGGGCCAGTCATAGACATTCAGAGACTTGTCCCGAAGCCACTCCTGCGTTGTCTTGGCTGTGGGCTTAGGGTCCTGTCCAACATTGTCTTATTGGAAGGTGAACCTTCACCCCCAGTTTGAGGTCCTGAGAGCTCTGGAGCAGGTTTTCATCAAGGATCTCTGTACTTTGCTCCGTTCATCATTCCCTCGATCCTGACTAGTCTCCCAATCACTGCCACTGAAAATCCTCCCCACAGCATGATGCTTCCACCACCATGCTTCACCATAAGGATGGTGCTAGGTTTCTTCCAGATGTGACGCTTGGCATTCAGGCCAGTTTATTGTATTGTATGAAATGTATTGTGACAAGTAAATAATTTTTGCTGATGTCTGCATCTGTTTATTTGTGCTGGATGAGTGTACGTGGGAAGAGAAGGGGGGTTATGGATAGGAAATTACAGTCTTACAGCCATGGGCTCCAGGAATCCATTAGAAGATTGCACGTCTTGGAACCCTATTTTAAATCATTCCAGTCAGTTTGACGACACGGATAGCTGGGAGACCCACACCCAAACAACACATTTTCAATTAAATCATCCCTGTAGACCTACTCTCTCTCTCTCTTAATATAGGGGAATAGTGTGACTTGTGTGAAAAGAGGCATCAATGCCCACTGCTATTCTCCTCTCCCCCTCTCAAACAGAATACCATAACTACTGTACTGGTTATAGGAATGGACAATGGCGTAAGAGTTGAACGTGATATGTAAATAAGTGTTTTATAGAATATGATGCTAGGAATGGGTTCCACTACAGAACTTAGTGGTGTTAAAGGGCAGAGGATATGGTGTTCGGATGACAATGACAAGGTGTTGTTTTGGCAAAGCATTACAAGGACACGTTGCTGTCTCTGTTCCAGCCACTGTCAGTAAAAACATTCTCGTGTGTGGAAGGTCAAACTTGTTTCATTTAAAGTACCCTATTTGTTAAATAGAGACTCCTGGGAGTAATATTTATGTGATGTTTAAGTAACTTGTCCAAGGAGAGATATAGCTTTGAAATTTCTATGCAAATCATATACATGTTTCATAAGAGGAGGTAGAGTTATTTAGATGCCATTGTTACTACATCGCTGGACGCTACAGTGGAGTTCCCATCCAGGACCATAGTGCATTTACCGTAACAGGATCTCACGTGGCGATTTATACAGGTGTAACTCTTCATAAACATGCATCAAGAACAGACACAATGGCTCCTTGACAATGGTGCTTCTGAACGGTACAATTACAAATGGAGACAAATTCTTGCACTATTTCACTGCTTACAATGAGAATAGGGTAAATGGGCTGGTTTTAATTTTCATTCTGTTAGAGCTACCATTTAGAGGAGAGCTACCATTAAGAGGATGGTTGTTCGCATCAATATCAGGTCTCTCGCACCATGCATTGAATGTTGACATCTAAACCATAGGACTATTTCCCACGATGAGAAATGACCAACAGTAGCCCAGTGTTCTGGTGCAATATGGTCGTGTGAAATGTCATACTGGGCACAAACTGGTTGAATACACGTTGTTTCATCGTAATATGTCAACGTATTGTGATATGGAATCTACATGGAAAAAACATTGGATTTGAAAAAGTAAACTGTTGTTTTGAGGGTCAAATTTCAACAACAAGATTACAGTCTATTCTGAAAGTATTCAGAACCCTTGACTTTTTCCACTTTTTGTTACGTTACAGCCTTGTTCTAAAATTGATTAAATCTTTTTTTTCCTCATCAATCTACACACAATAATCCATAATGACAAAGCAAGAACAAGTTAATACATTTAAAAAAAAATACAATAGTATTCAGACCCTTTACTCAGTACTTTGTTGAAGCACCGTTGGCAGCGATTACAGCCTCAAGTCTTCTTGGGTATGACGCTACAAGCTTGGCACACCTGTATTTGGGGTGTTTCTCCCATTCTTCTTTGCAGATCCTCTCAAACTCTGTCAAGTCCGGGCTCTGGCTGGTCTTCTCAAGGGCATTCAGAGACTTGTCACGAAGCCACTTCTGCGTTGTCTTGGCTGTGTGCTTAGGGTTGTTGTCCTGTTGGAAGGTGAACCTTCACCCCAGTCTGAGGTCCTGAGTGCTCTGGAGCAGGTTTTAATTAAGAATCTCTCTGTACTTTGCTCAGTTCCTTTTTGCCTCGATCCTGACTAGTCTCCCAGTCGTTGCCGCTGAAAAACATCCCCACAGCATGAAGCTACCACCACCATGCTTCACTGATGGTGCCAGGTTTCCTCCAGACTTGACATTCAGGCCAAATAGTTCAATCTTGGCTTCATCAGACCAGAGAATCTATTTTCTCATGGTCTGAGAGTCTTTAGGTGCCTTTTGGCAAACTCCAAGCAGACTGTCATGTTCCTTTTACTGAGGAGTGGCTTCCGTTTGGCCACTCTACCATAAAAGCCTGATTGGTGGAGGGCTACAGAGATGGTTGTCCTTCTGGAAGGTTCTCCCATCTCCACAGAGGAACTCTAGAGCTCTGTCAGAGTGACCATCGGGTTCTTGGGCACCTCCCTGACCTGACCAAGGACCTTCTCCCCCGATTGTTCAGTTTTGGGCTGGGGAGCCAGCTCTAGGATGAGTTTTGGTGGTTCCAAACTTCTTCTATTTAAGAATGATGGAGGCCACTGTGTTCTTGGGGACCTTCAATGCTGCAGACATTTTTTGGTACCCTAGATCTGTGCCTCGACGCAATCCTGTCTCGGAGCTCTACGGGCAATTCCTTTGACCTCGTGGGTTTTGCTCTGACATGCACTGTCAACTGTGGGACCTTATATAGACAGGTGTGTGCCTTTCCAAATCATGTCCAATCAGTTGAATTTACCACAGGTGGACTCCAATTAAGTTGGAGAAACTTCTCAACGATGATCAATGGAAACAGAATGCACCTGAGTCTCCTAGCAGTACGTATGTATACTGAATACTTATGTAAATAAGGTATTTGTTTTTAATTTTTAATATAAATACTGAAAACCTGTTTTTGCTTTTTTATTATGAGGTATTGTATGTAGATTGCTGAGGAAATGTTTTTAGTTAATCCATTTTAGAATAATGCTGTAACATAACAAAATGTGGAAAAAGTCAAGGGGTCTGAATACTTTCTGAAGGCACTGTATATCATCATAGTATCCACATTTCAACACAGACAAACCTTGTATAAAATATGTTGAATTTGTACCTTTAAAAAATAAAGAAAATAGGCTGGGCAGCACCTACTGGAAGTTGATCTATCTACTGCTACCTCACCTTTTGGTTTCCTATTCCTATTTTCAGTGATTATTACCAGTGTGCCAACGCACCTTTTGGTTTCCTATTCCTATTTTCAGTGATTATTACCAATGTGCTACCGCACCTTTTGGTTTCCTATTCCTATTTTCAGTGATTATTACCTATGTGCTACCGCACCTTTTGGTTTCCTATTCCTATTTTCAGTGATTATTACCAACGTGCTACCGCACCTTTTGGTTTCCTATTCCTATTTGCAGTGATTATTACCAGTGTGCTACGGCACCTTTTGGTTTCCTATTCCTATTTGCAGTGATTATTACCAGTGTGCTACCTCACCATTTGGTTTCCTATTCCTATTTTCAGTGATTATTACCAATGTGCTACCGCACCTTTTGGTTTCCTATTCCTATTTTCAGTGATTATTACCAGTGTGCTACCGCACCTTTTGGTTTCCTATTCCTATTTGCAGTGATTATTACCAATGTGCTATCGCAAGAATGATTGTTGAGAGATCTCCATTTAAAAACTAAATAGATTCATTGTTGCTATCGAAGTCATTCCAACGGATAGATTTAACAGAGCAAATTAAATGTGACCATACTTTATAGCTCCTTTCATCAATGATGCTATTTAGGCCTACAGTATATAACATTTGCAAAGTCATCAACAGCTATTGGATGGGAGACCAAGAGGTAGTTGTAGATAGATCAATTCTCCAGTAGGAGGTACTACCCAGTATATATTTTTGTTCTTCTGATAGTGGATATAACGTTGAAATTCTGACATTGTTTTAAAGGTACAAATTCAAACTTTTATACAAGGTTTGTATAAACTATGTTGGTACCATGATGATATATTCCTGTGATTGATACTTCACCCTTAAAACAACAATTTACATTGATGACTTCTTTCAAATCCAGTGTAATTTCCACGTAGATTCCACATCACAATACGTTGACAAATTACGTTGAAACAATGTTGATTCAACCAGTTTTTGCCCAGTTTTTGCCCATTTGTCTACAAGTTAACATATAAAATAAAAGTTAAAGAATAGGATTAAGCCTATAGCTCAGATGGAACTATCCAAGCAGTAGATATTCCTACATCTTCTTCAAATGTTTATATTTGGTTGCGTTGTCAACCAAACACAATTCAGTATTAATTTTGTAATACAGTAAATCGCCTGAAGTTAAAGCTACTTTACAAACTAATGTAACATTCAAACTTTAAATAAGTAACACATCCATGGCCACATTTAGATTTTACTGTAACTATAAATGTCTTCTTATGTTATCATATAAAGTGTGCATGTTCAAGATAGCATGCATAGGCCGCCGCAGGTCTGTGGAGATCTTCACAATTCTGTGCAGAATCTCGAACGACATTGGTCACTTGCACCATGTACTTGAAACCTCAACTGCAATCCAGGCCATTTGGTTCTGCTATTAGAGTAAGCACAGGGATAACACATTCATCTGTTGTATAAATAAATAAATATCTGGCATTGTATTCCCATTTGAAATTTGGTTGTGGTTTTATATGGTTAAATTAAAAGCATAGTGACAACACATTGGAAATTCAACTATCTTTTGGCTGGATTTTTGAATGGGTGAATTCAGGTTGTACTCTTTAATTTATCAACGCCTCAACCAAATATGACCCAATTATCCATGTTGAAATGATGTGGTGTGCCCAAAGAGATGTGTTTATTGTTCTAAAGTTATATGATGACAGATGAAGTGCCCTTTCTCTTCCCCATTGCGAAGCAGAGAGTCATGCTGTATGTAGAGTAACACCATGGCTGTAGCCTTAAATTTCCCCTGAGACCTGTGTTTACAGGATAAAAGCAGAGTTAGGTTCTTGTTGGGAAACGCTCAATGAATACTAATGGGATATAAAATCACACATTTTCCCATGGCAGAGTTTGACATTCGTTCTATTGGCCTTCAAGGCCTGTTATTTGTATTGTGTTTGAGCAGTGGAAAATGTGGGAAAAATGATGCCATACAAATAGAGTATGAATGTGTCTTCCAAGTAAAATATGATCCTGAATTCATTATATCCTTTATTCTTCAAATAATGAGTTATGAAGTTATATATTCTCTTTAGTTTCACATCATCTCTAACAGCAGAACATTGCCAGAACATTGCCAAGAAAAAACAGTAAGTATGGCTCAATCTTTAGATATTCATGTGGGGTTCCCGAGTGGCCCGGCGGTCTAAGGCACTGCATCTCAGTGCAAGAGGCCTCATTACAGACCCTAGTTTGATTCCAGGCTGTCTCAAAACCGTCCGTGATTGGGAGTCCCGTAGGGCGTCCCACAATTGGCCCAGCGTCATCCGGGTTTGGCCCGGGTAGGCCATCGTTGTGAATAAGAATGTGTTAACTGACTTGCCTAGTTAACTAGGCAAGGTTAAATAAATAATGTGATCCAATGAAAATGCCATGAACTGTTCAATGAGTTTTCTTGTAAATCACAGATTATATCATTGTGTTCCTAGTACGTGCCCTGTCGTGTATAATACAAATGTATTATTCCACATGTGTGGATCTTGATTCAAATCCTTTTGAATAATGAAAAGGATCTCTGACCTGGCTCCTTATATCTGGCCAGACAGCCCACTCCCAATGGCTCTATATGACATCCATATAGAAGATGGGTTCTGGGAGAGGACAACAGACACAGACCCCTTATTTCATTGTTGGTCTGCATCCCAAATGGCACTGTTCCCTATAAAGTGCACTACTTTGGCCAGGACCCATAGGTAAGGGCTCTATATGGACTATGGTGCAATTTGGGATACAGCCTGGGTCATCTCCTGAAAGGTACAGGAGGGCATGGATGTGATGTGTACATAAATGGAGGTGATATGTCTTAAACTGACAGAATGACATTTCACAACTTTTTGCAGATCAACCCAGGTTTACTGTATTGTTGATGGCTAAAACGTTTACAGAAAGAAACCTTACCTTTTGGCATATCAAACAAGCATTAACATAAATGCAAGATGCTGTGTGGTCTTTTTACTCACGAGTCCCAGAGGCGGTTGCCATACAGTAGATGAGACAGAGGCATGACCCTGACTGCTTCAGCATGAATAGTCTCACTGGAACTCAGTGGCCAGGTCAAGCATATATTTGTAGGTTGACCCCAGTCCTCCTGGTCACCACGGAGCTAAGTGAAGTTATTAATGGGAGGTAACAGTGCCAGGGGTCACTGTGCAGGGAGAAAGCATCACTCCCCTGCTCACCCTGAGATGATTATGCTGCTGCTTGGAATGTGCACTGTCATGTCTGTTATGTAGTGTCAGCAGACTGGCTGCCCCTTGTAGATGGATGAATAATAATGCAATGTGTTGACTGTTGCTCCTTAAGTTCAATTTCAACAATGGGTCAACTATTCAACTACAGATACATTTTTACTGCATAATGTCGATGTGTCTATTACATGGACAACTGATCATATTTCTATTAGAGAAGTGTGATGTCAATGTCTAATCCAAGTGAAAATGTTTAGAGATATATTTTTTGGAGCAAAGAATTGTCATACTTTGCATTACTCAGCTCAGCTCTGATTAACAAACAGGTTGGCTTACACAAAATAGATTGTAGATTACTCATTTGCATGGAGTGCTGCTTATTGGCTCAGGGGATACTTCAATAGACCAGTGTGTATGTGTGTGGATGTGTGTATGGAGTACATATTGTATTTGAGAGAGAGTGGGTGCATGCTGGCCTTTAAAGGCCTGCTTAATGCTGTTGCTGTGCTATTGATTGCAATGTCATCATTTGCATGGCGAGAGTGATCAAACTTTGATCAGAGAGAGTGTTTTACACACAAGGAAGATTTGTCTGTAAGCAGAGCTATGAGGGCTCTAGTCACTAAGTGCCTGTTAAGGATGCAGCAGCTGAACAGCAGGACTTGAATTTGAGAAGGCTGAGACAAGGATTGTATGCTGCTCTGTCTAGGCTTCTGCAAATGATATGAGCAGCAGTGACGGTCTCTGCTCTATACAATATAAAGTCAGCAACACGCCTCACAGTACCAGTCAAAAGTTTGGACACGCCTACTCATTCTAGAGTTTTTCTTTATTTTTTGACTATTTTCTACATTGTAGAATAATAGTGAAGACATCAAAACTATGAAATAACACATACGGAATCATGTAGTAACCAAAGAAGTGTTTTATATTTGAGATTCTTCAAAGTAGCCACCATTTGCCTTGATGGCAGCTTTGCACACTCTTGGCATTCTCTTTTTATTTATTTTTTTATTTCACCTTTATTTAACCAGGTAGGCTAGTTGAGAACAAGTTCTCATTTGCAACTGCGACCTGGCCAAGATAAAGCAACCAATCTCTCAACCAGATTCACCTGGAATGCTTTCCCAACAGTCTTGAAAACAAATGATAATCCCACTAAGTGCAAACCAGATGGGATGGCATATCGCTGCAGAATGCTGTGGTAGCCATACTGGTTAAGTGTGCCTTGAATTCTAAATAAGGCACCCCCACACCTCCTCCTCCATGCTTCATGGTGGGAACCACACATGTGGGGTTCATCCAGTCACCTACTCTGCGTCTTACAAAGACATATTGGTTGGAACCAAAATTGCTCGTGTTTCTTGGCCCAAGCAAGTCTCTTCTTCTTATTGGTGTCGTTTGGTAGTGGTTTCTTTGCAGCAATTTGACCATAAAGGCCTGACTCACACAGTCTCTCATTTATTTGGGCTGCAATTTCTGAGGCTGGTACAGAGAGAGAGATAGAGAGAGACCAATCCCTAAAGCCTTGATTTTGGACAAAATGACCGGAATGGACTATTACTACT
This sequence comes from Oncorhynchus tshawytscha, assembly GCF_018296145.1. Lineage (NCBI taxonomy): Eukaryota > Metazoa > Chordata > Actinopteri > Salmoniformes > Salmonidae > Oncorhynchus > Oncorhynchus tshawytscha. The sequence goes on from NC_056432.1 coordinate 31,625,004, forward strand.
GTACCAAGGACTATCAACAACAAAATGTTCTAACAAACCAAAGCCTCAGAAGAAACACAGCAGAACCTGGAAATACCATCCAACACAAAACTACTGTAAGTCAGTGATGTTTAGTATGAACCTACTTCTGAAGGCAAAAAATTAAATACAATAATCTCTAGGTAATTTTGTTTTATAAAGCTTAATAAATAAGGCTACTAAGCTACCAAGCGGATAGGAAAGAAACTGACCTGATCAATTAGCACTGAAGTGTGAAGTGAGAGGTGTGAAAACTCTTGAGCCTAACAATGGCAAGAGAGTTCCACAGCCCCTCATCCACCAAAATGTAGAGGCCTTTGAAGCTGTAACGGTTTTCTAGTGGTGATGAAGGAGAGTCGGACCAAACTGCAGCGTGTCGATTGCGATCCATATTTATTAAACAAAACGTAAACACGACTAAACACTAAACACTACAAAACAATAAACGTAAATGAAAACCGAAAACAGCCTATCTAGTGCAAACTAACAGAGAGTACAAGTAAGACACTAAGGACAATCACCCACGACAAACTCAAAGAATATGGCTGCCTAAATATGGTTCCCAATCAGAGACAACGATAAGCACCTGCCTCTGATTGAGAACCACTCCAGACAGCCATAGACCTTGCTAGACAACCCACTAAGCTAGAATCCCAATACCACCACCAAAACCCCAAGACAAACACACCACAATTACAAAAACCCCATGCCACACCCTGGCCTGACCAAATACATAAAGATAAACACAAAATACTTTGACCAGGGCGTGACAGAACCCCCCTAAGGTGCGGACTCCCGAACGCACCTCAAAACAATAGGGAGGGTCCGGGTGGGCGTCTGTCCATGGTGGCGGCTCCGGCGCGGGACGTGGACCCCACTCCTTTAATGTCTTAGTCCCCTCTCCCTTCGTCCCTGGATAGTCCACCCTCGCCGCCGACCATGGCCTAGTAGTCCCCACCCAGAACCCCACTGGACTGAGGAGCAGATCGGGACTGAAGGACAGCTCGGGACCGAGGCAGCTCGGGACTGAGGGGAAGCTCGGGAGTGAGAGAAAGCTCAGGAGTGAGAGGAAGCTCAGGAGTGAGAGGAAGCTCAGGAGTGAGAGGAAGCTCAGGAGTGAGAGGAAGCTCAGGAGTGAGAGGAAGCTCAGGAGTGAGAGGAAGCTCAGGAGTGAGAGGAAGCTCAGGCAGGTAGATAGATCTACCAGCTCCTGGCTGGCTGGTGGTTTCAGCAGATCCTGGCTGACTGGCAGATCCTGGCTGACTGACAGATCTGGAAGAGTCTGGTTGACTGGCAGATCTGGAAGAGTCTGGTTGACTGGCAGATCTGGAAGAGTCTGGTTGACTGGCAGATCTGGAAGAGTCTGGTTGACTGGCAGATCTGGAAGAGTCTGGTTGACTGGCAGATCTGGAAGAGTCTGGTTGACTGGCAGATCTGGAAGAGTCTGGTTGACTGGCAGATCTGGAAGAGTCTGGTTGACTGGCAGATCTGGAAGAGTCTGGCTGACTGGCAGATCTGGAAGAGTCTGGCTGACTGGCAGATCTGGAAGAGTCTGGCTGACTGGCAGATCTGGCGGCGCTGGGCAGACTGGCGACGCTGGGCAGACTGGCGGCGCTGGGCAGACTGGCGACGCTGGGCAGACTGGCGACCCTGGGCAGACTGGCGGTGCTGGGCAGACTGGCGACGCTGGGCAGACTGACGACGCTGGGCAGACTGACGACGCTGGGCAGACTGACGACGCTGGGCAGACTGACGACGCTGGGCAGACTGGCGACGCTGGGCAGACTGGCGGCGCTGGGCAGACTGGCGGTGCTGGGCCGACTGGCGATGCTGGGCAGACTGGCGGCGCTGGGCAGACTGACGACGCTGGGCAGACTGACGACGCTGGGCAGACTGACGACGCTGGGCAGACTGACGACGCTGGGCAGACTGGCGGTGCTGGGCAGACTGGCGGTGCTGGGCCGACTGGCGATGCTGGGCAGACTGGCGATGCTGGGCAGACTGACGGCGCTGGGCAGACTGGCGACGCTGGGCAGACTGGGGGCACTGGCGGCGCTGGGCAGACTGGCGGCACTAGCTGCTCCATATAGGCTGACAGCTCTGGCGGCTTCTTACAGACTGACCGCTCTGGCGGCTCCGTGCTGACTGGCAGCTCCTTGCAGACTGGCAGCTCCTTACAGACTGACAGCTCCGTGCAGACTGGCAGCTCCTTGCAGACTGGCAGCTCCTTGCAGACTGGCAGCTCCTTGCAGACTGGCAGCTCCATGCAGACTGGCAGCTCCATGCAGACTGGCTGCTCTATGCAGACTGACAGCTCTGGCTGCTTCATGCAGACTGACATCTCTGGCTGCTCCATGTAGACTGGCTGCTTCATGCAGACTGGCAGCTCGGGCTGCTTCATGTAGACTGACAGCTCTGGCTGCTCCATGCGGACTGACAGCTCTGGCTGCTCCATGTAGACTGACTGCTTCATGCAGACTGGCAGCTCGGGCTGCTTCATGTAGACTGACAGCTCTGGCTGCTCCATGCAGACTGACAGCTCTGACTGTTCCATGCAGACTGACAGCTCTGGCTGCTTCATGCAGACTGGCAGCTCTGGCTGCTCCATGTAGACTGGCTGCTTCATGCAGACTGGCAGCTCGGGCTGCTTCATGTAGACTGACAGCTCTGACTGCTCCATGCGGACTGACAGCTCTGGCTGCTCCATGCAGACTGGCTGCTTCATGCAGACTGGCAGCTCTGGCTGCTCCATGCAGACTGACAGCTCTGGCTGCTCCTTGCAGACTGGCAGCTCTGGCTGCGCTAAACAGGCGGGAGGCTCCGGCAGCGCTGTAGAGGAGGAAGGCTCTGGCTGCGCTAAACAGGCGGGAGACTCCGGCAGCGCTGGAGATGAGGAAGGCTCTAACAGCGCTAGATAGGCGGGAGACTCCGGCAGCGCAGGAGAGGAGAAAGGCTCTGGCTGCGCTAAACAGGCGGGAGGCTCCGGCAGCGCTGTAGAGGAGGATGGCTCTGGCTGCGCTGAACAGGCGGGAGGCTCCGGCAGCGCTGTAGAGGAGAAAGGCTCTGGCTGCGCTAAACAGGCGAGGCACACTGAAGGCCTGGTGCGTGGTGCTGGAACTGGTGGTACTGGATCGAGGACACGCACAGGAAGCCTGGTGCGGGGAGCTGCTACCGGAGGGCTGGGGTGTGGAGGTGGTACTGGATAGACCGGACCGTGCAGGCGCACTGGAGCTCTTGAGCACCGAGCCTGCCCAACCTTACCTGGCTCGATGCCCACTCTAGCCCGGCCGATACGAGGAGCTGGAATATATCGAACCGGGCTGTGCACCCGCACTGGAGACACCGTGCGCTCCACAGCATAACACGGTGCCTGCCCGGTCTCTCCAGCCCCCGGTAAGCACAGGGAGTTTGCGCAGGTCTCCTACCTGGCATAGCTATACTCCCTGTAAGCCCCCCAAGAATTTTTGGGGCTGACTCCCGGGCTTTCTTGCCAACCGTGTTCCCTCGTATCGCCGGCTCCTCTCTCCGGCTGCCTCTGCTCTCCTAAGTGCCTCCACCTGTTCCCATGGAAGGCGATCCCTTCCCGCCAGGATCTCCTCCCATGTGTAGCAACCCTTGCCATCCAATATATCGTCCCATGTCCAATCCTCATTGCGCCGCTGTTGCTGCCTTTGTTGCCTCTCCTCTTTCGGCTGCTCCTGCCTGTTGACACGCCGCTTGGTCCGTTGGTGGTGGGTGATTCTGTAACGGTTTTCTAGTGGTGATGAAGGAGAGTCGGACCAAACTGCAGCGTGTCGATTGCGATCCATATTTATTAAACAAAACGTAAACACGACTAAACACTAAACACTACAAAACAATAAACGTAAATGAAAACCGAAAACAGCCTATCTAGTGCAAACTAACAGAGAGTACAAGTAAGACACTAAGGACAATCACCCACGACAAACTCAAAGAATATGGCTGCCTAAATATGGTTCCCAATCAGAGACAACGATAAGCACCTGCCTCTGATTGAGAACCACTCCAGACAGCCATAGACCTTGCTAGACAACCCACTAAGCTAGAATCCCAATACCACCACCAAAACCCCAAGACAAACACACCACAATTACAAAAACCCCATGCCACACCCTGGCCTGACCAAATACATAAAGATAAACACAAAATACTTTGACCAGGGCGTGACAGAAGCCCCCATGGCTTATCCCTGTCCAGAGGTTATTACGATACAGTACCCCATGGATATTAAAAATAACACTACACGGAATACGTTTTTAAAAAAGCTCCTCAAGGACAATCCCGAGAGACTATTTGCTGACTGCTACAACGACGGGAACGTAAGCAACTTCATTTTCCACACAGACCAACCCCTGGCATGGCACAGTGCTATAAGAGCACACTACCCCTATGTCAAGAAATAGGTTATGGGGTCATTTAAACAACCTCTGTCAACGTCTACAAGTCTGGGACAGTAATGGTGCAGGGCATTCTCGTGAAGTTGGAGTTGGACTTTTACAGGATCAAAGCAAGAGAACAGCAGGAAAGGTTCTCTCTTTGTGATGACTCCCCCATCCTGAGTCAGTCTGATCATACCTCTTCAAACTGTCCTGCAGACGAGGATAGTCACCCCCCCCAGCACTGAACACACCCAGGTCCAACAACTGCACTACTCCTCCATCACTGAGAGGGATACATTCACAGAGCTGGAGAGAGACATGGTGGAGCACAGAGAGCTAGTCCACACAATACAGACAGAACAAACCCACAAAACAGACCAGCACAACAACACCCCGAACAAGACCCAGAGGGCAGAAGGTATCCTTATTTGGACTGAGGTGAGAGAACTTAGAGGCACACATGGCACTGAATTAAGAAGTGAGAAAGCTGTGGTGTGACAGAGAGAAGGACACTCCCCCAGAGAAGCCAGCAGAACAGCCCACCTCAAACCCAGACCACAACACCACAATGGGACAGACAACACAGGACCCACCAACCCAACAGAGCCCACCCCCTCCTAACAGCACTCCTGTCTGCGCCCCTAATAGCTCTCTTGACAACCCCCACACATCCACTGAGGACACACAAAAAAAAGCCAAAGACTGTGCATTGACTCATATGGCTAATACATTCAAGAGGATAAACTTTTTCCTAAACACAAAGTGGCTTAGCTCTTGTGCCCAAACACTAGACATGCTCTGGAGCTATTGTAAGAGGACAGACTAGGGTCCCCCAGCCACATTACACGGGCACAGATGACCTGAGTGCCCAGCAGGAAAGGGTGGCCACAGTACTCAAGGGAGTGATTGAAAAAGCTTCTTCCACTTTCCCCAACGCACAAGTGGCTATCTCCACCCTACTACCACGAAAAGCCAACATACAGCGTGTGAATGCAAGCATTTCGCGAGACTGTGCCTCAAAACCTAATGTCTACCTGGCCCACCACTCCAACCTGGACTTGAACAGCCTTTATGACTAGGTCCACCTCTAAAAGGTAGCAATCCCAACTTTTGCCAGGACCCTGAAGGACGTCACCCTCAACCGTTGCCCCAGCACCTCACACAGGAGCAACAGAACAACGGACACCCCGCCCAGACCAGTGAGACACACTGCCAGACCTGCAAGTCCCCTTCCTGAAGGACCTGCACCGAGAGAACTCACGCCAAGAGGACCTACACCCAATCCACAGCATCACCAGCCACACCCCAACCAGCTAAGACCACCCCAAGCAAATCCTGGCCACACTCGATATAGGCCCCTCTATATCAGACCTATGCCCCATCCACCCCATACCCCTGCGACAAGGACCAACATGACAGCAGGACATATGCCGAAGCCGTGAACAGAGCAACAGGCCCAACTCTCACTATTACAGCTGCACAAGCCCCATCCTGCGACCTACACGGTACACTACTGTTCAAAAGTTTGGAGTTGCTTAGACATGTCCTTGTTTTCCAGGAAATACAGTCAAGACGTTGACAAGGTTATAAATAATGATTTTTCATTGAAATAATAATTTTGTCCTCCATTTGCGGCAATTACAGCTTTGCAGACCTTGGGCATTCTTTTGTCAATTTCTTGAAGTAATCTGAAGAGATTTCATCCCATGCTTCTTGAAACAACTCCCACAAGTTGGATTGGCTTGATGGACACTTCTTACGTATCATATAGACCCGGATGCAGACATGTGAGGCAGATGGTTAGAGTCTCTGATATTTATTATAATCCAAGGGGTAGGCAAGAGAATGGTCGTGGACAGGCAAAAGATCATAACAAGGTCAGAGTACAGAAGGTACTGAGTGGCACGCAGGCTCGAGGTCAGGGCAGGCAGTATGGTCAGGCAGGCAGGTTCTGAGTCTAGGCAGGCAAGGGTCAAAGGAGGGAGGACTAGTAAAAACAGAGAAAAGGAAAAAGCAGCAGCACGGACCACGCTGGTTGACTTGACACTACAAGACAAACTGGCACAGAGAGACAGGAAACACAGGGATAAATACACCGGGGGAAATAAGCAACACCTGGGGGGGTGGGTACAATCACAAACACAGGTGAAACCGATCAGGGCGTGACAGTACCCCCCCCCCCTCTCTAGGAACGCCACCTGCCGTCCTACCTGGGTGCATACCTGGCTGACCAGGGAGACGGCGGTGAAAATTTACGATGAGGGCCAGGTCCAGGATGTCTTAAGCAGGAACCCAGCACCTCTCCTCTGGGCCATAACCCTCCCAGTCAACCAGGTACTGGAAACCACTGCCCTGTGGTCGAACCCTCAGAAGGCGTCTCACCGTATATGCTGGCTGGCCATCGATGACACGGGTGGAGGGATGGACCTAGAAATAGAAGACAGAGGACTGTGAGACAAGGGCTTAATCATGGACACATAAAAGTAGGGTGAACACGGAGGGTGCGGGGCAACAGCAGGGGGACAGCAGTGGGACTAAGGACTCAAGAAAGCCTGAGTCCCGGTGGTGATCCGCTTGTCGACGATACCTGGAAGTGGTCTTGAGTAGAGCCGCCCAAGCTCTTTTCCAGGTATGCTGACAGCGGCGGATGAACATCTGGGCTGAAGGTATGTTGACCTCAACTTCTTCTTCTGGGAAGAGCAGAGGCTGATACCCCACAGAAGATATGAAGGGGGAGAGTCCAGTGGCCGTGCAGGGGAGAGTGTTCCTGGCATATTCCACCCAGACCAGATGCTGACTCCAGGTGGTGAGGTTACTGGAAATGAGACACCGGAGTGCGGTTTCCATGTCTTGATTGGCTTGCTCCGACTGGCCGTTGGATTGGGGATGAAACCAGGAGGACAGGCTGGCCGACGACCCGATAAGGGCCTTCCGGAATCAGAACGATAACTGAGGACCCCAATCCGAAACAATGTCGACCGGGAGTCTATGGATTCGGAAGATGTGCTGCACCATGAGCTGGGCCATCTCCTTGGCTGAAGGTAACTTAGGAAGAGGGATGAAGTGGGCAGCCTTGTAGAACCTGTCAACCACCATCAGGATGCTGGAGTTGCCATCTGATGGAGGAAGCCCAGTGACAAACTAGGGAAATATGGGACCAGGGGCGATGAGGAACAGGAAGTGGTTGAAGGAGGCCAGACGGAGCTTGCAGCGGAGTCTTGCTTTGAGCACACACCATACATGCGGCGACAAAGGCCGAGACATCAGGAGCCATGGTGGGCCACCAGAAGCATTGTCGGAGGAAAGCCAGGGTACAACGAGCACCAGGATGACAGGTAAGCCTGAGTGAGCCCATTCCAGGACTTGAGGCTGACTTGAGACTTGAGGCTCCACCCCCCCCAGGGTCCGACTGGGAACGTTATGCTTACGGACCCGAGCCTCAATACCCCCTAGACAACCAAAGCCACCAAACATGAGGCAGGGAGGATGGTCTCTGATTCCGAGGATGTGGCAGCGTAACTGTACAGGCAGGAAAGGGTGTCCGGCTTCACATTTTTGGACCCTGGGTGGTAGGAGATGGTACCTGGTAAATAACAGGGCACAACGGGCTTGCCTTGAGTTAAGGTGCTTGGCAGTGAGGAAGTATTCTAAATTCTTATGGTCAGTCCAAACTAAAAATGGATGTTCCACCCCTTCCAGCCAATGCCTCCACTCCTCCAGAGCCATCTTAACCGCTAGGAGTTTCCGGTTGCCAATGTCATAGTTCCTCTCCACAGAGTTGAGACGATGGGACATGAAGGCACAGGGATGAGGCTTTTGGTCCTGGATAGATCACTGGGAAAGGACGGCCCCTACTCCCACGTCAGAAGCATCAACCTCCACCACAAACTGACGGGTCGGATCCGGATGGATGAAGATGGGAGCAGTGGTGAATCGTTGCTTCAGATCTACAAAAGCCTTGTCTGCTGCTGGGGACCATGTGAACAGTACCTTGGGAGAGGTGAGCGCAGAGAGGAGAGCCGCCAGGTTTCTGTAGCCCCAAATGAAAGGGCGGTAAAAATGTGCAAACCCCAGGAAGGGAGGTAGTGCGAGCCTTGCTGGAAACCTCCAGGAGGAACAGCAGACAGATCCGAGGCTGTACTTAACCTTGGAGGCAGACGTCCCGTGGAAGGCTGTGCTGCCTTTAGGCAGTGTGAATGGCAGAACGGGCTGTATCCCAGACTGGTCTCCCCACAGCAGGATAACAACAAAAGGAGTACAGGTAATAGGAATTAGAGGCTTCCCAGTCTGGCTCACCAGTGTACTTGTGTCAACTAATGATTTAGGTCTCTTCACTGGGCAGGTAGCTATGAAATGCCCTGCAGCACCACAATACAAGCAACTATAGGAGCTTAGCCTATGTGAATGCTCCCTAGGCGATAATCTAGCTCTGCCCAGTTGCTCCGGTGTATCTGACTCACCCGTCGCCAATGATTCTCGTGGGAACTCGGATAGCTTTGGGTCTTCTCAGAAAAACAGTCTTCGGGAACTTCCGGATTCCTTTGGAGGTGAGCAAGATACAGCAGATAAACGAGTGTGACCTAGGCCAGACCTCCTCTCACTCCTGCGCTCCCGTAGACGTCCATCAATCCTAATGGTGAGAGCGATGAGGGAATCGAGGTCAACTGGTAATTCCCGAGCAGCTAGCTCATATTTTATTACCTCTGATAAACCATGGGGGAAGGTCTCGAAAGGGGACTCCAGATTCCAGGCACTCTCGGCTGCCAACGTGCAAAAGTCTACAGAGTAGTCTGCCACACTACGAGAGTCTTCAAGTAGTTTTCGGGTCGCCTCTCTCGCAGATACCGGAGAATCGAACACCTTCCTCACCTCTGCCAAGAAATCCTCCAGATGACGACAAATCAAATCAAATCAAATTTATTTATATAGCCCTTCGTACATAAGCTGATATCTCAAAGTGCTGTACAGAAACCCAGCCTAAAACCTCAAACAGCAAGCAATGCAGGTGTAGAAGCACGGTGGCTAGGAAAAACTCCCTAGAAAGGCCAAAACCTAGGAAGAAACCTAGAGAGGAACCAGGCTATGTGGGGTGGCCAGTCCTCTTCTGGCTGTGCCGGGTGGAGATTATAACAGAACATGGCCAAGATGTTCAAATGTTCATAAATGACCAGCATGGTCGAATAATAATAAGGCAGAACAGTTTAAACTGGAGCAGCAGCATGGCCAGGTGGACTGGGGACAGCAAGGAGTCATCATGTCAGGTAGTCCTGGGGCATGGTCCTAGGGCTCAGGTCAGTTGAAACTGGAGCAGCAGCATGGCCAGGTGGACTGGGGACAGCAAGGAGTCATCATGTCAGGTAGTCCTGGGGCATGGTCCTAGGGCTCAGGTCCTCCGAGAGAGAGAAAGAAAGAGAGAAGGAGAGAATTAGAGAATGCACACTTAGATTCACACAGGACACCGAATAGGACAGGAGAAGTACTCCAGATATAACAAACTGACCCTAGCCCCCCGACACATAAACTACTGCAGCATAAATACTGGAGGCTGAGACAGGAGGGGTCAGGAGACACTGTGGCCCCATCCGAGGACACCCCCTGACAGGGCCAAACAGGAAGGATATAACCCCACCCACTTTGCCAAAGCACAGCCCCCACACCACTAAAGGGATATCTTCAACCACCAACTTACCACCCTGAGACAAGGCTGAGTATAGCCCACAAAGATCTCCGCCACGGCACAACCCAAGGGGGGGGCGCCAACCCAGACAGGATGACCACAACAGTGAATCAACCCACTCAGGTGACGCACCCCTTCCAGGGACGGCATGAGAAAGCCCCAGTAAGCCAGTGACTCAGCCCCTGTAATAGGGTTAGAGGCAGAGAATCCCAGTGGAAAGAGGGGAACCGGCCAGGCAGAGACAGCAAGGGCGGTTCGTTGCTCCAGAGCCTTTCCGTTCACCTTCCCACTCCTGGGCCAGACTACACTCAATCATATGACCCACTGAAGAGATGAGTCTTCAGTAAAGACTTAAAGGTTGAGACTGAGTTTGCGTCTCTGACATGGGTAGGCAGACCATTCCATAAAAATTGAGCTCTATAGGAGAAAGCCCTGCCTCCAGCTGTTTGCTTAGAAATTCTAGGGACAATTAGGAGGCCTGCGTCTTGTGACCGTAGCGTACGTATAGCTATGTACGGCAGGACCAAATCAGAGAGATAGGTAGGAGCAAGCCCATGTAATGCTTTGTAGGTTAGCAGTAAAATCTTGAAATCAGCCCTTGCTTTGACAGGAAGCCAGTGTAGAGAGGCTAGCACTGGAGTAATATGATCAAATTTTTTTGGTTCTAGTCAGGATTCTAGCAGCTGTATTTAGCACTAACTGAAGTTTATTTAGTGCTTTATCCGGGTAGCCGGAAAGTAGAGCATTGCAGTAGTCTAACCTAGAAGTGACAAAAGCATGGATTAATTTTTCTGCATCATTTTTGGACAGAAAGTTTCTGATTTTTGCAATGTTACGTAGATGGAAAAAAGCTGTCCTTGAAATGGTCTTGATATGTTCTTCAAAAGAGAGTCAGGGTCCAGAGTAACGCCAAGGTCCTTCACAGTTTTATTTGAGACGACTGTACAACCATTAAGATTAATTGTCAGATTCAACAGAAGATCTCTTTGTTTCTTGGGACCTAGAACAAGCATCTCTGTTTTGTCCGAGTTTAATAGTAGAAAGTTTGCAGCCATCCACTTCCTTATGTCTGAAACACATGCTTCTAGCGAGGGCAATTTTGGGGCTTCACCATGTTTCATTGAAATGTACAGCTGTGTGTCATCTGCATAGCAGTGAAAGTTAACATTATGTTTTCGAATAACATCCCCAAGAGGTAAAATATATAGTGAAAACAATAGTGGTCCTAAAACGGAACCTTGAGGAACACCGAAATCTACAGTTGATTTGTCAGAGGACAAACCATTCACCGAGACAAACTGATATCTTTCCGACAGATAAGATCTAAACCAGGCCAGAACTTGTCCGTGTAGACCAATTTGGGTTTCCAATCTCTCCAAAAGAATGTGGCAGATTGTTGCTCCCAAACTGCCGTAGCCCAGGAGAGCGCCCTTTCCGACATTAGCGTAATAATATACGCTATCTTCGATCGGTCCGAAGGGAACAGCTGTAGCTCAAAAATAACGCTGCATTTTGAAAGAAAACCCCGGCAGGCTCCAGGATCCCCAGGATATCGCTCCGGAGGAGGTAAGCGGGGTTCTCGGGGAGCCAGGGTAGGCTGTACAAGCTCACCACTAATAGATAAAAGGTTACTGGGTGGTTGGGGGATCTCAGAGGTGGCAGGCTGCCAATGAGGTAACTCCCTGATTTGCTCCATGATTGCCTTAAACCCTTGCTCGTGGCGTTCCGTCAGGGGACGAAGCCCTTCCAAAAAGTCCTTTAGTAGCTCCTCACGCCTCCCAATGGTGGCTCCCTGCAGGGAGACAGCGTGGCGGAGCTGGTCCAAGTCTGCTCGGTCTGTCATGGCCAGTTCGTACTATAATGTTACAAGGTTAGACCCAGATGCAGACACGGGAGGCAGATGGTTCGAGTCTCTGATATTTATTATAAACAAACAACAACACGGTTATCTAACCAAATTGGAGTTGTATAGATAAACCACTTCTACAATCATTTGGCTCTATAACAAAGAACAAACAGCAAAAACATATACATGATCAAATACAATTCTTAGAATTAACTACTAAATACTACCAGAACCCACTGGATTCTCTAATTACATTGAATAAACTACAGGACAAAATACAAACCCTCCAAGGCCTACGGGGTTTATGGTATCTTGAATTAAATGATCAAATATACAGACCAAAAATTCCAATTGGCTATACTTAAACTCTTTAATATCATCTTCAGCTCTGGCATATTCCCCAATATTTGGAACAAAGGACTGATCACCCTAATCCACAAAAGTGTTGAAGAATTTGACCCCAATAACTACCGTGGGATATGCGTCAACAGCAACCTTGGGAAAATGCTCTACATTATCATTAACAGCAGACTCGTACATTTCCTCAGTGAAAACAATGTAATGAGCAAATGTCAAATTGGCTTTTTACCCTCTCTTTACCCTCTTCAACATATACAGTGGCTTGCGAAAGTATTCACCCCCCTTGGCATTTTTCCTATTTTGATCCCTTACAACCTGGAATTAAAATTGATTTTTGGGGGGTTTGTATCATTTGATTTACACAACATGCCTACCACTTTGAAGATGCAAAATATTTTTTATTGTGAAACAAACAAGAAATATAGCAAAAAAACGGAAAACTTAAGCATGCATAACTATTCACCCCCCAAAGTCAATACTTTGTAGAGACACCTTTTGCAGCAATTACAGCTGCAAGTCTCTCGGGGTATGTCTTTATAAGCTTGGCACATCTAGCCCATGGCATTTTTGCCCGTTCTTCAAGGCAAAACTGGTCCAGCTCCTTCAAGTTGGATGGGTTCCACTGGTGAAGCGTGAGGCGCAGTCACGAGAGAGTTAGCTCTCGTTCCATTGCTTTTCTACAATGGAACAATGGACAATGGAATTCTCCGGTTGGAACATTATTGAAGATTTATGTTAAAAACATCCTAAAGACTGATTCTATACTTAATTTGACAAGTTTCTACGATGTGTAATATAACTTTTTGAACTTTTCATCCGACGTTCGGCTGGACCTGAACACGCGTTTGGATTTGTTTACCAAACGCCCTAACAAAAGAAGCCATTTGGACATAAATGATTAACTTTATCGAACAAATCAAACATTTATTGTGGAACTGGGATTCCCGGGACTACATCCTTATGAAGATCATCAAGGTAAGTGAATATTTATTATGATATTTCTAACTAACGTTGACTACAGAATATGGTGGATATCTTTTTGGCTGCTTTGTTGTCTGAACGCTGTACTCAGATTATTGCATGGTTTGCTTTTTCCGTAAAGTGTTTTTGAAATCTGACATAGCAGTTGCATTAATAAGGAGAAGTATATCTCTAATTCCATGTATAACACTTGTATTTTCTTCAACATTAATGATGAGCATTTATGTGAATTGATGTGGCTCTCTGCAAAATCACTGCATGTTTTAGAACTACTGAACGTAACGTGGCAAAATTAGATTTTTTAAAATAGAAATATGCACTTTAGCAAACAAAACATACATGTATTGTGTAACATGAAGTCCTATGAGTGTCTGATGAAGATCATCAAAGGTTAGTGATTCATTTGATCTCTATTTGTGGTTTTTGTTACTCCTCTATTGGGCTGGAAAAATGACTGTGTTTTTCTGTGACTTGGTGGTGACCTAACATAATCGTTTGTGGTGCTTTCGCTGTAAAGCCTTTTTGAAATCAAACACTGTGGCTGGATTAATGAGAATGTTATCTTTAAAATGGTGTAAAATACTTGTATGGAATTTTAATTATGAGATTTTTGTTGTTTTGAATTTGGCGCCCTGCACTTTCACTGGCTGTTGGCGAGGTGGGACTCTACTGTCCCACATATCCCAGAGAGGTTTTAAGCAAGGCGTTTTTTCTGGTCACTCTTCCGTAAAGCCCAGCTCTGTGGAGTGTACGGCTTAAAGTGGTCCTATGGATCTCCGCTGTGGAGCTTTGCAGCTCCTTCAGGGTTGTCTTTAGTTTCTTTGTTGCCTCTCTGGTTAATGTCCTAATGACCTGGTCCGTGACTTTTGGTGGGCGGCCCTCTCTTGGCAGGTTAGTTGTGGTGCCATATTCTCTCAATTTTTTAATAATGGATTTAATGGTGCTCCGTGGGATGTTCAAAGTTTCTGATATTTTTTATAACTCCAGCCTGATCTGTACTACTCCACAACTTTGTCCCTGACCTGTTTAAAGAGCTCGTTGGTCTTCATGGTGCCGCTTGCTTGGTGGTGCCCCTTGCTTAGTGGTGTTGCAGACTCTGGGTGTCTCGACTACCGTTGAAGTTGGTCCCTCTCCTTGTTTGGGCGGCGTTCGGCGGTCGACGTCACCGGTTTTCTAGCCGCCACCGATCCACTTTTCATTTTCCATTTGTTTTGTCTTCATTGTACACACCTGGTTTCCATTCCCATAATTATATGTTCCTTATTTAACCCTCTGGTTCCCCCATGGTTTTGTGCGTGTTTGTTCATTGTAAGTTGGTCTGTGTTTGTGAGCTTGATTATTTTCCTTCTTGGAATATTTGTCGTTTTGAGTAAAGTTACGTGAATTACTAATCTCTGTGTCCTGCGCCTGACTCCGCCTTACCTGCTACACCTGGACGCCTTACACTGGGGCCTTTCAGAACAGGTGTATATATATTGAGATCATGTGACAATCATGTGGAACTTAGATTGCACACAGGTGGACTTTATTTAGCGAATTATGTGACTTCTGAAGGTAATTGGTTGCACCAGATCTTTTTTAGGGGTTTCATAGCAAAGGGGGATGAATACATATGCATGCACCACTTTTCCGTTTGAATTTTTTTGAATTTTGAACTATTTTGTGTATGTCCATTACATGAAATCTAAATAAAAATAAATGTAAAAAACATGTTGTAATGCAACAAAATAGGAAAAACACCATTGGGGATGAATCATTTTGCAAGGTATTGTATATCAACGAATTGGAGAGGGCACTAGAACAGTCTGCAGCACCCGGCCTCACCCTACTAGAATCAAATGTTTATAGCAGCACCTAGATCTTCTGCACAGATTCTGTCAGACCTGGGCCCTGACAGTAAATCTCAGTAAGACAAAAAAATATCAAGTTCCCAGGACCACAAATACAAATTCTATCTAGACACCATTGCTCTAGAGCACACAAAAAACTATACATCAGCGCCACAGGTAACTTCCACAAAGCTGTGAACGATCTGAGAGACAAGGCAAGAAGGGCCTTCTGTGCCATCTAAAGGAACATAAAATTCGACATAACAATTAGGATCTGGCTTAAAATACTTGAATCAGTTATAGAACCCATTGCCTTTTATGGTTGTGAGGTCTGGGGTCCGCTCACCAACCAAGAATTCACAAAATGGGACACAAAACAAATTGAGACTCTGCATGCAGAATTCTGCAATAATTTCCTCAATGTACAACGTAAAACATCAAATAATGCATGCAGAGCAGAATTAGGCCGATACCCGCTAATTATCCAAATCCAGAAAAGAGCCGTTAAAAACATATTCACATTGGAAAGAATTTACAAAAAAACTGAGCAAACTCGAATGCTATTTGGCTCTAAACAGAGAGTACACAGGGGCAGAATACCTGCCCACATGACTGACTCAAAATTAAGGAAATCTTTGACTGTGTGTCATACCCTGATCTGTTTCACCTGTCTTTGTGTGCCTGCCCTGACCCTGAGACTGCCTGCTGTTCTGTACCTCTTGACTCTGATCTGGATTACTGACCTCTGCCTGCCCTTGACCTGTTGTTTTGTCTGACCCTGTTCTAGTAATACACTTTTGTTACCTCAACGCTGTCTGCATCTGGGTCTTCACTAAAACGTGATACTATGTACAGAGTCAGTGAGCATAGCCTTGCTATTGAGAAAGAGCTTTCAAGAGAAGACAGGCTATGTGCACACTGCCCACAAAATGAGATGGAAACTGAGCTGCACTTCCTAACCTCCTGCCAAATGTATGACCATATTATAGACACACATTTTTCTCAGATTACACAAATTCACAAATAATTTGAAAACAAATCCAATTTTGATAAACTCCCATATCTATTGGGTGAAATATCACAGCAGCAATATTAAAAAGTTTATTTCACTTTTGTTTATTATCTATTTCACTTGCTTTGGAAATGTAAACATATGTTTGCCATGCGAATAGAGGCCTTAAATTGAATAGAAAAATAGAATATACATTTTTGGGGAGAATAAAGGGTCACAGCCATGTCTCTTCCCTTGCTTGCCCACTGCAGTGCCAGAACGTTTCTCAGTCACAGCTCTTAGATTCATACAGTCATGAAAGCAGTAAGGATAAGTTTAGATGGCTGCTCTACCATTGACTTTCATTAGGCTAGTATGATTCTCAAGCCAACTGCTGTAAACTGTAGAGATTCCATGTTGGAGAAAGCTATCACAGTTATATGTTTTCACGAAAACAGAATTAGATGTATGATGTTTTGGTGTATTGCACTGTTGTGACATTACACAGTAGAAACAAATCTCGAGTGGCTCAGGGGTCTAATGCACTGCATCTGAAGAATTTGTTCTTATTAACTGACTTACCTAGTTAAATAAATGTTAAATAAAAATACATAAATCAAATAAATCATGTCAAGGTGACCATTACCTGTCCCATATAATTAATTCGAGACAAGAATCATACATAAATACCCATATAATTAATTCAAGACATGGATCATACATGAATACTCAAGGAGGAATTATTTGTTTTATGGTGTAGGGTGGCCTGTATGGTTTATAATATATGCAATAGAAAAGTAGTTACTGCAAAATGCACAGTGAAATGCACAGTCACCGCGCCCTTAGTTGCGTGTATTTTCTGCTGTGTCTCTTTAAATACAGTAGGCAGTGCAATCGGTCTGTGTGGAGCGCAGAGCGCGGTTACCGCTGTGGTGTGCGCGATCCACAGGGCTGTTTGACAGGCGGTCTGGACACGAAGAGAATAGACAGGTCGTCTCACCGCGACACGCTGGCGGCATCATACCGACATTGACCCAAATATATGACAGCGGTGTACAGAAAGGATAGTCTCCCGCCTACCGTGTTCAATTTCATTTGGTTTGCTTCAAGGACCATATTCCACGTTCGTCTCTCATTGTAAATAAACGTGTGGCAGCACGTTGAATGTTTTATAGAACTGGACCCAGATTGGTTTGTAACGGGATTGAGAAACTCAGTGACAGAACACCCACGCATGGACGTTATGGCGAATTCATAAATTAGTTACCCTATCTCAACATTTAGACTACCACTGGATCTATTTTCTTGACACTGTGAGGAATTTTCTCCAAGCGAGGACCAAGATTGTGCATGAGAGCTGTTTTCAGACCCATTCTTATTTCCGAGTTGCATCTTTCTGTTACCCGCGCATTAGGTTCAACCAAAGATTTCCCGAATATGCGGTAATGGATTGTACTCACCTTTGGATGTCTCTCTCATGACTCCTATTTGAGGTAGGTTACAGACCGTATCATATTATATTCAGTTCAATGAAAGTTGTCAAACATTGATTCAAAAAATGTTTTACCAGATATAGAATTTTACTAGGCTGTTATATGCATTTTCTATGGGCAGATTTCTATTGTATGATTTAACATCTACCAGCAGATTTCTACTGGATAACGTCTGTTTCTATCAGCTGGTTTCTACTGTATAGCATCTGAGACATTGATAAGTGCCCCCATCACAATTGTTTTGACGATCAGACAGTGCAGGGTAATTTCAGCAAACCAGCAAACCCACTCTCCCCTCGGATCTTTAAGTATGCTGGGCCACTGACATGAATTTAAGTCATACAAATATATTAATGTAGCCTACAGTAGCCTATAGTTTATTATTTTCCAAGCCTACTGAAGGTGGTGGTGGTGAGAGACCATTACCACTGATAATGGTGGAGAGAGTCATTGCCATTGAGCTGAAAATTTCAACAGACATTTCAAGATTTCCCTGAGGGCCTATTAATTGGCCTACCATTACCACCACAGACTCTCATATACAGTTCCTTCAGAAAGTATTCACACCCCTTGACTTTTTCCACAATTGGTTGTGTTACAGCCTGAATCTACAATTGAAGAAATGTAGATTTTGTGTCACTGGCCTGCACACAATACCCCATAATGCTAAAGTGAAATTATGTTGTTGGAATTTTTTACAAAAATGAAAAGCTGAAATATCTTGAGTCCGTAAGAATAGAGGCCATTTGTTTTGGCAAGTCTACATAAGTTCAGGAGTAAAAATGTGCTTGACAAGTCAAATAAGTTCCTTGGACTAATAGTGTTTAACATGATTTTTGAATGACTACCTCATCTCTGTACCCCACACATACAATTATCTGTAAGGTCCCTCAGTTGAGCAGCGAATTTCAAACATAGATTCAACCACAAAGACCAGGGAGGTTTTCCAATGCCTCACAAAGAAGTGTGATGGGTAAAAAACAGACATTGAATATCCCTTTGGGGATGGTGAAGTTATTAATTACACTTTGGATGGTGTATCAATACACACAGTCACTACAAAGATACAGGCATCCTTCCTAACTCAGTTGCCGGAGAGGAAGGAAACCGCTCAGGGATTTCACCATAAGGCCAATGCTGACTTTAAAACAGTTACAGAGTTTAATGGCAGTGATAGGAGAAACTGACGATGGATCAACAACATTGTAGTTACTCACCAAATACTAACCTAAATGACAGAGTGGAAAGAAGAAAGCCTGTACAGAATGAAAAATATTCCAAAACATGCATCTTGTTTGCAATAAGGCAATAAAGTAAAACTACAAAAAAATGTGCCAAAGAAAGAACTTTATATCCTGAAAACAAAGTGATATGTTTGGGCCAAATCCATCACAACAGATCACTGATCACTCTTCATATTTTCAAGCATAGTGGTGGCTGCATCATGTTATGGGTATGCTTGTTATTGGCAAGAGTTAGGGAGTTGTTTAGGATTTTTTTTAAACAGAAAAGAGCTAAGCACACGCAAAATCATAGAGGAAATCCTGGTTCAGTCTGCTTTCCAACAGACACTGGGAGACAAATTCACCTTTCAACAGGGCAATAACCTAGAACACAAGGCCAAATATATACTGGAGTTGCTTACCAAGACAACATTTAATGTTCCTGAGTGGCCGAGTTACAGTTTTGACTTAAATTGTCTTGAAAATCTATGACCAGACATCATCATGGCTGTCTAGCAATGATCAACAACCAACTTCACAGGACTTGAAGAATTTGAAAAATAATCATGTTCAAATATTGTACAGTCCAGGTGTGCAAATCTCTTAGAGACTTACCCAGAACGATTCACAGCAGGAGGGCTCTAATCGCTGCCAAAGGTGATTCTAACATGTATTGATTGACTCAGAAGGTTGACTACTTATGAAATCAAGATATGTTAGTTTATTTTTTATAATTTCTTCACAAATGTTAAGATTTTTCTTCCACTTTGACATTACAGAGTATCTTGTGTAAATCATTGCCCAAAAAATTCAAATTCAAACCATGCGTATATTCCCACAAACCAAGTGGAGCTCTCTATAGTCTGTAATCAATTAGACAAAGTCAAGTCAGGAAGAGGTTGTTTGATTTTCTGTGTGTGTGTGTGTGTGTGTGTGTGTGTGTGTGTGTGTGTGTGTGTGTGTGTGTGTGTGTGTGTGTGTGTGTGTGTGTGTGTGTGTGTGTGTGTGTGTGCGTGCGTGCGTGCGTGCGTGCGTGCGTGCGTGCGTGCGTGCGTGCGTGCGTGCGTGCGTGCGTGTGTGTGTGTGTGTGTGCGTGTGTGTGTGTGTGTTTGTGTAAAACGATCAGCTCCCCTGAATCTCACAACACCTGATACATGCAGGGTTTATTTGGATTAGTTAGTTGTGCTAATGGAAATGTGAGAGTGCCCTCTGCACCAGTAGCCAACTCATCTCAGTGTGTGTAATCAGGCCCAGTCAGTGGCTCTGCCAGGCTGCATGCCATTATTTCCCTGCCTGTTCTGGAGGGCTTGCTCTATGTAAATATTGTTTGGCCGTGAGAATCAACACATCAAAACTCTCACTTTAACCAAAGTGTGAGGCAGCTGGACTTTCATTAGAGCCCTCCTGCTAATGTTTAACTAGCAGAATGACTTGCAGATCCACCTCAGATAGCAGAGGAAACCGGCCTGCCTTTCTGCCTTCCTGACTTCCTGCCTTCCCTTCCTTAACCCTCTGTTATTCTGTTACTGAGGCTAATGACAGGGTTAGAGATGTGTTAGATGTATTCTTCTTTGTGGGAGCTCAGTAATGGGGAAATTAACTGAATTGATATTCGGTGGTATTCATAATGAGGCATCATCTGTCAGCAGGGGCTCTCCAGAGGCACAGTTATTCAGTACTGGAAATGAGCAAACATTCCCACATTTAACCCTAACCCTAACATTCTTGGGTCAGAATAATATAATAGCAATATGTTAAGTCTTTAAAAATGACCACAAGGCTGCTGAACTACCCAGTTATTAATGCTGGGAATTGTTCAGACTGCTGCCATAGTACAGTACAGTAGGCTATAGTAATTACCCTCTGGAGAAAGTAAGTATAAAACCGGGCACCCACTATTACTGACAAGTTGTGTATATATTATATGTGTCAACACCATGTACTTTTAAAAGAGGTTGATGAATTACAAGTCACTCATTTTGACAAATGAAACCATTATCTAGCTTAAGTGTAGCTGGCAGTAGCCGTCCCACCCTGCAGCCATCTACTAGCCTGGGGCTGAGAAAGTGGGGCGACAGGCTAAAGATAAGAATGCTCAAAGGGGTTTGGATTCTGAGTGATGCTGTGCCAAACAGCAACAGTATATCTGAATAACGTTCCTCTCGCCCCTTTGCAATTAGATAGGAAAAAGAGACATTCAGGTGCTCTCAATGACTGTTACAATGACACACTCAATGACTGTTATTGGAATGGTTGTAGTGAAGTAATATTTGATGTGCGTATTATATATACCTCACATGCCACTCATAATAAGACTAAGCAATTGGCCCATTAAATGAATTATTTGACTCCACAAAGATGATTTAGCAGTATGCAAGAGACTAAAGTTGAGTTACAGTAATAGGGAATCAATAAATGTCTGAAAATGGAATTCTAAATACAAGTGTATTTAATTACTTTGTAAAATGAATGAAATAACATACTGAAACATTTGTTTTATCTTTATTTAACTAGGCAAGTCAGTTAAGAACAAATTCTTATTTTACAATGACGGCTTACCACGGCCAAACCCTCCCCTAACCCGGATGATGCTGGGCCAATTGTGCGCCGATCTATGGGACTCCCGATCACAGCCAGTTTTGATACAGCCCGGGATCAAACCATGGTCTGTAGTGATGCCTCTAGCATTGAGATACAGTGCCTTAGACCACTGCACCACTCAGGAGCCTTATACCATACAAGCCATACAGCTTAAGTTACAAAGCATTAACAAGCATTACAAGGCATTATTTTAAGCATGATCAGAGAGGGAGCCCATAGCTCATGGGAGAGGGAGAGAATGAAAGAGAAGGAGAGACTGTCTCACCAGCGCAGATCAGGAACAAAAAGGAGAGCGAGACAATGAATCCAAGACCTTCTTTAAGCCTCAGTTGTTTGGATTCAAAATCTGAGTTGTTGACCGACAGCATTACTGGTTAATCTCCAATCAGATATAAGACCTACAGACCTTTAAAGACAACAGAACCTCTGCTTCTAAGAGGTGTGACAATGGGGGTTGGTGAGATCAACACAGAGAATGTTGAATTCCTAAGACAAAACAGAGGAATCCTTGCATTCAATGTAAATAGTCACTTTGGGGACTGGGTAGCCCTACATGGTAACTAACCATGGTAATAACAGATGCATGGTACAGTATTTTCTAGTATTGCCCATTATATATATTCATTCATTCCAATTACTCACCAGGCCAGCTGACACATTCAAACAGTTGTGAGTACTCATTCCTTTCAACCTTCCAATAATCTTTTTTTTTAAGTTAAAAAAAAATCTAGTATGTAGGTAGTATTTCATTTAGAATTTCAGATTCTAGCAGGCTTAGTACCCAGCCCAATAGAGCACTTTAAAGCCCCTCAGATATGCACCTCTCTGTAGAGCCATGACCAGATAGCAGCAACAGCAGCATAGTGAAGAAGGCTTTGAATACCTTCAGAGTTTATATGGCTTCCTTCTTTATCCTCTTGGTGAACTCTCAGTGACTCCTCATGGATCAGAATAAGTGGCTCTGGTCTGTGAATATAACCAGAGGAGCTGACATAAAGAGAACATCCATGGCTGAGCTGGTCATAGCAATGAAACCTTCTGAACCCTGCTGTGTTATGGAAAGGCACTGTACTGTCCTGTATTGTATGTATTTTTGATGATGTGCTCTCTCTCTCTATTGATATTTCATTATCATGAACGGATGCCAAGATTCTCATTAGGGTGTATACAGAAGTAGCCTGGCTATAAAAACGGAGCTTCAGTGTTGAGTGCTTAAGCTCTGGCATGTGGACAATCGCTCCTCACTGTTCTCTGGGTTTCGTCAGTGCGGTGTCTCAGGGAAGTGGCACATTAGACAGAGGGAGTTGATGGTTTTCTCTGTACTCGTTGTCAAATACTGTTTTGGTGCAGAATAAGGAGTGTTGGAAAAAGAGACTCAATTGTCATACTTGAGTAAAATTACAGATACCTTAATAGAAATGACTCAAGTAAAGTGAAAGTCATCCAGTAAAATACTACTTGAGTAAAAGTCTAAAAGTATTTGATTTTACATATACTTAAGTATCAAAAGTAAATGTAATTGCTAAAATATACTTAAGTATCAAAAGTAAAAGCAAAAGTATAAATAATTTCAAATAATTTCTATTAAGCAAACCAGACGGCACCGTTTTCTTGTTTTTTACATTTACGGATAGCCAGTGGTACGCTCCAACACTCAGACATAATTTACAAACGAAGCATGTGTTTAGTGAATCCGCCAAATCATAGGCAGTAGGGATGACCTGTCCTGCTAAGCATTCAAAATGTAACAAGTACTTTTTGGTGTCAGGGAAAATGTATAGAATAAAAACTACATCATTTTCTTTAGGAATATAGTGAAGTAAAAGTAAAAGTTGTCAAAAATATGAATGTAAAGTAAAGTAAACTACTTAAGTAATAGTTTCAATTATTTTTACTTAAGTACTTTACACCACTGAGAATAAGAATCATAGAAAGACAGAACAGCAGATCTATGGCCTGTCAGTTATAAAGAGGTTAATCAGTGGTTGAAGGAAAGAACAGTGAATAAGACACGTCCATCATCTCAATGAAAACAGTTTAATGCCTCCAAATTCTGACAGGTAAATTAGGCATTGTCTCATCTATGATCTCTATAAGTAGAGATGTAGGACTCATATAGTGATGGCTTAGTCATGTCATGTCAGAGGGACATGACAGAAACATCTACAGTATGTACAATGACATCTTTGTGATTGGTTCTAATATAAACAGTGCTGGCTCCATGCATAAGCGATATAAGTGGTCGCTAAGGGCCATCAGGCGCAAAGGGGCCCCCACCAAAAACAATATATATTATTTATTTATTTGGGAAGTCAGTCTTACTGTTGCGAGTTAGAATAGTAGAATACACAATATGCAATTTCGAAATTTGGTTGTGCATCAGCAGTTTTTCTCTTGTTATGTCAGTCACTGACAGTCACAAAATTACCATATCAGCTAACAACTTTTACATTGTTAAGTTAGTCTCACCTCTCCTGAGTCTGAAAGGGAGTTGCAGTGATGGGACAAGACTGTAACTACCAATTGGATATCACAAAATTGGGGAGAAAAATGAGTAAAGGTACAAAAATAAATACAAATATAAAGTTAGTCTAGCCAGCTACTGTATCTAAACTTGTATTAATCATGTCTGAATATCGACCGTGCATGCTGGGTAGGTGCCCAGTAGCCCTGAACTCCAAGGGGGCCCCATTGATTTTGTTAGTTACTCTCACTCAGATATCATTAACATGACATAAGTTTTGACAAAATTGATTGAATTGCAGGAAATTAGCTGTAAAACTGCAATTGTTTTCTCTCTGCCCCATGGCAAAATAAATACAATTGCATGAAATGTGTTATAATTTCTTATTATTGCAATAGGCCCTGGAACAGGGAACGGAAACGAAAAACAGAAAATGGCAACAAAATTTGAGGAACAGAATCAAAATCGGAATCTAAAGTGATCTAAACTGTTCCAGAACAGAACCATAATTTTAAAAGCATGGGAACCGGTTAATAACATTATTTTAAATTCAAGACATTATTTGGAGTCCCAGAAGAAACACAACCAAGCGCCTATGCAAAGCCTTCACTCTGTCACTCAGAAACTATTTCAGTGTCTGCCTGCAAGCCGT
The DNA here is from genome assembly GCF_018296145.1 of Oncorhynchus tshawytscha. Lineage (NCBI taxonomy): Eukaryota > Metazoa > Chordata > Actinopteri > Salmoniformes > Salmonidae > Oncorhynchus > Oncorhynchus tshawytscha. Next base: position 31,649,539 of record NC_056432.1, read on the forward strand.
AAATCTTTACCAGTGGATGTGTGTGTGTGTGTGCGTGTGTGTGTGTGTGTGTGTGTAGGCTACCGTCATTTTAAAAGCATGGGAACCGGTTAATAACTTTATTTTACGTTCCAGGCATTTTTATTCCAGTCCCAGAAGAAACACAACTAACACACTTCCCCCATATCTTATGCCTGCCCATACCATAACCCACAGTTGAAATTGAGATTAATTTGTGAACAGAACACTTCTCGAGAGTGCCAGTGGCCATTGAATGCTCACTGAAGTTAGGTATGATGCCAAACTGCAGTCAGGTCAAGAACCTGGTGAGGACGACGAGCACACAGATGATTATTCAGCTATGCAACCCAGAGTTTCATCAGCTGTCTGGGTGGCTGGTCTCAGACGATCCCCGCAGGTGAAGAAGCCGGATGTGGAGGTCCTGGGCTGGTGTGGTTACACATGGTCTGCAGTTGTGAGGCTGGTTGGATGTACTGCCAAATTCTGTATATCTGTACATTTCTGACGTTGGAGGTGGCTTATGGTAGCGAAATGAACATTCAATTATCTGGTAACAGCTCTGGTGGACATGACATTTTTCCACCATTCATTTTTCCCATGGGGGATTTTAGAAACACTTACAATAAGGGATATGTTTCTTGCACGCCTACCTTGGCGTGACGTTTTGATAACCATGTAAATCTCTTGTGGATAAGGTTACTTTCATCAATATATTCGGCTCTATTTACTCTCAGATTTGAAAATGCTAATTAGAATCAATGTAGACATCATACAAAACTACAAATCCCTGCAAGCGCTTAAACCTTATCTCTAGCTGACACCTTTGTTAACAGTGTTAACTTGCACAAGACAGTTCACAGAATTGTCAATGTAGCCTATTTATTCATTACTACATTTAGCTAACATTAGATAGTTCATCCAGCGATTCTTACCTTTTCCTCAATATGGCAGTATCGTCCAGATCATCATGGCATTTGTAGTTCTTTATGATAGCCACATTAGAGGCTAATTAGCATTACATTTTTGGGGGGTAAATACAGGCAAATATATCGATAATAGTCACCTTGTCCTAGAGAGATTTACACGGCTATCAAAACGTCACACCAGGGTAAACCTACACAAAACAGCCCTTTAAGTGTTTCCAAAATCCCCTTTGGGAAAAATGAATGGTGGAAAAACAATTGGAACCATTTCGCTGTTTGACCTAGGCACTCTATGATCATGCTGTTTAATTAGCTTCTTGATATACCACACCTGTCAGGTTGATGGAAGGCTCACTCACAGGGATGTAAACATTTGTGCACAAAATTTGAGCAATAAGCTTTTTGTGCGTATGGAACATGTCTGGAATCTTTCATTTAATTCCAGGTCATGAAACATGGAGCAACACTTTACATGTTGTGTTTAAATTTTTGTTCAGTTTAGAACTCACCTGCAGCTCACCTCTGCTACAGTCACGCCCCTTTCACCTTCTCCTACGCAACCGACAGTATAACTCATCCGCCGCCTGTGTGATCTGAGTCAATGTAGCAGAATTAAATACCCATAAAATGTATTCTGTGGGTGCTAGATTGACTCAGTTCACACAGTCTGCTCAGCTGGCTGCTGAGGTTGATGCGGAGAAGGAGGAGGTCAGTGAGTGCAGCAGAGGGGTGAGTGTGTAGAACATGCGAGCTAAGCACTTTCTCAAATCATCCTTCCTCGATTCCTCTCCTCACATCCTTCTCAAAACCCATTGGAGAAGAAGGTCAGATGGGAGGGACCTTGTACCTTCTCCTCCAATACAGTTGCGATACAATACAGGTGAGGAAATAGGATGCGAGTAATCAAGGAAAAACAGTGAGACAAAGCCCTAGTAGCCATCATGAGGTGATGTCATCGGCCCTGAGACCTAAAGTACTGATATCCTAGCCCAACCAAGATCATGGTTTTTGAAGGATAATGTACTTTGCTTTGTGGGTATGAAGTCCTGTTGTGGACAGGGTTTGCCTCCTAGGTCAGCCATAAAGGGATTGTTACACCCACACCAATGATCAAGGACATTAACTTCAGCTGCAAATCTGTGCAATATCATCAGACAAAATGAGAGTGAGTGACACCCAAATAAAAGAGACAAACAGGGAATGTTCAATGACCCAGAAAATACACTATACTTAATTCAAAGAATCAATGCTTTATTTCAATGCCCATATAAATGGTTAGTAGATTTAGACATCCATCTTTCTCCAAAACAAGAGATGATTGAATAGTTAAATGAATAGTGTCTAATACAAATAATGTCAGGGCTGGGCTTGAACAGAAACTTGCACACCCAGTATTTATTTATTTATATATTTTTATTCAACCTTTATTTCACTAGGCAAGTCAGTTAAGAACAAATTCTTAATTACAATGACCAAAAGGCAAAAGGACTTCTGAAGGGACGGGGGCCTGGGATTAAAATAAATAAATAAATGCAATATAAATATAGGACAAAACAAACATCACAACAAGAGAGACAACACAACATAAAGAGAGACGTAAAACAACAACATAGCATGGCAGCAACACAACATGACAACAACATGGTAGCAACATGTCATGGTGGCAGCACAAAACATGATACAACCATTATTGGGCACAGACAACAGCACAAAGGGCAAGAAAGTAGAGAAAGTAGAGACAATAATACATCACATAAAGCAGCCACAACTGTCAGTAAGAGTGTCCATGATTGAGTCTTTGAATGAAGAGAATGAGATAAAACTGTTCAGTTTGAGTGTTTGTTGCAGCTCGCTCCAGTCACTAGCTGCAGCGAACTGAAAAGAGGAGTGGCCCAATGATGTGTGTGCTTTGGAGACCTTTAAAAGAATGTGACTGGCAGAACGGGTGTTGTATGTGGAGGATGGGGGCTGCACTAGATATCTCAGATAGGGGGAGTGAGGCCTAAGAGGGTTTTATAAATAAGCATCAACCAGTGGGTCTTGCGACGGGTATACAGATATGACCAGTTTACGGTGGAGCATATAGTGCAGTGATGTGTTCTATAAGGAACATTGGTGGCAAATCTGACGGCCGAATGGTAAAGAACATCTAGCCGCTCAAGAGCACCCTTACCTGCCGATCTATAAATTATGTCTCCGTAATCTAGCATGGGTAGGATGGTCATCTGAATCAGGGATAGTTTGGCAGGTGGTGTGAAAGAGGAGTGATTACGATAGAGGAAACCTAGATTTCACTTTAGCCTTTAACCTTCACTTTAGCCAGCTTTGATATGTGCTGAGAGAAGGACAGTGTACCGTCTAGCCATACTCCCAAGTATTTGTATGAGGTGACCTTTGTTTTGGAGGTGTTCACATCAAGGTTAAGGGTAGCAAAAGCTTGTTGGACACTAAGAAAGCTTTGTTGTAGAGCATTTAACACAGAATCCTGGGAGGGGCCAGCTGAGTATAAGACTGTATCATCTGCATATAAATGGCTGAGAGAGCTTCCTACTGCCTGAGCTATGTTATTGATGTAAATTGAAAAGAGCGTGGGACCTAGGATCGAGCCTTGGGTTACTCCCTTGGTGACAGGCAGTGGCTGAGACAGCAGATTTTCTGACTTTATACACTGCACTCTTTGAGCGAGGTAGTTAGCAAACCAGGCCAAAGACCCCTCAGAGACACCAATACTCCTTAGCCGGCCCACAAGAATGGAATGGTCTACCGTATCAAAAGCCTTGGACAAATCAATAAAAATAGCCACACAATATTGCTTAGAATCAAGAGCAATGGTGACATCATTGAGAACCTTTAAGGTTGCTGTGACACATCCATAATCTGAGCAGAAACCAGATTGCATAACCGAGAGAATACTATAGTCATCAAGAAAGCCAGTCAGTTGATTATTGACAAGTTTTTCCAACACTTTTGATAAACAGGGCAAAATAGAAATAGGCCTATAACAGTTAGGATCAGCTTGATCTCCCCCTTTTAATAAAGGATGAACCGTGGCTGCCTTCCAAGCAATGGGAACCTCCCCAGAAAGGAGAGACAGGTTAAAAAGGTTGGAGATAGTCTTGGCGATGATAGGGGCAGCAACCTTAATAAAGAAAGGGTCTAAACCATCTGACTTAGATGTTTTTTTTGTGGTCAAGTTTAAAGAGCTCCTTTAGCACCTCAGACTCAGTGACTGCCTAATGGGAGAAACTTTGGGCAGGGGAAAAAGAGGGAGTAGCATCATGGATAATTGCATTAGAAGGGGTGGGAGATGAGGAAATGTTGGATGGACAAGGAGGCATGGCTGAGTCAAATAGGAATCCTAACTTAATGAAGTGGTGATTAAAGAGCTTAGCCATGTTCTTCTTGTCAGTAACAACCACATCATCAACATTAAGGGACATGGGCAGCTGTGAGGAGGAGGATTTATTCTCCAGGACTTTAACTGTTTTCCAGAACTTCTTGGGCTTAGACCCACAGAGAGAGAAATGCTCCTTAAAGTAACTAACTTTGGCCTTCTGGATAGCCTGAGTGCCCTTATTTCTCATTTGCCTGAACGATAGCCAGTCAGTCTGAGTATGTGTGTGCCGAGCCTTTCGTCATTTCCCTGCTAATGTTTCCTCAAATGTCAAGACTATTTTGGAGTGGGGATTATCTGCAAGACTCTTTGATCAATTGCAGGAAGGCCTGAGGAGGGCTAGCCTTGCTGGATACATATTTTGGCAGATTTTTTTGTCTTGACAGGGATAATCCGCAACCGTGGGCTTTTTCAGTAAATAATACTCAAGTAATAGCTGCCTGGACAGGTGATAAGGTAACCTTGAGTGAGGAAAGGCCATTCTGGGTGGTGGGGGAAAAAAACAAGATTTAGGTAACAAGATAATGTCCTAATGAAGTATGACATTGTGCGTGTGTGCATACTTACATGTTTCTCCTTTATACATTTCACTCATTTCATCCTCATCAAACACTTACATTTTTTGGTTATGCTAATGTTGATGCTCTATGAGGGTTTCAAGAGCCAGTGTGTAGATAGATGTTCCTCTCCCCCCTCTTTGAAGGATGTGAACCCAGGCCTGTCCAATCAAAGTAACACTTGTTTCTCCGCTGGGCATCCTCCAGCAGACGCAGATACAGCAGGGCACTGAGGGAGAGGATGTTGTTTAGCCCACCTGCCCGTGACTATTGTTTGGTTTTAGGAAGGGGTTTGTGGTGGTGGGTGGGGCTGGTGTGTGGTTGGGGGTCCAGTATGCAGGGATATAGACGTCAGTGAATCACAAGTGTTTTTCCCTGCATGATGGGGACTCTGTCACTCTACTTTGTTAACAACTCTAACTGTGTCTACCGGGCCGAGGAGGAAGGACGATGGATCAGCAGCGTTAGATGCATCCCATGGTGATGGATGACTGCGAAACGCCGTAGAAAGGGCAGGGAAACATGCACTGTCACAGAAACAAGGAGATGATTTGTCATCATTACCGTCATTAACCAAGGTCGTTACTCTAACACTGCTAGTCGGTGTGTGGAGATGCAATGAATCCACTCTATAAGGACGGTGGTGTTTTCAGGCTTGTTTACAGTATATACTATAATGTGGTTCAGCAGGCTCATACTCTCCGTTCCTATTTGGATCGTTGAACTTGAATTGGTATTGTGTTTTGATTATTTAAATTTGTTCATATGGCGTTGTCAGTCATCTATACCCAGCATTCACATCATCCATCAATCAACTGGTTATGTGAGGTTAATCATGCCAGGTCTTCTCAGTTGACAGAGTTGAAATAGATAATGATATGTTATTAAGCTCTTTCCTGACACACACATGCTTATTAACCCAAAATGGTTGATTAGGTCCGATAGTCAGTCAATGTAGAAGGACCTTCCCAAAGCCGCTATTTCAAGCCTTGTCATGTGAAACTTTACACAGTCATAACCATGTCATAATATGTCATAATAGCTGACATAACTTGTCATAATATGGTCATAACACTGGCATGACACATATATTTACACATGTGGTGACATATATTGCGTTATGTTATGGCTGGTTACATAAGAGTGTCAAAACTCACGTTTATTCAAATGTATTTTTTCTCTGCCAAGAAGTTTCCTTTCATTTGAAAGTTTGTTTCTTAAGTCGTTTGTTGTTGTTGTAATGAATTCTGTTTACAGACATTTTTTCATTTTAAATAACTTGCAGAAAATCCACTTTATGACACTGTCATGAAGCATTATGACCATCACGTGTCACTTTACTTGGACTAAGAAAATACACTTTATGACACTGTCATGAAGCATTATGACCATCACGTGTCACTTTACTTGGACTAAGAAAATACACTTTATGACACTGTCATGAAGCATTATGACCATCACGTGTCACTTTACTTGGACTAAGAAAATACACTTTATGACACTGTCATGAAGCATTATGACCATCACGTGTCACTTGACTTGGACTAAGAAAATACACTTTATGACACTGTCATGAAGCATTATGACCATCACGTGTCACTTTACTTGGACTAAGAAAATACACTTTATGACACTGTCATGAAGCATTATGACCATCACGTGTCACTTTACTTGGACTAAGAAAATCCACTTTATGACACTGTCATGAAGCATTATGACCATCACGTGTCACTTTACTTGGACTAAGAAAATCCACTTTATGACACTGTCATGAAGCATTATGACCATCACGTGTCACTTTACTTGGACTAAGAAAATCCACTTTATGACACTGTCATGAAGCATTATGACCATCACGTGTCACTTTACTTGGACTAAGAAAATCCACTTTATGACACTGTCATGAAGCATTATGACCATCACGTGTCACTTTACTTGGACTAAGAAAATCCACTTTATGACACTGTCATGAAGCATTATGACCATCACGTGTCACTTTACTTGGACTAAGAAAATCCACTTTATGACACTGTCATGAAGCATTATGACCATCACGTGTCACTTTACTTGGACTAAGAAAATCCACTTTATGACACTGTCATGAAGCATTATGACCATCACGTGTCACTTTACTTGGACTAAGAAAATACACTTTATGACACTGTCATGAAGCATTATGACCATCACGTGTCACTTTACTTGGACTAAGAAAATACACTTTATGACACTGTCAAAAAGCATTATGACCACCATAATCATATTATCCAGATAGGCCTATCACGTACATGCCCTTATGTCAGTCATCAGTCAAAAAGAGGGTGTCTTTTCCTGCTCCTGAAATCTGCTCCTGCATTCATCCCATACATCAGCAACAGAGCATTGGGGTAGGTGCGTGTCTGACATCAATTTGTGCGCAATTACAATGATAATTTAATATGGTCAACTTCATAAAATGTTATACAACAAACATACTGTAGACTATGGTTTAATTGAATATTTGGCCTCGTATGGTCGGTTTTGTGGGTTTTGACACTCTTATGTAGGTGTCATAACCAGCCGTAAAATAATGCTATATATGTTACAAGAGGTCTAAATATATGTGTAGTGTTATGACCATATTATGACAGGTTATTACAAGTTATGTCAACTGTTATGACATATTATGACATGGTTATGACTGTGTCATAACTTGTTATGACGCTAGGTGTCAAGTAAAGTGTTTCCGAGTTTTCAGGGTTTTGATTAGGAATCAGGTCCCAGACGTGGCGTTTGCACTGTCTCCTTGTAGTCTCGCCAACTCTCTGATCCATCCTCCATCCTCCATCATCCTGTCCTCTAAAGTGTCATTCAGGCTGACTCTCATATCATTGTAAATGACCAACACTAACTGCCAAGGGGAGTTAGAGGGTTCGACATTAAGGCGTGTATGTGTGCGTGCGTGTGACAGAGAGAGAGACCGAGAAGAAGAACGAGTGGGGAGACGAGAGAAATAGAGTGAGGAAAAAGAGAGAAAGAATAGTCCATTATGTAGTCAATGAATGGCTGACCTTGAGATGTGGCCAGTCATAGAGATTACAACATCAGCCAATTGTAATTGCTGACCTACAATAACAGACCCTCTTGTTCATTCTTGAACTTGCTGACACACAAACAAGCCTTAGTCTGCGTGAAAGTACTGGAACCTGTTTTTCTACCTGGCTTATCAAGAGGGTGCCACCTGCCATCACCCATCCTCCTAAAACACAGACTTTTAGTTCTCTGGGTCCACATTCATTGCATCTTGGAGAAGGGAAATGTATCGTAGTTACTGGCGCCAGTGTTTAACTCAGTGAGCCATTTATCTTGGGCTAATGCTGAGCCAAAGCCCCAATGATATTTAACACACAACTACCAAAGCCTGGCGATTTCCGCACTATTATATTACATTCTGCAAATTAATTCACATATTAAAGTAATGAATGCTTCCTTAGGCTGGATCATGTGGGAGGAAAGATAAACACTGCATTTATTAAACAATTTATCTTTTTGTTTTGAGCTACAGTTTCTGCCTAATGAATTCGGGCTCTGTTTGGAAACAAGTTGCGGATATTACCCAGATATTTTTATTTTATTTATTTATTTAACCTTAATTTAACTAGGCAAGTCAGTTAAGAACAAATTATTATTTACAATGACGGCATACCTAAAGGCAAAAGGCCTCCTGCGGGGACAGGGGCTGGGATTTAAAAAAGTAATAATGAATAAAATGTAAATATAGGACAACACAACACCACATAAAGAGAGACCTAAGGCAACAACATAGCAGACAACTACATAGCAAGGCAGCACCACATGAAAACACAGCATAGTAGCAACACAACATGACAACAACATGGTAGCAACACGTCATGGTAGCAGCACAAAACATGGTACATACATTATTGGGCACAGACAACAGCACAAAGGGCAAGAAGGTAGAGACAACAGTACATCACGCAAAGCAGCCACAACTGTCAGTAAGAGAGTCCATGATTGAGTCTTTGAATGAAGAGATTGAGATAAAACTGTCCAGTTTGAGTGTTTGTTGCAGCTCTTTCCAGTCGCTAGCTGCAGTGAACTGAAAAGAGGAGCGGCTCAGGGATTTGTGTGCTTTGGGGACCTTTAAAAGAATGTGACTGGCAGAATGGGTGTTGTATGTGGAGGATGAGGCCTGCAGTAGATATCTCAAATGGGGGAGTGAGGCCTAAGAGCGTTTTATAAATAAGCATCAACCAGTGGGCCTTGCGACAGTTTACAGATGAGTATAGAGTGCAGTGATGTGTCCTATAAGGAGCATTGGTGGCAAATCTGATGGCTGAGATGGTAAAGAATATCTAGCAGCTTGAGAGCACCCTTACCTGCTATAAATTATGTCTCTGTAATCTAGCATGGGTAGGATGGTCATCTGAATCAGGGTTAGTTTGGCAGTTGGGGTGAAAGAGGAGCGATTACGATAGAGGAAACCAAGTCTAGATTTAACTGAGAGAAGGACAGTGTCCTGTTTAGCCATACTCCCAAGTACTTGTATGAGGTGACTACCTCAAGCTATAAACCCTCAGAGGTAGTAATCACACCTGTGGGGAGAGGGGAATTCTTCTTACCAAACCACATGACCTTTTGGAGGTGTTCAGAACAAGGTTAAGGGTAGAGAAAGCTTGTTGGACACTAAGAATGCTTTGTTGTAGAGCATTTAACACAAAATCCAGGGATGGGCCAGCTGAACATAAGATTGTTTCATTTGCATATAAATGGAGGAGAGAGCTTCCTACTGCCTGAGCTATGTTGTTGCTGTTGCCCCTTGCTGTTAAAAGAATGCAACTATAGTATGGTAGTAAATGTAGTAAATTTCACATACCTCATCTTCACAATAATATTCATGCCCAATAATCTATTTTTACCAATTTAAGGCCTAACTAAGTAGAGAATCATGGTGAATCTGCAACTCCACCCATAGATATCTGGACAGTAGGAAACGGACTGGCACAGCAGAGCTAAATCCACATTCAGAAAGCTCTGTGAAAAATCAGACGTTCTTCACTTAAAAGAAGAAAAGGAAGAGATATTTCTGAGCCCTCTCCTCATAATACTCCCCTCCTCCCTCCAATGCAGCACCAGTGGTTGGTCTGATAAAGGATAAACATTTGAGTCGTTTAGCAGACGCTCTTATCCAGAGCAGCTCCAGAGCAGAGCAGTGAGTGCATACATTTTCATACTTTTTTCCCTTGTTCTGGTCCCCCGTGGGAATCAAACCCACAACCCTGGCATTGCAAGCGCCATGCTCCACCAACTGAGTCACACAGGAGAAGAGAAGAGATCCCCTGTTGATCTGTATTTCAGCTTGTACAGGGAGAGGCAGCAGCCTCAGATCTCCTCTCCTCTCTGCTCACTGGGCCCTAATTGGGCTGTCACAGCTTCCATGCAACTTTTTCCAAATGCTGTGAAGTGAAACTCCTGGCAAAATCCCGGGGTGCATCCCACTGTTCCTGCTAAGATTCCCTACATACAGCAGGCCTGTTACTGCTGTGTAATTATCATGGGATAAGTAGTTAAATGTGTATGCACCGTTGGGAACAAGTACATGAAGGGTGTGGTGAACCTTAAATGTTCTTACAATATGTTTTATGCTCTTCATGACTAAGATTTTGTAATGTAATGTAATGCAGTAGCCAAGCTCTGTCTATTTACAATAAGACCTGCCTTGCTACCGTTCCACATTGTTCTAATACAAAGAGTTGGCTCCTGCACTAGAAGCATCAAATAGGATAAGGCTCTAAGCATGTCTTAAGTATTAGCCTAGTTTCCGGTCTGGTGGGGATCAGTAAGCACGCTCATGTAGGTTCCATTCACAAGGCCTATATTCATTATCCATCTGGCAGTGAAGTCACACAAGTCTGGTGAGATGTGTGGGAGTGTCACATTATTACACAGTGCCTGGTCGGCCATGTGGCAGCCAGGGCCCAGGCCATGATGGCTCCCATCAGTTCCTGTGTCTACTCTACTATGTGGTGACTGTGCATGTGTCAGTAACAGGTATCTTATAGATGTGCTCTGAGGATGACTCAGCTCATTCAGGGCCTCACTGATTCCCTCCCGGAAACATTCACCCATTCACACGGACCTCGCTGCAAGGTTAGACTGAGGCCAGGGCTGGGAGTGTGATATTGCTATAAGGGTTGCAAAGCTACCGGTAATTTACCAAAGTTACCGGAATCTTCAGTAATGTTGGTAATTAACAGAAAATCTATGGCAAATCAAATCAAATTTGATTTGTCACGTGCTGAATACAAAAGGTGTAGACCTTACCGTGAAATGCTTACTTACAAGCCCTTAACCAACAATGCAGTTTTAACTAAAGTCAATGTGCGGGGGTACAGGTTAGTCGAGGTAATTTGTAGGTGTAGGCAGGGGTAAAGTGACTATTCATAGACAATAAACAGTGAGTAGCAGCAGTGTAATAACAAAGGGCGGGGGGTGTCAATGCAAATAGTCTGGGTAGCCATTTGATTAATTGTTCAGCAGTCTTACGGCTTGGGGGTAGAAGCTGTTAAAGGAGCCTTTTGGACCTAGACTTGTCGGCCCGGTACCTCTTGCCGTGCGGTAGCAGAGTCTTTGACAATTTGTTGGGCCTTCCTCTGACACCGCGTAGTATATACAGTTGAAGTCAGAAGTTTACATACAGCTAGGCCAAATACATTTATACTGTTTTTCACAATTCCTGACATGTAATCCTAGTTATGATTCCCTGTCTCAGGTCAGTTAGCATCACCACTTTATTTTCAGAATGTGAAATATCAGAACAATAGTAGAGGGATGTCACGCCCTGACCTTAGAGATCCTTTTTATGTCTCTATTTTGGTTTGATCAGGGCGTGAGTTGGAGTGGGCATTCTATGTTTTGTGTTCTATGTTTTCTATTTCTTTGTGTTTGGCCGGGTATGGTTCTCGATCAGGGACAGCTGTCTATTTTTGTCTCTGATTGGGAACCATACTTAGGTACTCTTTTTCCCACCTGGGTTTGTGAGAGGTTGACTTTGTTTAGAGCACTTTGCTTTTGAGCTTCACGGTTGGTGTTTGTAGTGTTTATTGTTTTGTTTGGCATCATTTTGATTAAAATAAAGAAAATGTACGCTCACCACGCTGCACCTTGGTCCTCATCCTTCAACAGCCGTGACAAGGGAATGATTTATTTAAGCTTTTATTTCTATCATCACATTCCCAGTGGGTCAGAGGTTTACATACACTCAATTAGTATTTGGTAGCATTGCCTATAAATGGTTTAACTTGGGTCAAATGTTTCTGGGAGCCTTCCACAAGCTTCCCACAATAAGTTGGGTGAATTTTTGCCCATTCCTCCTGACAGAGCTGGTGTAACTGAGTCAGGTTTGGAGGCCTCCTTACTCGCACACGCTTTTTCAGTTCTGCCCACACATTTTCTATAGGATTGAGGTCAGGGCTTTGTGGTGGCCACTCCAATACCTTGACATTGTTGTCCTTAAACCATTTTGCCACAACTTTGGAAGTAATCTTGGGGTCTTTGTCCATTTGGAAGACCCATTTGCGACCAAGCTTTAACTTCCTGTGTAACAACTGTCATTGGAAGAAGGAGAAGAGGACCAGCGTGGAGCGTGGTACGTATTCATAATAATAGTGCAGCTCTGGAGTGAAGGGCGACTCTGGCAGCTCCGGAGTGAAGAGCGACTCTGGCAGCTCCGGAGTGAAGGGCGACTCTGGCAGCTCCGGAGTGAAGGGTGACTGGCAGCTCCGGAGTGAAGGGCGACTCTGGCAGCTCCAGAATGAAGGGCGACTCTGGCAGCTCCGGAATGAAGGGCAACTCTGGCAGCTCCGGAGTGACGGGCGGCTCTGGCAGCTCCTGACTGACGGGCGGCTCTGGCAGCTCCTGACGTCCGGGCAGGAGGGAGAACCTGGAGGAAGGTGACAGAGATACAGCCTGGTCCTTGGAGGAGGCACAGGATAGACCGGGCTGTGGAGGCGCACTGGAGGTCTCTAACTAAGGGCCTGCACAACCCGTCCTGGCTGGATGGTGATTTTAGCCCGGCACGTGCGGGGACCAGGCACAGGACGCACTGGGCTGTGCAGACGCACTGGAGACACAGTGCGCAGAGCTGGCGTAGGATAACCCTGGCCGAGGAGACGCACTAGAGACCAGATGCGCTGAGCCGGCTTCATCCCTCCTGGCTCGATGCCTACTCTAGCCCGGCCAATACGAGGAGCTGCGATGTAACATACCGGGCTGTGAACGTGCACTGGAGACACCGTGCGCTCCACCGCATAACACGGTGCCTGAGCAGTACGACACCCCACCCGGTAAGCACGGGGAGTTGGCTCAGGTCTCCTGCCTGATTCCGCCAATCTCCCCGTGTGCGCCCCCCCCCCCAATAAATATTTGGGGCTGCCTCTCGGGCTTCCTTGCCAGCCGTGTTCCCTCAAATTGCTGGCTCCCTTTTCCTGCTGCCTCCACTCTCCTGGCTGCCTCCACCTGTTCCCATGGGAGGCGATCCCTTCAGCCAGGATCTCCTCCCATGTATAGGATCCCTTGCCGTCCAGAATGTCCTCCCATGTCCATTCCTCCTTTAGCGCTGCTCCTCCTTACCATGCTGCTTGGTCCTTTGGTGGTGGGTAGTTCTGTAATGATTGTCGTTGGGAGAAGGAGAAGAGGACCAAAGTGCAGCGTGGTACGTATTCATAATACTTTTAATAAAGATGAATACTGGAACAAAAACAACAAATCAACAAACGAACAGTTCTGCAAGGTGCAACAAAAACACAAAACAGAAAATAACTACCCACAACCCCATAGTGGGAAAACAGGCTACCTAAGTATGGTTCTCAATCAGAGTCAACGACAGACAGCTGTCCCTGATTGAGAACCATTCCCGGCCAAAGAGAAGGAAATACAAAAACACAGAAAAAAGAACATAGAACGCCCACCCTAGTTACACCCTGGCCTAACCAAAATATCCTGACTGATGTCTTGAGATGTTGCTTCAATATATCCACATAATTTTCTTTCCTCATGATGCCATCTATTTTGTGAAGTGCACCAGTCCCTCCTGCAGCAAATCACACCCACAACATGATGCTGCTACTCCCGTACTTCACGGTTGGGATGGTGTTCTACGGCTTACAAGCCTCCCCTTTTCCTCCAAACTTAATGATGGTCATTATGGCCAAACAGTTCCATTTTTGTTTCAGCAGACCAGAGGACATTTCTCCAAAAAGTATGATCTATGTCCCCATGTGCAGTTGCGAACCGTAGTCTGACTTTTTTATGGTGGTTTTGGAGCAGTGGCTTCTTCCTTGCCCAGCTGCCTTTCAGGTTATGTCAATAAAGGACTCGTTTTACTGTGGATATAGATACTTTTCTACCTGTTTTCTCCAGCATCTTCACAAGGTCCTTTGGTGTGGTTATGGGATTGATTTGCACTTTTCGCACCAAAGTACGTTCATCACTAGGAGACAGAACGCGTCTCCTTCCTGAGCGGTATGACGGCTGCGTGGTCCCATGGTGTTTATACTTGCGTACTATTGTTTGTACAGATGAACATGGTACCTCCAGGCATTTGGAAATTGCTTCCAATGATGAACCAGACTTGTGGAGGTCTACAATTGTTTTCTGAGGTCTTGGCTGATTTCTTTTGATTTTCCCATGATGTCAAGCAAAGAGACACTGAGTTTGAAGGTAGGCCTTGAAATACATCCACATGTACACCTCCAATTGACTCAAATTATGTCAATTAGCCTACCAGAAGCTTCTAAAGCCATGACATCATTTTCTGGAATTTTACAAGCTGTTTAAAGGCACAGTCAACTTAGTGTATGTAAACTTCTAACCCACTGGAATTGTGATACAGTGAATTATAAGTGAAATAATCTGTCTGTAAACAATTGTTGGAAAAATTACTTGTGTCATGCACAAAGTAGATGTCCTAACCGACTTGCCAAGACTATAGTTTGTTTACAAGAAATTTGTGGAGTGGTTGAAGAATGTGTTTTAATGACTCCAACCTAAGTGTATGTAAACTTCCGACTTCAACTATAGGTCCTGGATGGCAGGAAGCTTGGCCTCAGTGATGTTCAGGGCTGTATGCACTACCCTCTGTAGCACCTTACGGTCTGCTGTGTTGTTGCCTATTCTCACCACCTGGGGGCTTCCTTTCAGGAAGTCCAGGATTCAGCTGCAGAGGGAGGTGTTCAGTCCCAGGGTCTTTAGCTTAGTGCTAAGCTATGGTGTTGAACACTGATCTGCAGTCAATGTACAGCATTCCCAGGTAGGTGTTCCTTTTGTCCAAGTGGGAAAGGGCAGTGTGGGATGCAATAGAGATTGGATTTGTTGGGGAGGTATGCAAACTGGTATTCTAAATGTTAACCTGTTTTAAAGGTCTTACTCACATCGGCTACGGAGAGTGTGATCACACAGTCGTTCAGAACAGTTGGTGCGCTCATGCATGTTTCAGTGTTGCTTGCTTCGAAGCGAGCATAGATGGAATTTCATTTGCCTGGTAGGCTCACATCACTGGGCAGCTCGCGGCTGGGTTTCCCTTTGTAATCCGTGATAGTTTGCAAGCCCTGCCACATCCGAAGAGCATCAGAAATGAGTTTTCCTGCATTAAAATCATCGGAAGTTAGGAGCGCCAACACTGGATGAGCATTTTGTTGTTTTCTTATGGGCCTATACAGCTCGTTGAGTATGGTCTTAATGCCATCGGTTTGTGGGGGTAAATAGACAGCTACAAGAAATGTAGATGAAAACTCTTGATAGTGTGTTCTACAGCTTATCATGAGGTATTCTAATTTAGGAGAGCAGAATAACTAGACTTCCTTAATATTAGAGATTGCAGACCAGCTGTTTTTTACAAAGAGACACACACCACCCCCCTTGAGTTTACCCAATGCTGCCATTCAGTCCTGCCGATGCATATAAAAACCAGCTAGAATATTATCCATGTCATTGTTCTTCAGGTCCCATTGATAGGATAGTCTCAAACGGAGTTCATCCAGTTTGTTCTCCAGTGATTGTACATTCTTCAATAGAACAAAGGGGAGAGGCAGATTATTTACTATCTGCAGTAGCTTCATCAGGGTATCTCTTTCTCTTCCGAGTGACAGGGATTAGGGCCTGGTCCGGGGTGAGCAGTATGTCCTGTGTCTCCTTCTCATTAAATTAGAAATCTTTATCCAAATCGAGGCTAGTTATCCCTGCTATGATGTCCAAAAGCAAAACAATTAAAAAGAATAGCAGAAATGGTCAGGAATCCCTAAAACATCTGCTATACATTCCAGCACCATATTTCATTCTTATTTTCAAGCATGGTGGTGGTTGCATCAAATATACACTGGAGTTGCTTACCAAGAAGACAGTGTATGTACCTGAGTGGCCAAGTTACAGGTTTGACTTTAAAGGGTTGTTAGCATAAACGTAACCAAATGTAACATATGGATTGGCATTAGTATACACATCAAAAGTCCCGATACAAAGTTACACCTCACATTTCTATTTTTGGAGTTAATCCATGAAGCCAATCAGAATTCCGAAGAATACAAAAGTCCTTATAATGTAAACTCCAACAGAAATAACTTAAAATGCGTAATTTCAAATTAAACCAAATCGTTTGCACTCATGACTACTGGTTTCAGTTAAATTTTCAGCCAACTTACAAGCAAATACTTTATTAATGTTTTGTTACAAATCAACTTGCAGGGTTGCTAACCAACTAGCCTGCTAACGTTATCCCTACTAGCCTGCCAACACTAGCCCTACCAGCCTGCTAAAGTTACATTGGTCAGCGAGTTGCTTTCAACACCAAGCTTGCAGCTACCCTAAAATAAACCAAGTTTTGGACATACACTACCGGTCAAAAGTTTTAGAACACCTACTCATTCAAGGGTTTTTCTTTATTTTTACTATTTTCTACATTGTAGAATAATAGTGATGACATCAAAACTATGAAATAACACATATGGAATCATGTAGTATCCAAAAAAGTGTTAAACAAAGCTAAATATATGTTAGATTTGAGATTCTCCAAATAGCCACCCTTTACTTTCATGAATTAGAATTCTCTCAACCAGCTTCATGAGTTAGTCACCTGGAATGTTTTTCAATTAACAGGTGTGCCTTTTTCAAAGTTAATTCTATCCTCCTCAATGTGTTTGAGCCAATCAGTTCTGTTGTGAGAAGGTAGGAGGTATACAGAAGATAGCCATATTTGGTAAAAGACCAAGTCCATATTATGTGAAGACCAGCTCAAATAAGCAAAGAGAAACTACAGTCCATCATTACTTTAAGACATGAAGGTCAGTCAATTTGGAAAATTGAAAATTGAAGCACCTGCATTGCTTGCTGTTTGGGGTTTTAGGCTGGGTTTCTGTACAGCACTTTGAGATATCAGCTGATGTACGAAGGGCTATATAAATAAATTTGATTTGATTTGATTTTGATTTGAAGAACTTTGAAAGTTTCTTCAAGTGCACAAAAACCATCAAGCGCTATAATGAAACTGGCTCTCATGAGGATCGCCACAGGAATGGAAGATCCATAGTTATCTCTGCTCCAGAGGATAAGTTCATTAGTTACCAGCCTCAGAAATTGCAGCCCAAATAAATGCTTCAGAGTTCAAGTAACAGACACATCTCAACATCAACTGTTCAGAGGTGACTGTGTGAATTTTTTTAATTTTCAAAATTTCGCCTTTATTTAACCAAGTCGGCAAGTTGAGAACAAGTTCTCATTTACAATTGCGACCTGGCCAAGATAAAGCAAAGCAGTTCGACACATACAACAACACAGAGTTACACATGGAGTAAAACAAACATACAATCAATAATACAGTAGAAAAATAAGTCTATATACAATGTGAGCAAATGAGGTGAGATAAGGGACGTAAAGACAAAAAAAGGCCATGGTGGCGAAGTAAATACAATATAGCAAGTAAAACACTAGAATGGTAGATTTGCAGTGGAAGAATGTGCAAAGTATAAATAGAAATAATGGGGTGCAAAGGAGCAAAATAAATAAATACAGTAGGGGAAGAGGTAGTTGTTTGGGCTAAATTATAGATGGGCTATGTACAGGTGCAGTAATCTGTGAGCTGCTCTGACAGCTGGTGCTTAAAGCTAGTGAGGGAGATAAGTGTTTTCAGTTTCAGAGATTTTTGTAGTTCTTCGTGGTCTAATTGCTGCAAAGAAACCACTACTAAAGGACACCAATAATAAAGAAGAGACTTGTTTGGGCCAAGAAACACAAGTAAATTTGTCCTTTGGTCTGATGAGTCCAAATTGGAGATTTTTTGGTTTCAACCGCCGTGTCTTTGTGAGAAGTGGTGTGGGTGAACAGATGATCTCCACATGTGTACTTCCCACCGCAAAGAATGGAGGAGGAGGTGTTATGGTGTTGGGGTGCTTTGCTGGTGACACTGTCTGTAATTTATTTAGAATTCAAGGCACACTTATCCAGCATGGCTACCACAGCATTCTGCAGTGATACGCCATCCCATCTAGTTTGGGTTTAGTGGGACTATCATTTGTTTTTCAGCAGGACAATGACCCAAAACACACCTACTGTCTATATAAGGGCTATTTGACCAAAAAGGAGAGTGATGGAGTGCTGCATCAGATGACCTGGCCTCCACAATCCCCCGACCTCAAGCAAATTAGATGGTTTTGGATGAGTTGGACCGCAGAGTGAAGGAAAGCAGCTAACAAGTGGTCAGCATATGTGGGAACTCCTTCACGACTGTTGGAAAAGCATTCCAGGTGAATCTGGTTGAGAGAATGCCAAGAGTGTGCAAAACTGTCATCAAGGCAAAGGGTGGCTATTTGAAGAAATATATAAAATACAAATATAAAATACATTTTGATTTGTTTGACACTTTTTTGGTTACTACTTGATTCCATATGTGTTATTTCATAGTTTTGATGTCGTCACTATTATTCTACAATGTAGAAAATATTAAAAATAAAGAAAAAACATTGAATGAGAAGGTGTTCTAAAACTTTTGACTGGTAGTGTACATAACGCCATCTAACCAAACATAAAATAATGTTAGCTACATGCATTTAACTTATCAAGCTAGCCAGCCAGCTAATGTAAGCTATTTATCCAAATAACAGTTGCTCTTATCCAAAATAGATAGATTCCAGATGTCAGTCAGCTAGCGCGCTAAGCCAAGGTGGAAAAAGTTACAAAATTCCCATAGCCTACTTCACAAAGAACATTCTGAGCAGTTGACAGAACAAAAAGGACACAATTTTCTCTTTTGTTTTGAGCCCACAGCAAGAAGGCACCAGAGTCTGCAGTGCTAACGGGTTCCCACTAGATAACACAACCACAAAGTCTGTGAAGAGCATGAGGTGTAGCTAACCTTAGCCAGCTTGACCTAGCTACGAACTCAGTAGCACAGAGTAGATCCTCCATATGATGTTGAGAAAAGGTTAATTGTGGGTAGGTCCGAAGATATCCGGAAATAAGTTACAGTTTTCCCAATTGTTAACACACGTTTCCTGAAACTACATTTCAGGTACTCTATACTCTAAACACAAAACACTAAACCGTTAGCCAATTCCCCCAAACCCCACAGATATCTTGCAAAATGAAACACAGCAATCAAAATCATGGAAGATGGTAGGGTTTTCAATAATTTGCACAATGGCAGTCTCCTGTTTGTCTGTAAATAGACGCTTTCTACCACCATGTGGTTACCGTCTTTCAGTTGTACAAAAACAAAATAGCATACAGTACAGTAAGCACTGCAGTAGTACAGTATACAAGATAAACATGTTACAAAGTAGTATAGCTCCCAAATTTATACATACAGTAATACCTGAAACATTTACTCTGTTTCCCCATACTGTGCTTTATGTTGTACTACTGACAAGTAGGAGAAGTAGTAGATAGGTTCAATGTCTGCAGTGCATACCTATTCTCATTTTGGAACGTCTGGATGATGGATGCTACGGTGAAGCGGCTCAGATTGGGCTGCACACAGCATCTCTCAAGGTCAAACCATGGTTGACCATATGGTCCACCACAGTTGCCCGAATTTCATCAGAGATTACTCTCCTTGTTCTTGGTCTTCCTCCACCTCTACCTCTACCCCCATCTCTACCCCCACCTCCACCTCTACCAAGTTTGCTTCTATTGTTCTCCAAACACAGGAGTACTCACCTGTGGCCTTTTTATCCATACCAAAGGTCTGATTGCAAAGTGAACATTTATACAATTGGTGTTTGCACATGTGAAGAGTGAAATTGATCAATTGGTAATTGAGCTTAGCTTGTTGAACAGTGTTGCTTTTCATTTGCACATAAGACATTTTAGTTGTGAAGGTTGTGCCAAAGGTAGAGAATTGTGTGTTGTGTTTTGCCAAATGTTTGTTATTGAATTGCAATCTGAGTGTAAAGCAAAACATGTGCCAGTAGTAAATATGTAAATATGGTGAGAAAAACCCCATGCTTCTTACCCTTTAATCTGCTTGAAAATGTATGGCAAGACTTGAACATTGCTGTCTAGCCATGACCCCCACACCTTAACATTAAAAGAGCTTGAAGAAATAATGGACAAATATTGTACAATCCAGGTGTGAAAAGCTCTTAGAGACTTACCCAAGAAGACTCACAGCTGTAGTCGCTGCCAAAGCTGTTTCTAACATGTATTGACTCAGGGGGGGGAATACTTATCCAATCAAAGTATGTTAGTGTTAAATTTTTCGTACAGTTTTAAGACCTGTTATAATTTTTGAGACATTTTGTATAGATTGTTTACAAAAATGTCAAATCCATTTTAATCCCACTTTGTAACACAATAAAAGGTGAAGAAATCCAAGGGGGGTGGATACTTATGATAACCACTGTATCATAAGTAAAATGCAAAAACTGCAGTTTCTTGACTTCCTTTTTCTCAATCCCATGTCATGTGATATTTTGTTGCATGGACAGAAATGGGTGGTGCATTCTGAGACCTGAAAAGCAATGATAATGATTCTTAAATGATTAGTATAGAGTTGTGCCTTTTCTTTATGTTTAATCAGTTTACTAAAGGGCAGCACCTACACTAAATTAGTGGTGTGTAACAGGAATGCACTTTTTTGGATACTAATTCTTAACTACCCGTATTGGAGTGGAGATTGAGGTTACACTAGATGTCACTATGCTCCTTTTCATTATTAAGCAACCTGTTAGCATCTTCCTTCCTGTCTGTGTGAAGAGGCAAAAAGAGCTACAACAATAACAATAACAACAGTCTGTCCAGAAATAGAAACAGCAGTGAGCAACAGGGACTCACTCTAATGATGGCCCCTCTTTAATTAATGTGGCTGTGATGATATCTGGCTGCCGGCACTACTCTGCCTTTTCAGGCAGATTGGCTTGATGAGGAGGCCCATGGTTCAGTGACTGTTCCGCAAGAGGAGGCATGTTCATAGAACCTTCAACCCCAACCCTACCCCCCATCCCCCTCTCTCCCCCCAAACAAGTGCATCCAGCCCAGTGGGTCCTGGCCACTGCCTGACATGACTGCTCACCGTTGCAGAGCTCATATTAAAAGCCAAAATAGCCTGAGCCTTTGGAGGTTATCCACTGCAGAGATAAAGCAGTGTTCATCAGGGTGAGAGGCAGGTTTGCAAGCTTCCCATTCTCATCATTTACTATTTTTGTCTGCTCAATTTCTACTGCTCAAAATAGTCATCAGGCTGGTCAGGTTATCCTTGAGGAGATCTTTAGACAGAGTATAGAGTCCATGAACATTGTGAGGATGTGTGCTTTCTATACATTGTGCATTTCAAGCAGTCCACAATGAAGGACGATTTTGAAAGCTGAAATGTAGCTCAGTAAATATCTGCTCTTGCAGCTGATTTATGTACAGTACTGTATGAAATACTCAAGTATTACTGTATTTAGCTCACATTGTGCCAAGTCATTTTTTGTCCAAGCGGCCATTTTCTGCTGCAACTTTAAACATTATATGTGCGATCTTTGGATGTGCCTTTTGGTTTCATTAGACTCCCAGGATAATAGGTTGTTCCTTGTGACCCTCATAGTTTAAACCGCCTAGAGTCGATGTCAGTGCCCACAGAAATCTAATTAGCATAATAAAAACATCATGGTACCACGTAAAAAAATTAATGGAAGCATAGAGTGCGTTTGGAAAGTATTCAGACCCCCTCACTTTTTCCAAATTGTGTTACCTTACAGCCTTATTCTAAAATTGATTACATACAATTTTCTCTCATCAATCTACACACAATACCCATAATGACAAAGCGAAAACAGGATTTTAGACATTTTTTCAAATGTATTAAAAATAAAAAACAGCAATACCATATTTACATAAGTATTCAAACCCTTTAATATGAGACTCGAAATTGAGCTGAGGTGAATCCTGTTTCCATTGATCAACTTTATTGGACTCCACCTGTGGTAAATTCAATTGATTGGACATTATTTGGGGAAGGGTACCAAAAAAAATCACAATAATGCTGGTGCGGCAGCTCAGAATGGCTGTTTTGCTAGTGTGAAATTTCATTATGCTCACAGTAACTGAGGTGTTGATGCTAAAAGGAGGAGATGGCTTTGCCAAAGGGGGACAGGGGACGGGGTTGACGGACAGGTTGGGGGTGGAAGGCTGGTTAACGCTTTACACAATCCAGATTCAACTGCTCTTGCCTGCTCCTGCTACGTCTTGACATTATCTACACTGTGTGTGTGTGTGTGTGTGTGTGTGTGTGTGTGTGTGTGTGTGTGTGTGTGTGTGTGTGTGTGTGTGTGTGTGTGTGTGTGCGTGTGTGTGTGTGTGTGTGTGTGCCCAGGTGAGGTAAGATGGCTGCTTGGCTCTTTAGCTGAGTTTGGGCTTTAGGGGATCATTGGCTGCTGTTGAAGTCAAGTTTAGTTTGATGTTCAAGTTTCCACATTTGAATTTCATTCATAAGTGCATTCTGTCATTGTCTGAAATCTGAAATATACATTCAAAAGAATATGTCAGAAGAGACAATATAGCCAAATTAAGAAGAAAAAACACCATATAAGTACAACACAAGCTCTTTTACTCTTTCAAACTACTAAAATTGGTTTGCTTGTGAATGCACCACCATCTCTTTCTCTCTCTCTTTCTCTCGCTCAGTGTCTACTCTCTATGCCAAGGCGTATGCCAGCAACATCCAGATAACTTTGCCCATGTTTGTTGGATCATTAAATCCAGACTGTGTTTAAGAACACAGGCCACTGAGCAGTGGTGTGGAGTAATGAGTAACCAGGATATTGGATTTGGACATACACGTGTGGCTTAGATACAAAGAAAATCCCTGGAAAAGATTCTGAGCTGCTCTATTACTAAGACAAATGGCAGGAAGGCTGATGTAAGATAAGGTGTAACGTAGAAGCTGGGAAAGAGTAGGAGCTGCTTCCTCCCCTCTAGCAAGCTCAGTTAAGTGGCTTCCTGTTCTGTCAACATGGAAAAACTAAGAGCCTTCCTTTCAGTTAATGAATGACTCCAAGTAACTGTGGTGTGTGTGTGTGTGTGTGTGTGTGTGTGTGTGTGTGTGTGTGTGTGTGTGTGTGTGTGTGTGTGTGTGTGTGTGTGTGTGTGTGTGTGTTTTGTCGGCATGTGATTTGTGTTGATTTAAGCTAGGTTTCTGTCCACCCCTTGTAAATTAAGTAACTACTGTAAAGTTAGTAATTTGTTGGGAACCCTGAACTCGTCTTGTATTCAGATATGTAATTAGATGTTCAGACTGTTTTAAAGGGTGTTTAAAACATGAAAGTGTGTCTTAAAAAAATTCTCTCCTTCAACCACAGTGGACTGAATTTCAGAGAATAACATAGCTATGAGATTTATTTCTTAATTAAAGCCAATCAATCCTGCCAGTGGGAAAGCTGGAAGCAAGGGGAAACGCTTCACTCCGGGGGAAAAATACAGATATTCTGTGGGCCCTGAATAAACGCTTTGTTCAGGCTGGTGAGTGGAAGACATCATTTGATCTCCCATTGACAGAGCTTCCCCATTCAGCATCACTGCAAATAATGACTTCTTTACAGGAGCCGTCAGAGGGCCAATTCACTCAGTTGATTTTCAAATGTCCGTCTAGGGCCGACGGGCAGGGTGCTGGGCTGGCTAGGTGGAGAGACAGCGTGGGGGGGGGCAGAGGCTCAGACGAGTGGAAGAATCTGAGGTATTTTCTCCGATTTTAGACTGTAGGGTGACACCTGGGTAAGGAGGACAGGATGAAAGTACCTCTTCGGTTGTGCCCATCAATGGCTCCTTTTGGAATGTAATGGCTCCTTCTCTGTGTTGGTTAATTCTGAGTCTGTGATGCTGTAAAGGTTGCTGCACTGTTTTATTCATTCTCTCTCAGCCACACTCACTCCCTCTCTTTCTCTATCTCTCTCCTTCCTTCCTCCCTCCCCCTACCTCCCTAAATTGAAAAGCTTCATGAATATATTGTGTTTTCACACAGCCTAGTGTCCTGTGGAACAAAAGAAAGCTGACTCGGATTTTGTGGAAATGGCAGGTGGAACCTGCACAGTCCAGTTTTGATTTGCTTAATCACACTTCAGTGCTTTTGGGCATGTTCTATAATCAAAGGAAGCTATTATCACTACCACTCGTTTATTTTTACTCTTCATTTTCCATGGCACCAATAGGCACCGATATGGTGCCATGGAAACAACAGAGTAGAAACAAATGGGTGGAAACAATAGTCTTTCCTTTGATTATGCTCAGAAAATGTTTCTCAACACCAATGTAGTTACTCCATTACACCACACTCAGCTAAGGCTACTACTGTACAGGGCCAGTTGCTACTGTATAGGATAACATTATTTTTAGAGCCTTTTATTTACCTCTTTCACTGTAAAAAGGACACCAGTGAGCTTAATGGTCCATTGAGTATTATAAGGATTACAATGAGCCTTTTCCCTGCCACCCATGGGCTTAATTTCTCAGCTTTAAATGGCTCACCTAAAACCCCATCCTGTGATTGGTCTGTTGGATCCTTTTTGTGCCAAATGCATGGGCATTATTGGCATCTGGCACTTCATTGCGTGCCACTGTGTACGAATTCACTTGTTTACAAACATTAGAAATGTGCTATTGCATTTTTTAAATTTGACCTTTATTTAACTAGGCAAGTCAGTTAAGAACAAATTCTTATTTTCAATGACGGCCTAGGAACAGTGGGTTAACTGCCTGTTCAGGGACAGAACGACAGATTTGTACCTTGTCAGCTCGGGGGTTTGAACTTGCAACCTTCCGGTTACTAGTCCAACGCTCTAACCACTAGGCTACCCTTGCATAAAGTACCTCTTTATGTCTTTCTCAACACTGTACTACCATTTCCTCACATCCTTCAGTTTCTTATGTTTCTCCTTTGACATTACTCTTTCCCTTGGTAGCATAAAATATAATTTCTGTGCTTACCTCACCAGGCGAGGTGTTAAATTAGAACAACACTGAATCTTCCACCCTACCCCAATTAGAACAGCACAGTATCTTCCACCCTACCCCAATTAGAACAGCACTGTATCTTCCACCCTATCCCAATTAGAACAGCACTGTATCTTCCACCCTACCCCAATTAGAACAGCACTGTATCTTCCACCCTATCCCAATTAGAACAGCACTGTATCTTCCACCCTATCCCAATTAGAACAGCACTGTATCTTCCACCCTATCTCTATAGGCTATAGACGGTATCTCTCCCCGAAAGACAGATGATGACAATTATGGATTGGAGGTATTCAAACTATTACTGGTGTTCAAGATATCTACTGCCTGGCTGATGTTCACTATCTTGTGGTAATTGCAGAGCTGCCTTTGGATAGTATGCGAGATGCAACTACAGCTATTGTTAGATACTGTACCAAACTACAGCTAGAGTTAGATACTGTACCCAACTACAGCTAGTGTTAGATACTGTACCCTACTACAGCAAGTGTAAGATACTGTACCCAACTACAGTTAGTGTTAGATACTGTACCCTACTACAGCTCGTGTTAGATACTGTAACGAACTACAGCTAGTGTTAGATACTGTACCCAACTACAGCTAGTGTTAGATGCTGTACCCTACTACAGCTAGTGTTAGATACTGTACCAAATTACAGCTAGTGTTAGATACTGTACCCTACTAAAGCTAGTGTTAGATACAGTACCCAAGTACAGCCAGTGTTAGATACTGTACCCAACTACAGCTAGTGTTAGATACTGTACCCAAGTACAGCTAGTGTTAGATACTGTACCCTACTACAGCAAGTGTAAGATACTGTACCCTAAATCAGCTAGTGTTGGATACTGTACCCTACTACAGCTAGTGTTAGATACTGTACCCAACTACAGCTAGTGTTAGATACTGTACCCAACTACAGCTAGTGTTAGATGCTGTACCCTACTACAGCTAGTGTTAGATACTGTACCAAACTACAGCTAGTGTTGGATACTGTATCGTACTACGGCCAACGTTAGACACCGTACCCAACTACAGCTAGTGTTAGATACTGTACCCAACTACAGCTAGTGTTAGATACTGTACCCTACTACAGCTAGTGTTAGATACTGTACCCAACTACAGCTAGTGTCAGATACTGTACCCAACACAGCTAGTGTTAGATACTGTACCCTACTACAGCTAGTGTTAGATACTGTACCCAAGTACAGCTAGTGTTAGATACTGTACCCAAGTACAGCTAGTGTAAGATACTGTACCCTACATCAGCTAGTGTTAGATACTGTACCCTACTACAGCCAGTGTTAGATAATGTACCCAACTACAGCTAGTGTTAGATACTGTACCCTACTACAGCCAGTGTTAGATACTGTACCCAACTACAGCTAGTGTTAGATACTGTACCCAAGTACAGCTAGTGTTAGATACTGTACCCTACTACAGCAAGTGTAAGATACTGTACCCTACATCAGCTAGTGTTAGATACTGTACCCTACTACAGCTAGTGTT
Source organism: Oncorhynchus tshawytscha (assembly GCF_018296145.1). Lineage (NCBI taxonomy): Eukaryota > Metazoa > Chordata > Actinopteri > Salmoniformes > Salmonidae > Oncorhynchus > Oncorhynchus tshawytscha. The sequence goes on from NC_056432.1 coordinate 31,676,391, forward strand.
AGATACTGTACCCAACTACAGCTAGTGTTAGATACTGTACCCAACTACAGCTAGTGTTAGATGCTGTACCCTACTACAGCTAGTGTTAGATACTGTACCAAACTACAGCTAGTGTTAGATACTGTAACCTACTACAGCTAGTGTTAGATACTGTACCCAAATACAGTTAGTATTAGATACTGTATCCTACTACAGCTAGTGTTAGACACTGCACCCAACTACAGTTAGTGTTAGGTACTGTACCAAACTACAGCTAGTGTTAGATACTGTACCCAACTACAGCTAGTGTTAGATACTGTACCCTACTACAGCTAGTGTTAGATACTGTGCCCAACTACAGCTAGTGTTAGATACTGTACCCTACTACAGCTAGTGTTAGATACTGTACCCTACTACAGCTAGTGTTAGATACTGTACCCAACTACAGCTAGTGTTACACACCCTACTCAACTACAGCTAGTGTAAGATACTGTACCCAACTACAGCTAGTGTTGGATACTGTATCGTACTACAGCCAACGTTAGACACCGTACCCAACTACAGCTAGTGTTAGATACTGTACCCTACTACAGCAAGTGTAAGATACTGTACCCAACTACAGCTAGTGTTAGATACTGTACCCTACTACAGCCAGTGTTAGATACTGTACCCAACTACAGCTAGTGTTAGATACTGTACCCTACTACAGCTAGCGTTAGATACTGTACCCAAGTACAGCTAGTGTTAGATACTGTACCCTACTACAGCTAGTGTTAGATACTGTACCCAACTACAGCTAGTGTTAGATACTGTACCCTACTACAGCTAGTGTTGGATACTGTATCGTACTACAGCCAACGTTAGACACCGTACCCAACTACAGCTAGTGTTAGATACTGTACCCAACTACAGCTAGTGTTAGATACTGTACCCTACTACAGCTAGTGTTAGATACTGTACCCAACTACAGCTAGTGTTAGATACTGTACCCAACTACAGCTAGTGTTGGATACTGTATCGTACAACAGCCAACGTTAGACACCGTACCCAACTACAGCTAGTGTTAGATACCTTACCCAACTACAGCTAGTGTCAGATACTGTACCCAACTACAGCTAGTGTTAGATACTGTACCCTACTACAGCTAGTGTTAGATACTGTACCCAACTACAGCTAGTGTTAGATACTGTACCCAACTACAGCTAGTGTCAGATACTGTACCCAACTACAGCTAGTGTTAGATACTGTACCCTACTACAGCCAGTGTTAGATACTGTACCCAACTACAGCTAGTGTTAGATACTGTACCCAAGTACAGCTATTGTTAGATACTGTACCCTACTACAGCTAGCGTTAGATACTGTACCCAAGTACAGCTAGTGTTAGATACTGTACCCTACTACAGCTAGTGTTAGATACTGTACCCAACTACAGCTAGTGTTAGACACTGTACCCAACTACAGCTAGTGTTAGATACTGTACCCTACTACAGCAAGTGTAAGATACTGTACCCAACTACAGTTAGTGTTAGATACTGTACCCTACTACAGCTCGTGTTAGATATTGTAACGAACTACAGCTAGTGTTAGATACTGTACCCAACTACAGCTAGTGTTAGATGCTGTACCCTACGATAGCTAGTGTTAGATACTGTACCCAACTACAGCTAGTGTTAGATGCTGTACCCTACTACAGCTAGTGTTAGATACTGTACCAAACTACAGCTAGTGTTAGATACTGTACCCTACTACAGCTAGTGTTAGATACAGTACCCAAGTACAGCTAGTGTTAGATACTGTACCGAACTACAGCTAGTGTTAGATACTGTACCCAAGTACAGCTAGTGTTAGATACTGTACCCAACTACAGCTAGTGTTGGATACTGTATCGTACTACAGCCAACGTTAGACACCGTACCCAACTACAGCTAGTGTTAGATACTGTACCCAACTACAGCTAGTGTTAGATACTGTACCCTACTACAGCTAGTGTTAGATACTGTACCCAACTACAGCTAGTGTTAGATACTGTACCCAACTACAGCTAGTGTTGGATACTGTATCGTACAACAGCCAACGTTAGACACCGTACCCAACTACAGCTAGTGTTAGATACCTTACCCAACTACAGCTAGTGTCAGATACTGTACCCAACTACAGCTAGTGTTAGATACTGTACCCAACTACAGCTAGCGTTATATACTGTACCCAAGTACAGCTAGTGTTAGATACTGTACCCTACTACAGCTAGTGTTAGATACTGTGCCCAAGTACAGCTAGTGTTAGATACTGTACCCTACTACAGCTAGTGTTAGATACTGTACCCAACTACAGCTAGTGTTAGACACTGTACCCAACTACAGCTAGTGTTAGATACTGTACCCTACTACAGCAAGTGTAAGATACTGTACCCAACTACAGTTAGTGTTAGATACTGTACCCTACTACAGCTCGTGTTAGATATTGTAACGAACTACAGCTAGTGTTAGATACTGTACCCAACTACAGCTAGTGTTAGATGCTGTACCCTACGATAGCTAGTGTTAGATACTGTACCCAACTACAGCTAGTGTTAGATGCTGTACCCTACTACAGCTAGTGTTAGATACTGTACCAAACTACAGCTAGTGTTAGATACTGTACCCTACTACAGCTAGTGTTAGATACAGTACCCAAGTACAGCTAGTGTTAGATACTGTACCGAACTACAGCTAGTGTTAGATACTGTACCCAAGTACAGCTAGTGTTAGATACTGTACCCAACTACAGCTAGTGTTGGATACTGTATCGTACTACAGCCAACGTTAGACACCGTACCCAACTACAGCTAGTGTTAGATACTGTACCCAACTACAGCTAGTGTTAGATACTGTACCCTACTACAGCTAGTGTTAGATACTGTACCCAACTACAGCTAGTGTTAGATACTGTACCCAACTACAGCTAGTGTTGGATACTGTATCGTACAACAGCCAACGTTAGACACCGTACCCAACTACAGCTAGTGTTAGATACCTTACCCAACTACAGCTAGTGTCAGATACTGTACCCAACTACAGCTAGTGTTAGATACTGTACCCAACTACAGCTAGCGTTATATACTGTACCCAAGTACAGCTAGTGTTAGATACTGTACCCTACTACAGCTAGTGTTAGATACTGTGCCCAAGTACAGCTAGTGTTAGATACTGTACCCTACTACAGCTAGTGTTAGATACTGTACCCTACTACAACTAGTGTTAAATACTGTACCCTACTACAGCTAGTGTTAGATACTGTACCCAACTACAGCTAGTGTTACACACCCTACTCAACTACAGCTAGTGTAAGATACTGTACCCAACTACAGCTAGTGTTGGATACTGTATCGTACTACAGCCAACGTTAGACACCGTACCCAACTACAGCTAGTGTTAGATACTGTACCCAACTACAGCTAGTGTTAGATACTGTACCCTACTACAGCTAGTGTTAGATACTGTACCCAACTACAGCTAGTGTCAGATACTGTACCCAACTACAGCTAGTGTTAGATACTGTACCCAACTACAGCTAGTGTTAGATACTGTACCCAAGTACAGCTAGTGTTAGATACTGTACCCTACTACAGCAAGTGTAAGATACTGTACCCAACTACAGCTAGTGTTAGATACTGTACCCTACTACAGCCAGTGTTAGATACTGTACCCAACTACAGCTAGTGTTAGATACTGTACCCAAGTACAGCTATTGTTAGATACTGTACCCTACTACAGCTAGCGTTAGATACTGTACCCAAGTACAGCTAGTGTTAGATACTGTACCCTACTACAGCTAGTGTTAGATACTGTACCCAACTACAGCTAGTGTTAGACACTGTACCCAACTACAGCTAGTGTTAGATACTGTACCCTACTACAGCAAGTGTAAGATACTGTACCCAACTACAGTTAGTGTTAGATACTGTACCCTACTACAGCTCGTGTTAGATACTGTAACGAACTACAGCTAGTGTTAGATACTGTACCCAACTACAGCTAGTGTTAGATGCTGTACCCTACGATAGCTAGTGTTAGATACTGTACCCAACTACAGCTAGTGTTAGATGCTGTACCCTACTACAGCTAGTGTTAGATACTGTACCAAACTACAGCTAGTGTCAGATACTGTACCCAACTACAGCTAGTGTTAGATACTGTACCCAACTACAGCCAGTGTTAGATACTGTACCCAACTACAGCTAGTGTTAGATACTGTACTCAAGTACAGCTAGTGTTAGATACTGTACCCTACTACAGCAAGTGTAAGATACTGTACCCTACATCAGCTAGTGTTAGATACTGTACCCTACTACAGCTAGTGTTAGATACTGTACCCAACTACTGCTAGTGTTAGATACTGTACCCAACTACAGCTAGTGTTAGATGCTGTACCCTACTACAGCTAGTGTTAGATACTGTACCAAACTACAGCTAGTGTTAGATACTGTACCCTACTACAGCTAGTGTTAGATACTGTACCGAACTACAGCTAGTGTTAGATACTGTGCCCAACTACAGCTAGTGTTAGATACTGTACCCTACTACAGCTAGTGTTAGATACTGTACCCAAATACAGTTAGTGTTAGATACTGTATCCTACTACAGCTAGTGTTAGATACTGTACCCAAGTACAGCTAGTGTAAGATACTGTACCCTACATCAGCTAGTGTTAGATACTGTACCCTACTACAGCCAGAGTTAGATGCTGTACCCTACTACAGCTAGTGTTAGATACTGTACCCAACTACAGCTAGTGTTAGATACTGTACCCTACTACAGCTAGTGTTAGATACTGTACCCAACTACAGCTAGTGTCAGATACTGTACCCAACTACAGCTAGTGTTAGATACTGTACCCAACTACAGCTAGTGTTAGATACTGTACCCAAGTACAGCTAGTGTTAGATACTGTACCCTACTACAGCAAGTGTAAGATACTGTACCCAACTACAGCTAGTGTTAGATACTGTACCCTACTACAGCTCGTGTTAGATATTGTAACGAACTACAGCTAGTGTTAGATACTGTACCCAACTACAGCTAGTGTTAGATGCTGTACCCTACGATAGCTAGTGTTAGATACTGTACCCAACTACAGCTAGTGTTAGATGCTGTACCCTACTACAGCTAGTGTTAGATACTGTACCAAACTACAGCTAGTGTTAGATACTGTACCCTACTACAGCTAGTGTTAGATACAGTACCCAAGTACAGCTAGTGTTAGATACTGTACCGAACTACAGCTAGTGTTAGATACTGTACCCAAGTACAGCTAGTGTTAGATACTGTACCCAACTACAGCTAGTGTTGGATACTGTATCGTACTACAGCCAACGTTAGACACCGTACCCAACTACAGCTAGTGTTAGATACTGTACCCAACTACAGCTAGTGTTAGATACTGTACCCTACTACAGCTAGTGTTAGATACTGTACCCAACTACAGCTAGTGTTAGATACTGTACCCAACTACAGCTAGTGTTGGATACTGTATCGTACAACAGCCAACGTTAGACACCGTACCCAACTACAGCTAGTGTTAGATACCTTACCCAACTACAGCTAGTGTCAGATACTGTACCCAACTACAGCTAGTGTTAGATACTGTACCCAACTACAGCTAGCGTTATATACTGTACCCAAGTACAGCTAGTGTTAGATACTGTACCCTACTACAGCTAGTGTTAGATACTGTGCCCAAGTACAGCTAGTGTTAGATACTGTACCCTACTACAGCTAGTGTTAGATACTGTACCCTACTACAACTAGTGTTAAATACTGTACCCTACTACAGCTAGTGTTAGATACTGTACCCAACTACAGCTAGTGTTACACACCCTACTCAACTACAGCTAGTGTAAGATACTGTACCCAACTACAGCTAGTGTTGGATACTGTATCGTACTACAGCCAACGTTAGACACCGTACCCAACTACAGCTAGTGTTAGATACTGTACCCAACTACAGCTAGTGTTAGATACTGTACCCTACTACAGCTAGTGTTAGATACTGTACCCAACTACAGCTAGTGTCAGATACTGTACCCAACTACAGCTAGTGTTAGATACTGTACCCAACTACAGCTAGTGTTAGATACTGTACCCAAGTACAGCTAGTGTTAGATACTGTACCCTACTACAGCAAGTGTAAGATACTGTACCCAACTACAGCTAGTGTTAGATACTACAGCCAGTGTTGATACTGTACCCTACTACAGCCAGTGTTAGATACTGTACCCAACTACAGCTAGTGTTAGATACTGTACCCAAGTACAGCTATTGTTAGATACTGTACCCTACTACAGCTAGCGTTAGATACTGTACCCAAGTACAGCTAGTGTTAGATACTGTACCCTACTACAGCTAGTGTTAGATACTGTACCCAACTACAGCTAGTGTTAGACACTGTACCCAACTACAGCTAGTGTTAGATACTGTACCCTACTACAGCAAGTGTAAGATACTGTACCCAACTACAGTTAGTGTTAGATACTGTACCCTACTACAGCTCGTGTTAGATACTGTAACGAACTACAGCTAGTGTTAGATACTGTACCCAACTACAGCTAGTGTTAGATGCTGTACCCTACGATAGCTAGTGTTAGATACTGTACCCAACTACAGCTAGTGTTAGATGCTGTACCCTACTACAGCTAGTGTTAGATACTGTACCAAACTACAGCTAGTGTCAGATACTGTACCCAACTACAGCTAGTGTTAGATACTGTACCCAACTACAGCCAGTGTTAGATACTGTACCCAACTACAGCTAGTGTTAGATACTGTACTCAAGTACAGCTAGTGTTAGATACTGTACCCTACTACAGCAAGTGTAAGATACTGTACCCTACATCAGCTAGTGTTAGATACTGTACCCTACTACAGCTAGTGTTAGATACTGTACCCAACTACTGCTAGTGTTAGATACTGTACCCAACTACAGCTAGTGTTAGATGCTGTACCCTACTACAGCTAGTGTTAGATACTGTACCAAACTACAGCTAGTGTTAGATACTGTACCCTACTACAGCTAGTGTTAGATACTGTACCGAACTACAGCTAGTGTTAGATACTGTGCCCAACTACAGCTAGTGTTAGATACTGTACCCTACTACAGCTAGTGTTAGATACTGTACCCAAATACAGTTAGTGTTAGATACTGTATCCTACTACAGCTAGTGTTAGATACTGTACCCAAGTACAGCTAGTGTAAGATACTGTACCCTACATCAGCTAGTGTTAGATACTGTACCCTACTACAGCCAGAGTTAGATGCTGTACCCTACTACAGCTAGTGTTAGATACTGTACCCAACTACAGCTAGTGTTAGATACTGTACCCTACTACAGCTAGTGTTAGATACTGTACCCAACTACAGCTAGTGTCAGATACTGTACCCAACTACAGCTAGTGTTAGATACTGTACCCAACTACAGCTAGTGTTAGATACTGTACCCAAGTACAGCTAGTGTTAGATACTGTACCCTACTACAGCAAGTGTAAGATACTGTACCCAACTACAGCTAGTGTTAGATACTGTACCCTACTACAGCCAGTGTTAGATACTGTACCCAACTACAGCTAGTGTTAGATACTGTACCCAAGTACAGCTATTGTTAGATACTGTACCCTACTACAGCTAGCGTTAGATACTGTACCCAAGTACAGCTAGTGTTAGATACTGTACCCTACTACAGCTAGTGTTAGATACTGTACCCAACTACAGCTAGTGTTAGACACTGTACCCAACTACAGCTAGTGTTAGATACTGTACCCTACTACAGCAAGTGTAAGATACTGTACCCAACTACAGTTAGTGTTAGATACTGTACCCTACTACAGCTCGTGTTAGATACTGTAACGAACTACAGCTAGTGTTAGATACTGTACCCAACTACAGCTAGTGTTAGATGCTGTACCCTACGATAGCTAGTGTTAGATACTGTACCCAACTACAGCTAGTGTTAGATGCTGTACCCTACTACAGCTAGTGTTAGATACTGTACCAAACTACAGCTAGTGTTAGATACTGTACCCAACTACAGCTAGTGTTAGATACTGTACCCAACTACAGCTAGTGTTAGATACTGTACCCAAGTACAGCTAGTGTTAGATACTGTACCCTACTACAGCCAGTGTTAGATACTGTACCCAACTACAGCTAGTGTTAGATACTGTACCCTACTACAGCCAGTGTTAGATACTGTACCCAACTACAGCTAGTGTTAGATACTGTACCCAAGTACAGCTAGTGTTAGATACTGTACCCTACTACAGCAAGTGTAAGATACTGTACCCTACATCAGCTAGTGTTAGATACTGTACCCTACTACAGCTAGTGTTAGATACTGTACCCAACTACAGCTAGTGTTAGATACTGTACCCAACTACAGCTAGTGTTAGATGCTGTACCCTACTACAGCTAGTGTTAGATACTGTACCAAACTACAGCTAGTGTTAGATACTGTACCCTACTACAGCTAGTGTTAGATACTGTACCGAACTACAGCTAGTGTTAGATACTGTGCCCAACTACAGCTAGTGTTAGATACTGTACCCTACTACAGCTAGTGTTAGATACTGTACCCAAATACAGTTAGTGTTAGATACTGTATCCTACTACAGCTAGTGTTAGATACTGTACCCAAGTACAGCTAGTGTAAGATACTGTACCCTACATCAGCTAGTGTTAGATACTGTACCCTACTACAGCCAGAGTTAGATACTGTTTATTTATTTTTATTTTTTTATTTCACCTTTATTTAACCAAGTAGGCTAGTTGAGAACAAGTTCTCATTTGCAACTGCGACCTGGCCAAGATAAAGCATAGCAGTGTGAGCAGACAACACAGAGTTACACATGGAATAAACAATTAACAAGTCAATAACACAGTAGAAAACAAAGGGGGGAGTCTATATACAATGTGTGCAAAAGGCATGAGGAGGTAGGTGAATAATTACAATTTTGCAGATTAACACTGGAGTGATAAATGATCAGATGGTCATGTACAGGTAGAGATATTGGTGTGCAAAAGAGCAGAAAAGTAAATAAATAAAAACAGTATGGGGATGAGGTAGGTGAAAATGGGTGGGCTATTTACCAATAGACTATGTACAGCTGCAGCGATCGGTTAGCTGCTCAGATAGCTGATGTTTGAAGTTGGTGAGGGAGATTAAAGTCTCCAACTTCAGCGATTTTTGCAATTCGTTCCAGTCACAGGCAGCAGAGTACTGGAACGAAAGGCGGCCAAATGAGGTGTTGGCTTTAGGGATGATCAGTGAGATACACCTGCTGGAGCGCGTGCTACGGATGGGTGTTGCCATCGTGACCATCGTGACTGTACCCAACTACAGCTAGTGTTAGATACTGTACCCTACTACAGCCAGTGTTAGATACTGTACCCAAGTACAGCTAGTGTTAGATACTGTACCCAACTACAGCTAGCGTTAGATACTGTACCCTACTACAGCTAGCATTAGATACTGTACCCAAGTACAGCTAGTGTTAGATACTGTACCCAAGTACAGCTAGTGTAAGATACTGTACCCTACTTCAGCTATTGTAAGATACTGTACCCAACTACAGCTAGTGTTAGATACTGTACCCTACTTCAGCTATTGTAAGATACTGTACCCAACTACAGCTAGTGTTAGATACTGTACCCAACTACAGCTAGTGTTAGATACTGTACCCAACTACGGCTCGTGTGAGACACTTTACCTAACTACAGCATCTATACAACTTCTGTGCCAAACAATCATGTCACTAACTGTAATAAACCTTGTCTAACCGGCAGTGTTGGGGAAGCAACTTTGAAAATATAGTTTACCAAGCTACCAATTACACTGAAATAAATTAATCTACATGAAAGCTACACTTAAAAAGTTGTTCACTACATCCAAACTACTTCCAAACTACTAAATCTGAAATGTCATAGATAAGAAATTGCAAGAAGATAAGATAAGAAATTGCAAGAACTTTAGAGTTATATTGACAGAATTGCAGAATGTGTAAGTTAGTCTATTAAACACAACAACTGAATTTCAAGTGAGAATCAGGTAGGTCTGATGCAGAAAAATAAAGGAAATTCTTACCGACTTCTCCCATATTTTATTTTATTATTGCAAATAAATTAGCGTGTAGTTCTAGTAGTTAGCTACACCGCTACATGGCAGAAAAGTAATTAACTTCTGAAAACACTACCCAGATTAGAATTTAGGTCAACTATTTGTCAAGCTACTGCAAAATTTAGTTAAATTACAAGTTAAACTACATATACTCCCCAAAACTGTTCACCAGTGATAACAGTCTATTTTGGGCACCCAATGAAGGGCTATGACAGCTGTTTTCAAAGTGCTATGTTAGCTTCAGAGGACGAATCTTACGAAAGACAGGATATATCTGGGAAGTTTCCCACACAGCCCCACTGACGAGCTTCCACAGCCTCTGAGTGGCTACCACTAATTCATTGAATTGGGAATTGAGCCAATCATTGATACCAGCCAGCACACTCCAGGATCAAACATGGGTCTAATCAAAATGGTTGGCATGAAGATGTGAAACCCCTGCACTGTGTGGCTGGCTACTACTGTACACTGCCAGACACAGAGCAAACAGAGCTGCTCCTGTGCTCTTTACCCACTGCCCCTCAATACTTATTGCCAGGACCTCCTGAGCACAACCGTTTTCAAGGCTCCAGCAACACTCACAGGCACCATCTGTGCTAATCTTATAAAGAGCTGTGTCACTTAGGAGCTACGCCTGGAATAGATCTTAAAGCTGGAATCCGTAGCGGTGAAACTGCCACGTCCGTTTGCGATATTACAACAACAAAGACTTTACTTCAAACAACGAACACAGTTTTTTCCCCCTCAGACATCATTACATGTGCATAGAACTGCAGAGCATGTACTACTACTTATTTGACCAAGATGCTGGATGCTCCTTTCCTTCTTTCATAAACAAAACAAAAAACTATTACAAATGCATCGCACTGTTTCATCTTCCGAGGATTTTAGCTTCAATTCACAGACCTCAGTTAAAGCATTGCCTTGGGATTAGGGTTGCAAAATTCCTGAGACTTTCAATAAATATCCCTGGTTTTCCCAAAATCCCGGTTGGAGGCTTACCAGAACCAGGAGGGAATATGCAGGAAATCCGGAATCCTTCAACCAGGATTTCAGAAAAACCACACACTCCTCTCTCCGGCCCCACACTGGCCTCTCATCAGTCCCCCACTCTCTCTCTCTCTCTCTCTCTCTCTCTCTCTCTGTCTCTCTCTCTCTCTCTCTCTCTCTCTCTCTCTCTCTCTCTCTCTCTCTCTCTCTCTCTCTCTCTCTCTCTCTCTCTCTCTCTCTCTCTCTCTCTCTCTGTCTCTGTCTCTCTCTCTCTCTTCTCTCTCTCTCTCTCTCTCTCTCTCTCTCTCTCTCTCTCTCTCTCTCTCTCTCTCTCTCTCTCTCTCTCTCTCTCTCTCTCTCTCTCTCTCTCTCTCTCTCTTTTCCCCCACTGGCCCTTGTTCAGCCATGTTGTGATGCTGTTATCACTGTTGTAGAATGCAATATCATCAGGGAGGAAGCCAGTCACAGCCAAGCCCAACACAAATCAGAGGAGAGGATTGATTAAAATAAAATTTAAACCAGCTGTGGTCAACTCTGTTTCAGAGCTCTTTGTCGCCCTTTTTCCCAATAATTCAGGAGTGGAATAGGGTTCATTTGGCAAATAAAATACAAAATAACAGAAATTGGATACATACAGTATGTAAGGGCCAAGCCAAACCACAAACCGTATGTTTTATGTCTTAGTTATTTGACCATTGGAAAATATTGTTTTCTGGGACTGATTTGTTTTCATTTATTGATGTTCTGCACAACATAGTTCTCCTGTTTGCTCTCTCAACAGAATGTCATTACCATTGCATTTCTACCCAATTTATTTTCTTGGCATAAGAACATAAAAATGTTAGACATTTATGGAAACAATTTGAGATTGTCCCACTCATGACAATAATATCTAGAGAATTTTTTTTATTTATTTGGTGAGGCAGACGGCAGGGAGAGGTAAGGCAAGTTGTAATTGAGGGGAGATATCTTGCAGGTTGCTGGCTCCACCGCCGAGCCTTATATGAACTTCCTGCCCCAACGAGGGGAGGCTGTAGGTGGTTTGTAAAGGCCGTTGTTGTTGGAAGGTGAGGACCAATGCGCAGCGTGGTAAGTGTCCATATTTTTAATAAAGCAATTGAACACTGAACAAAAACAACAAAATGAACAAACAAAACCAAAACAGTTCTGTCTGGTGCAGAATACAAACACTCAACAGAAAATAATCACCCACCACTCAAGGGTGAAAACAGGCTGCCTAAGTATGGTTCTCAATCAGGGACAACGATTGACAGCTGCCTCTGATTGAGAACCATACCAGGCCAAACACAGAAATACCAAATCATAGAAAAAAGAACATAGACTGCCCACCCAACTCACGCCTTGACCATACTAAAACAAAGACATCACAAAGGAACTAAGGTCAGAACGTGACATGGTTAAGCCAAGGAGTGCTTGGGGATAAAGGAGGCATCAGCCTGCACAAAGGGGCAGAGGAGGAGCGATAGCTGTAAGAGCGATAGCTGTGATTACCTGTGGTGACCTGGACTGTCGGATTACCCCCTTGTGTACCGGACCGGATTGGCTGATGACCCCAGTGTGAGGAGTACCCCTGGAAAATGGACCGGACAATGAGAACGGCTTGTGGACTGTGAGGTGATTGGTGCATTTCCCCAGTGTACCAAAACCCTTAATAAACTTCCCAATTGCATTCTAATTGTGCTACTGGTGCCTGTTTGTTATTGAACTTGGTGACGTGGAAACCCCACACCCTTGAGCCTGCTATAGTGGTTTATACAAGGTAATCCAAAAACATCACAAACGATAATGAATGAAAACAGATAAGGAGATAATTATATTTAATCAAATTATCAGTTTTTTTATTCAATGTTACAAAAGTGGTCTGTATTATCCTCATCTGGGGCCAAACACAAGGCATATAAACACGACTAACTCAGCCACCCCTCCAAAAGACAAACACTTTTTAGACTGCTACTGACGTTCTCTCACCCTCACCTCCTTTAACAGCGTTTACCACTAATACTGTACACTCCACTCTTCTACAAATAATGCTCACATTGCCACTCATGGAAACTGTCTCTGAAACCGAATTGTGCATCTGTAATGTAGTGAAACTATATGAAGTTGGTAACTGAGTGCCATATGGGGAAGCTACACTGAATGCCCTTTACCATCAGAACGGTTCATCGGGGCGTGGACTCTACAAGATGCTGGCCCATGTTGACTCCAATGCTTCCCATAGTTGTGTCAAGTTGGCTGGATGTCCTTTGGGTGGTGGACCATTCTTGATACACACAGGAAACTGTTGAGCGTGAAAAACCCATACCCCGTTCAAAGTCACTTAAATATTTTGTCTTGTCCATTCACCCTCTGAATGGCACACATACACAATCCATGTCTCAATTGTCTCAAGGCTTAAAATTCCTTCCTTAACCTGTCTCCTCCCCTTCATCTACACTGATTGAAGTGGATTTAACAACTGACATCAATAAGGGATCATAGACTGACCAGGTGAATCCAGTTGAAAGCTATGTCATGGATGTGTCATGTTCTTAATGTTTTGTACACTCAGTGGATATAAGAAGGCTCTGAGTGACAGAGGCTGTGACAACTGTCAGAGAGCCAGCAAGGCAGGACTGGGTAGGACAGGGTAGGACAGAAAGGCTGGTGGTCACATAAGGTGGTCTCAGTAGACCTGTTCCCTGAGCTAGGTCGGAAAGAACAATTTTTTAAACCAAGACGTTTTTCCACCAACTTTAGCATCCCGCCAACTTTTTGCCGACTTTTCCTCATATATAAAAGATATTGCCAGCAACAAATACCTATACTTTTATTTCCGCCAACCGACTTACGCCTCGATCACACCCACAGCATCATTGCATTTTGGTACACCAGAACTACATTCATTTCCAATGGAACGCTACGTTTGCCTTGCAGCATCGCGTTAGAGGCAGTTGCAGTGCATTCTACAGTATATGGTGCGTACATTGGATTCATCTAACATATGCATCAAACTGTATACGTAAACAGCTTGACAGAAATGGTAGCAGAAGGGGAATGTTGAACTTTTGTTGCACACATATCCAGATGATTCTGCATACCATTTTGCCATTTACGCTGTCTGTGTGATCAAGGTGTTCATCATGATTGCGTAAAGTTCTGCCTACAGCTTGGTATGAAATGTAGCCGTAATGCATTGGCACACACTACGCTCTTACACCTCGAACATGTCTACATCTTCATTGCGCAAAATGGTATGCAGCATCATCTGGATAGACAGTGCCTTTGGAAAGTATTCAGACACCTTGACTTTTTGGACATTTTGTTAGGTTACAGTCTTATTCTAAAATTGATTAAACATTTTTTTTCCCTCATCAATCTACACACAACACCCCATAATGTAAAAATAGGTTTTGAGACATGTTTGCTCATTTCTATAAAAAGAAAAATGAAATATGACATTTACATAAGTATTAAGATCCTTTATTCAGTACTTTGCTGAAGCATCTTTGGCAGCAATTACAGCCTTGAGTCTTCTTGGGTGTGACGTTACAAGCTTGTCACACCTGTATTTGAGGTGCTTCACCAATTCTTCTCTGCAGATCCACTCAAGATCTGACAGGTTGGAAGGGGAGCGTTGCTGCACAGCTATTTCCAGGTCTCCCAAAGATGTTTGATCGAGTTCAAGTCTGAGCTCTGGCTGGGCCACTCAAGGGCATTCAGAGACTTGTCCTGAAGCCACTCTTGCTTTGTCTTGGCTGTGTGCTTAGGGTAGTTGTCCTGTTGGAAGGTGAACCTTCACCCCAGTCTAAGGTCCTGAGTGCTCTGCAGCAGGTTTTCACCAAGGATCTCTCTGTACTTTGCTCCATTAATCTTTGCCTTGATCCTGACTAATCTCCCAGTCCCTGCTGCTGAAAAACACCCCCACACCATGATGCTGCCACCACCATGCTTCACCATAGGGATAGTGCCAGGTTCAATCTTGGTTTCATCAGACGAGAGAATCTTGTTTCTCATGGTCTGAGAGTCTTTAAGTGCCTTTTGGCAAACTCAAAACTGTCATGTGCCTTTTAATAAGGAGTGGCTTCCATCTGACCACTCTACCGTAACAGCCTGATTGGTAATAATGTAAGTAGGGTGGTTGGTTGGGGTGGATCGGTGGGCATATAACGCAAATGTGTAGCAAGGTTGCTAGTTCGAATCTCATCATGGACAACTTTAGCATTTTAGCTAATTAGCAACGTTTCAACTGCTAACTACTTTTTAGCTGCTTTGCAACTACTTAGCATGTAAGCTAACTCTTCCCCTAACCCTAACCGCAACCCTTTAACCTAACTCCTAAACTTAACCCTAACCTTAACCCTAACCCCTAGCCAAGCTAACGTTATTCAGCTAGCTAATATTAGCCACCTAGCTAGTTTTCATAACATATCATACGTTTTACAAATTCGCAACATATTATACATTTTGCAAATTCGTAACATATTGTACATTTTGCAAATTTGTACTTATAATCATACGAAATCAGTGATGGACATCCACAAATGAATTAATACAGTTTAAAATGTAACGTATCATACTAAATGGAGTGTATTTAATTTACATACAGAATAATATGAAATGCTCTGAGACCAGGTTGTGATTTCATGCACATGCCGCAGACTTTTGGCTGCACAGACCAGTAACATAATTAAACAAAAAATATGGCATTCTATTCGTAAAAAGAAACAATTTGTCTTAAAATGTTTCTTAGGACCTGCCTAAAAAAAATCACGGATTCCTTTATAATGGTGTATATTCAATAGATTTATTCAAATAGATGTCCACCCACATTGATCCACATCTACTCCCACACTTCCCAGCATGTGCACGGGAGATATAAATGGTTTATCCTGGCAAGAATGTGGTTAAAATGGGACTCTATGAATTGGGCTCTAAAAAACATGGCCTGATTTTGTTTTACAGTAAAGGCTTTCTGTAAAGGGTATGAGTGAGGTGACAGCATCCACTCTGCAGGAGAGCCCCTTGCCTAGTGCTCAATAACTCACAGGGCAGATATGAAGTATATTTATGGAGTGTCCTGCAGAGCCATGACCCACAGCACGCACTGAGCTGCCCGACTGCCCGGTAACGATTAACTCTGACATTTCTCGCCAGAATCCACTCGGATAAATATTTGCTGGCTCATTTAATATGAATGTGAATTAATGGTCAATCACGCCGTGTCTAGACTTGACAGTTCATGCAGCTTTTGTATTCTGATCATGGAGATCATGAAATTTCTAACACGTCATGTGTATACGCCTACATTTAAATGTCCATGTTGTGTCTGGATTCCCTTTTTTTTGTATTGAAATGCCAGTATGCATTCTGCAAACGGTGGAACAGGATAAATCTGATAAGAACACAACAACAACTTGATGGCAGGAGCCATTTACTGTAGCTATCTTGCCAGTGAAACTCTGTAGCTAGCCAGCAAGTTAGCTAGCAAAGTTAAAGGGATTGCAAACAGGTTAGCATAACTCTAGCCACACAAAAAGTATTTTTTTGTAAATAAGCTAGCTGGCTAGCCATTTTGAAGCCAATAAACACGTTCCTCACACACTAGGAACATATTTCCTCTAACTTTTAATGAAAAATGGTGCCTCACTTCCAAAACACAAGTTTTCTGGAGACTTGTGGCAGAGTGCTGATGATGTCATCCCAAAAATGTGCTTTTGGTAGCCTGATTGCATCCAGACTGAGGAGAAATGTTGCCCTGACCACCTTCTGAAGTGGTCAGCCAGATATGAACACAATCCAACCACAATACTCGAGGAGGTTCTCACTTCAAGGGCCTCTTATAGCTCATTTAAACATTGTAAACTCACGGCAAGTCATAGAACCCCAATTGGCAATTAGAGAATGTAAGTACACCTGTCACTCTCTGCCCCCCTACATACAAAACCTGTCTGTGTTTCAATGTCTTGTTTGAAGTCAGTGACCTCTGCATCCACTCTTATTACGGTCATTTGAACCTGCAAATTAGAAATGCTCTTCTCAGGTGGACTTTGTAGTTCAATTTCATTTTTTCCATTGTGTGCTTATAAATAATTAATAGGGTGATTGCAAACGTGTGTGTGCATGTGTGCATATGCATGTGTGTATACTGTAACATGCTGCCATCTGCCACCAGTTGTGTGCCCTTTATCTTTCTTCCCAACCATGCCCAAAATCTGCCCAGGAGTTTTTTGCCCCATGGTCTACATGCCAATCCCAGTATGTAAAAGAATGCTAGGCAGATATAATTGTCTGTGTCTGCATGCCATGGGTAGAAAGTGAAAATAAGGAGGAAGAGCACATGAGGGGAAATACTTTGAGTACCTTTATATGTACTGTAGTACCTTTTATGAAGGTCTGCCTCTAAGTCAAGGTTACCCCCCCTGAATGCTCTGACCTCAACACCTTAATCTCCCAAGGCATCGGGTATAAACACAAGCCTTATAATGGCCATAGCGTGACTCAGAGGACAGATAAGGACACTCTTTTTTCACCACCCGCTAAGGTGGTACTCTGAAAGAGTGGCAGAGTTTTTTCCTATTCCATCAAATCGATATTGGCTTTTTTGTATGTTTTATAAAAGTACAGACTCATGGGGGAAACATGGGAAAGTAATGCTTGTTTGAAATGTGCTAACTTGTTATTCCAACTTATAGACAAGCTCCAGAAGGTTTTACACACTTGCTGAAGAGGCATTGTTTTGTATGCTCATTCAGCATAGTTCATGTGATGTCCAGAGATGCCTGAGTATATTTTCAACTAAAAATATACATTTTTGGCTAAGTACTTGAAAGTGTGTTGTGTAACAAAGGGCATTAAGTGATGCAAACCATACATTTGCATGCATTTTTTGTCAACCAACATTTTTATTTTTTCTTCAGAAATATGTTAATTGGGGTCTCCTTGAGCAGTCCAATCACTACTGATGTTTTAATGCAAGGAAAACCGGGTCTGGGTTTCTAATGGTTAAGTAAAAGGTTCTCTGTCATTTGCTTTTCGTCTGCTCGGCATTCTTGTTATGTTGTGTCATGTCGCTCCAGTTCACATTGACAGTGTTCAATATTCCAAGAATCATCTTTGTTTGTCTCTGTCATGGATGCTGAGTTTGCCCTTTGCTTAAAGACTTAACGCAGTGAGAGTTGTTTTATACAAGAGCCTTCTGAGTTCTTTTTTCGACCCTCTCCTTATTTGCAATCGAACTTCAGAGTTTTGTTCATCTCCTCATACTCTGCTTCTACTGGGCATTCCACTGAGTTCAAAACTTGGTCCACTTATTCTGCCACAACAATACTGTTGATCTTCATTTCTTCCTCACCACTGTCATCAGAAATCATCAGAAATGACAATGTTGTTTTTACCCAAGTCAAGGATTGCTTCGTCATCTGATTCACTTTCAGAGTCAAGAGCGAGTCAGGCTGTCAACCTCCAGAGAGTAGCCCATCACAACATTCTCCTACTGAGCTTTGTTAATAGCGACAGTTAAATTCAGGGCAGTGATGACGTTGAGAGCTGTAGCAACACGTTTGCAGTTGTCCATTGCTATTATCTTTAAAAAAAAAATCTGCGGTTGTGTGTTTACAGATCACCAAAGAGTTTGCTATTAGGCACATATATATATTTTTTTAAACGTAAAAAAAATTATATATATATATATATATTTTTTTTTTCACGTAATTTTTTAATGAATGAAGAACGCCCGTCTTACTTGAGATATCCAGACAAATGTCCATTAATTATATTCCGCATGATATTTCACATTTCCCGTTGCTGCAGGATTATTTTCCTGCTGTAGCAAACTGGCTCAAATTAAGATCCTACATCTGTAGTGCTCTTAATCTAAAGAATGTTACCAGATCCTGATCTGGGACCACTGAAACAGAATGGGATTTTTTATTTATTTTTCAATTCAGCAACTCATACCATCCGTGATGGAGAGGATTGTAGCCATTTCCTGCAATCAAATGACATAGTGACCTCATGGGTAGAATGTTATTCATATTTTTCATAATTTCATAATGAATAAACATTATTTTAAAAAACCTGCCGAAAATCCGGTGTTTCTATGTCTTCTATGATGTATATAAAGTGTAATATTGGGATGCAAACGCTAAACTGAATACATTTCAACTCTATATCTGACATGGTATATAGGTGTCTTCTTTTTTTAAGCTGTGTGAGGTGTATACTTTTGTTTCAAAGTAGATTTGTTTAGTACTACCAAGAAACACTCTGTGTGACCCTGATTTAGGTTAACTAAACTGCTGCGGGGTGGAACTCCTATGTTTCCCCTCCCCATCCAGTGTTTCCATTCCAATCTCATTTAGAAGATATAATGAAGCCTGTAGAGCTCAGAGTTAGTTGGAACAGAGAGGACCACCCACAGTTGGGTTTAGTATGAACTGAAGGCAACAACCACCACAGCCCAAAGCTTTTCATCCACTCTAATCAGAGATATATTAGAAATATGTATTTCAATTACTTTTGAGCATTTTGTCATTTGTATTTCACCGGCCTTAACTACAATCCAATGTATTTTGTAACAAGATACTTTCGAGACCTGTAATTAGTATTTTCAAAATACAAAATACTTTCTAATAACTTTATTTAATTATTATTATTTAATTTCACCTTGCATTGGTATCAGAAGTCTAATGGCATTATGGTGTGATAAGAGTGTCTTCTAAATTACCAATACATAAATGAAAATGTAAAAATTAACATTAAAGCATGCTGGGTATTGTGTTAATGAGCTCCGCCCCGAAACAAGGTCAATGATATTACTCAGTGTGCTGTCTAATTGTTTATTATTTTGCTAATTTAGTA
Source organism: Oncorhynchus tshawytscha (assembly GCF_018296145.1). NCBI lineage: Eukaryota > Metazoa > Chordata > Actinopteri > Salmoniformes > Salmonidae > Oncorhynchus > Oncorhynchus tshawytscha. The sequence goes on from NC_056432.1 coordinate 31,696,368, forward strand.
GACACTCTTATCCAGAGCGACTTACAGTCAGTGCATTCAACTGAGGTAGATAAACAACCACATTTCACAGCCATAGCAAGTAAAACACGTTTTGTTAGATCTACTGAGAATGCTGTTGTAGTGAAGCCGTGTACTTGCAAGTGTATTTATGTAAATACTTTACTTTGCAAAAGTATTTTGTATTTTAGTTTGATGCATTTGTCTTAATAATAGTGTCTTGTATTTATTTGTGAGATTCATTTTGATGTATCTTTTGGCCATATCTAACCCTAATGTGCTGCTTGCCACTGCTTCTGCTTTTTTCGGATTAGGTTTTTTATTTATTTGTGTTAGTTTATTTCTTTGCAACCTGGTGCATGATGGTTGAGTGTTGCTGAGGAGGTGGGGAGATGGTGTGTGTGGTGGGCACCACCCCCAAAGCTATAAGACTGGTAAAATAGTTTGTTAAATAGTTAACCAATAGCTACCCGGAATATCTGCATTGATCCTTTTTGCACTAATCTCTTTTGACTCAAATACTCTGTTGTTACTATTTATTATATAATCCGTTGCCTAGTCACTTTATCCCTCCCTTTATGTACATACAGTATCTACCTCAACTACCTTGTACCCCTTGACTCGATATTGGTACCTTGTGTACATAGCCAAGTTATCGTGCGTTATAATTTTTTCTATTTATTCTTTGTGTTATTATTTTTCTTTTTTTTCTCTTCTATTTCAATGTTTTTTCTCTGCAATGTTTGGAAGGGCCCGAAAGGAAGCGTTTCACTGTTAGACTACACATGTTGTTTATGAAGCATGCTACAAATACAATTCGATTTTGATTTGATTTAATGCGGCTTATTTTACTTTCAGATGGCGAGCCACAACCTCCGTCACAGACCGTCACGGTAAATGGCTGGAGGGAATACAAGCGTCTTCCATCTGCGTGGCGGTGGAAAGGGCCTCTGTGGAGCTGTGGTCGTCTTTCAGTCTCAGCAAATCACCTTTCCTGCCATGGCCCCACCATCAGCTCTCTGCCCTCCTGATGCTTTCTCAGAGGGAATGTAGAGAGACACACACTGGAGACACACTCTCCAGCACTACACACACACCCCTTCATGCAGAGATCCCATACTCCTTAGCACAAGATACCTTTGTTGTGTGTGTTTTTTTACCTGGTAGACAATTATTTTTCCCCATCCAGAATTGGATTTGGACTCTCTGTCCTGTGTGATTGAAACTCTTAGTAGCTTTAGGGGGGTGTTGTCCTGCTCTGCTGCTTTATGGTTGGGTGTCCCTGGGACGTTGTGACTGAGCAGGGGGAGCCAGCATGGCCAGGCCTCTGCTGAAAATCCAACGCTACTTTCGCAGGAAACCTGTGCGCTTCTTCTCCTTCATCCTCCTCTACCTGACAGCTGGGAGCCTGGTGTTCCTGCACTCTGGCTTTGTAGGGGACAGCTCCACGGGGGAAAATGGGGGCCGGGACACCATGGTAGCATCTGGGATAGGGAACAGGGTGGCCTCCTCAGACGGCCGGGGGGTAGGAATGATGGGGAGGGTGTTGAAAGATACACGCAGACCCACCCCGCGGAGGTACGGCCCTCCCTGGATGAAAGGGGCTGGTGGGAAGGACTGGGAGGGTAGGGGAGTAGACTACACCAGCAGCTGGAACCGCGCCCTCAAGGGACGCAACGCCAAAGATCTGGACGACGGACGGGGTGAGTCAAAAGTTTATGTTGATACATTGCTAGTTGTACAGTACCTACAGTACATGTTTTGTATACACTATATACACAAAAGTATGTGGATTTGGCTATTTCAGACACACCCGTTGCCGACAGGTGTATAAAATTGAGCACACAGCCATGCAATCTCCATAGACAAACATTGGCAGTAGAATGGCCTTAGTGAAGAGCTCAGTGACCTTCAATATGGCACCATCATAGGATGCCACCTTTCCAACAAGTCATTTCTTAAAGTTTCTGCCCTACTAGAGCTGCCCCGGTCAACTGTAAGTGCTGTTATTGTGAAGTGGAAACAGAACGGGACTGCCAAGTGTTGAAGCGCATAGCACGTTAAAATCGTCTGTCCTCGGTTGCAGCACTCGAGTTCCAAACTGCCTCAGGAAGCAACGTCAGCACAAGAACTGTTCGCCTGGAGCTTCATGAAATGGGTTTCCATGGCCGAGCAGCCACATACAAGCCTCAGATCACCATGCACAATGCCAAGCATCGGCTGGAGTAGTGTAAAGCTCGCCCCCATTGGACTCTGGAACAGTGGGAACTGTTCTCTGGAGTGATTCTCTGGAGTGATTAATCATGCTTCACCATTTGGCAGTCTGATGGACTAATCTGAGTTTGGCGGATGCCAGGAAAACACTACCTGCCCAAATGCATAGTGCCAACTGTAAAGTTTGGTGGAGGAAGAATTATGGTCTGGGACTGTTTTTCATGGTTCGGGCTAGGCCCCTTAGTGCCAATGAGGGGAAATATTAACACTACAGCATATAATGACATTCTAGACAATTCTGTGCTTCCAACTTTGTGGCAACATGACAACGCCCCCGTGCACAAAGCGAGGTCCACACAGAAATGGTTTGTCGAGACTGGCCTGCACAGAACCCTGACCTCAACCCCATCGAGACCTTTGGGATGAATTGGAACGCCGACTGCGAGCCAGACCTAATCGCCCAACATCACTAATACTCTGAATGGAAGCAAGTCCCCGCAGCAATGTTCCAACATCTAGTGGACAGTCTTCCCAGAAGAGTGGAGGCTGTTACAGCAGAAAGGGGGGGACCAACTCCATATTAATGCCCATGATTTTGGAATTAGATGTTCAACGAGCAGGTGTCCACATACTTTTGTTCCTGTAGTGTATTTAACTAGACACCCTCAGCTTGGTTTTATACATAAGAATTATTGTCTCATAAAGTCACCTCTGACTTACAGATTTATGATCTTAATTTGATCACCCTGTTGCAGGAGACCTTTCCTGCAATGCAGTAAATGTAAAACCTGCAGGGTATTCAAGGTTTAAAATGCTTCTGAAGTTTGACATTTCCACTTTGATATTTCAGACTTGAATTTCCCTTACGAATAATGTTTCAACCCCTACAAAAAATGTCCATTAATTGTCATCCACATCATTCATATGTCCTCTTGCTGGCTCAAATTACGATCCTACATCTCTAGCTCCAGTTGTTTATGTTGTATAAAAAATGACAGGTTTATAGACAATAGAGTAATTTATTATTTCACTGCAACAGCCTGAAGAAATATACTATCCGTTTAAGTGACTATCAAACTTAAATGGCCCCTTGAGTATTCACTGTTCATTATGAAATACACAGTATTCCACATGTACAGACACACAGGCATTTGTGGATAGGCAAATACACATTCACCCTCAGAGTGTTGCTCAAGGTTAATGTGGATATTATTGTGCTGGAGGCCTTGGCAAAACGACAGCCATTTAAATTTGCTGCAGCATTTAAGTGACTGGATATTTAACAAGTAATTAGCCCTTCAGGTGATGCCTCTCCAGGACAGGCAGGTCACCTGTAAAACAAGCCAGTATTTGACGTTCATGCATTTCTGAAGACGTTGGGAGATGATGTGGAAACTGTCTATTAAGGGGCAACAGTGAGCACTGTTACCTTCAAGTAGATTTTGGTTTTGCAAGGACATTGTGGATGGGGATGGTGGATGAGCTTAAGCTTCTACCTCTGATTCCAAAGGATGCATGTTTGAATCCAGCGAAAGAAAGTTGTTTTTGATATTTTTTATTTTAAACCTATCCCAAACCTTAACCCTTACATTAACCATTCAGAGTTAATGTCTAAATTTAACCCTAACCGTACAAATGTGGAGTTAATTCCTAAACTTAACCTTAAACACTTAATAATGTGATGTTTGGAATAACTTAAAAATGTGACGATTAAGACTGTGAGACCTTGTAGCTCCAGGGAGATGAAGACCTCTCTCCCAGGGAGATCTGGAACCAGGGGCTCAGTTAGCTCTGTGATGCCACCCACCCTGGTCCTCCTTGCCCACAGTCAGTCAACACCCATTGAGGGGGATATTCAGAATGCACTGGTTTACAGTTATAGCAGGTTTTCCCTATATTTTATTATGTATGTTTACCTACATAATGGAGCTATCCTTAGCAACATCTGGTGTGACATTGTAAATATTACCTAGATACTGAGAAGCCACAGACAAATGACTTGGAACCAAACCACAAAATATAATTTAAAAAATAAGCTAATTGAAGGTTTGTCTCTATCTCTGAAAGTCTCACACTCATAAGCATAGATCTCCAATCTTGGGTAAAATCCTTCACGGCTCATTTTCATGAGCAAAATGTAGCATGTCCATGGCAATTAACCTTTCCCAAAAAGAGCTAGATTGAGCTCCTGTGAAGTGATGTAGATTCATTTAGAATGGGACTCCACAAAGCTGGCTGCTGTGAGCAGCTGGTAGCAGACTGGAAGTGCCAGAAGTGCACAGCATAGCGCACCGCCCTAATCATATTATCCTTTTCAATGATCTTTACACTCTCCATACTGGACTTTAAAGTATATAGTAGGAGTTGTACCAGATGACAGCAGTATAATAATAGAGATAGAATATCTATGGTTATTACCTTCGTAGTACAAGGACACCTACATATAGTTAGCCTTTGAATGAGAGAAATAGGTATTACAAGCACAAGCAGTTCCTGGGTGGAATTGATTTGCACAGGGATTGTTTTTGTTACATTCATGTGGTATTCATATGGTACATGATTGTTTTCCATCTTTCTGATTGAGAGAAACACAAACAGGCTTTATATAGGACATGTATTATTGCTATGGATTATCAGATCATGCGAGAGGACCTCAGTTTGTCTCCATGTAGTATGTCCTCTCTGTCTAGGATGTCCTTGCTCTCTCCCTCTCTCTCTCTCTTTCTCTTTCTCTCTCTTCCTGTCTTCCTCTCCCTCTGTTCTTTCTCTGTGAAGTGGTAACCCCCACAGGACCACGGCAGAGCGCTAGCTGAAAGAGTAATTAGTGCTTTCAAAGTGACACTGCTCCTCTTCATCCACAACTCCTATGTGCCACAGTACTCCACCACCCCCACCGCCACCTCATCACACTCCAGGCCCCTGTCATGTTCTCGTCAAGAGCAGCCACACCCAACCCGCTCCCCACCATTCACACAAGGGTACGCACCCGTGTGCACATCCAAGCACATGCACGCAAGCACACACACTGTCTGAAAGAAACATTAACCAAATACTGTCTTCCCCTGTATCCAACCACCTCATCTACCCTGTTACAAGGAGTAATCCAGCAAGGGTATTGTTGTTATCCAGTACAGATTCATTTTATCTGTTGACATCCCTCATGAGGCGAGAACATTACTGTATAGTATATATATATATATATATATATATATATATATATATATAAGATTATGATAAGATAATAACATGATACGAGAGGGGAGACAATAAGCTCATACTATGGTGACAAATTCAGAGAGGCAGATTGTTTCTGACATGTCTGTTATTTGTTTGGGAAATCGAGAGGAAAAAACAAAGCTGTTTGAAATGGAACCACTATCCATCACCTGTCAACACCAGATCTTCTGATTTAGAGAGATGCCTACTTTAACTATCTTCACAGCCCTGAATAAAACTCTATACAGGTGGCTGAGTTATGTCCCTACACTCCCTACACTCCTGCCATACATCTGTGTACACACAGTATTTGTTTGTACAGTATAGACTTCACATTTGTGTCTGTTGTTAATCTTCTTGCCACATGACTGTGCTTACATCACAACTTGCAGATAGATATAGTATCTCTGCTTCCTTGTGTGGCTGCTGATCGGATTATTTAATTTAATAAACTCAGCACAAAAACGGAAGGTGGAAGGGCAGCCCCACTGAAGTGCAGTTCAGTTGAGCTAAATCACTGCTTCCCTTTGTCATAAAGCAGATTAGTGATCAGTCCACTCTGCTGCTATGTCTGGGAGGAAGATTACTGCAAGGTCCTACAGAGCACCACATGCTGCCGCTCTACTGCCTTTTAGACCATTACAATTACAGTAATGTGGTGGGTTAGGATGTGCATTGTTCAACCCCCCAGGGGACAGATGGTGAGGGTTTTGGATTGGTCTACCCAGCATGCTACCTCACAGACAGAGCAGGAAGGAAGTGTGGAAGGATCAACCAGTCCCACTGCAGAAGGACATCCCTCCCTCCCTCCCTCAATACTCACTTCAAATAAGTCAGGGAGGAAGTGTACTCAGTGCCATTGCAGTAGCAGGCCACTAGAAGGAGTTGTGTGTCTTTATAAATAAATCAACATGCTAGTCTGGTGTTGATTCCTTGAGCAGAAACATTGCCCTTCAATATGTCTTCACTGTATGGATCAAATTGATGATTTGTGATTTTACTTAAAAGTTGTTTTACTGATTTATAGAATGTCTCTACAGAATTGACCATGGCTGTAATAATAAGCAATTACCTTTGGAAATGTACTAAATGTGCATGTTTTACTCACATAAACTATGGAATTCCATGCAAAACAAAACATGTGCTATTTCAAACAGTATTATTGCCTCTCTCCCTTGTCTCCTATAATATTCATTGGTCTGCTTGAATTGTGCATATTTGATTTATAATCAGAAATGTTATATTTTTCTCTCTTACAGCGAAGTACATCGGCTGCTATATCGACGACACAGCGAAAAGAGCACTAAGGGGAGTGTCCTTTTTCGACTACAAGAAAATGACGGTCTTCCGTTGCCAGGACAACTGTGCTGAAAGGTAGGCCTGGGAATATAAAAACTCACAAACACGACGATTCAGTACAAAGACATAACAATCAATCAAATGTCCTCTAGTGTGCTTACTGTCTTTGCTACTTCTAAATTCATTGGTGGTTACTACTGTAACTGTTTGGCTGAGGAATGACAGGATAAAAAATGCTTATGTTTCAAACACACACACTCACGCAGGCACGCATATACACATATACAAACACACACACTCACGCAGGCACGCATATACACATATACAAACACACACACTCACGCAGGCACGCATATACACATATACAAACACACACAGTCACAGGGTGGGAGTGAGGAGTAAAGGTTGTGTACCTGATCAGTGTGTAGTAGATTAACATGTCTGGCAGAATGAAATTAGTCCTGTCTAATGGATATAGGGCCTTGTGCCAGCTATCATACTCTCTCACCCTCTCCCTCTCTCCTTCTCCTTCACATTAGCTCTCTATACCTGTAGTCTTTATACTTTTTTTCACATGATTTCTCTCTCTCTCTTTCTCTTTCTCTCTCTTTCTCTTTCTCTCTCTTTCTCGATTTCTCTCTCTTTCTCGATTTCTCTCTCTCTTTGCCTCCTCTTATCATCTCTTCTTCAAATCATCTATTTCTCCCGGTCCACCTTGCCTTCTACTGTCCCTCTCATTCTCCCAATGGCTCAGCCCAATGCATTCCATTACTAGAGAAAGAGAGGAGGACAGCGAGAGGAGGACAACGAGAGAAGAGAGAGAGGAGAAGTAGAGAGCATGTTTTCATCTTCCTCTTCTGCTCCTCTCTCTTTCTCTGTACTCCAACCCCTCCCAGAGCAGGCTGCTCATATGCAGACAAATCCATAGCTGTGGGAGGTAGAGGTGCTAAGGATGCTGCGGCACCCTCTGAAAAATCAGAATAAAATCGAATAAAATATATAAACAGAACATGTAACAAATTCAAAGATTTTACTGAGTTACAGTTCTTATGAGGAAATCAGTCAATTAAAATAAATTCATTAGACCCTAACCTATGGATTTCACATGACTCGGAATACAGATATGCATCTTTTGGTCACAGATACCTTAAAAAGAAAGGTAGGGGCGTGGGTCAGACAACCAGTCGGTATCTGGTGTGACCACCATTCCTGGCATGGTTACACGTGGTCTGCGTTTGGGAGGTCAGTTGGACGTACTGCCAAATTCCAAATGGTTTTGTGTGACAAAACTGCACATTTTAGAGTGGCCTTTTATTGTCCCCAGCATAAGGTGCACATGTGTAATGATCATGCTGTTTAATCAGCTCCTAGATATGCCACACCTGTCAGGTGGATGGATTATCTTGACAAAGGAGAAACGCTCACTAACAGTGTCGTGTCTTTACTATGGATTAAGTGATATATGACATGCTATTTTATCAAATCAATTCTCTGTAATTAATATTACCTGATTAAACTAATCATGTAAATGTAATTAACTAGAAAGTCGGGGCACCACGGAAGGAGGTTTATAGAGCTGTTGTCTTTCAAATAAACTCTTAAAGACCTGGTAATATTTTATATCAATAGCAGTCAATTATCAATCGTTAACTTAGTTATCTTCACAAAACCTGGCTAACCAGTTGAATCAGCAATACAAATTTGGTTTAACTATTTATTTACTAAATACCTAAATAATCACACAGAATTACATATACTGTACACAGGATGGATCATACATTGATTACTAATTATGTCTTACAAGAAAACGTCCCTAGCGAACGGAACCGATATGACAGCTGGTTACACAAAGAAAGGGGGTTGGGTTTGAATGAAGCGTGGGAAGACTGAGGAACAAAAGGATTGGGTCTCTATCGGAACTTATGAAGCTATGCTATCGTAAATACAGAATCTTATGCATTCTAAATAACCACCCATTTGGAAATGGAAAATGCAAGAAATATTTACTCTGATCTGCGCTTCGATAGATTGGTCAAAGATGGAAGGCTGGGTTACCCAGCAGAGATCTCCCTTGTCCTTTGAAGAATATGTCTTGTGGTAGAACGGATACGTTGTAGTACCGTCGTCGCGTGGTAGAACGTATACGTTGTAGTACCCTGTCTTTCTGAAGAGATTGTTTGTCCTTTCATAGCCCACGTTTACAGCTGCTGCTGATAACTCGACATCTAGGATGTATCACTTCTTTAGTGAATAAGAGTTCAAAGTTCATACCAAGTTGCCATACTATAAGCTCATGCTATATTCTGGCTGGTATAGTCGAAGGTCATGCTTCCAGCGTGTTGATTGTCACCTCCACGTAAAATTAGCCCTTTTAAACATATGGACAGCTGTCCTCACGTCATCGGGAACACAATGTTAATTTCGTTAGGTTGTTGTCGTTCAACCATTCGCAACCAGAGCTCATGCTGAGGTTGGCTTAGTTCTGTAGGTGATATTAGCCCTTTTAAATGTATGGACAGCAGTCCTCACGTCATCGGGAACACTAGGTTGACTTTCGTCAATGGGCTTTTGTAGTGGGGGAGAGAAGGGTGTGCTTCATAGTTCACAACCAATGCCTGTTCACTTGGGCGGGGACACTGAGTGAGCATAGTTCACTTTTGAAAACAATTATCTCATTTAGAAGGTAGAATTACATTGAATCTTTTCACAAATTGTTTCATATTTAAACATTTAAATTGCACAACAATTCCATGTGAATCTGACTTTCCAAGATACAGTTTATGTCATCCTATCGTCAGTAATAAGGTCTCCGATGACAACTGATCTGACATCATACTCTTTAAGTACCAATGAATATTTCCATCTGGTTGGATTACTGAAATATGGTTCCGTTCCCAACCTTTTGATGTTACCAGATTTTCTCTATGTTAACAAAGGGCTTTCCAAGAGTCCAATCTGTAGAGTAGAGAGAGAACAGAGCAACGTCATGACAACAGGGATGTAAACAAATTTGTTAACAAAATCTGAGATAAATAAGCTTTGTGTGCATATGGAACATTTCTGTGATCTTTTAAACATGGGACCAACACTTTGCATGTTGCATTTATGTTTTTGTTCAGGGTGAGTACAAAAAGTTGAGTACAAAAAAACAAATTCTCCTCACACAAAATTAATGCACTGGGCCTTTAATAGTTAATTAATTTAACCATGAATTGGATTTGTATTCATTTTCATGCTGGGTTGACCGAGCAGCTGGGTCTTTTTTATGTAATCCATAGGTTATTTTCAGGAGTCATGCACTATCAGGGTCCCTGGCTTTTATATAGTTATTTTTGGCCACCAGTGAGCATAAATGTCATCATGTTAAGTTTGTACAGTGCAAATTTTTGTTTTTCACATGACATATTCCAATAAAACCTTAATAACAAAACCTTGTAACAAAGTGTTAACTATCCCAACACTGGGAAATGCATAGGCTCTTAAGGAACTCATACACGTGTGTAAGCTTCATTAAAGCTATAAAAGTTTCAGTGTTCAACCTTAACATGTGATAACAATACAACAGAACAGAATTGCATTTACTCTCACTGGTGGCCAAAAATAACTATCTGAAAGCCACGCCCCTACTAAGCCACGCCTCTGGTCTTCTGATCTAACCCGCTGGGACATATCTCAATAACTCAGTAACAATACTCCAGCATCCACAACCCAACTTTGCTGATTTAAAATAAAACAATCAAATTAAGTGACCAAATGTCTGCAACCCAGCAGTTGGGTCATCCTAACAAACCCAGCATTTTTTGTGTAAAGGCTGTGTAGTGTTGGCCATCTATTGGCATTCTAAAGAACTCAGAGGAATCAAGTATGCATCTCTCATGTGCCTCTGCCAGGTTACTGTACCCCAAGGAGTATACAGGCCATGTGTGTTTGATGGATAGAGCCTTCCAGAATATTGTACTCTGCATGGACTTTGTAATCAGCATCACCCTGGAAAATGTATTTCTTTAAAAAGCTCTGGTGTCTTGGTGCAGTATTAATGCATGCAATCTCTCTCTGGTCCCACCCTTGTCCACCCAGAGGGCTCTCTTCATCTTGAAGAGGGCGAGTGAGGTTACTGCTAGTTACCCAGCTGACTGTCTATGAGTCAATCACCCTATTACTGGACTGACTGCAGAGAGAGCTGCTGAGAGAGAGGCTGATGTGTGTCTTGCTACTGCATGCATAATCGAGTTCTGAAATACAAGACCACTTACCTCTGGTCAGACATTGCAGACTGCAGTAGGTGAGACGAGATGCTTACAGATTGTCAGGCAGTACTAGAAGCACTGAGAGTATTGCTGCTGTAGGGACATTTTTATTTCTTATCATGTTGCAACCAATGCAGAATATTATTGTGTGAGACAGAGCCTCTCTGTTATTATTGATGATATAGTTTTATTAAGTTTTCTTATTTTTCAATCAACAAACAAACATATGTAGCAGACATAAATATTTTTTTACTTAAAAAAACAACATCACATTTGCAGCAACACTATCTGTGATCATGTTAGCTATTTCCAGCTTTTGCTGAGACAACAAGCAGATAATTAGTTTTACAGCATCTTACACAGCATGTACTTTATATACACACATTTCCTTAATCACCCCATTCACTCTGTCCAGTTTAAAATATAGTTGAATAGTGGAGACCAGAGTCCATTAGACCTGGTCTGTCTCTTGCTGAGGTCATAAGTGAGCTTTTAAAATCCACATTTTAAATGTAGGGGAGGAATTAGAAGCTCACACTAGATAATACATTTTTTTAGTAAAGTATGTGATAGTCATAAACACATTTTCTATGTCTGGATCAAGAACAAATTCCTGCTGAGCTTTCTGAAGTTAGAGACACAGGGTCACAGGCAGAACTCCAAAAGACATGCATATACATTACACTACCGTTCAAAGGCTTGTCTTCACTTCGAAATGGCCTTGTTTTTTTAAAGAAAAGCACGTTTTTTGTCCATTAAAATAACATAAGTTGATCAGAAATACAGTGTAGACATTGTTAATGTAAATGTAAATGACTGTTGTAGCTGGAAACGGCAGATGTTATATGGAATATCTTCCTAAATGTCAGAGTCCCATTACCAGCAACCATCACACCCGTGTTCCAATGGCACGTTGTGTTAGCTAATCCAAGTTTGAAAATAAAAGAAAGCCGCACACTCTTGGAGCTCAGATGCAAAAATGTAATACCAACGTTTCGACAGCCAAGCTGTCTTCATCAGGGTATAATCACAAACACTGCGGGATGACTCGTTTATATAGTGTCAAAAGACACAGGTGTCTGTAATCATGGCCAGGAGTGGCCTAATATCATTGGTTAATAATCAAATATTAAAATGTCATACAAAGAACAGCATACAAACAAATGGATAGCATACGATCATAGATTAATTTGACTATACAAGTTTACACACAATTACAATGGCAAAGTCACAATAATCACAAGAATGGCTTCAGATCAAAGTCTACGTTGAGACCGAAGGGAGCAAGGGTCTTTAGATTAAAGATCCAGGCAGCCTCTCGTTTTAACAATAAATGATCAAGGTCACCCCCTCTCCTAGGGAGGGTGACATGTTCGATGCCAATATAACGCAGATACGAGATCGAGTGGCCTGCCTCCAAGAAGTGGGCCGCAACTGGATAAGTAAAGTTTTTACACCTAATGGTGCTACGATGCTCTGAGATACGTACTTTTAATTCGCGCTTTGTTTTACCTACATCATTTTTACCACAAGGACAAGTTATAAGATAAATAACTGCCTTAGTGGAGCACGTAATAACACCTTTTATTGGGATCGATTTCCCTGTTTGTGGGTGTTTGAAGGATCTACATTTATAAGTGCCATTGCATTGAGCACAGCCATTACATTTGTAATTTCCTAATCCAAGTTTAGCATTTTAAAAGGCTAATTGATCATTAGAAAACCCTTTTGCAATTATGTTAGCACAGCTGAAAACTGTTGTGCTAATTAAAGAATCAATAAAACTGGCCTTCTTTAGACTAGTTGAGTATCTGGAGCATCAGCATTTGTGGGTTCGATTACAGGCTCAAAATGGCAAGAAACAAATTTTCTTCTGAAACTCGTCAGTCTATTTTTGTTTTGAGAAATGAAGGCTATTCCATGCAAGAAATTGCCAGGAAACTGAAGATCTTGCACAAGGCTGTGTACTACTCCCTTCACAGAAAAGTGCAAACGGGCTCTAACCAGAATAGAAAGAGGAGTGGGAGGCCCTGGTGCACGACTGAGCAAGAGGACAAGTACATTAGAGTGTCTAGTTTGAGAAACAGACGCCTCACAAGTCCTCAACTGGCAGCTTCATTAAATAGTACCAACAAAACACCAGTCTCAATGTCAACAGTGAAGAGGCGACTCCGGGATGCTGTTGCAAAGAAAAAGCCATATCTCAGACTGGCCAATAAAAAGAAAAGATTAAGATGGGCAAAAAAACACAGACACTAGACAGAGGAACTCTGCCTAGAAGGCCAGCATCCCGGAATTGCCTCTTCACTGTTGACGTTGAGACTGGTGTTTTGCAGGTACTATTTAATGAAGCTGCCAGTTGAGGACTTGTGAGGCGTCTGTTTCTCAAACTAGACACTCTAATGCACTTGTCCTCTTGATTTCTCAGGATGTGGGATATGTAGAGCAAGACATCTTCCGCGTGGAGTGAAATCTTGTGCTGAAGGCCGCCTACATAAACATCCATAATACTTGGATTGCTCCTTATCAACTCCACTAAAGGCTCCGCCCCCAATAAGTAGAGCAGAGGGGACAGCGAGCATCCTTTAATAAAGTTTGGGTCCATATTGAACCTTTCTAAGACTGAGAACAGAAAGCTCCAGTCCATCCTGTTGAACGCCTTCTCAGCATCCAGTGAAGCCAGCAGGACAGGGTCTTCTGTACGTTTACTTGATCTATAATATCAAAAAGACGGCGAAAGTAATCAGAAGAGTACCTGTCTCTAGTAAATCTAGTTTGGTACGTTTTTGTTATTTTGGAAAGAGGAGTGTTTAGTCTTTGGCGAGGAATTTGGTAATTATGTTGTAGTCGAAATCCAGCAAGCTTATGGGCCGGTCGGACGAGCAACACTGTTAGGTTGACTTTGGCTGTTTTAGGTTGACTCCAGGTGGCACTGTCTGGGGATTGTTCATGTACTTTTTCGCAACATTCCAGCTCCCTCTCAAGATCTAACATGTGTGCTTCCATTGCTTTTTCGAGGAGGAAACATATGCAATTAGATGACCTCTTAATGTGGCTTTGGCAGCATCCCACATTGTGGCCGGAGAAACAGGAGAGTCTTTCTTGTCTTGTGAGTACATTAGTTGTTTATCCATTTAGTGACCAATGAATGGAATGCTTTGTTTCATAATATGGAGGTGTTGAATTTCCTGGTCTTTGACCTCGGGATGTTTTACAGAGGTCAAAGCGAAGACGGACAAACCTTTATTTAACTAGGCAAGTCAGCTAAGAAAAACGTTTTATTTACAATGATGGCCTTCCAGAAGGCAAAAGGCCTCCTGCGGGGACGAGGGATTAAAAAAATAAAACAATATAGGACAAAAATATAGGATACAACACACATCACTACATAAAGAGAGACCTTAGATAACAACATAGCATGGCAGCAACACATGAAAACACAGCATGGTAGCAACACAACATGACAACAACATGGTAGCAACACAACATGGCAGCAGCACAACATGGTAGCAGCACAAAACGTGTCACTGCCCCTCCTCTGTATTGCAGGGGCGGTTCCTCCTGCAGGGAGAGGTGGGTCGTTAGTGATTGGAGCCACCTGGGCTCAGGGTATTTAAACTGCTTCACTAATCACTCTTGTCTCTCTCTCTCTGCTCCTCCAGGTATGATCCTGTTTTGTTTGTTCCTTTGTAGTTTTACGTAGTTTTCACTCAGTCATATTCACACACACAGATTCACGCATCCCTGCACTTTACATACACCCTACATTATGATACTTTCACACCTCATTCCCTTTTCTTTGTTTAAAGTTAATAGTTTTTGGTTTATAATAAAGAACCTTTTTGATTGGCCTATACCTGTTGTTCGTGTCCCCTCCTTTTTTGCCACAGGCTATGAGCCGTACAGTAATATCTAACAAGTAATCAAAAAATGTTGTGTAAAGGAATGATTAAGAATATGTACATGTAAATATATGGATGAGCAATGGCCGAACGGCATAGGCAGATGCAGTAGATGGTACAGTGTACAGAAAATACATATGAGATGAGTAATGTAGGGTATGTAAACATATAAAGTGACATTGTTTAAGTGACGAGTGATACATTTATTACATCCAATTATTAAAGTGGCTAGAGATTGAGCCTGTTGGCAGAAACCACTCAATATTAATGATGGATGGCTGTTTAACAGTCTGATGGCCTTGAGAGAGAAGCTGTTTTTCAGTCTCTCGGTCCCAGCTTTGATGCACCTGTACTGACCTGGGTCTGGCTCGGGTGGTTATTGTCCTTGATGATCTTTTTGGCCTTCCTGTGACATTCCTGTGACATCGGGTGGTGTAGGTGTCCTGGAGGGCAGGTAGTTTGCCCCCGGTGATGCGTTGTGCAGACCTCACTACCCTCTGGAGAGCCTTACGGTTGTGGGTGGTGCAGTTGCCATACCAGGCGGTGATACATCCTGACAGGATGCTCTCGATTGTGCATCTGTAAAAGTTTGTTTTTGGTGACAAGCCAAATTTCTTCAGCCTACTGAGGTTGAAGAGGTGATGTTGCGCCTTCTTCACCACGCTGTCTGTGTGGGTGGACTAATTCAGTTTGCCCGTGATGTGTACACCGAGGAACTTAAAACTTTCCACCTTCTCCACTACTGTCCCGTCGATGTGGATAGGGGGGTGCTCCCTCTGCTGTTTCCTGAAGTCCACGATCATCTCCTTTGTTTTGTTGACACCACACGCCAAGGGCCCTCACCTCCTTCCTGTAGGTCGTCTCGTTGTTGTTGGTAATCAAGCCTTCCACTGTAGTGTCGTCTGCAAACTTGAAGATTGAGTTGGAGGTGTGCATGGCCACTTAGTCTTGGGTGAACAGGGAGTACAGGAGAGGGCTGAGAACACACCCTTGTGGGGCCCCCGTGTTGAGGATCAGCGGGGTGGAGATGTTGTTTCCCACCCTCACCACCTAGGGGCGACCCATCAGGAAGTCCAGGACCCAGTTGCACAGGGCGGGGTCGAGACCCAGGGTCTCGAGCTTGATGACGAGTTTGGAGGGTACAATGGTGTTAAATGCTGAGCTGTAATCGATGAACAGCATTTTTATATAGGTATTCCTCTTGTCCAGATGGGTTAGGGCTGTGTGCAGTGTGGTTGCGATTGCGTCATCTGTGGACCTATTGGGGTGGTAAGCAAGTTGGAGTGGGTGTAGGGTGTCAGATAGGGTGGAGGTGATATGATCCTTGACTCGTCTCTCAAAGCACTTCATGATGATGGAAGTGAGTGCTACGGGGCGATAGTCGTTTAGCTCAGTTAGTGAGCTAAACGTTAGTGAGCTCTCTCCAGTTCTATGGGCCTGTCGGTGGACTGGTGGAGCCATTCTGGGGGGTTGTGTTGTAGGTAGCGGATCAGTGACATGTTTCCCTCTTCTTTTTCGGACAGGGTTATTAGAACAGTTATTCCTTCACCCCCTATTTTCCAGGTCCTCTGATTTTCTCTTCCAGATGCTCTGTTTCCCTTTCAGCATTTTTCATTTTTTATTTTTTTATTTCACCTTTATTTAACCAGGTAGGCCAGTTGAGAACAAGTTCTCATTTGCAACTGCGACCTGGCCAAGATAAAGCATAGCAGTGTGAGCAGACAACACAGAGTTACACATGGAATAAACAATTAACAAGTCAATAACACAGTAGAAAACAAAGGGGGGAGTCTATATACAATGTGTGCAAAAGGCATGAGGAGGTAGGAGCTATTGTTTTCACTGCATCTGCCATTGAGTTTTCCAATGATTGTATTCCCAAATCTGGCTAATCCAGGCACCCTACGTTGATGGCTATCTTGTTGTTGATGTCAGGCAAGGCATTTTCCAGGGTTGTCACTTTGTCCCCTATCACACTGAGCTGAGTTTGATGTTGAGTTCTGTATGTTTGGATCTCAGCTCAGAAAGGATGTCTTCGACAGAGGAGTAGGTTGGCAGTTGTTGGGCCTCGGGAAGGGATGATCGTCATGCTCCTGGCTAATGGCGCTAGCTTTTTCTGAAGCTAGTTGTTTCTCTGAGGCTTTTTCCGCTGCTATTGCTCGAGTCTGTAGAACAGCAAATAACAGGCCCAGCCATACAGCCAAAATGTCACATGTAATGTCGACTTTTGTAACCAACATGGCTTTTTTACTAAAGCTAATGGGGTTTAACTTAAGAATAAGAATTGGAAATTACATGTGCGGAGCTGTCAGTTCATGCGGCCACCTCGTTCAAGGGTCACGTGATCCCCCCCATATTGATGATATTAACATGTTAACCCCCTCTGTTTTCCTTTCACCAGGGGATACCTGTATTCAGGCCTAGAGTTTGGGGCGGAGTGCTACTGTGGCCACAAGATCCAGGCCCCCAACGCCTCTGAGAGTGAATGCATCATGCAGTGTAAGGGCGACAAGGGCAACCTGTGTGGAGGGGCCAATCGCCTGTCCATCTACAGACTGGAGCTGAGCCAGGAGTCAGCGCGCCACTGTGAGCTTTAACCACCTATCACCACACTCCACCTGGGCATGGGTACTCCACTTAAGGGGCATGGTGCACCCCACACAATGACAAACAGAGGGGTACTGATAGGAGCAGCCAGGCAATCATACCACAGTGCTGTTCTCTTTCAACATGACTGACTTCTACCTCATATTATAGGCTAAAATGCAAAAAAAACCCATTATAGGTTAACTAACTGCAAAGTAGATACTTGAAAGGATTCTACACAGTCCCTGGCACTGTTTTGCAATCAATGCTAATAAATGATGCTAATAAAATATTTAGTTTTTGGTGGTTTGACGGTGAATACTTTTTCCAGGGTCGGGTGCAACCCGGTTTAGTTGTTTACTTTTCCCCCAAAGAGCTGTGCTACCTAGCCCAGCGAGCCGTGTTTTTCACTTTGACACGGCTCTCGTTTTGTGAGAACAAAAACCCTGGTCTGCCCTAGAAAGCCTACGATCGCCAAATGGCTAAATAAAAAAATCGAGACAGCCGTGTTGATCTCTAAAATTATCAAGTTTGATCCCCACAGTGAATTATTTTAAAGTTCAATACAAATCTAGATATTTCATTAAATACTACTACATTTATCGACACACAGGACCACGTGCTGACGTAGACCAATCACGGGCCGGCAGGCTACGAGGAGGCTTCCGATTGACTCTCTCAGGCAGGATGATTCAGCAATATGGCAAACTTCAAATTCAAGTACTTCCGGCTTCATACGCCATCAGGAGTTTTCCACAGGAATACATGGATGATGTCCGGGTTATCGCTATGTACTGATATTAATGTCTATGGGTGGGACGGGTAGTTAAGTGTGATAGGATGTTCAGAGGCAACAGGGTAGGGTGCACCTCCTCCCTCTCCTTTTACTCCCTCTCAAACCCTTCCTCCTCCCCCACTTCTACTATCTCCTAGGTCTCTTAAACGATAAGCACATAGACACCAATCCACAATCTATGGTAGAATATCTTTTGGAAGTGGCTCCAAGCTTGTTTATATTCAGGGTTAAAATAACAACACTGTTCTGTAATTGTTGTTATTTCTCCTTTTTTCCTGTTTGCTGAAGCATGCATAATCCAGATGGCTGAGCATTGCTCTTTTTCAAATGTGTTTGAGCATGCTCTGTGACACCTCTGACCCTGATCGCAGTAATCATGTGACAAGAACCCTGCTGCATTCTTCAAAAGAGGAAATGAACGGGAGGATGTTTTACCCTCTGTTGTCCTCTGCACTGCAGACTGTTATCATCCGGTTGTCTGGGAAACAGTGCAGCCTCCCATTTTCCCCTCTGATCAGCAGCAGAACGTTTGTAGAGACATAAGACCCAATTTTCTGAGTAAAAACTCCTACCTCTCTTTCACCCTTTCCTTTCCAGTTATAATGTCCCTTTCCCCTATCTCTATATACCTATTTGTAATACTGAATCAGAAAGATCATGTGTAGTCTCCACACACATTAGATCTAGGCTAACATACATGCACTCATGCAGCTTAATATTTGCATCTATGATATGTTACCATGATGAGTAAGACACACAGACCTAATACAGTTAGAAAGGTGCTCTAGTTCTCAGGGCCCTGGGCTGATCATTTATAGTTAAGTGACACGCTAGCCGAGGAAGCTCCAATGAAGCATTTCATTACCAAAAAAGGAAAGGGTGTCTTTTGTGAGACGGAAGGCCGAGGAGATAGAGGAAGATGGACTTAACAGAGAATAGCTGAACTGAGAGACAGAGAGAGCGAGAGTGTCAATGTGCCTGTTATTTACTGTTCTACAGTATGGCTGGGCCTGTTATTTACTGTTCTACAGTATGGCTGGGCCTGTTATTTACTGTTCTACAGTATGGCCGGGCCTGTTATTTACTGTTCTACAGTATGGTTGGGCCTGTTATTTACTGTTCTACAGTATGGTTGGGCCTGTTATTTACTGTTCTACAGTATGGCTGGGCCTGTTATTTACTGTTCTACAGTATGGTTGGGCCTGTTATTTACTGTTCTACAGTATGGTTGGGCCTGTTATTTACTGTTCTACAGTATGGCTGGGCCTGTTATTTGCTGTTCTACAGTATGGTTGGGCCTGTTATTTGCTGTTCTACAGTATGGCCTGGGCCTGTTATTTACTGTTCTACAGTATGGCTGGGCCTGTTATTTACTGTTCTACAGTATGGCTGGGCCTGTTATTTACTGTTCTACAGTATGATTGGGCCTGTTATTTACTGTTCTACAGTATGGTTGGGCCTGTTATTTGCTGTTCTACAGTATGGCTGGGCCTGTTATTTGCTGTTCTACAGTAAGGCCGGGCCTGTTATTTACTGTTCTACAGTATGGTTGGGCCTGTTATTTACTGTTCTACAGTATGGTCGGGCCTGTTATTTACTGTTCTACAGTATGGCTGGGCCTGTTATTTACTGTTCTACAGTATGGTTGGGCCTGTTATTTACTGTTCTACAGTATGGCTGGGCCTGTTATTTACTGTTCTACAGTATGGCTGGGCCTGTTATTTACTGTTCTACAGTATGGCTGGGCCTGTTATTTGCTGTTCTACAGTATGGCTGGGCCTGTTATTTACTGTTCTACAGTATGGCTGGGCCTGTTATTTACTGTTCTACAGTATGGCTGGGCCTGTTATTTACTGTTCTACAGTATGGCTGGGCCTGTTATTTGTTCTGTTCTACAGTATGGTTGGGCCTGTTATTTACTGTTCTACAGTATGGTTGGGCCTGTTATTTACTGTTCTACAGTATGGCCGGGCCTGTTATTTACTGTTCTACAGTATGGCTGGGCCTGTTATTTACTGTTCTACAGTATGGCTGGGCCTGTTATTTACTGTTCTACAGTATGGCCGGGCCTGTTATTTACTGTTCTACAGTATGGTTGGGCCTGTTATTTACTGTTCTACAGTATGGTTGGGCCTGTTATTTACTGTTCTACAGTATGGCTGGGCCTGTTATTTACTGTTCTACAGTATGGCTGGGCCTGTTATTTACTGTTCTACAGTATGGCTGGGCCTGTTATTTACTGTTCTACAGTATGGTTGGGCCTGTTATTTACTGTTCTACAGTATGGTTGGGCCTGTTATTTACTGTTCTACAGTATGGCTGGGCCTGTTATTTACTGTTCTACAGTATGGCTGGGCCTGTTATTTACTGTTCTACAGTATGGCTGGGCCTGTTATTTACTGTTCTACAGTATGGCTGGGCCTGTTATTTACTGTTCTACAGTATGGCTGGGCCTGTTATTTACTGTTCTACAGTATGGCTGGGCCTGTTATTTACTGTTCTACAGTATGGCTGGGCCTGTTATTTACTGTTCTACAGTATGGCTGGGCCTGTTATTTGCTGTTCTACAGTATGGGCCTGTTATTTACTGGGCCTGTTATTTACTGTTCTACAGTATGGTTCTACAGTATGGTTGGGCCTGGTTCCTGTTATTTACTGTTCTACAGTATGGCTGGGCCTGTTATTTACTGTTCTACAGTATTGTTGGGCCTGTTATTTACTGTTCTACAGTATGGTTGGGCCTGTTATTTACTGTTCTACAGTATGGCTGGGCCTGTTATTTACTGTTCTACAGTATGGCTGGGCCTGGGCTGTTCTACAGTATATTGGGCCTGTTATTTACTGTTCTACAGTATGGCTGGGCCTGTTATTTACTGTTCTACAGTATGGTTGGGCCTGTTATTTACTGTTCTACAGTATGGCTGGGCCTGTTATTTACTGTTCTGCTGTTGGGCCTGTTATTTACTGTTCTACAGTATGGCTGGGCCTGTTATTTGCTGTTCTACAGTATGGCTGGGCCTGTTATTTGCTGTTCTACAGTATGGCTGGGCCTGTTATTTGCTGTTCTACAGTATGGTTGGGCCTGTTATTTGCTGTTCTACAGTATGGCTGGGCCTGTTATTTGCTGTTCTACAGTGTGTGCACTGTGGTAGCCCATAGGGACAGCTTGGGGCTAAAGGGTGTTGAGACAGCCAGTGTAGGAGAGCCAGGCAGTCCCTGATGTGATGGTAACTGCTCAGGGCAGGCCACTGCTGGGTCAGGGCCTCATGCTTTGTGTTAGGTTCCTAGTGAGGCCAAGGGAGGGGTCAGTTTATACTATAGGGGTCAAACTGAAAGCTTTGTTCAGTCAGAACACACATGAAAATGTGTTGATACTAATCTAGTATATTGTGTTTGTCCTTGGTTCAGATGGGAGTGCCATCTTTAAGGGGTGCTTCCACAGGCCTGACAACGTCACCCTGGCCCTGCCCATCAGCGCTGTCATCCAGAACATGTCAGTGGAGAAGTGTGTGGACATGTGTACGGAGAAGGTGAGGGAAATGTACATATTGTGATGTGTGAGATTGTGATGTCTGTTTGCTTGGTACTGTTTGAGTGAGAGCAGGTGTATTTGTGTTATGTGAGGGTGTGTACATGTCATGTGTATGTGTGCCTGCAAATGCTTCCACTGTAAAAAAAAAAAAAAAAAAAAAATAGTTGTTTCAACTATTTATTATTAAGTAACTGCTGATGTAAGACGTCAATGTGATGTCAATGTGTGTCGAATATGTAAGTTGAAAACATTGTATGTTAAAAGCACTGTGTGTGTGTGTGTGTGTGTGTGTGTGTGTGCAACCAGTTCCACAGCCTTATAGTTGAATGAACATGTGAGAAAAGTTGAGCAAACACATCATTTTACATTTACTGAGTTTTTGCCTAAGTTTTCTCAAGTTAGAGCTAAACATTTTAAGTTCAGGTAGCACATGGACCGAAAGGTTGAGTAAACAAAAAAGGCTGTAGAACTATTTTCTTAATAATAATTTGTTGAAACAACTAGATAATTTTTACAGTGTGTGTGTGTATCATATGCCTATTCATCATCTTTATCTCTCTGATGTCCCTGGGCTCCCTCCTTCCTGTCCTCCAGGAGCTGTCCCTAGCGGTCCTAGCTGGAGACAGGTGTCTCTGTGGGTTCCCGACCCCCCACTTCTCCCTCCATGAGATGGAGGATGAGGACCTGTGCCTGCACCGCTGCCATGGCGAGGAGTTTGAGAGCTGTGGGAATGACGAGTACTTTGTGGTGTACCAGACACAGGTCCAAGGTAAACAAGCCACTATCTACCACTGACCTCATCCTTCTAAGCCCTCTCTAGTTGTAGTGACTGGATATAACTACATCAATTAGCATTACCAATGTTATTCATATTAAAGGATGGATTCCCATATATTTGTTTTGATGCTCTTTAAGTAGAAGAGAATGGCAGAGTGCTGGAAGTGGTACAGGAAACCATTTGTGTACAGTGTTTCTGAGCATGGGTGAGAGTGTTCTTGTGAAACAGCTAGCCCACTGCTTTCACACCATCACCAGTTGATTTGATTTATTACGATTCCCATTCGCCGACACCAATGGTGACAGCTAGTCTTACTGGGGTCCGACAAATAACGAAAAATACATTGCAGATAAAATACATTACAATTTACATTTAAAAACATTAACATGTAGTGTGTGTGTGCATCTATAAGCACATACACACAACAAGTAGGTCACATAGGGAGAGGCGTTGTACCGTGAGGTGTTGCTTTATTTGTTTTTTGAAACCAGGTTTGATGTTCACTTGCGCTATATAAGATGGAAGGGAGTTCCATGCACTCATGGCTCTGTATAATACTGTACATTTCCTTGAATTTGTTTTGGACCCGGGGACTGTGAAAAGACTCCTGTTGGCATGTCTGGTGGGGTAAGTGTGTGTGTCAGTGCTGTGTGTAAATTAACTATGCAAACTATCTGGAATTTCCTCAACTCTTAGCCAAGAGTGACTAGAATGCATAGTATTAATATTAGCCCTCTGATTACAATGAAAAGCAAGACGTGCCTCTCTGTTCTGGGCCAGCTGCAGCTTAACTAGGTCTTTCTTTGCAGCACTTGACCACATGACTGGACAATAATCAAGATCAGATAAAACTAGAGACTGCAGGACTTGCTTTGTGGAGTGTGGTGTCAAAAAAGCAGAGGAATTCTTTATTACGGACAGATATCTCCTTATCTTTACAATCATTGAATCTATATGTTTTTACCATGACTGTTTACAATCTAAGGTAACACTAAGTTATTTAATCTCCTCAACTTGTTCAACAGTCACACCATTCATCACCAGATTCAGCTGAGGTTTTGAACTTAAGGAATGATTTGTACCAAATACAATGACCTTAGTTTTAGAGCTTTTCAGGGCTAGTTTATTACTATCCACCCATTCCAAAACTGACTGCAACTCTTTAAGGGTTTCAGTGACTCATTAGCTGTGGTTGCTGATGCACATACGGTTAAATCATAAGCATACATGGACACACATGGCAGGTCCTTGGTAAAAATAAAAAAAGAGTAGAGGGCCTAGAGAGCTGCCCTGCGATACACTACACTTTACCATCACCATGGATGCTGCTGCTGCTGTTTTGTCTCACCTCGGTGGATGGATGCCCAGAGAGGCTGTGAGCAATGCTGCCCTAATGCTGCAACAGCACTTCTTACATTCAGAACTGGAAATACAGGCTCTAATAAACAATGTACAACAACATACTGTTCTGGACCAGTCATATTATATAAGGATACAATTAAAAAAAACAGTCAAATACATTTTAAAACGTAAACATTCTGTAGTATACACATTGGCTATATAAATTGTACAATTATTTGTTTCTTAATCACTGGCCATGTTTCATGTGACATTTATTTTAATCTCCAGTATGGCGAAAGCCTGTGCATCAACAGCTGTCCCAGAACACAAACTGACGTATTGTACCATCTCTTGCTTCCTTAAACAGTCTTCAGAGTTGCAACATCGTAACCACCACAGGGCTGCTCTCACACCAACCAAGTCCTGCAGTCACACAGTGGTGGAAAAAGTACTCAAATGTCATACTTGAGTAAAAGTAAAGATACCTTAATAATAGAAAATGACTCAAGTAAAAGTGAGTCATCCAGTAAATTACTACTTGAGTAAAATCTAAAAGTATTTGGTTTTACAAGTAAATGTAATTGCTAAAATATACTTAAGTATCAACAGTAAAAGTAAAAATATAATTAATGTAAAATTCCTTATATTAAGCAAACCAGACAGCACACAAGTGTGTGAATTTGAAAAAAAATCCTGTCCTGCTAAGCATTGAAAATGTAACTGAGTATTTTGGGCTGTTAGGGAAAATGTATGGAGTAAAAAATACATTATTTTCTTTAGTAATGTAGTGAAGTAAAAGTAAAAGTAGTCAAAAAATATGAATAGTAAAGTCCAACAAACTACTTAACTAGTACTTTAATATATTTTTACTTAAGCACTTTACACCACCGCAGTGATGTTACTCACAGGCCTTTGCCTTGTAGTACATCACATTACACTGTTGCTAAGCAGGAACCTGTATCAAGGGTGACTTAGCTTACACATATATGAAGCAATCTCTAGTTCAAGAGTGTCATTGTATTTGTATTTGTTAGGGATCCCCATTAGCCAAAGCAGCAGTGACTCTTCCTGATGTCCAAATACATTAAGGCACTTACATTACATATAAAACAAAATATAAAACATTACATCATATAACATTATTACACCACTACATACAGTGCATTCGGAAAGTATTCAGACCCCTTGACCTTTTCTACATATTGTTACGTTCCAACCCTTATTCTGAAGTGGATAAAATATTTTTTCCCCTCTTAAATCTACATACAATACCCCATAATGACAGAGCAAAAACAGGGTTTTAGATTTTTTTGCATATATATATATTTTTTTTTAAACAGGTGAATCCTGTTTCCATTGATCATCCTTGAGATGTTTCTACAACTTGATTGGAGTCCACCTGTGGTAAATGAAATGTATTGGGCATGACTTGAAAGGGCACAGACACCTGTCTATATAAGGTCCTTCAGTTGACAGTGCATGTCAGAGCAAAAACCAAGCCTAGAGGTCGAAGAAATTGTACGAAGAGCTCTGAGACAGGATTGTGTCGAGGCACAGCTCTGGGGAAGGGTACCAAAACATGTCTGCAGCATTGAAGGTCCCCAAGAACACATTGGCCTCCATCAATCTTAAATGGAAGAAGTTTGGAACCACCAAGACTCTACCTAGAGCTGGCCGGCTGGCCAAACTGAGCAATCGGGGCAGAAGGGCCTTTGTCAGGGAGGTGAGCAAGGACCCAATGGTCACTCTGACAGAGCTCCAGAGTTCCTCTGTGGGGATGGGAGAACCTTCCAGAAGGACAACCATCTCTGCAGCACTCCACCAATCAGGCCTTTATAGTAGAGTGGCCAGACGGAAGCCACTCCTCAGTAAAAGGCACATGACAGCACGCTTGGAGTTTGCCAAACAGTACCTAAAGGACTTTCAGACCATGAGAAACAAGATTCTCTGTTCTGATGAAACCAAGTTTGAACTATTTGGCCTGAATGCCAAGCGTCACATCTGGAGGAAACTTTGCACCATTCCTACAGTGAAGCATGGTGGTGGCAGCATCATGCTGTGGGGAAGTTTTTCAGCGGCAGGGACTGGGAGACTAGTCAGGCTCGAGTGAAAGATGAATGGAGCAAAGTACAGAGAGATCCTTGATGATAACCTGCTCCAGACCACTCAGGACCTCATACTCGGGTGAAGGTTTACCTTCCAACAAGACAACGACCCTAAGAGCACAGCCAAGACAACGCAGTAGTGGCTTCGGGACAAGTCTCTGAATGTCCTTGAGTGGCCCAGCCAGAGCCTGGATCGAACATCTCTGGAGAGACCTGAAAATAGCTAGGCAGCGACGCTCCCCATCCAACCTGTCAGAGCTTGAGAGGATCTGCAGAGAAGAATGGGAGAAACTTCCCAAATACAGGTGTGCCAAGCTTGTAACGTCATAAGCAAGACGACTCGAGGCTGTAATCGCTGTAAAAGGTGCTTCAACAGAGTACTGAGTAAAGGGTCTGAATACTTATGTAAATGTCATATTTCAGTTTTTATTTGTAATACATTTGCAAAAATAAAATAAAAAACCGTTTTTGCTTTGTCATTATGGGGACTCTTTATCCACAATATAGCATGGGGTGTAAAGCCATAACACATACGTTTTTCCAGCAGCAGACTCTGATCGATAATGTCAAAAGCCACACTGAAGTTGAAAAAAACAGCCCCCATAATCTTTTTATCATCAATTTCTCCCAGCCAGTCATTTGTGTAAGTGCTGTTGAATGTCCTTCCCTATAAGCATGCTGAAAGTCTGTTGTCAATTTGTTTACTGTAAAATAGCATTGTATCTGGTCAAACACAACTTTTTCCAAAAGTTTAAGGGTTGGTAACAGGCTGATTGGTTGGCTATTTGAGCCAGTAAAGGAGGCTTTACTATTCTTGGGTAGTGGAATTATTTTTGCTTCCCTCCAGGCCTGAGGGCACACACTTTCTAGTACGCTTAAATTTAACATTTGGCAATATTGTCTGCTATTATTATCCAGATTGTCAAACCCTGGTGGCTTGTCATTGTTGATAGACAACAATACTTTTTTCACATCTTCCACACTCCACACTACGGAATTCAAAAATACAATGTTTGTCTTTCATAATTTGGTCAGATATACTTGGATGTGCAGTGTCAGCGTTTGTTGCTGGCATGTCATGCCTACGTTTGCTAATCTTGCCAATGAAAAAATCATTAAAGTAGTTGGCAATATCAGTGAGTTTTGTGATGAAAGAGATTCAATGAATGATGGAGCCGGGTTTGTCTTTTTGGCAAAAATGTCATTTAAGGTGCTCCAAAGCTTTTTACCATCATTCTTTATATCATTTTTTTCACAGTACAGTTTATTTGTATTTTTATTTAGCTGAGTCACATGATTTCTCAATTTGCAGTACGTTTGCCAATCGGTTGTGCTGCCAGACTTATTTGCCATATCTTTTACCTCATCCGTCTCAACCATAAAACATTTAAATTCCTCATTAATCCAACAGGATTTAACTGTTTTTCAGTCATTTTCTTAATGGGTGCATGCTTATTAGTAACTGGAATAATTAATTTCATAAATGTGTCAAGTGCAGCGTCTGGTTACTCCTTATTACACACCACAGACCAGAAAATATGAATTACATCATCAACATAAGAATCATTTCAACACTTTTTGTATGAACTCTTATACACTATATTATGCCCAGCCTTTGGAACTTTGGTTTTCCTAGATATGGCTACTATATTGTTATCAATACATCCTATGGATTTGTATACTGCTTTAAAGCACATTTCTGCAGCATTGGTAAAGATGTGATCAATACATGTTGAGGATTTCATTCCTGTGCTGTTTGTAACTACCCTGGTCGGTTGGCTGTAACCTGAACCAGGTTGCAGGCACTGGTTACAGTTTGAAGTTTTTTCTTGATGAAAGCCAGTCAATATTTAAATCACCCAGAAAATATACATCTCTGTTGAAATCACGTACATTATCAAGCATTTCACACATATTATCCAGATACTGACTATTAGCACTTGGTGGTCTATAGCAGCTTCCCACAAGAATGTTCTTTAGGTGAGGCAGATTAACCTGTAGCCATATTACTTTAACAGTATTTAACATGAGATCCTCTCTAAGCTATACAGGAACTGTTTTGAATATAGACCGCAACACCACCCCATTGGCATTTCTGTCTTTACGGTAGATGTTATAACCATGTATTGCTACCACTGAATCATCAAAGGTATTATCCAAGTGAGTTTCAGAGATAGTCGGAATGTGAATGTCATCTGTTACAAGTAAGTTATTGATTTGTGTTTACAGTGCAGGACATTTGAAGCAGTGACTGGATTTCAAAGGCATTATACATGACCTTTGCCATATTTTTTCCTCTATAGTAGAAACACATGTCTGCTCTAGGTCTAGGATGTATGAACCTGAAAGAGTTGTCTATGTTCAACAGTCCTTCAGGGGCTTACAGAAGCCATTTGAGATTCCTACTGTCAAGCTAAAGTACAGAGACCCTTTGACATTCTCCCTCACTGTCCAGCAATTTCAATTCTGTGGCAGGTTAATAAGACTATTTTTAGTAAGGAACACAAATAAGTCTGTGTATTTAATTTTCTCATTCATTATTGTGTATCACGTGTGTGACCTGTGTTCTATCCTGTGTTCCCTCAGACAACCGCTGCATGGACCGGCGCTTCCTGCCCACGCGTTCCAAGCAGCTGATTGCTCTGGCCAGCTTCCCCGGGGCTGGCAACACCTGGGCCCGCCACCTCATAGAGCTGGCCACCGGCTTCTACACAGGCAGCTACTACTTTGATGGCTCCCTCTACAACAAAGGTACTGTAGGCCTCACTTAGACGTAAAAGATGACATGGGTACTGACCAGTCATACATTGGGAAGTCATGCAGTCACTTACACAGTAAAAAATACACTTTAAGCATTTCCATAAATATACACACTACCGGTCCAAAGTTTTAGAACTCCTACTCATTCAAGGGTTTTTCTTTATTTTTACTATTTTCTACATGGTAGAATAATGGTGAAGACATCAAAACTATGAAATAACACATCCTCTGCAACAGAGGTAACTTTAGGTCTTCCTTTCCTGTGGCAGTCCTCATGAGAGCCAGTTTCATCATAGCACTTGATGGTTTTTGCGACTGAACATGAAGAAACTTTCAAAGTTCTTGAAATTTTCTTGCATTGACTGACCTTGATGTCCTAAAGTAATGATGGACTGTCGTTTCACATTGCTTATTTGAGCTGTTCTTGCCAAAATATGGACTTGGACTTTTACCAAATAGGGCTATCTTCTGTATACCACCCCTACCTTGTCACAACACAAACGCATTAAGAAGGAAATACATTATTTTAGCTTTTAGCAAGGCACAGCTGTTAATTGAAATGAATTCCAGGTGACTACCTAATGAAGCTGGTTGAGAGAATGCCAAGAGTGTGTAAAGCTGTCATTAAGGCAAAGGGAGGCTACTTTGAAGAATCTCAAATATAAAATATATTTAGATTTTTTTTAACACTTTTTTTGTTACTACATGATTCCATATGTGTTATTTCATAGTTTTGATGTCTTCACTATTATTCTACAATGTAGAAAATAGTCAAAATAAAGAAAAACCCTTGAATGAGTCGGTGTGTCCAAACTTTTGACTGGTACTGTATATATATACTTTTTTCTAAGGCTTCAAAGGTGAGCGAGACCATTGGCGGAGTGGTAGGACCATCTGCATTAAAACACATGAGAGTGGCAAGAAGGAGATTGAAGCCTTTGACGCCAGCATCGTCATGATCCGCAACCCTTACAAAGCCCTCATGGCTGAGTTCAACCGCAAGTACGGCGGCCATATTGGATTCGCCTCTCAGGCCCACTGGAGAGGGAAAGGTGAGACTTTAGCCAATGATAACAACATGTTGTCACTGTGTCCACAATTCAGTCTCTCGTCCTCAGCGAATACCAATGCTTATTTTCTGTACTTTTTTCGACCTACTGTATTTGTGCATTGTGTCCTTCCGCTGTCTTGCAATGAAAATGATTCATCTAATCAACTGTCAGTTACACTTTATATTACAGTGCTCTTTAATACACTGTACTTATACTTTACTTAGGGTTGGGGTTGAGCCGAGGTGTTGACATGAAGCTAGAGTTTGGGTTAGAGCTAAGATTAATAGGGTTACTGCTGTAAGTACAGGGAAGTACAATCATTAGTAATTACAATACTTGTAACAGTAATTACATTAGTATAATTACACAGTAATAAGGGTATGTGATGTAAATTATTGATGAGTCATGACTAAGTGAAATCAACAGATATGAACAGGCTTGGCATGCTGTGGATATGCCTTTTCCCCATCATGCTACTGAATGCCCATTTTCAGTGGCTCTCTCTTTATTAAAACCCCCTAGAGTTTACTGATGCACCAGTGCTTTAATCTAAGTAACATCTGCGGTGGAAAGTGGCAAAAGCTACTGCGCTGTTTGTCAGACCAGGAGACATCCCAAAAATCGTTCTTCTCACAAAAACGTCTGTAGCATCCAAACGGTTTGGCCTATAAACTAATAAGCCCATTCTATAGAAAGGGAGACACATGTGTCACATGAACCATACAAATAAATGGATGTAGTTTTGTGCTAACCAAAATAAGGGGTTAAATGTGTGTAAAAACAAAACAAATATATTTCCTGAGCTTTCTTAGAACTCTTAGATATAGGACAGACACTTCAAAACCTTATTCCTTATAATGTCTTTTTTATTAACTAATGTGGTCAACCACAGAGGCTTTCAATATCTGAATGATATAATGGGGTTTTGGCCTTATGTTGTGAGATGTTCTCATTTTCAGCTCCTCCAATGGGCAGAATTGTTTTTGGTATGTTCTCATATTATAAATGTTTCCCTCCACACATTTCAGAGTGTGTCAGTAACCATGGCAACCAGCTCCTATCTGAAATCCCTTGTACGTTTGGGAAGATATTTTCTAAATAAAAATGAGTTTGAGCTGATTTCCTGGTGATTTTACAGTCTTTTATGTCCAACAACTTGGGGGCCCAAATAAAATTAGCCACGGGACAAATTTGGCCCGTTCGCTGTCTATTGGGGAACTCTGCCATATTCCCTATACTGTATATTGCACAAAATAGGGAACATGGTGCCATTCGAGATGGAACCTCTGACTCAGCAGGACATTGTGTAAGAGCCGGCCCCAGCTGTGTGATCACCGGCCCCAGACCTTAGAGGGGGGCTGTACTGTAGGTTGTTATGATGACGTTAGAGTTACTGTTAGAGTTGCTGACGCCTTTTAATGCACTGCAGCCTCACAATTACCTTGAATCCAAAACAAATGTTTTTGGCGATAGTATTTGAATGTTACACATGCATAAGTATCGGTAGGCTATGTGTCATATTCGGAAGTGGTCTCTGGATGATTACGGCAAATTATTGAATTTGTCAAAAATACTATCTTACAATCCCTAAACCAACAAATGTCCCTAAGCTACATAATTAAGTTATTCACACAGCTCCTTTCAGTGTACTGTATTAGCTTTTTGCCCCCCTTATAGGCTAACATTCTGTACTTCCTGATGTCCAGAGGGTCTCAACAACCTTGGTCCATGGCCACTGTAACTGAACTCCAACTGACTGACAAACAAACAAACCTCTATCCATTCACATACTACATTAAAATAGTTGAATTGTACCATCCTACTCGGATTAGGACTGCCTACTGTATTTACCAATGCTTCATGGCATACAATGCATGAGGTTTGTCAAGAGGGATTCAATAGCTGTGGTGTTTTGGCTCTCCAGATTTGGTTTCGCTATCTGATAAGAGAACTGTGTCTCTGCTTCACTGCTGCCCTTTAATGTGCAATGTTCTTCTGAAGTTCACTATGGCAGTATAACTTCCACTCTCATATCATCTGAATCCCCAAGCCTGCACTGCTAACTCAGCAGACTTACACTTTAACAACCATTCCTCTCCTCCTAATAAAGGTACGTGCTAAAGCAGCCCTGGTTTTGCCTGCCAACTCCTTTATGGACTGTGGCTTATAAAAGATTGAAAGGTTTCTGCAGTAAAGTATTCCAAAAGGGTATGGTGCACTGAACTGTCTTAGCAGTCAACTGAAGGACAATGTATACTGTAGGGTGCTGGTAGACCTACTGGTGCCACAACAGTAGATCCCTATCCTAGCTGTCACCTGCTCTGCAGTATGTCCCGCCCCTGCAGCTCTCCATTGACCCTGGTGGTAAATCCTGAGCCTCCCAGACTGCAGCAGGTCTATCTGTTAAAAGGACAAAAACTTGCTCTGTTCTGTGTCATTCATTTAATCCCCCCAAAGAAGCCCGGGTCTCAGAGAAGGCATTATGTGCTGTGATTACACTTGGTGAATTGCACCAGACCTCTTAAATGAAATAATATCAGTGTTTGAGGATTCTTCTGCAGGGAGAATGGATCCACAGACCTTGTGTTCCCTGGGCATGTAGAGAGCTGCAGAGATTGTATTCTAAAATTATATTCAAATTTTATTTTTTCCTGCTCTTTGCTGGGCTGCTCATACAGCCAATAGTGCCCCATTTATAGGTGTTTTCTTCCAATTTTGGATTATAATTATTTACATTGAATATAACTGATATATGCTGGAGATCAATTGTGTACCCTTAACTAAGATTTTAGGCCTTCTCACACAACTCGATTATTTTTCATCTGCTTCTGGTGTTCTGTGTTGTTTTGCAGAGTGGCCTGAGTTTGTGAAGAACTATGCTCCTTGGTGGGCGTCCCACACACTGGATTGGCTGCGTTATGGGAGGAACGTCCATGTGGTCCACTTTGAGGAGCTGAAGAGGGAGCTGTTCTCTAAGCTCAAGGACATGGTCCTGTTTCTGGACCTGGAGGTGGCCGAGGACCGCCTGCTCTGTGTAGAGGGACAGAAGGATGGTAAATTCAAGCGCTCCGGGCTGCGTAAACTGGATTATGACCCGTACACACCTGAGATGCGCACTAGCATTGACGAACTGGTCATGACTGTGGACGCTTCCCTAAAGAAGAGGAACATGGCCGGGGTGCCGAAGGAGTACCGACCCACTCCGAGATAATATCTCCTCTCCTTTCCCTCTCTCTCTATCCATTTCTCACTCTGTTCTTCTATCCCTTCACCTTCGTTCTAGGATTAATTCATGTCAACCATGCCCAAATGGCTTCAAATATAAAAGTCACATGAAGTGAAAATCTATGTGTAGGAAATATGTTTTTATTTAATATACTTCTCTGTTCCCCACCACTTCTGTCTCCTTCTTTCTCACATCCCTTTCCTTTATTTGTTTGACTGACAGGCTCACAACCGTATTGATTAGGAGAACAAATACTCTTTCATGAAATGGTTTGAAATGTCACAAAACCTTTTTATGATCTGTCATTTTCAACTAAATGTTTTGTTTTGTTAGAGATTAAAAATCTATACCTCCACTTATGTTTGAGAGCCACTAGATTTAAAATTAGGAGGTGGTCAAAACCGTACTATTGGACTTGGATTTGGTTGGCGAAAACCCGTGTCCATCTAAAAGAGGTAATGAATGGGACTGAACACTCATCTCTCCGTCTACCCCCTGTGGACCCACCATGAGGCTAGATCTTCACTCTTCTCCTCATACTTCAGCAGTATTCGAACAAGAAGAGGTAATACAGCACTTCTCTGAAGCAGTGGCCTCTCTTAAAACTGTGCTGTATCAGTCCTACTGAGTCATTACATCTGTGCATTACAGCTGTCCTTTTGGTTACTGGCAACAGCTCTGGAACACTAAATAATTAACTCTCCATAGTTTATTTTGACCATCAGGCTCTATGGACCACTCCTGACTCTTGTCAAGACAGCCCTTTCAACAACTAGCCTCGACTCATCGACAGCTTGTTCGTCCTTGGTCTCCTCAGATGTGGCCAGCCAGACACACTGCGCATGATACATTTATTGTGGATTTATTGAATGGAGTTTTCTGCAAACAGCGCTATTTTGAAACTACCACTTCTGCTAAATCACTCTGCAGAACTTGTTGCTTTCCTTATAATGGTGGTTAGAAGCAAAATTACAATGTGGTGCCTTTTCTGTCAGCTGACTGTTGGCTTTAAGTTGAAATCTAGGGAAAATAAAATGATTACTAATATCAAATATTATTGGTAATGTGAATACATTATTGATGATATTTGATATTAAACTGTCCGCTTAATGTATCATCAGACACACTAGTGTCGAGAGTGTTCTAGCTTATGAAACAAAATACCAAGGATGTTGTTATGCAATTATTGCAAATATTGTGTCAGTGCAATGCACTGATCGAATGTTTGAGATTTCCATTTGGCTCATAACTCAATACAGGCTGGGAAGAGTCAGGGTTAACAATCAATATTTGTATGCCACCTCACTGTGTGGCTGAGGCACGTTAGATCAAGACTGTGGAGTTATCAAGCATACCCTGATAGTTTAACACTTCAAATTATACATTTTTATGGGGGGGGGCAGTCAAATTTGCCTGCCTATAATGACTCAAACACACCAAAATCAATCAAAATTAATATTGTGTCTCTGTTTGAGTGACATCATAACTAAGAGATAACGAAGGTTCATTATTTAAATATTTGTCTTCATTTATTTAACTTGAATATGATCCAAAAAGTGTTTCACTGTAAGGTTAATACAGCTGTAGCATGTACTGTAGCTGAACGCTTACTACCCCAAAGGCCCAAAATGCATTTATTCAAGTTCTAGATTATTTGAGATGAGAGTTTTCCCCTCAGTGCTTTTTCTTCTTGATATACGATCCCTGATCATTTTTGTTGAAGGTGAGTAAATGCTGAAAGTGACGCACCCCATTTTCTCGATTGCTTTGGTATCGCAAAACAAGCTACATGTACAGGTATATAATAGTCCCAGCCATAGGTAATGTGCAACAGAGAATAAAATAATCTGTAAGTAAAGCATTTGATTTTGTACACCCACCATTTTATGTTGACTGATGTATAATGTGCGCGTGTCTATTGGTCACATGTAGAAAGAGTGCAATGAAAGAAAAAATTCCTTCCAAAATATACACATATATTTTTATAGTACGTGCAACAAAATTACAAATATATTTATAATGCAACAAGTAAATGGGAGCTATCTCTTCTATTTTTGACATAGGACCTTTGAGTGTTTTTTGCTTTCATTGACAGGCTAGCACTATCTCAAAAGGGGTGTCACATTTGAATGTATTTTGTATGGAATGAATGTAATGTGATTATAAATAAGGTAATAGAATGGAAGTAAAGGACTGCGATTCCAAATAAACATGCAATCTGAAATAAATGTTGTATGGTAGTAAAAGTACACCAGACGTTGGTTAGTATGTATTTAGTCCATCATATCTTCAGACCTTCAGGAATAACAGTTAGATAAGCTTTACCCCTGGCTCCGGATTGCAGTATAATGAAGACATGGCAGGGCAGCCAGCCGATGAGGAACATGGATATCAGGGCAGTCATGACTCTGGAGGACCTGGTCATCCTGTTGGTCCTCAGTTGCAGGGTGATGACAGAGTAGCAGAAGATGATTAGGAGGAGCGGGAGCACAAAGTTGCTGACAAATCGACTCACAACTACAGTTAGATGGATATTTTGGGATGGGAAGTTGTTAAAGCATGTTGTTGTGTAGTCTGTGGTGACATGATAAAACATTATAGAGGCCATGCTGAGTGCAACAGAGATGACCCAGGCAAGGACCAAAACTGCAGAGGCCATCCTCACGGTACACTGGTTTTGGGCCCAAACTGGATATACGACCATTACATAACGGTCAACACTCATGATGACCAGCAGGAAGATTCTGCTGAACATGTTAAGGGACATTGTGAAAGAGGTGAACATGCACATGAACAGCACAAAGATCCAGTCCATTGTTACCATGTAGATGATGTTGAAGGGGAGACAGGCACAGAATATGAAGTCGGAGACGGCCAGGCCGAGGTACCAGGTGGTGTTGACTGTCTTCTTCATCTTGAGACCAGCGATCCAGATGACCACCCCATTCCCACAAACCCCCGGCAGGAAGATAACTACATTGACCACCAGGAGGGAGGCGCATGAAACTTCTGATTTTTAAGTAATTCATTTGCATTTTATTGCATGACATAAGTATTTGATCACCTACCAACCAGTAAGATTTCCGGCTCTCACAGACCTGTTAGGTTTTCTTTAAGAAGCCCCCCTGTTCTCCACTCATTACCTGTATTAACTGCACCTGTTTGAACTCATTACCTGTATAAAAGACACCTGTCCACACACTCAATCAAACAGACTCCAACCTCTCCACAATGGCCAAGACCAGAGAGCTGTGTAAGGACATCAGGGATAAAATTGTAGACCTGCACAAGGCTGGGATGGGCTACAGGACAATAGGCAAGCAGCTTGGTGAGAAGGCAACAACTGTTGGCGCAATTATTAGAAAATGGAAGAAGTTCAAGATGACGGTCAATCATCCTCGGTCTGGGGCTCCATGCAAGATCCCACCTCGTGGGGCATCAATGATCATGAGAAAGGTGAAGGATCAGCCCAGAACTACACGGTAGGACCTGGTCAATGACCTGAAGAGAGCTGGGACCACAGTCTCAAAGAAAACCATTAGTAACACACTACGGGGTAATGGATTCAAATCCTGCAGCGCATGCAACGTCCCCCTGTTCAAGCCAGCGCATGTCCAGGCCCGTCTGAAGTTTGCCAATGACCATCTGGATGATCCAGAGGAGGAATGGGAGAAGGTCATGTGGTCTGATGAGACAAAAATAGAGCTTTTTGGTCTAAACTCCACTCGCCGTGTTTGGAGGAAGAAGAAGGATGAGTACAACCCCAAGAACACCATCCCAACCGTGAAGCATGGAGGTGGAAACATCATTCTTTGGGGATGCTTTTCTGCAAAGGGGACAGGACGACTGCACCGTATTGAGGGGAGGATGGAT
Organism: Oncorhynchus tshawytscha; assembly: GCF_018296145.1. Taxonomy (NCBI): domain Eukaryota; kingdom Metazoa; phylum Chordata; class Actinopteri; order Salmoniformes; family Salmonidae; genus Oncorhynchus; species Oncorhynchus tshawytscha. The sequence continues at coordinate 31,733,292 of NC_056432.1, forward strand.
GGGGCCATGTATCGCGAGATCTTGGCCAACAACCTCCTTCCCTCAGTAAGAACATTGAAGATGGGTCATGGCTGGGTCTTCCAGCATGACAACAACCTGAAACACACAGCCAGGGCAACTGAGGAGTCGCTCCGTAAGAAGCATCTCAAGGTCCTGGAGTGGCCTAGCCAGTCTCCAGACCTGAACCCAATAGAACATCTTTGGAGGGAGCTGAAAGTCCGTTTTGCCCAGCAACAGCCCCGAAACCTGAAGGATCTAGAGAAGGCCTGTATGGAGGAGTGGGCCAAAATCCCTGCTGCAGTGTGTGCAAACCTGGTCAAGAACTACAGGAAACGTATGATCTCTGTAATTACAAACAAAGGTTTCTGTACCAAATATTAAGTTCTGCTTTTCTGATGTATCAAATACTTATGTCATGCAATAAAATGCAAATTAATTACTTAAAAATCATACAATGTGATTTTCTGGATTTTTGTTTAGATTCCGTCTCTCACAGTTGAAGTGTACCTATGATAAAAATGACAGACCTCTACATGCTTTGTAAGCAGGAAAACCTCCCCACTGTATGATGCATGCTGTTTTGCAACTGCTGGGTGACTAATGTAATTACATGCACTTTTTCAATAAACTGTTCATGGCATAAACATGACGATGGTTGGACACAGGAGTTTGTTTATGTCACATGACTTTTAATTATTAAATACATTAAAACAAGTGTACATCAATTAACTTTCTATTTCTTTCTATTTCTTAAAACATTGGATTTAATCAGAAAAAGGCAGAAACAGTCTGCTGCAGAATTACAAATTCAATTCAGTTAGAATGTGACAATGCTCTTTCCGCTTCCCAGTTAAGTTCCTTTTAACAAGCAGCTTCTCTTTCTGTGGTTTACCATAAATAGTTACAAACATGGTCCAATATACAGACAACAGGGGTAGGCAGCCCTGTTACTGGAGTGCCACACATATAACAGGATGTTGTTACAACTTGGCACCACACCTGAACAACTGGGCTGCCTACCCCTGCAACACAAGATCCTAGCCGATTCATCTTATTCATCAGATAAACAAATTAAAGAGGTAGATTGAACAGAACAATGGTTGTGTTTTTACAAATACATTAACTATTCTAACTTCCAATGAGTTCACATTAATCAAGTCACACAATGGTTGTGTGAAATGTGTTGTCCATGTGTTGTTCACATGTAAACACAGGACTCTCCAATATGATTCTCAGCTAGGGTATTTAATAACACTTGACTTTCAGTGTCACAGCAGATGATCTGACAGTTGGTGAGGTGGGATGAATTACATGTCATGGTACAAATCTGATTGCATAGAAACCTGTCCACAAGCTGGGTGATATATGGCAGGAAATATAAATGAAGAGTTTTGTTCCAAAACACAATATCCAGGGATCCAGACGACCACAAATGATTTGTTTTGGATAGGGCTGGACGTTATGTTGTGTATGGATGTTTGCAATAGCTGAGGCAGATGTATACAGTGCATTCGGGAAGTATTCAGACCCCTTGACTGAAAGTATTCAGGCCCCTTGACTTTTTCCACATTTTGTTACGTTACAGCATTACACTAAAATGAATTAAATTCATTTTTAAAAGCAAAATCCGGTTTTTAGAATTGTTTGCAAATATATTTAAAAAATGTCAAACTTATTTACATAAGTATTCAGACCCTTTGCTATGAGACTCGAAATTGAGCTCAGGCGCATCTTGTTTCCATCGATCAACTTCCTTGAGATGTTTCTACAACTTGATTGGAGTCCACCTGTGGTAAATTCAATTGATTGGACATGATTTGGAAAGGCACACACCTGTCTATATAAGGTCCCACAGTTGACAGTGCATGTCAGAGCAAAAACCAAGCCTTGAGGTCAAAGGAATTGTCCGTACAGCTCCGAGACAGGATTGTGTCAAGGCACAGATTGGGGAAGGGTACCAAAACATTTCTGCTGAAATGAACACAGTGGCCACCATCATTCTTAGATGGAAGAAGTTTGGAACCACCAAGACCTTTCCTAGAGCTGGCCGCCAGGCCAACTGAGCAATTGGGGAAGAAGGGTCTTGGTCAGGGAGGTGCCCAAGAACCTGATGGTCACAAAGTTCCTCTGTGGAGATGGGAGAACCTTCCAGAAGGACAATCATTTCTGCAGCACTTCACCAATCAGGCCTTTATGGTAGAGTGGCCAGATGGAAGTTATCCCTTAGTAAAAGGCACATGACAGCCTGCTTGGAGTTTGCCAAAGGGGACCTAAAGGACTCTCAGACCATGAGAAACAAGATTCTCTGGTCTGATGAAATCAAGATTGAACTCCTTGGCCTGAATGCAAAGCGTCACGTCTGTAGGAAACCTGCACTATCCCTACGGTGAAGCATGGTGATGGCAGCATCATGTTGTGGGGATGTTTTTCAGCGACAGGGACTGGGAGACAAGTCAGGATTGAGAGAAAGATGAACAGAGCAAAGCACAGATAGATCCTTTATGAAATCCTGCTCCAGAGCGCTCAGGACCTCAGACTGGGGTGAAGGTTAACCTTCCAACAGGACAACGACCGTAGGCACACAGCCAAGACAACGCAGTAGTGACTTCGGCGCAAGTCTCTGAATATCCTTGAGTAGCACAGCCAGAGCCCGGACTTGAACCCGATCAAACATCTCTGGAGAGACCTGAAAATAGTTGTGCAGCGATGCTCCCATGCTCCCCAAAATGTATTCAATCCATTTTAGAATAAGCCTGTAACGTAACAACATGTGGAAAAAGTCAAGGGGTCTGAATACTTTCCAAATGCACTGTATATACACTGAGTGCACAAAACATTATGAACACCTGCTCTTTTCATGACATAGACTGACCAGGTGAATCCAGTTGAAAGCTATGCTCCGTTATTAAATTAACTTGTTAAATCCACTTCAAGCAGTATAGACAAAAGGTTAAAGAAATATTTTTAAGCCTTGAGACAATTAAGACACAGATTGTGTGTGTGTGCCAGTCAGAGGGTGAATGGGCAGGTCAAAATATTGAAGTGCATTTGAACAGGGTATGGTAGTAGGTGCCAGGTACACTGGTTTGTGTCAAGAACTGCAATGCTGCTGGGTTTTTCACACTCAACAATTTCTCATGTTTATCAAGAATGATCCACCACCCAAAGGACATCCAGCCAACTTGACACAACTGTGGGAAGCATTGGAGTCAACATAGGCCAGCGTCCATGTGGAATGCTTTCGACACCTTCTGGAGTCCATGCCCAGACGAATTGAGGCTGTTCTGATGTCAAATCTTAGGAAGGTGTTTATATTGTTATGTACACCCAGTGTACACTTCAAAGTGTGTGAATAGTCTTTCTACTCTTCGTACTGTAAGCAGTGTGATGTTCATTTCCTTTTAGAAGGTAGCTTTTTTTTCAGCGGTAGGGATATGTTTCAGCTTAATTTACACAAATTACCACACAGAGGTCACAATGATTTCCCCACAAAAAACATTTCCCCTCAAGAGACATGGCTGTCAAACAGGAGCATTTCCTGTTTTCACTGATGTCGTTGAACTTTGAGCTTGGTCACTCACTGAAACAAATGGACTTCTGCTTGTAAGGTTAACATCTACAGGGACACATTATACAGAGGTTATTATTATTAGGTTATTAGGTTGTTATTTCAATATGTCTAGTAAATAGGTTATAACCCTATGTTAGGTCACATCACTACAAAAGATCACTCCACAGCAAGGCCTCCATCGCATTCTGTGTGTGAGATAATGACATTCAAATTGGTTGGAAAAAGTTAAGGTAGGAAAATATACTGGAGCTCATGGGAGAAACATATCAAACAGATGTTTTAACATGAGACAAAGAGCACTACTTGTGATTATACAAATATATGACAAATATAACTAGCCCATTAGATCATAAAGTGAAAATACACCTTACATGACATTTCTACAAGACAAAGCGTCTGCAGCCACTGAGGCCTTACCATCATCATAGAGATTTAGATGTGTGTGGAGGTTCTGCGGCTGCCCTCCATGGAGCTGGACCTGGAGAGGTAGCGGCTGGTGGTGCGGCCCTCCTCTCCGATGGCATTCGCCATCTTAGACAGTATGGAGCTCTTGAATTTCTGCAGGAAGTCATTGCCCATGAAAACATACAGCATTGGGTTGAGGAAACTGTTAGCTATGGCTACAGTAGTGCCCACCATAAGCCCAGCTCTTATAACCTCCAGGTCGTAGCTTTGGTGGTTCAGCTCAAGCAGTACAAAGACATGGTAGGGCAGCCAGCAGATGAAGAATGTGGCTATCAGGGCAGTCATAACTTTGAAGGGCTTGGAGGACTTGCTCATCATTCGGTTGGTTCTCAGTCGCAGGATGATGACAGAGTAACAAAAGATGATGATAAAGAATGGCAGCACAAACCCACCAATGAACCGACTCACTGCGATCATCTTGTGGCTGTGTTGGTCTCTGTAGTTATTGAAACACTTTCTCATCCCTAAATGGGTTTTGACGTCTCTGAACACTATGGAAGGGATGCTGAGGGCGACAGAGGCAACCCAGGCCAGAACCACCACTACAGAGGCCTTGCCCATGGTGCGGTGGTTCTGAGCCCACACTGGAAACATCACTGACACACAGCGGTCAACACTGATGACGACCAGGAGGAAGATGCTGCAGAACATGTTGAGGAACATCACAAAAGAGGTGAACTTGCACATAAAGAGCCCAAAGATCCAGTCCTTTGTCACCGTGTTGATGATGTTGAAGGGGAGACAGGCACAGAATATGAAGTCGGAGACGGCCAGGCTGAGGTACCAGGTGGTGTTGACTGTCTTCTTCATCTTGAGACCAGCGATCCAGATGACCACCCCATTCCCACAAACCCCCAGCAAGAAGATAACTACATTGACCACCAGGAGGGAGGTGCATGAAACTTCTGTGAAGCATGTCTTGTGAGTTTTGAAATCTAAATCCTCGGGAGGAGTAACATTGTCATAGGTGTAATTGCTATAATCATATTCATATGTATAATCCTCCATTGTGTTGCAGTTATTTGGCTTGCAATCCCTGTGAAGATAAGATATTGTCGTTAGGAAATGGTTTTGATCACCCCCTTGTTCTCAACCCTTTACTTCAAAGTCTGTCTTCTATGTCTGTTTCTGAACATGTCCACTTCAAACAAATCTGAGGTGGTCTATTTGGTAAAGCGCACCGCCTTATACCGACCGTTAGGTCCGAAATGATTGGCACCCTGGATAAAGATTTTTAAAAAGACTGGAAAATAAATAATACAAATACTGAGCTATATTGCATGCTCAATACAATTGCTCAGAGAAGGAGGATTTTGTTTAGAAGTAACAAAAGACATCTGAACATGGTAGGGGACAAAATTATTGGCACCCTTGTTTTCAGTACTCCAGCACCCTTCCTTGCAAGGATAACTACACTGAGCCATTTTCTAAAGTATTTTATGAGATTGGAGGACACATTGGGAGGGATCTTAGACCATTCCTCCATACAGAATATTTTTAGATCTTTGATAGCCTTTGTCTGCTCTTATGGACTGCCCTCTTCAATTTAAACCAACGGTTTTCAAAGGGGTTCAAGTCCGGAGATTGAGATGGCCATTGCAAAATGTTGATTTTGTGGTTAATTAACCATTTCTTGTGGCCTAGCAGAGGCAACCAAGTTTTTGGCTAAAATGTCCTGGTACACTTCTGTTTTTCGACGCCAAAGAGCTCTATCTTCATGGCATCTGACCATAGCACCGGTCCCAATGCCGTTTATCAAACTCCAGGCGGTGCTATGGTTAGATTATTTGAAGATAGAGTTCTTTGGCCACACACACCAGTGGTGGGTTTGGTATAAAAAAACATAAGCATATGCAGAAAGTACCTCATACCTACTGTAAAATATGGTGGTGGATCTTTGATGTTATGGGGCAATTTAGTTTCCACTGGTCCTCTTTTTATTATTTTGTATTTTTTACTTGTCTTTTCCTACTACCACTGACTTTGCTGATAAATACTTTGAGGGCAAACGTACTTGCTATGATTGTGATATTTTGTTGTCTCACCTAGCTATCTTAAGATGAATACATTAATTGTCACTCTGGTGACGAGTGTCTACTAAATGACTAAAATGTCAAATCTAAACATAAAATGAGCAAATGTATAAGTGTAAAATAATGTAATTTTCTACAAAAAAAATATAGCATACCAAAGAGCTCAGTATTTGCATCATTTTTTTAATCATATTTTTTTGCCTATCTTTATCAAGGGTGCCAATACTTTTGGACCTGACTGTATGTGCTCGTGATCACGTGGGTTGGAGTTCCAGGGCCATCGCTAGTTTGTCACAAACTCTCTCCTCACTATTCTCCTACTACCGTGTCCTCCCTCTCTTCAATGAAAATTGAAAAGGAAAAGGCTCGACGCTTGCTCACCATTAAAAACGTATCTTAAGGATCCGCCCCTTCTTTAAAAAATGTTCGCCTAAAATGACATACCCAAGTCTTAAGTCTTAGCTGCCTGTAGCTCAGTCCCTGAAGCTGGGATATGCATATTCTTGATACCATTTGAAAGGAAACACTTTGAAGTTTGTGTAAATGTGAAAGGAATGCAGGAGAATATCACATATTAGATCTGGTAAGAGATAATACAAATATATGTTTTGTACCATCATTTTTGAAACGCAAGAGAAATGGCTAAATTAATTTTTCTAGCCCAGGCGCAATTTAGACTGGCCACTAGATGGCAACACTGTATGTGCAAAGTTTAAGAGTGATCCAGTGAAATATTGCATGTCTATTCAAAATGTTGTATCAAGACTGCCCAAATGTGCCTAACTGGTTTATCCATACATTTTCAAGTTCATAATTGTGCACTCTCCTCAAACAATAGCATGGAATTCTTTCACTCCAATAGCTACTATAAATTGGACAGTGCAGTTGGATTAACAAAAATGTAAGCTTTCTGCCCATAACAGATAGATACAGTAGGTCTATGTCCTGGGAATTTTTTGTTTGTTTCATACAACCTCATGCTAATCACATTAGCCTACGTTAGCTAAACCGTCCCACGGACGGGACACCGATCCTGAAGAAGTTTTAATGTATTTTTAGCAAAGTTAAAAACTTCACATTTTGGCTTTCATCAATGGCCTTCATCAATTTCTCCCTCTCCTCAATAAAATACTGATGTCTATAGGCCTACGTGAAAATGTAAGATATGTTTTGCAAGTATTGAAAACATCCTCAATTAGAGATGTATTAGATATTGCCTATATTCATTAAATCAGTACTTGACAATTATCCAAACAATTAACTTAATATGTAATCTATAGCACAAACATAACATTAGATGAAGGAAAAGACAATAGCCTACCTTACAGACCAATTGATGGTGCTGACATGTCACTGTCCAGTGGTGCTTCTCAATTGATTGTCACTTGTGATATCCTAGCACTCCTCTCAGTTTTTGACCAATACAACAGCACTGGCTGACTGTGCAGTTTTCCAAACATGTCCATTCCACTCCACTACTTTCAGTACTCTATTTTGGCTTGGTAGCCCCTTGTTGTAAGTATTGTGTCACATTATGCCACACTGTTGGTGTCACATTTTTACTATGGCAAATTGGCAAATTTAATTGAAAAGAGGTATTTTCAGAATTGTTAATAATTATGTGTTTCATCAAATCTTTACTTGACAAGCATTTGAATTGAAAATAAACACAGGTTAAAAACAAGAAGTAATGTATGACCTCAAGAGGTCTTTATGTAGAATGTGTAATTCATTATACATACAGTGAGTTGTTAACAAGACAATTTTATAAAGTATTTATTACAATTCATAAAAAAATATTTTAGATTTTGCATGATATCACTATTTCTAACTACATTTCAAGCTGTTCATAAATTGCAAATGGTGTTTACAGTATGTTGTTTTCCCATTACTGCTTAAGGATATTATCCTCCTCATGGTTAGCGTGTCAGGGATGTCATCTCCTCATCCTCATCTCTGTTGTCCTCCACCCGAGGGGGTCCTCTCAGGCTCTGTTCCTTCTTCTCCTGCCATATGCAGATGATAGGAGAGATGCAGCTGTTTAAGACTGACAGGGCAGTGGCCGGGGGCAATGCGTATGTGAACAACCTGCTGCCTGTCCCCATTGTGACTTGCAGCACAGAGAGACTAATGACAGGAGTCCAGCATAGGAAATGGGCAATAGTCACAGGTCGAATAACCTGTGGCCTCAGCTGGTTGTTTCCCATGCTCATGCAGCAACAGCTGACACATCTCGCACCCAAAGGGAGCAGCATCCCGACAATGAAGCGACAGATCAACACTGCCATCATTCTCTCCCTTCCCTCTTTAGACATCTGGGAGCTTCCAGTATAGCCATAGTTGTCAATGCAGACATGTCCATCGGCAGTGTACTGAACCTCCCTGGACAGTAGAGAGGGGGTACTCAGTATGGCCCCAGTGAACCAGGACAGCAGGACCATGTTGGTGGACATGCGGTGTTCAAAGCATCCAGGGACACTCCAGCACACATTCCAGAAGGTGATCATCAGTGAGACAGAAAACATGTTCATAAACATCACGTAGGACCCCAGCTTGCAGACAACCTTCCCAAATGTCCAGGAGAAGTAGTTCCAGGCAGTGATCAGGTAAAGTGGGGCGGAGAGGCAGAAGACGAGGTGGGTGACAGCCAAGCCAAGGATTAACATCTGTTGACTCAGTTTCTTCTTGGACCTGCATTTTACAGTCCTGAAGATGACAGCAGAGTTGAGCAGCAGACCCAGCAGAATGTTGGCTGAGTACACTAACACATACATGTATCTAAAGCCAGCCTTCATGTGATACATCTCATAGATGACTGGGGACTGGGAAGGTATTACCACTGAATCATCGTAGTCATCATAGACTGATGTGTTGGATGAGGCATCCATGATTTCTGTTGTTTTTTTAGCCTAAATAAAAGGAATACAATGATTCAGTCAGAACAGGTTCTGTCTGTAATGACTGTATCTGCATGCTAACTAAAAGAACATGACATGCTATGTCCTTCCAGTTTTTCAGTAAATAATATTTAATAAAATAAAAACATGCATCTTGTACTGTAGGTAGGCCCATACTACAACTTGTTCAAGTTGTACTTGACCACTACAACTTTTTCTTAAGACTGGATGTAAATGCTGCAGCACATACAGTGCCTTCAAAAAGTATTCACACCCCTTGACTTTTTCCACATTTGCGACCCGTTTCAAGAAGCTAGGTGTATGAGCTAGACATATGTTGCATGTCACTACTTCACAGGAGAGGCATTTGAAGCATGAAAACATTAATATTTTCAAAATACGTTTTTTGGCTGAAATGCCTTCTGGAACATGTGAAATTTAATGTGCCTTAATAACAAATGTGTATGCCATCTGTAAATAAAAATACTATTGTTAAATGACGAGCCTAAATGGTTTAGCAATGGAAAAAGGCAGGAACCTTCCTGCTAGCCATGATTGGCTGAGATAATGGATGGGCTGGACACGCCGAGAGATTAGTTCGGATTGGTCTGCCATGTAGCGTACTTTTGTCTATAACATGAGCTGCTCAGTATGTGTAGATAATCCTTGCTACCGCGGCTTTTTAGAACGATATAACGTTTGCCATGGAGAACTGCAAAAGGGTTGCTACTACTCTCAACAATATTGCTGCCCTGAATTTAGCAGGGCAGCAATGCTATAGACAAAGATCAGTGTGAAAAACGACTTGACACAACACGGGCCAAACAAGTTGTCCAAACAAAAGGGAGTTAAAGGAGTTCCAGTCTGCCGTGAAGCATTCAGCCATGTATACAGGTAAGAGTCTAGGTACATTTTCAGATATTATACATTTTTAATTTAGTCAGAAAGTTGTTTCCATTGCAAATTAAAGTGTACTGTTAGCTAGCTAGCAAACATTAGCTTGCTGACTCGCTAGATAACCTTACGTGTATGATATGTGTAGTAATATTATTAATATCGCAGAAATCCATTTGCATTGCTAGTTATAGCCTAATGTTAGCTAGCTAGCTAACATTGAACCTAGTTGGTTAGCTTTAGCTACCTGCAGATGCATACTACAGCGTTTCAGGGATGGTGGCTAGCTATGACAGTCCGTTTGTATTGCTAGTAGTATGGGTTGGGATTATGATTCATTGTTTAACTAGCTAGCTACATGTTTAAACAAAAGTCCACTTTTCAGATGATTACATGACCCATCAAGTTAGCCAGGTGTCTCTGGGGGTGTTTATGGCCATCTATTGGGGGGGGACATTGTATTTTTGATATTGCTACTATGCAAATATGCCAGTAACCATTTGACTGTAGCGTTTACAACTTCTGTATCCTGTGCATGTGACAAATACACTTTGATTTGATATAGTGTGTGTTTACCAGAGACGGTAATGTGAAGAAAAACATGACCTGCACCAATGTCAGATCAGGAAACAGACCAAGGACTAAAGTTTATTTTTATCTGGAATTTTTCCTATTGTAGATTAATACTTTCACCCCTTTTAGTATTCTTTGGTTGTTTAAAATACACTACCTTACTCACTCTGCTTAGCACATGGCATCACATGTGAATCCTTAAAGAGATCAGTGGGGCTCAGGCTTAAGAGGTTGTGAACGATGCTAAATAGGTGTAGACAACAAAGAGCTCTCCAGTAGATGTGCCAAAAAATTAAAGAGCCACTTTCTCAACGTAGGTTTACCAGTTTATAAACTTTCAAAGCAGAATTACATTCCCATTGTTTTGCAGCTCTGAGTTTATACTTTTATCCAATGTAAAAAAAAAAACACCATTCCAAATTTTGCAACATAAGACTGAATCGAGGTGGTCGGGCACATCGGGCACATTTTGTTGTGTTACAGCCTGAATTTAAAATGGAATAAATGTAGATTTTGTGTCACCTACACACAATACCCCATTATGACAAAGTGGAATTACGTTTTATGGACATTTTTACAGATTAATTGCAAATGAAAAGCTGAAATATCTTGAGTCAATAAGTATTCAACCCCTTTGTTATGGCAAGCCTAAATAAGTTCAGGAGTATAAATGTGCTTAACAAGTCACATACTGTAATAAGTTGCATGGACTCACCCTGTGTGCAATAATAGTGTTTAACATTTAAAAAATGCATGACTACCTCGTATTTGTACCACAGTGGAGGCCGCTGAGGGGAAGACAGCTCATAATAATGGCTGGAACGGAGCTAATGGAATGGCATCAAACACATGGAAACCATGGAAACCATGTGTTTGATGTATTTGATACCATTCCACTTATTCCGCTCCAACCATTATCACAAGCCCATCCTCCCCAATTAAGGTGCCACCAATCTCCTGTGCTGGACCCCACACATACAATTATCTGTAAGGTCCCTCAGTTGAGCAGTGAATTTCAAACACATATTCAACCACAAAGACCAGGCAGGTTTTCCAGTGACTCGCAATAAAAGTCACCTAATGGTAGATGGGTAAAAAATAAAAAACAGACATTGAATATCCCTTTTAGCATGGTGAAGTTATTCATTACACTTTGGATGGTGCATCAATACACCCAGTCACTAGAAAGATACAGGTGTCCTTCCTAACTCAGTTGCCGGAGAGGAAACACACTGCTTAGGGATTTCACCATGAGGCCCATGGTGACTTTAAAACAGTTATAGAGTTTAATGGCTGTGATAGGAGAACATTGTTGTTGTTGATCCATCCTCAGAGTGAAAAGAAGGATGTCTGTAGAGAATCAAATTATTCCAAAACATGAATCCTGTTTGCAATAAGGCACTAAAGAAAAACTGCAAAAAATGTGGCAAAGAAATGAACTGAGTACCAAGGGGCTGAGTACTTCTCTAATCAATATATATTAGTGTTTTAGTTGTATATATTTTTTGGGACTAATGTTTGAATTTTTCTTCCACTTTGACATTACTATTATTTTGAGTATTTTGTGAAGATTGTTTTCCCCCCAAAATTACAATGAAATCCATTTAAAACCAACTTGTAACACAACAACATTTGAGAAAAGTCAAGGGGTGTGAATACTTTCTGAAGGCACTGTACATCAATTTAACTTCACCTACTAAATTCATAACCTAGAACCAAACAATGCGTTTAAGAAAATGTTATACTAACTAAAAAGCCATTCCATGAAACAAGTTGTTTGTAGCCTAAGAGTGGCAATAGCAATGGTCCTAATTTCTGGACGCAAACGGCTGACAGTTCAGACTGTGAGAAAGTTAGGAGTTAAAAGGAACACACCAGAAAATGGTTGCATTTTACAGGACATAGACAAACACATGCTGTTGGTGTAAAGATTCCCATGGAAGTTAACCTTACCTTATGAAAAAGATTTAGAATATTACGTTGAGAAAAAAAGCAGCTTCCAAATAGCATAGGAATGTGTTGTTATCATTGAGCTCCTTCAGGAATTTTGAACAAACATGAAGAGACTCGTCGACATTTCATGAATGAAAGAAGGACTAGTTAAGAACCCAGTAGCGAATGGGGACTGATCATCAAATCAAATCAAATCAAATTGTATTGGTCACATACACATGTTTAGCAGATGTTATTGCGAGTGTAGCGAAATGCTTGTGCTTCTAGTTCTGACAGTGCAGCAATATCTAACATGTTATCTAACAATTCCACAACTACCTAATACACACAAATCTAAGTAAATGAATGGAATAAGAATATATTTTGTTTTTCCATGTAAGTTGACTGAGAACACATTCTCATTTACAGCAACTACCTGGGGAATAGTTACAGGGGAGAGGGATGAATGAGCCAATTGTAAACTGGGGATAATTAGGTGACCGTGATGGTTTGAGGGCCAGATTGGGAATTTAGCCAGGACACCAGGGTTAACACCCCTACTCTTACAATAAGTGCCATGGGATCTTTAGTGACCACAGAGAGTCAGGACACCTGTTTAACATCCCATCTGAAAGACAGCACCCTACACAGGGCAGTGTCCCCAATCACCACCCTGGAGTATTGGGATCATTTTTAGACCAGAGGAAAGAGTGCCTCCTATTGGCCCTCCAACACCACTTCCTGCAGCATCTGGTCTCCAATCCAGGGACTAACCAGGACCAACCCTGCTTTGCTTCAGAAGCAAGGCAGCAGTGGTATGCAGGGTGGTATGCTGCTGGCAACATATAAAGATATGGATGAGCAATGACAGAGCGGCATAGGCAAGATGCAATAGATGGTATAAAATACAGTATATACATATGAGATAAGTAATGCAAGATATGTAAACCCCATTTATTAAAGTGGCCAATAATGTCAAGTCTATATGTAGGCAGCAGCCTCTCTGTGTTAGTGATGGCTGTTTAACAGTCTGATGGCCTTGAGATAAAAGCTGTTTTTCAGTCATTTGGTCCCAGCTTTGATGCACCTGTACTGAACTCGCCATCTGGATGGTAGCGGGGTGAACAGGCAGGGGCTCGGGTGGTTGTTGTCCTTGATGATCTTTTTGGCCTTCCTGTAACATCGGGTGTTGTCGGTGTCCTTGAGGACAGGTAGTTTGCCACCGGTGATGCGTTGTGCAGACCACACCACCCTCTGGAGAGCCTTGCGGTTGTGGGCGGAGCAGTTGCCATACCAGGCGTTGATACAGCACGACAGGATGCTCTCAATTGTGCATCTGTAAAAGTTTGAGAGGAATTTTGGTGACAAGCCACATTTCTTCAGCCTCCTGAGGTTGAAGAGGTGCTGTTTTCCTCATGAACAACTTCCAATAATGTTGGTCACAGTCCATGAATACAGTACCTTCAGAAAGTATTCAGAACCCTTGACTTTTTCCACATTTTGTTATGTTACAGCCTTATTCTAAAATTGATTAAATATATATATATATATATATATATATATATATATATATATATTTTTTTTTTTTTCTCATCAGTCTACACACAATACCCCATAATGTTGCCATTTAAAAAAAAAAAAAAAACTATTCAGACTCTTTGCTCTGAGACTCGAAATTGAGCTCAGGTTTATCCTGTTTCCATTGATCATCCTTGAGATGTTTCTACAAATGGATCGTAGTACACCTGTGGTAAAGTCAATTGATTTGACATTATTTGGAAAGGCATACACCTGTCTATATAAGGTCCCACAGTTGACAGTGCATGTCAAAGCCAAAACCAAGCCATGAGGTCGAAGGAATTGTCTGTACAGCTCCGAGACAGGATTGTGTCAAGGCACAGATCTGGGGAAGGGAACCAAAACATTTCTGCAACATTGAAGGTCCCCAAGAACACAGTGGTCTCCATCATTAAAGAAGTTTGGAAACACCGAGACTCTTCCTACAGCTGGCCGCCAGGTCAAACTGAGCAATCGGGGGAGAAGGGCCTGGTCAGGGAGGTGCCCAAGAACCTGATGGTCACTCTGACAGAGCTCCGGTGTTCCTCTGTGGAGATGGGAAAACCTTCCAGAAGGACAACCATCTCTGCAGCATTCCACCAATCAGGCCTTTATGGTAGAGTGGCCAGAAGGAAGCCACTCCTCGGTAGAAGGCACAGCCCGCTTGGAGTTTGCCAGAAGGCACCTAAAGACTCTCAGACCATGAGAAACAAGATTCTCTGGTCTGATGAAGCCAAGATTGAACTATTTTGCCTGAATGCCAAGCGTCACGTCTGGAGGAAACTTTGCACCATCCCTACAGTGAAGCATGGTGGTGGCAGCATCATGCTGTGGGGATGTTCTTGAGAGGCAGGGACTGGGAGACTAGTCAGTATCAAGGGAAAGATGAACGGAGCAAAGTACAGAGAGATCCTTTATGAAAACCTGCTCCAGACCGCTTAGGACCTCAGACTGGGGCGAAGGTTCACTTTCCAATTGGACAATGACCCTAAGCACACAGCCAAGACAATGCAGGAGTGAATGTCCTTGAGGGGCCCAACCAGAGCCCGGACTTGAATCTGATCGAATATCTCTGATAGAGCCTAGAAAATAGCTATGCAGCTACGCTCCCCATCCAACCTGACAGAGCTTGAGAGGATCTGCAGAGAATTGAACTGATTTTGCTTTGTCATTATAGGGTATTGTGTGTAGATTGATGAGGGGGAAAAAACAATTTAATCCACTTTAGAATAAGGCTGTAACATAACAAAATGTGGAAAAAGTCAAGGGAGTCTGAATACTTTCCAAATGCACTGTAAGTGAACTATTGGTATTTATTGGTAATTTATTAGGATCCCCCATCAGCTGTTGAGAATGCAGCAGCTACTCTTCCAGGGGTCCACACAAAACATTAAACATGATAAAATACAGAACAAATTTGTTTACATCCCTGGTAGTGAGCATTTCTCCATTGCCAAGATAATCCATACACCTGACAGGTGTGGCATATCAAGAAGCTGATTAAAATGCATAATCATTACACAGGTGTACCTTGTGCTGGGGGACAATAAAAGGCCACTCTAAAATGTGAAGTTTTGTCACACAACACTATGCCACAGATGTCTCAAGTTTTGAGGGAGTGTACAATTGGCATGCTGACGGCAGGAATGTCCACCAGATTTGTTGCCAGGTAATTGAATTTTAATTTCTCTACCATAAGCCGTCTCCAACATCGTCGAGGATCATTTGTCAGCACGTCCAACTGGCCTCACATCCTCAGACCGCGTGGATGGCGTTGTGTGGGCGAGCAGTTTGCTGATGTCAATGCTGTGAACAGAGTGTCCAACGTTGGCAGTGGGGTTATGATGTGGGCAGACATAAGCTACGGACAACAAACACAATTGCATTTTATCGATGTCAATTTGAATGCATAGCGATACCGTGACGAAATCCTGAGTCCCATTGTCGTGCCATTCATTCGCCGCCATAACCTCATATTTCAGGATGATAATGCATGGCCCCATGTCGCAAGGACCTTTACACAATTCCTGGAAGCTGAAATAGTCCCAGTTCTTCGTGGCTTGCATACTCACCAGACATGTCACCCACTGAGCTCTGGATCAACGTGTACAACAACGTGTTCCAGTTTCCGCCAATATCCAGCAACGTTGAACAGCCATTGAAGAGAAGTGGGAAAACATTCCACAGGCCACAATCCACATCCTTAGTAAATCAATGAGAAGAGATGTGTCGCGCTGCATGAGGAAATTGGTGGTCACACCAGATACTGACTGGTGTTCTGATCCACAGCGTTACCTTTTTTTTAAGGTATCTGTGACCTGATGCATATCTGTATTCCCAGTCATCTGAAATCCATAGTTAGGCCCTAATGAATTTATTTCAATTCACTGATTTCCTTATATGAATTGTAACTCAGTAAAATCTTTCTAAAATTGTTGCATGTATGTTTATATTTTCAGTATATATTAATACAGTTGAAGTCGGAAGTTTACATACACCTTAGCCAAATACATTTAAACTCAGTTTTTCACAATTCCTGACATTCAATCCTAGTAAATATTCCCTGTCTTAGGTCAGTTAGGATCGCCACTTTATTTTAAGAATGTGAAATGTCAGAATAATAGTAGAGAGAATTATTTATTTCAGCTTTTATTTCTTCACATTCCCAGTGGGTCAGAAGTTTACATACACTCAATTATTATTTGGTAACATTACCTTAAAATGGTTTAACTTGGGTCAAACATTTCGGGTAGCTTTCCACAAGCTTCCCACAATAAGTTGGGTGATTTTTGGCCCATTCCTCCTGACAGAGCTGGTGTAACTGAGTCAGGTTTGTAGGTCTCCTTGCTCGCACACGCTTTTTCAGTTCTGCACACATTTTCTATAGGGGTGAGGTCAGGGCTTTCTGATGACCACTCCAATTCCTTGACTTTGTTGTCCTTAAGCCATTTTGCCACAACTTTGGAAGTATGCTTGGGGTCATTGTCCATTTGGAAGACCCATTTGTGACCAAGCTTTAACTTCCTGACTGATGTCTTGAGATGTTGCCTCAATATATCCACATAATTTTCCTCCCTCATGATGCCACCTATTTTGTGAAGTGCACCAGTCCCTGCTGCAGCAAATCACCCCCACAACATGATGCTGCCACCCCCATGCTTCACGGTTGGGATGGTATTCTTCAGCTTGCAAGCGACCCCCCTTTCCTCCCTAACATAACAATGGTCATTATGGCTATTCAGTTCTATTTTTGCTTCATCAGATCAGAGGACATTTCTCCAAAAAGTACGATCTTTGTCCCCATGTTCAATTGCAAACCGTAGTCTGGCTTTTTTATGGTGGTTTTGGAGCAGTGGCTTCTTCCTTGCTGAGCGGCCTATGTCGATGCAGGATTCGTTTTACTGTGGATATAGACACTTTGTATCTGTTTCCTCCAGCATCTTCACAAGGTCCTTTGCTGTTGTTCTGGGATTGATTTGCACTTTTCGCACCAAAGTACGTTCATCTCTAGGAGATAGAACACATCTCCTTCCTGAGTGGTATGACGGCTGTGTGGTCCCATGGTTTTTAGACTTGAGTACTATTGTTTGTACAGATGAACATGGTACCTTCAGGCATTTGGAAATTTCTCCCAAGGATGAACCAGACTTGTGGAGGTCTACACCATAATATACAAATAAATTCATTAAAATTCCTACAATGTGATTTTCTGGATTTCTTTTTCTCATTTTGTCTGTCATAGTTGAAGTGTTCCTATGATGAAAATTACAGGCCTGTCTCATCTTTTTAAGTGGGAGAACTTGTACAATTGGTGGCTGACTAAATACTTTTTTGCCCCACTGTACAACAACACAGAGTTACACATGGAATAAACAAAACATACAGTCAATAATACAGTAGAACAAAAGAAAACAAAAAGTGTATATACAGTGAGTGCAAATGAGGTAAGTTAAGGAAATAAATAGGCCTTGGTGGCGAAGTAATGACAATATAGCAATTAAACACTGGAATGGTAGATCGGCAGAAGATGAATGTGCAGGTAGAGATACTGGGGTGCAAAGGAGCAAAATAAATACATAAATAAATACCAGTATGGGGATGAGGTAGGTAGATAGATGGGCTGTTTACAGATAGGCTAAGTACAGGTGCAGTGATCTGTAAAATGCTCTGACAGCTGGTGCTTAAAGCTAGTGAGGGAGATGTGAGTCTCCAGCTTCAGAGATTTTTGCAATTCGTTCCAGTAATGGGCAGCAGAGAACTGGAAGGAAAGACAACCAAAGGAGGAATTGGCCTTGGGGGCGAACAGTGAGATCTACCTGCTGGAGCGCGTGCTTCGAGTGGGTGCTGCTATGGTGACCAGTGAGCTGAGATAAGGCGGGACTTTACCTAGCAGAGACTTGTAGATAACCTGTAGCCAGTGGGTTTGGCGACGAGTATGAAGCGAGGGCCAACCAACGAGAGCGTACAGGTCGCAATGGTGGGTAGTGTATGGGGCTTTGGTGACAAAACAGATGGCATTGTGATAGACTGCATCCAGTTTGTTGAGTAGAGTGTTGGAGGCTATTTTATAGATGACATCACCAAAGTCGAGGATTGGTAGGATGGTCAGTTTTACGAGGGTATGTTTGGCAGCATGAGTGAAGGATGCTTTGTTGCGATATAGGAAGCCGATTCTAGATTTAATTTTGGATTGGAGATGCTTAATGTGATTCTGGAAGGAGAGTTTACAGTCTAACCAGACACCCAGATATTTGTAGTTGTCCACGTATACTAAGGCAGAGCCGTCCAGAGTAGTGATGCTGGACGGGCAAGCAGGTGCGGGCAGCGATCGATTGAAAAGCATGCATTTAGTTTTACTTGCGTTTAAGAGCAGTTGGAGGCCACGGAAGGAGAGTTGTATGGCATTGAAGCTCGTCTGGAGGTTAGTTAACACAGTGTCCAAGGAGGGGCCAGAAGTATACAGAATGGTGTCGTCTGCGTAGAGGGGGATCAGAGAATCACCAGCAGGAAGAGCAACATCATTGATGTATACAGAAAAGAGTCGGCCCGAGAATTGAATCCTGTGGCACACCCATAGAGACTGTCAGAGGTCCAGACAACAGGCCCTCCGATTTGACACACTGAACTCTATCAGAGAAGTAGTTGGTAAGCCAGGCGAGGCAATCAAGGCTGTCGAGTCTGCCAATAAGAATGTTGTGATTGACAGAGTCGAAAGCCTTAGCCAGGTCGATGAATATGGCTGCACAGTAGCCTCTTATTGATGGCGGTTATGATGACGTTTAGAACCATGAGAGATGTATTGTGGCTACTATCAACGTAATTATCTACATTATTTCCAATCTGCCATTTATATACTTATTTTGGTAAATATATATATTATTTTAAATATATACAGTATATACAGTAGGGAGTGGAATAGTGGAGAACAATCAGAGGTTTATTCAGTAGCAGTGCAATTATCATGGTACAGCTATATGGACACTAAATCATCATGGTACTTTTGAATGGTAGGTTTACAAATACAGTACCAGTCAAAAGTTTAGACACACCTAGTCATTCAAGGGTTTTTCTTTTTTCTGACTATTTTCTACATTATAGAATAATAGTGAAGACATCAAAACTATGAAATAACACATGTGGAATCATGTAATAACCAAAAAAGTGTTAAACAAATCTAAATATATGTTAATTTGAGATTCTTCAAAGTAGCCACCCTTTGCCTTGATGACAACTTGCACACTCTTGACATTCTCTCAACCAGCTTCCTGAGGAATGCTTTGCCAACAGTCTTGAAAGGAGTTCCACTTATGCTGAGCATTTGTTGGCTGCTTTTCCTTCACTCTGTGGTCCAACTCATCCCAAACCATCTCAGTTGGGTTGAGGTTGGAAATTGTGGATGCCAGGCCATCTGATGCAGCACTCCATCACTCTCTTCTTGGTCAAATAGCCCTTACACAACCTCGAGGTGTGTTTTGGGTCATTGTCCTGTTGAAAAACAAATGGGGCTAAGCGCAAACCAGATGGGGTGGCGTATCGCTGCAGAATGCAGTGGTAGCCATGCTGGTTAAGTGTGCCTATCAGGGATCAAGGTAAGACCCAAGTGCAGACTGGGTGATGTAACCATGTTTATTGTAACAACTGGGGCAGGCAAACGACAGGTCAAGACAAACCCCTGCCACGTGGTCGAACCCTCAGGAGGCGTCTCACCATGTACGCTGGCTGGCCATCGATGACACGGGGGAGGAGTGGGCCTAGGAACAGAAGACAAGGGGCAGTCAGACATGGTTTTGACTCTAGACACAGAAAAGGTAGGAAAAATACGAAGGGTACAGGGTAACAGAGGTTGAACAGCAGAGGGGATAACGATCTTGGAGAGGGGCGAAAGGTCTCGGCTTCCAGGGGTATAGTTGCGGCACTATAGTGCCGTGCCAGTGCCTCGGGCTTGACCTTCTTGGATACCGGTCGGTGCTGCGGAAGCGAAGTGGCCCGGCCCTTACTGAACCCTTCCAGGAGGTCCTGGTACTCTGCGGAGCAGGCAGAGAGGTCCGGGGCAATTTCCAAGCCACCAGGAAGATGTCCTGGGGCAGGCAGAGTTGACTTCAGACAATGAATGTGGCAGGACAGGCTCCAGCCTATGATGGCACCAGTAGCCCAGTCAATGGAGGGATTGTGTCGCTGGAGCCAACAGAATCCTAATACCACGGGAACCTGCAGAGACTCAACCAGCAGGAATTGGATAGTCTCGCTGTGGTTCCCCGACAGTCGTAGGTTGACGGGGGGTGGTCTGGTGGGTGACCCGGCCTATAGAGCACCCGTCCAGCGCTCTAAAACCCATGGGAATGGAAAGGGGTTGAGTGGGGATGCCCAGCTCGGACGCCAGCGTAACGTCCATGAGACTTACATCGGCCCCGAATCGATGAATACCTGAAGAGACTTGGACTGGTCGCCCCACAGCAGAGTGGCATGGAGAGGAGGGCGAGTAGGGGAGAAGCAAAATTGTCCTTAAGACCCACCAGAGTACTTATTCCGACAAATAAGCTAGTTCTCTTGAAGGGACAGGTAGACACATAATGAACGGCAGTACTGCAATACAGACAACTGGGTCTCAAGTCTGCGTACGCGTTCGGCTGGAGACATTCTAGCTGAGGGATAGGTTATTTTCCTGGCACCACTACGCCAGGGTTCTCACCAGGTAATCAGTCCTATCTCTGTTGTGTCGTCTGCAAACTTGATGACTGAGTTGGAGACTTGCGTGGCCATGCAGTCATGGGCAATGTTCCCTCTAATTTTCTTCGGCATTGAGCAAATTTCACATCTGCTGAGAGCAAACTTGAATGTTGTTAAAATTCTGTGCAACTTCCAGCACTCGTTTACTGTGAACACTGAGGCTGCAGCCACTCTTAGTTACAGTTTCAGACAGTGGTCAAGCAGGCTACTGTGGCTATTTAATCATAATGTAGGCTTACCAGAATGGCCTACCATCAAACATAATGGAGAAAATGTATTCCGTAACATTTATACATGGCAATAGTTGTTCTATCATTTAGCCTACAGTAGCAGCCAATGTGTGGTGTTCAATGTAAGCCTACATTCCATGAGACATGCAGGGCTTGACATAAACCTGTTCATTCACTTGTCCTTCAGACAAGGAGGTGACTGAACATGTTTGGTTTGTTTGATGCAAGAAACCATTTTACTGAATAAAATTCATTATTATTCCTATATCATTATAATCGAGAATCAGACAACAGTTGTTTGTATTAGTATTTATTATGGATTTGCTGCTTCCTTACTTTCCCTGGGGTCCAGCAAAATTAAGACAATTATGCCATTTGAAAAACATTACAAAACATTTCACAACAGATTTCACAACACATTAAGTGTGTGCCCTCAGGCCCCTACTCTATTACCGCATATCTACAACACAAAATCCATGTGTGTATGTGTGTATACTGCGTTTGTTATCATGTGTGTGTGTGTATGTATGCATCTGTATTTTGATTCGGGCCTCAGTATTTGAAAATACTCAAATACACAGAAAATATGTATTTAAATAACAACTATACTGAAATCATACTGTACTATATAATAGATTGAGCACAATATACAAAGGCTAGTTACATTTTCAGGTGGTTGGTTGACCAGACCTCAGAAATAGGGATCTATTTACTGTACATTGTGTGAATGCATGATTTTATCCTCAAACCCTGGATAAAGACATAACAGCCCTTTATACTATGGGAATGAAAAATATTCTAATAATTTTGCATGAATTTGACTCACGTTGTGGTACAGAATGGACATGTTTCAACAGAACGCGGGTACTGGCTCTAATGTTCAACATAGAACATCATCTCAATGACACTGCAATCATTTGGGCATAGCTGAAAGGTACATATTCACAATGACCCAATTATCCACATGTTTTCATTGCTAAACCTTCCTTTATTGTATGCAGTATTTCTATTGAGATAAAGAGAGCTGCTGCTCTCCAGAGTATTGAAGGTCTGCAGAGCCTGGGAACAGAATAAAAACACTGTTAACTAAAATCCCAGATGTCTTTCAGAAGATTTCCCTGTTGACACTGTTTTTAAGTAATAGAGTCGACCACACATATGTCAAAGCCATATCTGCAATTGATGTAATGCCTGCCTAAGAATTATACCTAATTGTGTAATATTAATACAATGTTTCTTTTTCTCTTTTGAAAACTTTCACATCTCTTTCCCTCTACACTATGTTGTTAACAGATGTTTCATGGGAACAGTCTCTCCAATGCATGTAAATCATTGACCTAAACCTGGGGCAGTAGCTGTGTGCTTGCCAAGTATGTAAATATTTCAGTACAGCAGCACTGCCCCCCGCATGGAACAGCCTATCTGACCCAATTTGACGCACTTCAGCAAAGTCACTTTCACCTCGGAGTTCATGGAGGCTCGCTCATGTACCCTGCAGATTAGATTTCCTAATGAAGGTCTAGCTATAAATAATGAAACAGTGCATACAGACACAATAATGGCTTGGTTTTCTCATAGAGAAAAGTCATCATGCGGTCTCTCCCAGGGAAAAGTGGGGTGGGGGATTCAGGTTCAACTTCCTGGTTAGTCTTGAACTGCTTGTTCTTGAGGAAATAGTCTGCGAAACATGCCAAACAAGTCAAGGGCTTGCCATACTGTATTTCATGTCAATATGCATTGTCTTTCCTCAACCCAAAAATGGTCTCACATGGTTCTCTTTTAGGGCTTGAAAGACGGTTGTCTTGGGGTCATTATACATTATACATTATACATGTCCCAGTGTCATTATACATGGTTTAGTTTGGTTGTAATATCTATGAACTTTCATTTAGCCTACCTACCACTACAGGGATGACTGAATTCACAAGAATAAACATAAAATGCCCTCATTCACTGAGTGTACAAAACACTAGAAACACCTGCCTAATATTGAGTTGCAACCCCTTTTGCCCTCAGAGCCGTCTCAATTTGTCGGGTATGAACTCTACAAGGTGTCAAAAGTATTCCACAAGGATGTTGATTCCAATGTGTCCCATAGTTGTGTCAAGTTGGCTGAAGGTTCTTTGGATGTTGGACCATTCTTGATACACATGGGAAACTGTTGGGTGTGAAAACCCAGCAGCATTGCAGTTCTTGGCACACTCAGTTCTTGACACAGATGCGCCTGACATCTACTACCATACCCCATTCAAAGGAACTTAATTATTTTGTCTTGCGCATTCACCCTCTGAATAGCAGACATACACAATCCATGTCTCAATTGTCTCAAGGCTTAAAAATCCTTCTTTAACCTTTCTCCTCCCCTCACTGATTTAAGTTAATTTAACAGGTGACATCAATAAGGGATCATATCTTTCACCTGGAATGAACAGGTGTTCCTAATGTTTTGTACACTCAGTGAAAATATCTACCCATTTGTTTTGTTTTTCTACAGACACTTTTATACAATTTTCATGAACTTCCACCATAAATTCTAAAGCCAATCTTTTTCAATCCATATGAAACGAAAGGAATGGATGCTAACATCGCCAATTCACACACTCAATGCTGAATACCCTCTGTAGCTAGCTAGCTAGCTAATGTATTGAAGTTCTAGCTAATGCACAAATGAATTGTCATAATATCTGTTCTTCTGCCGTGATTAGTGCGCCAAGTTCTATAGCAAAGCTGACTGCGCTCTTTGACGTTATCGCTTTGGCTAAATGTTATAAAATAGCAAGACACAGTGCCAGCTGTCAGAGTCAGATACAATGTGCATTCATTTGATAACAAAATAGATGAGTTCTGATCAAGGATATCCTACCAACGGGACATTAATCACTGCAATATCCTATGTTTCACCTAGTCGTGGCTGAACGACGATATGGATAACATACAGCTGACAGGGTTTTCGGTCCATCAGCAAGATAAAACAGTTGCCTCTGGTAAGACAAGCAGTGGAGGTCTGTGTCAATTTGTAAATAACAGCTGGTGCACGAAATCTAAAATTAAGGAAGTCTCAAGGTTTTGCTCACCTGAGGTAGAGTATCTCATGATAAGCTTTAGACCACCCTATTTACCAAGAGAGTTTTCATCTATATTTTTCGCAGTTGTCTATTTACCACCAAAAGCGGTGATGGTGTGGTGATATATCATTTGAGTCAACCGTAAATTGCAGCGCCAATATCAGATTTATTTTGTCTAAACAAGTGCATGCAGAACATGAAACTATTCTCCACTTCAGATAGAATTATCATGTTACAACATGTTAGGTATTGGACCCCCCCCACATCCTCACCTTGATTTAACCTGATAAATATCTCCCCCTAACTCAAGTGGAAAAGTTGTTGTAGTTTACAGGTAATTACATGAAATGCGACACCGACAAGGCCTCAGAAGATAAATTGGCAAAACTCACCATAGTAATGGAGAGCAGTGGTGGTTCTTGAAGGGAAATATAGCACTGCTAGTGAATCTGTGTTTTCATTTCAACAAGTTCAACAACTACCTGTGATGTGCTAAATGCCTTGCTAATTGCTACTGGGGCTGATATGTTTGACCCATTTTTAATGCAGCTCTCAGCTCTCTACCATTTTTTTTAGAGGGTAGATCAGCTTTAATATTTCAGAGATGTATTGTGGCTTCTATCAACGTAATTATCTACATTATTTCCAATCCGCCATTTATATACTTTTTTTGGTAAATATACATATTATTTTAAATATATACAGTATATACAGTATACACAGTAGCGAGTGGAATAGTGGAGAACAATCAGGGGTTTATTCAGTAGCAGTGCAATTATCATGGTACAGCTATATGGACACTAAATCATCATGGTACTTTTGAATGGTAAGTTTACAAACACAGTACCAGTCAAAAGTTTAGACACACCTAGTCATTCAAGGGTTTTTCTTTTTTCTGACTATTTTCTACATTATAGAATAATAGTGAAGACATCAAAACTATGAAATAACACATGTGGAATCATGTAATAACCAAAAAAGTGTTAAACAAATCTAAATATATGTTAATTTGAGATTCTTCAAAGTAGCCACCTTTTGCCTTGATGACAACTTGCACACTCTTGACATTCTCTCAACCAGCTTCCTGAGGAATGCTTTGCCAACAGTCTTGAAAGGAGTTCCACTTATGCTGAGCATTTGTTGGCTGTATTTCCTTCACTCTGTGGTCCAACTCATCCCAAACCATCTCAGTTGGGTTGAGGTTGGAAATTGTGGATGCCAGGCCATCTGATGCAGCACTCCATCACGCTCTGCTTGGTCAAATAGCCCTTACACAACCTGGAGGTGTGTTTTGGGTAATTGTCCTGTTGAAAAACAAATGGGACTAAGCGCAAACCAGATGGGATGGCGTATCGCTGCAGAATTCAGTGGTAGCCATGCTGGTTAAGTGTGCCTATCAGGGATCAAGGTAAGACCCAAGTGCAGACTGGGTGATGTAACCATGTTTATTGTAACAACTGGGGCAGGCAAACGACAGGTCAAGACAAACCCCTGCCACGTGGTCGAACCCTCAGGAGGCGTCTCACCATGTACGCTGGCTGGCCATCGATGACACGGGGGGAGGAGTGGGCCTAGGAACAGAAGACAAGGGGCAGTCAGACATGGTTTTGACTCTAGACACAGAAAAGGTAGGAAAAATACGAAGGGTACAGGGTAACAGAGGATGAACAGCAGAGGGGATAACGATCTTGGAGCGGGGCGAAAATGTCTCGGCTTCCAGGGGTATAGTTGCGGCACTATAGTGCCGTGCCAGTGCCTCGGGCTTGACCTTCTTGGATACCGGTCGGTGCTGCGGAAGCGAAGTGGCCCGGCCCTTACTGAACCCTTCCAGGAGGTCCTGGTACTCTGCGGAGCAGGCAGAGAGGTCCGGGGCAATTTCCAAGCCACCAGGAAGATGTCCTGGGGCAGGCAGAGTTGACTTCAGACAATGAATGTGGCAGGACAGGCTCCAGCCTATGATGGCACCAGTAGCCCAGTCAATGGAGGGATTGTGTCGCTGGAGCCAACAGAATCCTAATACCACGGAACCTGCAGAGACTCAACCAGCAGGAATTGGATAGTCTCGCTGTGGTTCCCCGACAGTCGTAGGTTGACGGGGGTGGTCTGGTGGGTGACCCGGCCTATAGAGCGCCCGTCCAGCGCTCTAAAACCCATGGGAATGGAAAGGGGTTGAGTGGGGATGCCCAGCTCGGACGCCAGCGTAACGTCCATGAGACTTACATCGGCCCCCGAATCGATGAATACCTGAAGAGACTTGGACTGGTCGCCCCACAGCAGAGTGGCATGGAGAGGAGGGCGAGTAGGGGGAGAAGCAAAATTGTCCTTAAGACCCACCAGAGTACTTATTCCGACAAATAAGCTAGTTCTCTTGAAGGGACAGGTAGACACATAATGAACGGCAGTACTGCAATACAGACAACTGGGTCTCAAGTCTGCGTACGCGTTCGGCTGGAGACATCCTAGCTGAGGGATAGGTTATTTTCCTGGCACCACTACGCCAGGGTTCTCACCAGGTAATCAGTCCTATCTCTGTTGTGTCGTCTGCAAACTTGATGACTGAGATGGAGACTTGCGTGGCCATGCAGTCATGGGCAATGTTCCCTCTAATTTTCTTCGGCATTGAGCAAATTTCACATCTGCTGAGAGCAAACTTGAATGTTGTTAAAATTCTGTGCAACCTCCAGCACTCGTTTACTGTGAACACTGAGGCTGCAGCCACTCTTAGTTACAGTTTCAGACAGTGGTCAAGCAGGCTACTGTGGCTATTTAATCATAATGTAGGCTTACCAGAATGGCCTACCATCAAACATAATGGAGAAAATGTATTCCGTAACATTTATACATGGCAATAGTTGTTCTATCATTTAGCCTACAGTAGCAGCCAATGTGTGGTGTTCAATGTAAGCCTACATTCCATGAGACATGCAGGGCTTGACATAAACCTGTTCATTCACTTGTCCTTCAGACAAGGAGGTGACTGAACATGTTTGGTTTGTTTGATGCAAGAAACCATTTTACTGAATAAAATTCATTATTATTCCTATATCATTATAATCGAGAATCAGACAACAGTTGTTTGTATTAGTATTTATTATGGATTTGCTGCTTCCTTACTTTCCCTGGGGTCCAGCAAAATTAAGACAATTATGCCATTTGAAAAACATTACAAAACATTTCACAACAGATTTCACAACACATTAAGTGTGTGCCCTCAGGCCACTACTCTATTACCGCATATCTACAACACAAAATCCATGTGTGTATGTGTGTATACTGCGTTTGTTATCATGTGTGTGTGTGTATGTATGCATCTGTATTTTGATTCGGGCCTCAGTATTTGAAAATACTCAAATACACAGAAAATATGTATTTAAATAACAACTATACTGAAATCATACTGTACTATATAATAGATTGAGCACAATATACAAAGGCTAGTTACATTTTCAGGTGGTTGGTTGACCAGACCTCAGAAATAGGGATCTATTTACTGTACATTGTGTGAATGCATGATTTTATCCTCAAACCCTGGATAAAGACATAACAGCCCTTTATACTATGGGAATGAAAAATATTCTAATAATTTTGCATGAATTTGACTCACGTTGTGGTACAGAATGGACATGTTTCAACAGAACGCGGGTACTGGCTCTAATGTTCAACATAGAACATCATCTCAATGACACTGCAATCATTTGGGCATAGCTGAAAGGTACATATTCACAATGACCCAATTATCCACATGTTTTCATTGCTAAACCTTCCTTTATTGTATGCAGTATTTCTATTGAGATAAAGAGAGCTGCTGCTCTCCAGAGTATTGAAGGTCTGCAGAGCCTGGGAACAGAATAAAAACACTGTTAACTAAAATCCCAGATGTCTTTCAGAAGATTTCCCTGTTGACACTGTTTTTAAGTAATAGAGTCGACCACACATATGTCAAAGCCATATCTGCAATTGATGTAATGCCTGCCTAAGAATTATACCTAATTGTGTAATATTAATACAATGTTCTTTTTCTCTTTTGAAAACTTTCACATCTCTTTCCCTCTACACTATGTTGTTAACAGATGTTTCATGGGAACAGTCTCTCCAATGCATGTAAATCATTGACCTAAACCTGGGGCAGTAGCTGTGTGCTTGCCAAGTATGTAAATATTTCAGTACAGCAGCACTGCCCCCGCATGGAACAGCCTATCTGACCCAATTTGACGCACTTCAGCAAAGTCACTTTCACCTCGGAGTTCATGGAGGCTCGCTCATGTACCCTGCAGATTAGATTTCCTAATGAAGGTCTAGCTATAAATAATGAAACAGTGCATACAGACACAATAATGGCTTGGTTTTCTCATAGAGAAAAGTCATCATGCGGTCTCTCCCAGGGAAAAGTGGGGTGGGGGATTCAGGTTCAACTTCCTGGTTAGTCTTGAACTGCTTGTTCTTGAGGAAATAGTCTGCGAAACATGCCAAACAAGTCAAGGGCTTGCCATACTGTATTTCATGTCAATATGCATTGTCTTTCCTCAACCCAAAAATGGTCTCACATGGTTCTCTTTTAGGGCTTGAAAGACGGTTGTCTTGGGGTCATTATACATTATACATTATACATGTCCCAGTGTCATTATACATGGTTTAGTTTGGTTGTAATATCTATGAACTTTCATTTAGCCTACCTACCACTACAGGGATGACTGAATTCACAAGAATAAACATAAAATGCCCTCATTCACTGAGTGTACAAAACACTAGAAACACCTGCCTAATATTGAGTTGCAACCCCTTTTGCCCTCAGAGCCGTCTCAATTTGTCGGGTATGAACTCTACAAGGTGTCAAAAGTATTCCACAAGGATGTTGATTCCAATGTGTCCCATAGTTGTGTCAAGTTGGCTGAAGGTTCTTTGGATGTTGGACCATTCTTGATACACATGGGAAACTGTTGGGTGTGAAAAACCCAGCAGCATTGCAGTTCTTGGTACACTCAGTTCTTGACACAGATGCGCCTGACATCTACTACCATACCCCATTCAAAGGAACTTAATTATTTTGTCTTGCGCATTCACCCTCTGAATAGCAGACATACACAATCCATGTCTCAATTGTCTCAAGGCTTAAAAATCCTTCTTTAACCTTTCTCCTCCCCTCACTGATTTAAGTTAATTTAACAGGTGACATCAATAAGGGATCATATCTTTCACCTGGAATGAACAGGTGTTCCTAATGTTTTGTACACTCAGTGAAAATATCTACCCATTTGTTTTGTTTTTCTACAGACACTTTTATACAATTTTCATGAACTTCCACCATAAATTCTAAAGCCAATCTTTTTCAATCCATATGAAACGAAAGGAATGGATGCTAACATCGCCAATTCACACACTCAATGCTGAATACCCTCTGTAGCTAGCTAGCTAGCTAATGTATTGAAGTTCTAGCTAATGCACAAATGAATTGTCATAATATCTGTTCTTCTGCCGTGATTAGTGCGCCAAGTTCTATAGCAAAGCTGACTGCGCTCTTTGACGTTATCGCTTTGGCTAAATGTTATAAAATAGCAAGACACAGTGCCAGCTGTCAGAGTCAGATACAATGTGCATTCATTTGATAACAAAATAGATGAGTTCTGATCAAGGATATCCTACCAACGGGACATTAATCACTGCAATATCCTATGTTTCACCTAGTCGTGGCTGAACGACGATATGGATAACATACAGCTGACAGGGTTTTCGGTCCATCAGCAAGATAAAACAGTTGCCTCTGGTAAGACAAGCAGTGGAGGTCTGTGTCAATTTGTAAATAACAGCTGGTGCACGAAATCTAAAATTAAGGAAGTCTCAAGGTTTTGCTCACCTGAGGTAGAGTATCTCATGATAAGCTTTAGACCACCCTATTTACCAAGAGAGTTTTCATCTATATTTTTCGCAGTTGTCTATTTACCACCAAAAGCGGTGATGGTGTGGTGATATATCATTTGAGTCAACCGTAAATTGCAGCGCCAATATCAGATTTATTTTGTCTAAACAAGTGCATGCAGAACATGAAACTATTCTCCACTTCAGATAGAATTATCATGTTACAACATGTTAGGTATTGGACCCCCCCCACATCCTCACCTTGATTTAACCTGATAAATATCTCCCCCTAACTCAAGTGGAAAAGTTGTTGTAGTTTACAGGTAATTACATGAAATGCGACACCGACAAGGCCTCAGAAGATAAATTGGCAAAACTCACCATAGTAATGGAGAGCAGTGGTGGTTCTTGAAGGGAAATATAGCACTGCTAGTGAATCTGTGTTTTCATTTCAACAAGTTCAACAACTACCTGTGATGTGCTAAATGCCTTGCTAATTGCTACTGGGGCTGATATGTTTGACCCATTTTTAATGCAGCTCTCAGCTCTCTACCATTTTTTTTAGAGGGTAGATCAGCTTTAATATTTCAGAGATGTATTGTGGCTTCTATCAACGTAATTATCTACATTATTTCCAATCCGCCATTTATATACTTTTTTTGGTAAATATACATATTATTTTAAATATATACAGTATATACAGTATACACAGTAGCGAGTGGAATAGTGGAGAACAATCAGGGGTTTATTCAGTAGCAGTGCAATTATCATGGTACAGCTATATGGACACTAAATCATCATGGTACTTTTGAATGGTAAGTTTACAAACACAGTACCAGTCAAAAGTTTAGACACACCTAGTCATTCAAGGGTTTTTCTTTTTTCTGACTATTTTCTACATTATAGAATAATAGTGAAGACATCAAAACTATGAAATAACACATGTGGAATCATGTAATAACCAAAAAAGTGTTAAACAAATCTAAATATATGTTAATTTGAGATTCTTCAAAGTAGCCACCTTTTGCCTTGATGACAACTTGCACACTCTTGACATTCTCTCAACCAGCTTCCTGAGGAATGCTTTGCCAACAGTCTTGAAAGGAGTTCCACTTATGCTGAGCATTTGTTGGCTGTATTTCCTTCACTCTGTGGTCCAACTCATCCCAAACCATCTCAGTTGGGTTGAGGTTGGAAATTGTGGATGCCAGGCCATCTGATGCAGCACTCCATCACGCTCTGCTTGGTCAAATAGCCCTTACACAACCTGGAGGTGTGTTTTGGGTAATTGTCCTGTTGAAAAACAAATGGGACTAAGCGCAAACCAGATGGGATGGCGTATCGCTGCAGAATTCAGTGGTAGCCATGCTGGTTAAGTGTGCCTATCAGGGATCAAGGTAAGACCCAAGTGCAGACTGGGTGATGTAACCATGTTTATTGTAACAACTGGGGCAGGCAAACGACAGGTCAAGACAAACCCCTGCCACGTGGTCGAACCCTCAGGAGGCGTCTCACCATGTACGCTGGCTGGCCATCGATGACACGGGGGGAGGAGTGGGCCTAGGAACAGAAGACAAGGGGCAGTCAGACATGGTTTTGACTCTAGACACAGAAAAGGTAGGAAAAATACGAAGGGTACAGGGTAACAGAGGATGAACAGCAGAGGGGATAACGATCTTGGAGCGGGACGAAATTGTCTCGGCTTCCAGGGGTATAGTTGCGGCACTATAGTGCCGTGCCAGTGCCTCGGGCTTGACCTTCTTGGATACCGGTCGGTGCTGCGGAAGCGAAGTGGCCCGGCCCTTACTGAACCCTTCCAGGAGGTCCTGGTACTCTGCGGAGCAGGCAGAGAGGTCCGGGGCAATTTCCAAGCCACCAGGAAGATGTCCTGGGGCAGGCAGAGTTGACTTCAGACAATGAATGTGGCAGGACAGGCTCCAGCCTATGATGGCACCAGTAGCCCAGTCAATGGAGGGATTGTGTCGCTGGAGCCAACAGAATCCTAATACCACGGAACCTGCAGAGACTCAACCAGCAGGAATTGGATAGTCTCGCTGTGGTTCCCCGACAGTCGTAGGTTGACGGGGGTGGTCTGGTGGGTGACCCGGCCTATAGAGCGCCCGTCCAGCGCTCTAAAACCCATGGGAATGGAAAGGGGTTGAGTGGGGATGCCCAGCTCGGACGCCAGCGTAACGTCCATGAGACTTACATCGGCCCCCGAATCGATGAATACCTGAAGAGACTTGGACTGGTCGCCCCACAGCAGAGTGGCATGGAGAGGAGGGCGAGTAGGGGGAGAAGCAAAATTGTCCTTAAGACCCACCAGAGTACTTATTCCGACAAATAAGCTAGTTCTCTTGAAGGGACAGGTAGACACATAATGAACGGCAGTACTGCAATACAGACAACTGGGTCTCAAGTCTGCGTACGCGTTCGGCTGGAGACATCCTAGCTGAGGGATAGGTTATTTTCCTGGCACCACTACGCCAGGGTTCTCACCAGGTAATCAGTCCTATCTCTGTTGTGTCGTCTGCAAACTTGATGACTGAGATGGAGACTTGCGTGGCCATGCAGTCATGGGCAATGTTCCCTCTAATTTTCTTCGGCATTGAGCAAATTTCACATCTGCTGAGAGCAAACTTGAATGTTGTTAAAATTCTGTGCAACCTCCAGCACTCGTTTACTGTGAACACTGAGGCTGCAGCCACTCTTAGTTACAGTTTCAGACAGTGGTCAAGCAGGCTACTGTGGCTATTTAATCATAATGTAGGCTTACCAGAATGGCCTACCATCAAACATAATGGAGAAAATGTATTCCGTAACATTTATACATGGCAATAGTTGTTCTATCATTTAGCCTACAGTAGCAGCCAATGTGTGGTGTTCAATGTAAGCCTACATTCCATGAGACATGCAGGGCTTGACATAAACCTGTTCATTCACTTGTCCTTCAGACAAGGAGGTGACTGAACATGTTTGGTTTGTTTGATGCAAGAAACCATTTTACTGAATAAAATTCATTATTATTCCTATATCATTATAATCGAGAATCAGACAACAGTTGTTTGTATTAGTATTTATTATGGATTTGCTGCTTCCTTACTTTCCCTGGGGTCCAGCAAAATTAAGACAATTATGCCATTTGAAAAACATTACAAAACATTTCACAACAGATTTCACAACACATTAAGTGTGTGCCCTCAGGCCACTACTCTATTACCGCATATCTACAACACAAAATCCATGTGTGCATGTGTGTATACTGCGTTTGTTATCATGTGTGTGTGTATGTATGCATGTGTATTTTGATTCGGGCCTCAGTATTTGAAAATACTCAAATACACAGAAAATATGTATTTAAATAACAACTATACTGAAATCATACTGTACTATATAATAGATTGAGCACAATATACAAAGGCTAGTTACATTTTCAGGTGGTTGGTTGACCAGACCTCAGAAATAGGGATCTATTTACTGTACATTGTGTGAATGCATGATTTTATCCTCAAACCCTGGATAAAGACATAACAGCCCTTTATACTATGGGAATGAAAAATATTCAGAGTAATTTAGCATGAATTTGACTCACGTTGTGGTACAGAATGGACATGTTTCAACAGAACGCGGGTACTGGCTCTAATGTTCAACATAGAACATCATCTCAATGACACTGCAATCATTTGGGCATAGCTGAAAGGTACATATTCACAATGACCCAATTATCCACATGTTTTCATTGCTAAACCTTCCTTTATTGTATGCAGTATTTCTATTGAGATAAAGAGAGCTGCTGCTCTCCAGAGTATTGAAGGTCTGCAGAGCCTGGGAACAGAATAAAAACACTTAACTAAAATCCCAGATGTCTTTCAGAAGATTTCCCTGTTGACACTGTTTTTAAGTAATAGAGTCGACCACACATATGTCAAAGCCATATCTGCAATTGATGTAATGCCTCCCTAAGAATTATACCTAATTGTGTAATATTAATACAATGTTCTTTTTCTCTTTTGAAAACTTTCACATCTCTTTCCCTCTACACTATGTTGTTAACAGATGTTTCATGGGAACAGTCTCTCCAATGCATGTAAATCATTGACCTAAACCTGGGGCAGTAGCTGTGTGCTTGCCAAGTATGTAAATATTTCAGTACAGCAGCACTGCCCCCCGCATGGAACAGCCTATCTGACCCAATTTGACGCACTTCAGCAAAGTCACTTTCACCTCGGAGTTCATGGAGGCTCGCTCATGTACCCTGCAGATTAGATTTCCTAATGAAGGTGTAGCTATAAATCATGAAACAGTGCATACAGACACAATAATGGCTTGGTTTTCTCATAGAGAAAAGTCATCATGCGGTCTCTCCCAGGGAAAAGTGGGGTGGGGGATTCAGGTTCAACTTCCTGGTTAGTCTTGAACTGCTTGTTCTTGAGGAAATAGTCTGCGAAACATGCCAAACAAGTCGAGGGCTTGCCATACTGTATTTCATGTCAATATGCATTGTCTTTCCTCACCCCAAAAATGGTCTCACATGGTTCTCTTTTGGGGCTTGAAAGCCTGTTGTCTTGGGGTCATTATACATTATACATTATACATGTGCCAGGGTCATTATACATGGTTTAGTTTGGTTGTAATATCTATGAACTTTCATTTAGCCTACCTACCACTACAGGGATGACTGAATTCACAAGAATAAACATAAAATGCCCTCATTCACTGAGTGTACAAAACACTAGAAACACCTGCCTAATATTGAGTTGCAATTTGTCGGGTATGAACTCTACAAGGTGTCAAAATTATTCCACAAGGATGTTGATTCCAATGTGTCCCATAGTTGTGTCAAGTTGGCTGAAAGTCCTTTGGATGTTGGACCATTCTTGATACACATGGGAAATTGTTGGGTGTGAAAAACCCAGCAGCATTGCAGTTCTTGGGACACTCAGTTCTTGACACAGATGCGCCTGACATCTACTACCATACCCCATTCAAAGGAACTTAATTATTTTGTCTTGCCCATTCACCCTCTGAATAGCAGACATACACAATCCATGTCTCAATTGTCTCAAGGCTTAAAAATCCTTCTTTAACCTGTCTCCTCCCCTCACTGATTTAAGTGAATTTAACAGGTGACATCAATAAGGGATCATAGCTTTCACCTGTAATTAACAGGTGTTGCTAATGTTTTGTACACTCAGTGTAAAAATCTACCCATTTGTTTTGTTTTTCTACAGATGCTATTATTCCATTTTCATGAACTTCCACCACAAATTCTAAAGCCAATCTTTTTCAATCCATATGAAACGAAAGGAATGGATGCTAACATCGCCAATTCACACACTCAATGCTGAATACCCTCTGTAGCTAGCTAGCTAATGTATTGAAGTTCTAGCTAATGCACAAATGAATTGTCATAATATCTGTTCTTCTGCCGTGATTAGTGTGCCAAGTTCTATAGCAAAGCTGACTGCGCTCTTTGACGTTATCGCTTTGGCTAAATGTTATAAAATAGCAAGACACAGTACCAGCTGTCAGAGTCAGATACATGCTGATTTCTGAGAACAGTCCCATAACTTTGGTGCCGTACAACTTCATCAGCAAGTGGACAAACTAGCTGCTGTATGGCCCTTCAAACAAGTCATGATAGGACGATAAATAAATAAAGTATATTTGTAATTTATTGAAAAAAGTATATCCCATATCTGCACAAAATTGAAAACTCTCTCTGTCACAACTTCTGCTCAGAGACACACATGGGCTCTGGCATTTGCAACCATTTTTCTTATTCACTCACTTAACTCACCACACTTTTACAATCACAAATACACCCACCCCATCACAACTACACTCCCCCCACATATATACCCGCACATAGCCACATACTGTACCTTTTATGTCCTCTGCTTGCTGTGTTTTTATCCCTACCATGTTGATACCTACCTAATTTCAGGCTTTTGAGTACTTTTGTGTTGCAGTACCTTATATTTGAAGATGTATTCTTTCAATAATTGTGCTTTCTTCTAATGCTGTCTTTTATCTATTCATAGATACTATAAATAGAAAGTTGAATACAGATTATGCAGTATTTCTATTGAGATAAAGAGAGCTACTGCTCTCCAGAGTATTGAAGGTCTGCAGAGCCTGGGAACAGAATAAAAACACTTAACTAAAATCCCAGATGTCTTTCAGAAGATTTCCCTGTTGACACTGTTTTTAAGTAATAGAGTTGACCACACATATGTCAAAGCCATTTCTGCAATTTATGTAATGCCTGCCTAAGAATATTACCTAATTGTGTAATATTAATACAATGTTCTTTTTCTCTTTTGAAAACTTTCACATCTCTTTCCCTCTACACTATGTTGTTAACAGATGTTTCATGGGAACAGTCTCTCCAATGCATGTAAATCATTGACCTAAACCTGGGGCAGTAGCTGTGTGCTTGCCAAGTATGTAAATATTTCAGTACAGCAGCACTGCCCCCCGCATGGAACAGCCTATCTGACCCACTTTGACGCACTTCAGCAAAGTCACTTTCACCTTGGAGTACATGGAGGCCCGCTCATGTACCCTGCAGATTAGATTTCCTAATGAAGGTCTAGCTATAAATCATGAGTGCATACAGACACAATAATGGCTTGGTTTTCTCATAGAGAAAAGTCATCATGCGGTCTCTCCCAGGGAAAAGTGGGGTGGGGGATTCAGGTTCAACTTATTGGTTAGTCTTGAACTGTTTGTTCTTGAGGAAATAGTCTGCGAAACATGCCAAACAAGTCGAGGGCTTGCCATACTGTATTTCATGTCAATATGCATTGTCTTTCCTCACCCGAAAAATGGTCTCACACTGTACCTTTTATGTCCTCTGCTTGCTGTGTTTTTATCCCTATCATGTTGATTCCTACATAATTTCAGGCTTTTGAGTACTTTTGTGTTGCAGTACCTTATATTTGAAGATGTATTATTTCAATAATTGTGCTTTCTTCTAATGCTGTCTTTTATCTATTTATAGATACTATAAATAGAAAGTTGAATACAGATTATTTTACGACATTCCCTATCTTGAATGGAATAGTGTATTTGTATTTGATTTCTTTATCAATTGTTGTATTTTTAATGTTTTCCCTTTTTTATTACAAACCATACCATGGATAGTATTGGGTGTTCCATTATTTGACTCTGCTATGGGAACGTTGTATTATTTAGAATAGACATGGGGTAGTCTTGGTGTCTCGGGAACAGTTCGTTATACCCTTGTGACCTAAATA
The DNA here is from genome assembly GCF_018296145.1 of Oncorhynchus tshawytscha. NCBI lineage: Eukaryota > Metazoa > Chordata > Actinopteri > Salmoniformes > Salmonidae > Oncorhynchus > Oncorhynchus tshawytscha. Next base: position 31,770,851 of record NC_056432.1, read on the forward strand.
ACTATTGCCCATTACATGGCTGTGTGCGCGATTTTATAAACCTGTCAGCAACGGGTGTTGCTGAAATAGCCAAATCCACTCATCTGAAGGTGTGTCCACATACTTTGGGCCATGTAGTGAATGTTGTTTGGTCCTCCCACTATGACCCGGGAAAGCACGCAGTTTATTAGGCAACAGATGAAATAAATGATGAGGAACTTCACAGGGTGGTGAAAGTGCACGGTGATGAGCTTGATGCTCCTTTACAATACATTTCAAGGTTCTTATTCTGGTGATATGATGATCAATCCTTGGCTGCCAGTTGGCAAATAAAAAATAATCTCACTCTTATCCAGAATAATCTCATCATGCAGGTAGCCTTCCTGCTCTGTATCTTTGAGCTGTAATTGGATGTAAATTGGGATGGGAATTTTAACGGCAAAAGTTGTGTGCACTACATCATGCACAGCTTTTTGTCAGCAATAAGTCAGTTTGATGGAAACACATCTCTGGTGGGAAAATGCACACATTTTTTAAGCAGATTTTAGAAGATTATAATTGGATGGAAACCTAGCAATCGATCAACTCTCAACTCTCTGGACTATGAAATGTATTCTGAATGTTCATCAGTCAGTGCTATGACCAGGTCCAAAGACAATCTCTGCTGCATCACTGGTTATAAATTATGTAGTTAAAGGTATGGACAAAAGGCAACATTGTGCTGCCCTTTTCAATGACCTGTCAAAGGACTTTGACACTATTGATCATGCATTACTAATTCAAAGGTTGTCCATAATTGGCCTGGACCAGGTTGCGTGTAATTGGTTTACAAACGACCTGACAGACAGGACACTGTATTTTCTGATGGTATCAGGTTTCCTTAAAATTACGAAAGGGTTCCCGCATGTATTGATTTTGGGTCCAGTACTGTTTACATTAACAATACTGGTTTGTCTGTAAAATAAATAATAATAACTGCACCTGTATGCTATTGTCCCCACTGTTGGCCAGGCTCTATCTGAACTAGTCTGCTTTCATTGTTTTACAGAAAACATTTATTGATTTTAAATTAGTATTGAATGTGGGTAAAATGAAGTATGTGTTGTTTTCTACAGTGCACAAAAATGACTAATGATTTAAGCATACAGTGTATTCGGAAAGTATTCAGACCCCATGACATTTTCAACATTGTTATGTTACAGCCTCATTCTCACATGGATTAAACTTTAAAAAATCATCAATCTATGCACAATAACCCACAATGACAAAGTGAAACCAGGTTGAGAAATGTTTGCAAATGTATAAAAAATACCTTATTTACATAAGTATTCAGACCCTTTACTATGAGACTCGAAATTGAGCTCATGTGCATCCTGTCTCCATTGATGATCCTTGAGATGTTTCTACAACTTGATTGGAGTCCACCTGCGGTAAATTCAATTGATTGGAAAGTGGAAAGGCACACACCTGCATATAAGGTCCCACAGTTAACAGTGCATAACAGTGCAAAAACCAAGCCGTGAGGTCGAAGGAATTGTCCGTAGAGCTTTGAGACAGGTTTGTGTCTAGGCACAGATCTGGGGATGGTTCCCAAGAACACAGTGGCCACCATCATTCTCAAATGGAAGAAGTTTGGAACCACCAAGACTCTTCCTAGAGCTGGCCGCCCGGGCAAACTGAGAAATCGGGGGAGAAAGGCCTTGGTCAGGGAGGTGACCAAGAACCCGGTGGTCACTCTGAGAGAGCTCCAGAGTTCCTCTGTGGAGATGAGAGAACCTTCCATAAGGTCAACCATCTCTGCAGCACTCCACCAATCAGGCCTTTATGGTAGAGTGGCCCGACAGAAGCCATTCCTCTGTAGAAGGCACATGACAGCCCGCTTGGAGTTTGCCAAAAGGCATATGAAGACTCTCAGACCATGAGAAACAAGATTCTCTGGTCTGATGAATCCAACATTGAACTCTTTGGCCTGCACGTATGGACGAAACCTGGCACCATTCCTACTGTGAAGCATGGTGGTGGCGGCATCATGCTGTTGGGAGGTTTTTCAGCGGCAGGGACTGGGAGACTAGTCATGATCGAGGAAAAGATGAACGGAGCGAAGCACAGAGATCCTTGATGAAAACCTGCTCCAGAGCACTCAGGACTTCAGACTGGGGTGGAGGTTCACCTTCCAACAGGAAAACGACCCTAAGCACACAGCCAAGACAACGCAGGAGTCTGAGGAGGAGGCTTCGAGGCTTCGATACAAGTCTCTGAATGTCCTTGAGTGGCCTTGCCAGAGCTCGGACTTGAACCTGATCTAACATCTCTGGAGAGACCTGAAAATAGCTGTGCAGAGATGCTGCCCATCCAACCTGAAAGAGCTTGAGAGGATCTGCAGAGAAGAATGGAAGAAACTCCCCAAATACAGACGTGGCAAGCTTGTAGCGTCATACCCAAGACTCATGGCTGTAACCGCTGCCAAAAGTGCTTCAAAGTACTGAGTAAAGAGTTTGAATACTTATGTAAACGTGATATTTCAGTTTTAGCTTTGTCATTATGGGGTATTGTGTGTAGATTGATGAGGGATATGTTTTGTAATCCATTTTTAGAATAAGACTGTAACGTAACAAAATGAGGAAAAAGGGGTCTGAGTACTTTCCGAATGCACTGTACTTATAAACAAGGCAAGGTACCTACCCAGCAGCTGCTAAAGATATTCTTCCACTTCACAGCCGCTTCAAGAAGATATTTACTAAAAATAGTCTGAGCTACGTCTCACCCGACAGCATGAGGTTGCCGCCTGAAATGGATCATTTGAATCTAAGTAGGAATAAGCTATTACTGTAAAGAAATACAGTAAGTTAGAAAACATTTTACAGGCTTCCTGAATTACAGTTAATAACAGTATTTTTCAGCATTTTATCTCCAAAATGCAGTGCAATCTAGAGCATGAATGCTGTAATACACATTTATGGTATTATACTGTACATCCTACAGTGTTTTACTATTGAAATGACAGAAAAGTCAAACAGTGTACTGTTTAGTGTAGCATAGAGAATTTTCGACCAACGTTAACTTGGTGATATTATCTCCGCTCTCGATCCGGCCAAATGTGTATCTTTGAAAATGTCTGTGTCCAGTTGCAGATCGTGAGTTTTAATTTAGAAAATGCTCCATTATTCTCCGTTATAACAATAAATCAATGTTGTTGCTCCATGAAGTAATCCAATAATGTGTACGCCACCATATTATCTTCTTCAAATCTTCTCACATGAATCAAGACAGGTGAGTGTCATCATGACATGCGGCACTTTGGGGTGGATCCACCTCTCAATCAATGAGAGAAGATTTGAAATAGACAAGATGGCGGCATACACATTGTTGGATTACTTTATTTATTTATTTGAATAACAGAGCATTTTCCATTATTCATTATCTGTCGACTAGGTGTGAAAGAGGCATCATGCATAGCTTTTATTTTTACCCTTAAGAATAGGAGTAAACTATCTCTATTCTCAGCACTTTTGACCAATTTCCTACTCTGAGACGCTTTGTGGACACAGGCCCAGACCTCTATGCAGTCAGTCAAATAATTATCTGGAACCTCTTCTTACCTTCTCTACTGCAGCCCTCATTTCCACAACACCCATTCTGCCAGTCACATTCTGTTAAAGGTCCCCAAAGCTCACACATCCCTAGATCGCTCGTCTTTACAGTTCGCTGCAGCTAGCGACTGGAAAGAGCTGCAACAAACACTCAAACTGGATAGTTATCTCAATCTCTTCATTCAAAGACTCAAACATGGACACTCTTCCTGACAGTTGTGGCTGCTTTGCATAATGTATTGTTGTCTCTACCTTCTTTACCTTTGTGCTGTTGTCTGTCTCCAATAATGTTTGTACCATGTGTTGTGCTGCTACCATGTTGTGTTGCTACCATGTTGTCATGTTGTTGTGTTGCTACCATGCTGTGTTGTTATGTGTTGCTTCCTTGCTATGTTGTTGTCTTAGGTCTCTCTTTATGTAATGTTGTGTTGTCTCTATTGTCGTGATGTGTGTTTTGTATTATATTTATGTTATTTATTTTAATCCCAGCCCCTGTCCCCGCAGGAGGTCTTTTGCCTTTTGTTAGGCCGTCATTGTAAATAAGAATTTGTTCTTAACTGACTTGCCTAGTTAAATAAAGGTTAAATAAAAATAGATTACCACTGAGTGTGGTGGATCCTTCACTTTGACTTCCCCATAATCTGTTACACTTCCTGTGAGCTGAGCCCACTGTAGAGCTGGGTCAGCTGATTTGTCATTGGCCAATGGGCTTCAGTGCTTGCTCCTGCCAAATCCTCTTGTTCTCAACTCCAGGTCTCTTGGTTTAGATTTGACACAGAAGACCTGAAAGTCTACCCATACAAGTAATGTGGTTTCTTAAAAAATTGGTGGATCAAGCGAATTATGGAGCGCTGCTTCCCTCAAGCAATATCTTGCTTGGTATAGGACAGAGATGAAGCCGTGGAAGCTAGCCTTCAGAGGGGGGAATTGTGCACAAACATAACTATTACTTGAGTATCACACACACATGCACAAAAAAAGAGTAAGTGAGGGAGACAGAAAGGGAATGAGTGAAAGAGAAAGAGAAAAACACCTCAGTAGTGCTGCATCCAGGAGGAATCAATCAAATTAATAGATATAAAATAATCTCTCTTATAAGAACATAGAGCACAAGTAATGAATCCCTGCTATGTGTACAGGAAGGTGAGGTAGAGTAGAGCCACATTAATCACTCCCTTACAGGTACTGATGTTGCCCAATATTAAGACTGGGCATAGGGCACAACCAGCATCCATTCTTCTTTTTTTTCACAGCTGCGTTGTACAATGCAATGTACTGCAGCATTTAACCAAGGCTTCATTATACTACAGCCATTAATTGCATATTACAGTCTTACAAACAAACACCTCGGAAAAACATTTACATTGACCTATTTGTTTTAAAGAACAACGTGGCACACTTGCTGACAATGAGTCTGAAGTAAAGTGTCAACAATGTGGTGGATATCTAAAACAGAACAATACTTCCACTTCCTGATTTATAACACTTGTATAAACAAGTTGGCAGTTACTAATGCTTAGAACAGTTAATCTATTGTACTTATTGACTACATGATACCACAGTACTAAACATTACAATGAAACAAATTAAAATAGCAGCTCCTATTTTGCATATTCAAGATTTCTGATATATAACTTGATAAATCCTGTGTAACACCTCGTAATTACATTGTACTTATGCAGATTTTACATGTACTCTGTGGTGTACTTCTGTGTTTATCCTCCAACTTGAGGATAACACTAGTCAGTGAGATCGTCCTTTATCTGATCTGTTTTTGTAAACTCAAACAAGTTAACCCAGATGGTACAGTTTTTGGGGGCAAGTGCTAGCAACAACATTGAGTGGAAGTTTTTGACATGTGCGTTCACAGGTAGGTAATAAGAGCCCAAGTAATCTCAGGACACCCAGTGCATCTGTCCACAAGAGATTAGAACCTTGTTATAGTTATTACTGGATCGGATGCAGCTGAGTAGAAACAAAATACTAAATTGGTGAATTTAGTGAAAACTTGCCCATTTGTAACAAGCATGGTAACAAGTATTCATTGTTACCCCTCTGTAATTACAGACTGTAATTATTGAGTCATTACAATTAACTACAATGCTTGTTACTGTCAAGGCATGACCTTAGAGATCCTTTTTTCTCTATGTTTGTTAGGTCAGGGTGTGACTCGTGTGGGAAGTCTATGCTTTCTATTTATTTGTTTTGGCCGGGTATGATTCTCAATCAGGGACAGCTGTCTATCATTGTCTCTGATTGGGAATCATACTTAGGCAGTCCTTTTTCCCTCTTTCATTTGTGGGATCTTATTTTTGCATTGGTTGTTATTTTGCCCTGTAGAACTTCACGTTCGTATTTGTTTTGTTGTTGTTGGTGTTCATTATAAAATAAATAGAATGAACACGTACCACGCTGCACTTTGGTCCACTTCTTCCCATGACGATCGTGACAGTTACAGTGCATTTACACTATAATAAAGACCCCTTCAAGTGAAGTGTTACCGAACCCTCTGTGGAAAGAGTTCTACATGGAACCCAGAAAGGTTTTACCTGGAATCAAAGGGTTTCTAATTGGAAAAAAAGGGTTCTTCAAAAGGGTTCTCTATGGGGACAGCCAAAGAACCATTTTAGGTTCTAGACAGCACAATTTTTCAAGAGTGTATAGAGAATGGGGCGGCAGGGTAGCCTAGTGGTTAGAGTGTTGGACCAGTAACCGAAAGGTTGCAAGTTCAAATCCCCGAGCTGACAAGGTACAAATCTGTCGTTCTGCCCCCGAACAGGCAGTTAACCCACTGTTCCTAGGCCGTCATTGAAAATAAGAATTTGTTCTTAACTGACTTGCCTAGTTAAATAAAGATAAAATAAAAATGAAAGGCTATTATAGGCCCCATCATTTTGGTGTTGGATGATTTGTTTCTTTATTTGTTGTTACTTTGAGGCCAATGTTGCACTGAATTTCCTCCACAACATCAAAACTGACAACACTGAGGGTTTAAATGAGGAACCATCGATTCACCAGGATGTGACCTAATTTCCCCCGCGTTAACACTTCTCTCCCCTCAGTACCTGTCAGCCACCCTGCCTACATGCTCTCTCTTTCATGCAGTTAAGCAGTCTATCGTCTGGCCAGAGCCGAGTCATACATTTAAATCACAGAGCAGAATCAGGGCGTGTTTCTCTCCACTGGCATGGATGTGTGCTCTGCCCTTGTCTGCCTTTCCTACTCTGCCCTGAAATCCACATCAGATTCTGGTCCTGTCAAGTAGCATGCCGTTTTGGATTGTCTTTTATAGTAAGTTGGGTGTTATAGTGTTCTCCCCATGCATAAAATCATACTGGAAAGTGCACAGCCTCAGCGCCATTATATAGATTAAATTGAGAGATAAATGCATTAGGCTATATGCTTCCTTGCGGAAATCTGTTTGCCTGAAATCCAGCCAAACAATGCAGATTAAATGAGAGGATATTGGAAATAAGGGGTAATACGTAGATGGTCATTATGTGTAGCGGTAACCTTTAGCGCACAGAAAATGCATTCATCTAAAAAATACAATTTGTCACTCAGCATGATTGAATGCACTTTTGCTTTACTACAGTTCATATTTGGACACTCAGTTGGTGGTTGATGGTGTTGCCTTATACTGCGCTGGACTGGGGCATTAGAACAAATACTGCCATCTACTGAGATGATATCTGAAAGGACTATCTGTGCTCGTTTTGTCAACTCACCAGAACCATTCAAAGAAATCAGCTGTCTTTTTGTGGTCCAATTTCAATATGAATTCTTAATAGTGGTAGAGTATAGTCAAAACCTTTGGGGCACAGAAATGGCATGATTCTTATAAGACAACCATTTGTCCCTTAATCTTACTGTTAAAAAGTAGGATTAAATAGCAGATAGTTTTATCAACTGGATAAGACTAAATGTGCATAGGTACATTGATACACAATTTTTGTCCTGGTCCTTTTTTGCTGTCCTTTACTTAAACTCTCTTGAAAAAATAACCTCATGTCAACGCTGTACAATTGTATCACTCAAACCAACTATAATATTGTCACATAACACCCTCATTGCAGATAAAACATTATTTGCTCCAACTCTCTCTATTCACCCACACAGTCATTCTTTAGATAAATGAATTAGCCTTTTATTAATTTATTAGCCTTAGGTCATACCGTGGCAAGAAAAGTATAGTTGAAGTCGGAAGTTTATATACACTTAGGTTGGAGTCATTAAAACTTGTTTTTCAACCACTCCACAAATTTCTTGTTAACAAACTATAGTTTTGGCAAGTCGGTTAGGACATCTACTTTGTGAATGACACAAGTAATTTTTCCAACAATTGTTTAGAGACAGATTGTTTCCATGTATCACAATTCCAGTGGGTCAGAAGTTTACATACACTAAGTTGACTGCATTTAAACAGGTTGGAAAATTCCAGAAAATTATGTCACGGCTTTAGAAACTTCTGATAGGCTAATTGACATAATTTGAGTCAATTGGGGGTGTACCTGTGGATGTATTTCAAGGCCTACCTTCAAACTCAGTGCCTCTTTGTTTGACATCATGGGAAAATGAAAAGAAATCAGCCAAGACCTCAGAAAAAAAATTGTAGACCTCAACAAGTCTGGTTCATCCTTGGGAGAAATTCCCAAATGCCTGAAGGTACCACGTTTATCTGTACAAACAATAGTATGCAAGTATAAACACCATGGGACCACGCAGCCGTCATACCGCTCAGGAAGGAGACACGTTCTGTCTCCTAGAGATGAACGTACATTGATGCGAAAAGTGCAAATCAATCCCAGAACAACAGCAAAGGACCTTGTGAAGATGCTGGAGGAAACAGGTACAAAAGTATCATATCCACAGTAAAACGAGGCCAACATTGACATAACCTGAAAGGCCGCTCAGCAAGGAAGGAGCCACTGCTCCAAAACCGCCATAAAAAAGCCAGACTACGGTTTGCAACTGCACATGGGGACAAAGATCGTACTTTTTGGAGAAATGTCCTCTGGTCTGATGAAGCAAAAATAGAACCTTTTGCCCATAATGACCATCATTATGTTTGGAGGAAAAAGGGGGAGGCTTGCAAGCCGAAGAACACCATCCCAACCGTGAAGTACGGGAGTGGCAGCATCATGTTGCGGGGGTGTTTTGCTGCAAGAGGGACTGGTGTACTTCACAAAATAGATGGCATCATGAGGTAGGACAATTATGGAGATATATTGAAGCAACATCTCAAGACATCAGTCAGGAAGTTAAAGCTTGGTCGCAAATGGCTTAAGGACAACAAAGTCAAGGTATTGGAGTGGCCGTCACAAAGCCCTGACCTCAATCCTGTAGAACATTTGTGGGCAGAATTGAATAAGCGTGTGCGAGAAAGGAGGCCTACAAACCTGACTCAGTTACACCAGCTCTGTCAGGAGGAATTGGCCAAAATTCACCCAACTTAATGTGGAAAGCTTGTGGAAGGATACCCAAAACGTTTGACCCAAGTGAAACAATTTAAAGGACATGCTACCAATTACTAATTGAGTGTATGTAACCTTCTGACCCACTGGGAATTTGATGAAATAAATAAAAGCTGAAATAAATCATTCTCAACTATTATTCTGACATTTCACATTCTTAAAATAAAGTGGTGATCCTAACTGACCTAAGACAGGGAATATTTACTAGGGTTGAATGTCAGGAATTGTGAAAAACTGAATTTAAATGTATTTGGCTAAGGTGTATGTAAACCTCTGACTTCAACTGTATGGCCCCCATCTTCCACATGATGTGTACCAGTGCTATTGATTAAATTCCCTTCAAAAGGCTTTATTGGCATGGAAAGTGTTATCACATACAGTGGGGCAAAAAAGTATTTAGTCAGCCACCAATTGTGCAAGTTCTCCCACTTAAAAAGATGAGAGAGGCCTGTAATTATCATTGTAGGTACAACTATATAACTTCAACTATGACAGACAAAATGTAGGATTTTTTATTTGCAAATTGTGGTGGAAAATAAGTATTTGGTCACCTACAAACAAGCAAGACTTCTGGCTCTCACTGACCTGTAACTTCTTCTTTAAGAGGCTCCTCTGTCCTCCACTTGTTACCTGTATTAATGGCACCTGTTTGAACTTGTTATCAGTATAAAATACACCTGTCCACAACCTCAAACAGTCACACTCCAAACTCCACTATGGCCAAGACCAAAGAGCTGTCAAAGGACATCAGAAACAAAATTGTAGACCTGCACCAGGCTGGGAAGACTGAATCTGCAATAGATAAGCAGCTTGGTTTGAAGAAATCAACTGTGGGAGCAATTATTAGGAAATGGAAGACATACAAGACCACTGATAATCTCCCTCGATCTGGTGCTCCACGCAAGATCTCCCCCCGTGGGGTCAAAATGATCACAAGAACGGTGAGCATAAATCCCAGAACCACACGGGGGGACCTAGTGAATGACCTGCAGAGAGCTGGGACCAAAGTAACAAAGCCTACCATCAGTAACACACTACGCCGCCAGGGACTCAAATCCTGCAGTGCCAGACGTGTCCCCCTGCTTAAGCCAGTACATGTCCAGGCCCGTCTGAAGTTTGCTAGAGAGCATTTGGATGATCCAGAAGAAGATTGGGAGAATGTCATATGGTCAGAAGAAACCAAAATAGAACTTTTTGGTAAAAACTCAACTCGTTGTGTTTGGAGGACAAAGTTGCATCCAAAGAACACCATACCTACTGTGAAGCATGGGGGTGGAAACATCATGCTTTGGGGCTGTTTTTCTGCAAAGCGACCAGGATGACTGATCCGTGTAAAGGAAAGAATGAATGGGGCCATGTATCGTGAGATTTTGAGTGAAAACCTCCTTCCATCAGCAAGGTCATTGAAGATGAAACGTGGCTGGGTCTTTCAGCATGACAATGATCCCAAACACACCGCCCGTGCAACGAAGGAGTGGCTTTGTAAGAAGCATTTCAAGGTCCTGGAGTGGCCTAGCCAGTTTCCAGATCTCAACCCCATAGAAAATCTTTGGAGGGAGTTGAAAGTCTGTGTTGCCCAGCAACAGCCCCAAAACATCACTGCTCTAGAGGAGATCTGCATGGAGGAATGGGCCAAAATACCAGCAACAGTGTGTGAAAACCTTGTAAGACTTACAAAAAACATTTGACCTCTGTCATTGCCAACAAAGGGTATATAACAAAGTATTAAGATAAACTTTTGTTATTGACCAAATACTTATTTTCCAACATAATTTGCAAATAAATTCATTAAAAATCCTACAATGTGATTTTCTGGATTTTTTTTCTTCTCATTTTGTCTGTCATAGTTGAAGTGTACCTATGATGAAAATTACAGGCCTCTCTCATCTTTTTAATCTTAACACAATTGGTGGCTGACTAAATACTTTTTTGCCCCACTGTACATTGTTTGTTTAAATAAATAAAAAGGTTTGCTTTGGCAATGTATCTAGCTGATGCTTGCCCAGACCATATGACCTCCAATGCAAGAATCACATAGAAATGCCCTCTCAACCTCTGATATGAGAGAGTCGTTTTTGCCCCCATTGTGTTGATGCTAGGTGGCGTGCCCCGATGCAAGCAGCCTCCAAACCCTTCGCAACACTGGTGAGTTTTCACTGGGCTCATGGGATAGGCTCTTTGCCAAAATTATTTTTCCAGTGAGTGAGGAGAATTAGTAGAGACACAGTTTGGCCTGGCCGTAAATGGGTGTGTGGGATTTGGAATCTTACCTCAGGCAGGCTATGAGTACAAGCTGTGAACAGCACAGACATGTCTGAAAAGTGAGTGGTGAATATCTGGTATATTTTTACCTTAGTTTAACGTGGTCTTTGTGTGGTACCATATGACTACCATATGGATTATGTAGAAGAATCGCATGCATATACACTGTGTACATGTCACGCCCTGACCATAGAGAGCCTTTTATTCTCTATGTTGGTTAGGTCAGGGTGTGACTAGGGTGGGTTATCTAGGTTGTTTTATGTCTATGTTGGCCTGGTATGGTTCCCGATCAGAGGCAGCTGTTTATCGTTGTCTTTGATTGGGGATCATATTTAGGCAGCCATTTTCCCCACTGTTTTTTTTGTGGGATCTTGTTTTGAGTTAGTGCATGTAGCACCTCTTATGTTATGGTTCGTTGTTTGTTCCCTTTTGTTTTTTTTTGTAGGTTTCACATAAATAAAATATGTGGAACCCAGATCATGCTGCGACTTGGTCCGAATATATTTACGACGATCGTGACAGTACAAAATATTAATATAATGGCACAGGAGGGGACGGCTGCCATTTTACGGGCTCCTAACCAGCTGTGATATATTGTGTGTTTTTTCACATTGTACAAAACTTATTTTGTACATAATGTTGCTACTACAGTCTCTTGTGACCGAAAAGAGCTTCTTGATATCAGAACAACGATTACACATCTCATCTCATTTGCAACCAGGCTTTAACGTTGCTTCAATATATCCACATCATTTTCCTACCTCATGATGCCATCTATTTTGTGAAGTGCACCAGTTGCTCCTGCAGCAAAGCACCCCCAACACATGATGCTGCCACCCCCATGCTTCACGGTTGGGATGGTGTTCTTCGGCTTGCAAGCCTCCCCATTTTTCCTCCAAACATAACAATGGTCATTATGGCCAAACAGTTCAATTTTTGTTTTATCAGACCAGGGGACATTTCTCCAAAATTTCTCCTTTCAGGTTATGTCGATATAGGACTAGTTTTACTGTGGATATAGATACTTTTGTATCCGTTTCCTCCAGCATCTTCACAAGGTCCTTTGCTGTTGTTCTGGGATTGATTTGCACTTTTCGCACAAAAGGACATTCCATTCTAGGACACAGAATGCGTCTCCTTCCTGAGAGGTATGACGACTGCGTGGTCCCATGGTGTTTATACTTGCGTACTATTGTTTGTACAGATGAACGTGGTACCTTCAGACATTTGGAAATTGCTCCCAAGGGTAAACCAGAATATTTTTCTGAGGTCTTGGCTAATATCTTTTGATTTCCCATGATGTCAAGCAAAGAGGCACTGCGTTTGAAGGAAGGCCTTGAAATACATCCACAGGTACACCTCCAATTGACTCAAATGATGTCAGTTAGCCTATCAGAAGCTTCTAAAGCCATGACATCATTTTCGGGAATTTTCCAAGCTGTTTAAATGCACAGTCAATTTTATTTTGTAAATCTTTTCTTAACTCTATTTTCTTAAAACTGCATTGTTGGTTTTAAGGGCTTATAAGTAAGCATTTCACATTACGGTCTACACAAATAACATTTGATGAGGAATTGCTCCTTCCATGACATATGCTGACCTGGTGAATCCATGTGAAAGCTATGATCCCTTAATGATATCACTTCAAAATCAGTGTAGATGAAGGGGAGAGGAAAGGTTAAAGGAGGATGTTAAGCCTTGAGACATGGATTGTGTATGTGTGCCATTCAGAGGGTATTTGGGCAAGACAAAAGATTTAAGTGCATTTGAACAGGGTATGGTAGTAGGTGCCAGGTACACTGATTTGTGTAAAGGACATCCAGACAACTTGACACAACTGTGGGAAGCTTTGGAGTCCACATGGGCCAGCATCCATGTGGAATTCTTTTGACACCTTGTAGAGTCCAATGCTTCCAACTGTTCTGAGGGCAAAAGAGGGATGCAACTCAATATTTGGATGGTGATCTTAATGTTTTGTACACTCAGTGTATTTGGTATGCACATAGTCTCGCGCACACACACACACACGCTAATGCGCACAGCTTCCCGGTTAACACCCTGGAGGATTACAGATGGCAGTGTGACGGCAGTCATAAGCACAGATGGGCCAGCATGGCTCTGTGTTAAATCTTTACATTAACAGGCTTTATCCACATGGACAGGGGAGGGAAGGGAGGAAGGCCAGGAAAAACATGGCTCTTTTTTCCCCCCTTACACTAGTGTGAGCAGTAGGACTCTCCAACCCCTATTCTCCAGTTCATAATCTGACCACTATACTATGACCGAATCTTCACCCAACTACTGTTTCATAATGATCAACAGTCTATAGTTATTTATGCTATACAGTTTTGTTTGCATGAACAGTATTTTTTCACATTAAATATTTTTGCCTATAACCCCAAGCCTTGCTATGCTACCACTTTGATTTTTATTCCAAATATGAGGATCCTCAAAATATGTATTGGCTATAGAAATCACTGATTGAAATTCATTGAGCAGGCTGAGAAAATGTATTCACAGATATATGTCCACTAGAAATAAGGTGTTCTCTCTACATTGCTGAGAGATAATAAGCCCAGATATTAGACACAGAGTGATGCTTGGCGGTGGAGATATTCCAGGTTCTTGTGATCTGTCCACACAATGAATGGGCGTTCCACCTCCTCTAACCAGTGCCTCCGCTCCTCCAATGCCATCTTCACTGCAAGTAGTTCTTGATTCCTCACATCATAATTCCTCTCCATAGCGTTAAGATGATGAGAGAAGGCGGCGCAGGGATGCATCTTAAGGGACCAGGGCAGAATGCTGGTACAGGACGGCCCCCACTCCGACATCCGAAGCATCTACCTCCACCACGAACTGATGGGACGGGTCCGGATGGATTAATGTGGGAGCTGTGGTGAAGCGGTGCTTAATGTCCAGGAATGCCCGGTCAGCAGCTGGGAACCATGTGAATGGGACCTTGTGAGAGGTGAGTGCTGAAAGGGGTGAGGCCAGGGTGCTGTAACCGGATAACACGGCGATAGAAATGGGAAAATCCTAAGAAGCGTTGCAGCTGCACTCTGGACGTGTGTTGGGGCCAATCCACCACCGCTCTCACCTTTCCGGGATCCATCTGCACATTACCAGCAATGATGATGTATCCAAGGAATGAGATGGTGGAGTGATGGAATTCGCATGTTTCTGCTTTGACAAAAAGCTGGTTCTCCAGGAGAAGCGGGAGGACTAGTCAGACATGGAGAACGTTTTCTTGAACTAAGCGAGATAAAAACAAGGATGTCTTCGAGGTAGACGAACACAAACCGGTTCAACATGTCACGGAGAACATCGTTAACCAGGGCCTGGAACACAGCAGGAGCGTTGGTCAGATCGAATGTCCACTAGCAGTGTTGAAGCATGTCTTCCACTCATCACCATCCCATATCCGCACTAGGTGGTAGGCATTCCGCAGGTCCAACTTAGAGAAAATAGTGTCCCCTGGAGTGTCTCGCAAGCCAAGGCAATGAGTGGTAGTGGGTAGGTGTCCTTAACCAAGATGTCATTGAGGCCCCGGTAGTAAATGCACACGCGCAGGGTTTTGTCCCTCTTCTCCACAAAGAAGAACCCTGCACCAGCGTGGAGGTAGAATGACGGATACACCCTGCAGCCAGGGAGTCCTCGATGTACGTCCCCATAGCCTTGGTCTCCAGACCCGACAGTGAATACAGCCGCTGGAGTTCCCTGACACTTGCAGGTTGATAGGAGTAGTATTGTGGGTGACTGCCTATAGAGCGCCCATTCAGTGCTCTAGCGTCCATGGGAATGGAGAGGGGCTGAGTGGGGATGAACAGCTCTGACACCAGGGTAGCGTCCATGGAACGCTCATCGGCCCCAGAGTCAATGAGAAACAGGAGAGATTTTGACTGGTCACCCCACAGCAGGATGGCATGGAGAGGGGTGCGAGTAAGGGAGAAGAGAAATGATCCGTATGGCCCACTTGAGTACTGTACCTACTGATTACCTGGTCTTTTAATGGACAGGTAAACATGTAATGACTGGCAGTCCTGCAATACAGACAACTCTTGGTGTTAAGTCTGCGTAAACGTTCGGCTGGAGAAAGCCTAACTCTGTAGAGTTGCATCGGCTCCGCCACGAACTCCTCCAGACAGAAGCACACGGCAGATTGTTGTTCCCACACTGCCGGTGCCCAGGCGGGAGCCCTCCCGGACATCAGCGTTATAACATACGCTACCTTCAAGCGGTCCGAAGGGAAGGACAAGGGCTGCAGCTCGAAGATGAGGGAACACTGGGAGAGACGCCCGACAGGTTTCCGACTCTCCAGCGAAGCGTTGCCCGGGGAGGAAAGCAGGGTTCTCGGGAAGCCAGAGTGGCTTGGAAAGATGTTCTGCTGACAGCGGGGTTACTGAGGGGCTGGGAGGTTACTGTCGTGGCCGTCTGTCTAACAGAACATTCTTGGAATTGCTCCAGCAATATATTCAAAACACAGTCATGGCATTCCGCCAAGGTCTGGAATCCTTCCATAAGACCTCGAAGTAACTCCTCGTGCCATCCAATGGTGGCTCCTTAGGAGGAGACGGCGTTGCAGAGCTGGTCTGAGTCTGCTGGGTCAGTCATGGCCAGTTAGTACGATCAGAACTCAGCATAAGACCCAGATGCAGACAGTTCGAATCACAGATGTTAATTATCAAAACAGGGGAAGGCAGACGATAGGTCAAGGGCAGGCAGAGGTCGGTAATCCAGGGCAGTATCAGTAAGGTACAGAACGGCAGGCTCAGGGTCAGGGTAGGCAGAGGTCAGCAGTCCAGGGCAGTGCCAGACAGGTACAGAACGGCAGGCAGGCTCAGGGCAGGCAGAATAGTCAAAATCGGAAAAACTAGAAAACAGGGACAAGAGCAAAACAGGAGTACAGGAAAACCGCTGGTAGGCTTGACGAGACAAGACAAACTGGCAACAGACAAACAGAAAACACAGGTATAAATGCACAGGGGATAATGGGAAAAATGGGGGACACCTGGAGGGGGTGGAGACAAGCACAAGATAGGTGAAACAGATCAGGGTGTGACAGTATCCTTTGCATACTGTGGCGGCTGTTATTTCACCCTACTCTAATTATGTGTATCCTCCATTCATTAGTTGTGCTTCTAACGAACAGTCTGTGCGTGACCAGGGTGAAAACAGCTCATGAATTAAAGCAGGCGAGATGCTTCCTCACAGCAGATGCCCCTCACAGGAGAGTTTTCTACACCTTCCACAGTCTCAGCACATTCTCCACAACCCACTCAGAAGAGACATGGAAATGTGCCGTTAAGAAAAGCAGAATATCACCCTTTTTTTCTTTAGACGTGATTTTTAAGATCATCTCTAATAGAGACATTGAATGATGTGCTTTGGGTTCAAGTTATTGTTCTCACACTAAAGTCCATAGTGGGTTCATTCATTCAGTTCATATCCTATCTGTACATAATACGTACATTGAATCCTCTTACACTACCGTTCAAAAGTTTGGGGTCACCTAGAAATGTCCTTGTTTTTGAAAGAAAGGCATTTTGTCCATTAAAATATCATACTAAATATATAAATATATTCACATCACAAAATAAATGATTAAAACACACTGTTTTGCAATGAAGGTCTACAGTAGGCTCAACAGCACTCTGTAGGGTAGCACCATGGTGTAGCCGGAGGACAGCTAGCTTCCATCCTCCTCCCTGGGTTCATTGACTTCAATACAAAATCTAGGAGGCTCATGGTTCTCACCCCTTCCATGGACTTACACAGTAGTTATGATAACTTCCGGAGGATGTCCTCCAATCTATGAGTGCTGGCAGCATGAATTGACATGTTGTCCACCCAATCAAAGGATCAGAGAATGCATCAAGTACTGAAAACATACCATATGTGAACAGTTTTGAACCAATTAATTTCTACAAAAATGGAGATGCAAGAGAGACATAGAAAGAGATGGAGAGAAAGCTATATTTCATATTTTTTTCACTTAGTGTACTTACTCAGCAATGTCCTCTGATTGACATCAAGCACCAGTGGTCCAGATCAATACCCACACACCCAACAACAAAAACTGTTCCCTGTCTTATTTTAAGTCATACAGGCCTGTGGGGCAGTTGGGCCAAGGCCAATTTCCTTTGAAGCAGACAGAACTTTCATATGCTGCTGAGGATTTGGCACCCTGGTTCTGGGCGTTTCAGCATGCTAACTACACACAGGCCTTGCATATGTGGTGCATATGTGGTGCTTGAAGGACTGGACAGTGGCTGTTTGTTTTGATAGTTCTCACTAGCGATGTTACAAGGAGCATATTGCCAGATGGGAGCTTCATGCTTAACACCTTATGGGACTGTGATGATTAATCTGATGTTGATGCCATTGGTGCCCCTAGCCCCGCTAATCCCCCACCTGCTGGCAGCTTATTCAGATGATTTGATATACATTAATCTTTATGTTTGAGGAAAACATTACATCTGATGCATGTAATACGACAACTCGATTCACTTCCCTGACCACTCATAGACAGATTAAAAAAAAACTGGACAGGAACAATATAGGCACAGGAAAAATACTGGACAGGAAATAAGGGTGCAGCAGATGGATCATGGTGCATATAATGGCATATCAGTACTCCATTATGACAGTAATGCTTATTATAATTTCTAATGTTACAGGGAGACTATTTGAGATTAGTGTCCCTTCACTTCCTGAGTTTTTGTTTTACCCCACTGCAGGTGAACAAGCCCCTCAGAATCTACTTATAGTAGTACAAGCAATGAGTATTCAGGAAGCTGGAAACCATCCAGTAACAGCTGTTTAACAAAGGAAATTGCATTTCATATTTTCACCCATACTGTTATTTGTAATATGTCGTTTCTAGTCAACTTCAAGCAAGTACTTTACTTCAAAACAATGTCATAACAACCAATCAAGTCAACCCACCAGACAACCACCTCGCATCCGCTCTGTGTGTATGACAAGATCACGTTTTCCTGCCACCCACAGAAGCTGAACCATCTCTGTGTATTGAGACATGTCTCTGAAAGTATCTGACTCCTGGGCTGCATATTAAATGGCACCCTTTTCCCTTTATGGCGCACTACTTTGGACCAGAGCCCTATGGTAGTAAAGTAGTGCACTAACAAGGTAATAGGGTGCTATTGTGCTGAGGTAGTGGCTTGTCCACCCGCTCCCCCTGAGCTGAGCTGGGGAATGCAGATGGGTATGCTCATTGATAAGTGAAACAGTGGTAGCTGGTAGTGGCTGCCCTACAGCAGAGGTCTGAGACTTCTGTTCTGGGCTACTTCTATCTACTTTCTCTCTGCACAGTGCTGTAGCCCACACACCACGTCATCAACTGTTCACCTTGTGGCATTGCTGGAGCCCACTAGTACCCAATTAGCTCAGAGGAACAGCTACCACACCACAGGAGACTGCCACCTGTGGCTAGCCTACATTAGGTTATATGACAGAAAACATCTATGTTATTGATTGTTACATAAAACTATATAAAGAGTGTGATACTAAATGATATTTTGTGATGATTGTTTGACTGAGATTTAAAGTTGGACACTGAAATGACTCAGTCTTCTAAAGAGTACATCAGGGAGGACTTCTCTCCCTCCAGTACATCTAGCAGCCACACAGTCATCCATTTTTCACCCAATTCCCTGCACTTTGAGCCATCCATACTCCATACAGAGTGAAAAGAAAGTGGCCATTCCTCCATATCTCTCCCCTCTCTCTCTCTATCCCTCTGACGGTTTAAGGAGATCCCTCTATCTGTAACACTCAGCTCTGTCACCCAGAACAAAGCCTATCCGCAGACAGGTGCACGGCTCTTTTAAGGTGGGCCAGGGAGAGAGAGTCTGCGGAGAGGGGGACAAAGAGAGGGACTGAGAGAGACAGAGAGCGATTAAGAGAGAGTGTATGTGTCTGTGCCAGGGAGATTTGTTCACTGGGCCTGACAGGTATCTCTTTTCTCTCTCCAGGTGGGTGGATGGATTTTTATCTCTTGATAAACCCTGAAAGTGACCCTGAGACAGGTGTGTTTTTTAATTGTCTGTAATGGAGCACTAACTGTAGGTATTACATATCTGATTCATCCCTATGCAGATTACACAAACCCTCGTACCTACAGTATATATAAAAGCTTTTAATACAGTAGACCATTCCATTCTTATGTGCCGGCTAAGGAGTATTGGTGTCTCTGAGGGGTCTTTGGCCTGGTTTGCTAACTCCCTCTCTCAAAGAGTGCAGTGTACAAAGTGAGAAAATCTGCTGTCTCAGCCACTGCCTGTCACCAAGGGAGTACCCAGGTAAGGGTGCTCTCAAGCGGCTGGATGTTCTTTACCATTCGGCCATCATATTTGCTACCAATGCTCCTTATAGGACACCAGTGCACTCTATACTCCTCTGTAAACTGGTCATCTCTGTATTCCAGTCGCAAGACCCACTGGTTGATGCTTATTTATAAAAACCCTCTTCGGCCTCACTCCCCCCTATCTGATGTGTGTTTTGTCCTATATTTATATTGTGTTTATTTTATTTTTTAAATCCCAGGCCCCCGTCCCTGCAGAAGGCCTTTTGCCAGGCCGTCATTGTAAATAAGAATTTGTTCTGAACTGACTTGCCTAGTTAAATAAAGGTTAAATAAAAATTGTAATAAAAATAACATGAGGCATGAGAGAGGTGGGTCGTTCCACAAAAGGAGTCCCTTTTGTATTCCACTGATATTTTAAGTTGAAGTCATTCACCAATATTTAATTTTAAAAGCATGTTATATTAAATGAAGTGTCCTTTAATATAGACCACATGGAAAATTCAATAAATCAGACTTTGTATATGAAAAGACTTGCTAAAGTGCCAAAAATCAGATTTTTGAAATGTGCCTTGTTTTTCCTACTTCTAGGAAGATTTCAACCCACTTAACCCCAACATTTCTTCAAGTTCTCACCAACATTGTAAAGCCCTAGTTATGTTCTTTCTTTGACAAAATCCTTTCTGAAGATTATTATGTACTTCATGTGATTAGTGATTAATTTACATCTGTACCTAATTTTAAGGTTAATCCTGTTATGCACTTGAACTGAACTCTCGTTTTAATATGGTGAAACTATTCCTTTAAAAAAATGAAAATATAAAATAAACATTGTACATAGAATAGTCAAATCATAGTGTAAAAGCAAGTAGGCTGGTTCTACTCTTTTTGGCCATTTGCTGGTGTTTTGTAGAGGAAAAATGATTGTGTCATGTATAACACGTCAACAGTGTTACCCATAGATAGATAGACAAGCAATGTTTTAACATTTTTTTTTTTTTTTTAAAGCTTGTTTTCAAATGCCCCTCCCTGTTGTACACAACAAGCTTTCATCCCCCCTGTCACAAGAGGATGTCTGGCTGAATTAAGATGAAAACCTCAACCATGTTACGGTCTTTTACTTTAATGGCACTTTATTGGTACATACTATCTTATTTTTTTATTTATTTTTTTTACCCAAGAGAAACATGTTTTTCTATGAAGTTGAACATCTGTTCTTTATTACAGATTGTAAACATTTTGTAAAATAAATAAAAATGTTGGACAAATGCGCACTACCCAAAATGTACTCTATTCGTTGAATGATGCAGGTAATGAATGCCTGTCTCGCACCGTTGGCCTGTTGTTCATGCATAACGCACAGCAATCACTTGGTACCAATGATCTGGTAGATAACAGGTGTTCAATGAGGGTCGTGCGGCCCGGCTTCTCGTATAACACTGTTGTGTTCCGATCGAAGAGCTCCCTGAGCTCTTGCTTCTGGGCTGGGTCGAGGTCCTCATTGCTCGGGACCACCACTAGTACCGTTGGCGTCCTGGGTTCTGACCATAACATGGCCAAGGCTGTCCTCTAAACTTAGCTAGTTATTTTAGCCTACTCAAACATCCGGCTCAAACAGAGGGATGCTATGTTAGCTAGCTGGCTATGACTATCCAACACAACACTGGAACTCTTCAAAGTCAAGGTAAGCGTTTGGTTTTACAAATGTATTCCCACTGGGCCCGCCGGTGTAACTGCTAAACTGTTTACTGACTGTACACTGTAACATTACTGCATGATTGTAGTGGGTTTACTAAGGAGTTAGTTCTATTAGCTATGTTGACTATGACATTACTTTAGCTAATATGGTGACAATGATGTAGGCTGTGTGTAACAGTTATATGGTTTGGATTGAAAAGTTTTTTTTCACCTGGTCACATACAGCTGATGTGTTATGCATTGAAGTCCACAAACTAAGAGAAAAGGTGAGAGGAGGAGAGCGCATAGATGCGAGAAGGAATACAATGTGGCTGCTATGAAAGTGAACTGTGTTTATGTGTGATCAGGGGTTTATTCATGCCACCGATTCTGTTGAAAAACTTTTCTTAAACGGAAGCAAAAGGAAACGAAACGTGGATAAACATGCTTGAATTTGTCCAATAGAAATGTTTTTTTTTGCAACTGCACCCTAGATTAGCTAGATGCAGGCAAGAGTGTGCAAGGCGTTATTGAATTTGTCACCGTCTGTCACCTCAATTTTTTTCTCTCCTGTGTGCACCTACGTTGTAAACTTTAATTCATAGGCTAGGTTGTAGCAACCTCATGATGTAGCAACCTCATGATGGGTATTGCTAGCCTAAACCTATTTATGTTACATTGAACTGGATAAATGGAATATGAATGACGGTCATCCAATATGCCGCAACAGAAATAAGGCCATGCTCATAAAAATAAATAAAAATCCCTCATCTTAAACGGCACCGACAGCCACTGGTGCAGAAACACCACTCTTTTCCCTCTGACATTTCTTTAGATGAAGGAATAAAAGCTTTGAATCATCACATCATAGGATGAGCCTTTGGGGTTGTTTTTTTCTTTCCCGAATATACAGTATGTTAACCATGGGCCAGCAATAAGGCCTTGGCATGTTTCATGAATTATGGTAGGCCTTTTCCTCCAAGGCACACCTGTAATCATATATGTGGCCCATACTAGCGAATGAATACCCATATGAATACCCATACTAGCGTACTGCCTACTATCTACTCACCGCCATTTAGTAGTATGCAGTATGCCACGCAACGCAGTAGCAGCTCCTGACTGGCTGAGTATTGGTGGGGCCGAGTGCGGGTGGTGTTTTCCAAATTCAACAGACATGCATGGCATTAACCAGCCTGATAATAGCTAGTTTCCAATTCAATTAATTTCTCTGAACACAGAATATAATAGGAATGGTGTTATAGGTCTACTCAGGCTGGTTATAGGCAGACTACCACAGTCGACCTACATTGTAGGTAAGAATTTGTTCTTAACTGACTTGCCTAGTTAAATAAATGTAAAAAATTAATTATATAAAAATAGCCCATCTATCCTATTTAACAGGAACTGAAGACAGAAACAGATCATTTGGTTCCAAGTCAACATATTTATTAATGAAACCAAAGCGCTGTAACATATATCAATTAGCCCAGTACACACACCAAAAGTTTAATGTTCAAATCAAAAGGCTTCGACTGTATTTAATTTTGAACAGCTATTGCACAGAAAAACATGGACAGTCAGCTGCATCACAAATTCAGAACCGCTGGAGAGCAACATACTAAAGCATTGATCATTGGGAATGAGATCAGAATGACTGCTAAGGCTTGATCCATAAATTAAATAGGTAGCCTAGCCTACAAAACTCAAACAAGCCATGTGCTCAAGTCAAAAGGCCTGATTAACATGACATCTATAATGCAGGCCACATCTCAAGTCCCCGGTGCCGACACACTCAGAAATCAAATGTTTAGTATTTATTTTAGAAGCTCTGACAAAGGCCAAGAGAACAAGAAACATTTTTCAATGAGAAAACAGAAATCCACTTTGGGTAAAAAAATGTAATAAAAATGTCATATGTTTTCAAAGATGTAGCCTACAGTACGATGCAATACTCATGTTCATTTTAAGGAGAACAAAACTACTTAGGCTACATTTGAACACCACAGCATAAACTTCGCTATTCGGTGTCTTCCCAAATTAGGCATAAGTAGTTTAGTTTTTGTTGTTTGGCTACTTGAAGAGAACTAGGGCCTATCACTCGCAGCCCACCTCTTCCAATGCATTGTCGAAAAGTGTGCATCAAAGTCTACTGGATGACAAGCCGAAATTAGTAAAACATCCTGGCATTTAAACCATACTCGACTTTCGAAAATTCACATACTATAAAACATTCTATTTTCGCATAGGCATACTAAGATTGCGTTGTTTTCCGCTACTTGTGTAAGGAGTGATGCTGGAAAAGCAGGTACAGGGAGTCAGACATTTATTCGGGAACAGACAAGGAAAGAAGACAGGAGCAGCATTAGAACACGGGTAACACAAACATGAGACAATTAATCCCGATGCAGGGAACAGGGCTTGGGAACAGACAGATATAAGGAGGGTAATGACACAAGTAATTGAGTCCACGTGAGTTCAATGATCGCGTATGCGTGTGACAGGGGGAAGGCAGGTGTGCGGTACTGATGGTGGCATGAGTGCGTAATGCTGGGGATCCTGGCGCCCCTTAGCGCGAGGGGGAGGAAGAGCGGGAGCATGCATGACAATTTCTTGATTTCGGTAGCACATACCCATATCTAATTGATAAGCTGTTGTCATATTTTTCGCAATTTCAAAAGACCTACTATTTAGGACGCAGGCATGGCTATTTGGACACTGCCACGGCCAAGGCCACTGTTGTGTGTAGTCTACACCTCCACCCCCATTCAATTGAAAGTGCAGGATGGGGCCTGTACAGTAAATACACTTGGCCACTAGAACTGCTTAAGGTTGCAGAGTAGAGTTCTCTCATGCTATAAATCACACTTTTCCCTGGGCACCACAGAGGAAGAAGACAGCTGCAGCTTTAGCGCAGGCCTCAGCCCTTTGGGAAGTGTGTGTGTATGTATGCGGGTGGGTGTACTTATGTATGCATCAGTGGAGGCTGATGAGGGGAGGACGGCTCATAATAATGGCTGGAACGGAGCGAATGGAATGTGCTTCCATGTGTTGGATGCCGTGTTTTATGTATTTGATACCATTCCACAAATTCCGCTACAAATCAAATTAAATCAGATTGTATTAGTCACATGCACCGAATACAACATAGACCTTACAGTGAAATACTTACAACCAACAATGCAGTTTAAAAAATCTGAATAAGAAATAAAAGTAACAAGTAGTTAAAGAGCAGCAGTAAAATAACAATAGTGAGACTATATACAGGGGGTACCTGTACAGAGTCAATGGGCGGGGGCACCGGTTAGTCGAGGTAATATGTACATGTAGGTAGAGTTATTAAAATGACTATGCATTGATCAACATACTAAACTGCACCAACAGTTGTTGCCTTCTCACCAAGCTGCTTGCCTATTGTCCTGTAGCCCATCCCAGCCTTGTGCAGGTCTACAATTTTATCCCTGATGTCCTTACACAGCTCTCTGGTCTTGGCCATTGTGGAGAGGTTGGAGTCTGTTTGATTAAGTGTGTGGACAGGTGTCTTTTATACAGGTAACGAGTTCAAACAGGTGCAGTTAATATAGGTAATGAGTGGAGAACAGGAAGGCTTCTTAAAGAAAAACTAACAGGTCTGTGAGAGCCAGAATTCTTACTGGTTGGTAGGTGATCAAATACTTATGTCATGCAATAAAATGCAAATTAATTACTTAAAAATCATACAATGTGATTTTCTGTATTTTTGTTTCAGTATCCCTCTCTCACAGTTGAAAAATTACAGACTTCTACATGCTTTGTAAGTAGGAAAACCTGCAAAAATCGGCAGTGTATCAAATACTTGTTCTCCCACTGTATATCCCAAAAATATTTGGCGCGTTTGATCCAGAAAAAAAATCAGCAACGTCACTAACATCACTTTCCCAAAATATTTCAAACTACTTTTGTAATACAACTTTAGGTATTTTTAAACGTTAATAATCAATCAAATTGAAGACGGGTCTATCTGTGTTCAATACAGGAACAACAAACTAAGCTACTTTTCAAGTCTTGCGCAACTCTCAACAGTGCTACGCAGTTCCTAGATGGCCGTACTTCTTCATTGCACAAATGAATAACCTCAACCAAATTCCAAAGACTGGTGACATCCAGTGGAAGCTGTAGGAACTGAAAACAAGTTCCTAAGTAATATTGTTTGCTAATGAGAACTCACTGAACAGAGATCTCAAAAATGTTTTATTCTGAACGGTTAGTCCTCTGGGTTTTGCGCAAGACTACTCACAGACATGATTCAAACAGTTTTATAAACTTCAGAGTGTTTTCTATCCAAATCTACTAATAATATGCATATCTTATATTCTTGGCATGAGTAGCAGGAAGTTGAAATTGGGCACGCTATTTATCTAAAAGTGAAAATGCTGCCCCCTATACCTTAAGAAGTTAATGGAAAAAAAGCTTCTGCCAATTCGTGGTGAGTAACCGCTGTTCTGATGTCCAGAAGTTATTTTCAGTCATAAGAGACAGTAAGCAGCAACATTTACAAACAATGCAAAAAAAACAAATATAAAAACACAATCGTTAGGAGCAAGTAAAATGTCAGTCATCTTCTCCGGGGCCGTCAACAACAACTTCTCCGGCGCGAGCCATTACTATGAACCAGTTCTTCCCAAATAAGGTGCCACCAACCTCCACCAACAGCTGGTGCACAAAATCTAAGGAAGTCTCTGGATTTTGCTTGCCTGAAGTAGAGTATATTGTGATGAACTCAGGCCACACTACTTGCCTAGAGTTCTCAGCTATACTTTTTTTTAAGCAAACAGGAAACCACTCACACAGAGGCAGCACTCCTAGTGGCCTGGAGATGTTAATGCAGGGAAACTTAAATCAGTTCTAGCAAATCGATCAGCATGTTAAATGTGCAACCAGAGGGGAGAAAAAAATTCTAGATCACCTGTACTCCACACACAGGCACGCATACAAAGCTCTCCTTCGCCCTCCATTTGGTAAATCCGACCACAATGTGGCAGGACTTGCAAACAGGGCTTACAGACTACAAAGGGAAGCACATCCGCGAGATGCCCAGTGACACAAGCCTACCAGTGAGCTAAATCACTTCTATGCTCGCTTCGAGGCAAGCAACACTGAGGCATGCATGAGAGCATCAGCTGTTCCGGAAGACTGTGTGATCATGCTCTCCGTAGCCGATGTGAGTAAGACCTTTAAACAGGTCAAAATACACAAGGCTGCGGGGCCAGATGGATTACCAGGACGTGTGCTCCGGGCATGTGCTGACCAACTGGCAGGTGTCTTCACTGACATTTTAAACATGTCCCTGATTGAGTCTGTAATACCAACATGCTGCAAGCAGACCACCATAGTCCCGGTACCCAAGAACACAAAGGCAACCTGCCTAAATGACTACAGACCCGTAGCACTCACATCCGTAGCCATGAAGTGCTTTGAAAGGCTGTTAATTGACTACAGCTCAGCGTTCAACACCATAGTACCCTCAAAGCTAATCACCAAGCTGAGGATCCTGGGACTAAACACCTCACGACAGCCTATAGGGAGGAGGTCAGAGACCTGGCTGGGTGGTGCCAGAATAACAACCTATCCCTCAACATAACCAAGACTAAGGAGATGATTATGGACTGGACTACAGGAAAAGGAGCACCGAGCACGTCCCCATTCTCATCGACGGGGCTGTAGTGTAGCAGGTTGAGAGCTTCAAATTCCCTGGTGTCTACATGCCACATGAACAACAAACTAGATTGGTACAAACACACGAAGACAGTCGTGAAGGGGGCACGACAAAGCCTTTTCCCCCTCAGGAAACTAAAAAGATTTGGCATGGGTCCTGAGATCCTCAAAAGGTTCTACAGCTGCAACATTGAGAGCATCCTGACCGGTTGCATCACTGCCTGGTACGGCAATTGCTCGGCCACCGACCACAAGGCACTTCAGAGGGTAGTGCGTATGGCCCAGTACATCACTGGGGCAAAGCTGCCTGCCATCCAGGACCTCTATACCAGGCGGTGTCAGAGGAAGGCCCTAAAAATGGTCAAATACCCCAGCCACCCCAGTCATAGACTGTTTTCTCTACTTCCGCATGGCAAGCGTACCGGTTTGTCTAGGACAAAAGGCCTCTCAACAGTACCCCCAAGCCATAAGACTCCTGAACAGGTAACCAAATGGTTACGCGGACTATTTGCATTGTGTGCCTCCCCCCAACCCCTCTTTTATGCTGCTGCTACTCTCTGTTTATCTTATATGCATAGTCACTATAATTATACATTCATGTACATACTACCTAAATGGTCCGACCAACCAGCGCTCCCGCATATTGGCTTACCGGGCTATCTGCATTGTGTCCCACCATCTGCCAACCCCTTTTGACGCTTCTGCTAATCACTGTTCATCATATATGCATAGTCACTTTAACGATACCTACATGTACATACTACCTCAATAAGCCTGACTAACAGGTGTCTGTATATAGCCTTGCTACTCTTTTTTCAAATGTCTTCTGGCGATCCAGAAGAGCCGGCGACGGTGAAGCTCCCGCAGCAGTTCGGGGTCCAAGACATCCGAAACCGGAACCCAACAACTCTCCTCCGGACCGTACCCCTCCCACTCCACGAGGTACTGAAGGTCCCCTGCCCGACGCCTCAAATCCAGGATGGAACGAACAGAGTACACTGGGGCCCCCTCGATGTCCAGAGGGGGTGGCGGGACCTCCCGCACCTCAGATTCCTGGAGCGGACCAGCCACCCCCGGCCTGAGGAGAGACACATGGAATGAGGAGTTAATACGGTATTCAGAGGGAATCTGTAATCTGTAACACACCTCGTTCACCGTCCTCAGGACTTTGATGGGCCCCACTGTGGTGACGGTCCGCGCTGTTCTTCTGGCGAAGTGCAGCTCGCTGGAGCTGAACATGGGCGGCCTTCCATGTCTCCTCCTCGCGACTGAACCAGTCATCAACTGCAGGAGCCTCGGTCTGACCCTGATGCCATGGCGCCAGAACCGGCTTGTACCCAAATACGCACTGAAAGGGGGAGAGGTTAGTGGAGGAGTGGCGAAGTGAGTTCTGTGCCTTCTCAGCCCAGGGCGCAAACGCCGCCCACTCCCCCGGCCGGTCCTGGCAATAGGACCGCAGAAACCTGCCCACATCCTGGTTGACTCTCTCTACCAGCCCATTACTCTCGGGGTGAAAACCTGAGGTAAGGCTGATCAAGACCCCCAGACGTTCCATGAACGCCTTCAAAACTCTCGATGTGAATTGGGGACCCCGATCAGACACTATATCCTCAGGCACCCCGTAGTGCCAGAAGACGTGAGTAAACAGGGCTTCCGCAGTCTGTAAGGCCGCAGGAAGGCCGGGCAGAGTGAGGAGACGACAGGACTGAGAGAAACGATCCACAACGACCAAGATAGTAGTGTTTCCCTGTGAAAGAGGTAGATTGGTTAAAAAAATCCACAGATAGGTGTGACCAAGGTCGTTGTGGAACGGGTAAGGGGTGTAGATTACCACTGGGCAGGTGTCTCGGAGCCTTACACTGGGCACACACCGAGCAGGAGGAAACATAAACCCTCATGTCCTTAGCCAAGGTGGGCCACCAGTACTTCCCAGTCAGACAGCGCACCGACCGGCCGATCCCCGGATGACCAGAGGAGGGTGATGTGTGGGCCCAATAGATCAACTGGTCACGTACAGCAGACGGAACGTACATACGCCCGACAGGACACTGGAGGGGAGCAGGCTCTGTACGCAACACCAGCTCTATGTCCGCGTCCAGCTCCCACACGACCGGCGGTACCAGGCAAGAGGCCGGGAGTATGGGAGTCTGATCCATGGGTCGCTCCTCTATGTCATACAGCCGGGATAGTACGCCTGCCTTCGTATTCTGGGAACCTGGTCTGTAAGACAGGGTAAACACAAAATGGGTAAAGGACATGGTCCACCTTGCCTCCTCGCTGCCTGGATGTACTCCAGGTTGCGATGGTCAGTCCAGATGAGAAAAGGGTGTTTAGGCCTCTCAAGCCAATGTCTCCACTCCTTCAACGCTTTAACCACAGCCAACAGCTCCCGGTCCCCCACATCATAGTTACGCTCCGCTGGGATGAGCTTCCTCGAGAAGAAAGCACAGGGGCTGAGTTTTGGTGGTGTACCCGAGCTCTGTGAGAGCACGGCTCCTATCCCAGCCTCGGACGCGTCCAGCTCCACTATGAATGCCAAACAGGGATCCGAATGGGCCAGCACGGGAGCCGAAGTAAACAGAGCTCTTAGCTGCCCAAAAGCCCTGTCCGCCTCAGCCGACCACTGCAACCGTACGGGACCCCCCTTCAGCAGTGAGGTAATGGGAGCAGCCACCTGGCCAAAACCCCGGATAAATCTCCAGTAGTAATTGGCAAACCCTAAAAATCACTGCACCTCCTTTACCGTGGTGGGAGTCGGCCAATTACACACGGCTGCAATGCGGTCACTCTCCATCTCCACCCCTGATGTGGAAATGCGATACCCTAGAAAGGAGACAACCTGCTGAAAGAACAGGCATTTCTCAGCCTTGACGTACAGGTCATGCTCCAACAGTCATCCAAGTACCTTGCGTACCAAAGACACATGCTCGGCGCGTGTAGCGGAGTATATCAGAATGTCATCGATATACACCACTACACCCTGCCCGTGCAGGTCCCTGAAAATCTCATCTACAAAGGATTGGAAAACTGATGGAGCATTCATCAACCCATACGGCATGACTAAGTACTCATAATGCCCTGAGGTGGTACTAAACGCTGTCTTCCACTCATCCCCCTCCCGGATACGCACCAGGTTATACGTACTCCTGAGATCCAGTTTGTTGAAGAAGTGCACACCATGCATTGATTCAATCGCCATGGCGATAAGAGGTAAGCGGGTAACTGTACCTCACTATGATTTGATTTAGACCTCTATAATCAATGCACGGGCGTAGACCTCCATCCTTCTTCTTCACAAAAACTCGAGGAGGCGGGTGAAGTGGATGACCGAATGTACCCCTGACGAAGGGATTCAGAGACATATGTCTCCATAGCCACAGTCTCCGCTTGCGACAGGGGATACACGTGACTCCTGGGAAGCGCAGCTTCTACCAGGAGATTTATCGCACAATCTCCCCGTCGATGAGGTGGTAATTGAGTCGCATTCTTTTTACAGAAGGTGAGAGCCAAATCGGCATATTCTGGGGGGGATGCGCATGGTGGAGACCTGGTCTGGACTTTCCACCGTGGTAGCACCAACGGAAACCACTACACACCTCCACGAGCACTCTCGCGACCACCCTGTGAGAGCCCTCTGTTGCCAGGAGATAGTGGGGTTATGCTGAGCTAACCACAGAAGGCCTAGTACCATCTGCGTCACCATGCCCAAGGAGATGGTGACTTCCCTGATTAGCCCGAACCCTAATGGTCGACAATCCTGAGCATTTACCGGGAAAGGTCTAACTACAGGAATAATAGGGATCCCTAAACTAAGGGATAACGCTCTGTAGATAAAATTCCTCTGTTGACCAACCACCTGTTTGTACCTGTTTGTTTCCCTGATTTTCCCACGCATTCCCAGCATAAGGCGCCTGTCGATTCAGGCGCCTTATGCTGGGAATGCGTGGAAAAATCAGGGAAACAAACAGGTACAAACAGGTGGTTGGTCAACAGAGGACTTTGGATGAGTGTGGTGCAGACTCACCTGGGGTGATGCCAGAGTGCCCTGCCTGTTGCCTCTACTGCCAGAGGAACCGACATGGCACCGACCAGCAGTGTGCCCTCTGCGGCCACAGATGGGGAACGTGATGGCTCCTCCTCCAGTCTCCCTACGCGCAGGCCCTCCCAACTCCATGGGCACCGGAGCGTGGGTGCTGGAAGATGGCACCGACAGAGCCCCCTCTGGACGTCCGCGGGTGACCAGCAGGTTATCAAACCGGATGGACAAATCCACCAGTTGGTCGAAGGAGATGGTGGCATCCCTGCAGGCCAGCTCACGTCGGACATCCTCGCATAGGCTGCACCGATAGTGGTCGATGAGGGCCCTGTCGTTCCAGCCTGCTCCAGCGGCCAAGGTCCGGAATTCCAGGGTGAATTCCATGGCGCTCCTCGTCCCCTGCCTCAAATGAAAGAGCCGTTCCCCCGCTGCTCTACCTTCGGGTGGATGGTCAAAGACGGCCCGGAAGCGGCGGGTGAACTCCCCGAAGTGGGCCAACACCGCGTCTTCTCCCCACACGGCTTTTGCCCACTCCAGACCTCTCCCCGAGAGGCATGAGACGAGGGCAGAAACTCTCTCCCTTTCCGAGGGAGCTGGGTGCACAGTGGCCAGGTAGAGGTCCAGTTGTAGCAGGAATCCCTGGCATTGTGCTGCCATCCCATCATATTCCCTGGGAAGGGAGAGACGCATCCGACTGGGACTGGGTCCGGACGGGACGGGTAGAGGTAACCCCAGTTGCCCTGGTTGAGGCACTGGGGAGACTTCCTGTCTCTCCCAGCGGTCCATAGTCTGGACAACGCGATCCATCATGGTACCAAGATGATGTAACATAGCAGAATGTTCCTGGACGCTCCTGGACTCCTCTAACCGGGGTCCCTGCTCCTGCTGACTCCATAGTTTGGTGTGTAATTCTGTCAAGGGTGTGTACGGGAGGCAAAGTCAGGTGCAGGAGAGCAGAGTGTAGTGAACAGGTGCACTTTAATTCCGTTCCACAAAATATAGCACATAAAAACAACAGGCCAAAAACACAGAACATGGCAAAAGGAAAGCGCCCGATATTAATCCACATCACAAACAAACAATTACACACAAAGACATGGAAGGGAAACAGAGGACTAAATACATGCAGTAATTATGGAATGAAATCCAGGTGTGTAACGGAACAAGACAAAACCAATGGAATATGAGAAATGGAGCGGCAATGGCAAGAAAGCCGATGACGACGATCGCCGAACGCTGCCCAAACAAGGAGAGGAGCCGACTTCGGTGGAAGTCGTGACATAACTAGTTAATTGTTTACAAACAAAGTAGTGAATGTGCTAGAAAGCTAAACAGCTATCTAGTATGAGGTTTCTGTGTTATGCACTATAGCCCGTTACCATATGTGATTTTATATTATCTGCTGTTGGCTTGTGTGGATGTATGTATGTGTTATGCAACATAGCTGACTTTAAACATTGTTAACAGTTTCAGGGCCATGGGCCTTTCTCGTGATGGAAAAATACAGAGTAGCATGAAGACGAGAACTGTGCAATGAGTTGGCGGGGCATATTCAGAGCATGGGGTTGCGAGAACAAGCGGTCTTTTGTTAGATAACAGGAGCCAGGTGCGAGATAACAGTATCGAGCATGAGCGCATGGATGTTCTTCACAGCAACAGTTGCATCTATCAACTGAAGCGCTTAGGGGGTTGGGACCAGCCTCTGCGCCAACAATCAACGATAGGCTGGGTGAGTCTAAACCACGCCCAGTCTCTACTCTGACAGGCCGGCTCGGAAGTGGAACTATTACTGTCAGAGTATATTTATAATATCTTTGTCAGGAACAAGTCAGTTCTCTGTTTTGCCCTGCGAGGTGGGACAGAGAACCCGTATATATGAAAATTGCATTTACCACTTATTGCTTAGCTAATAAAAAATACATAGTATACAATCGGTGACTCAGTGTCATATTTATCCTGATACCAGATTCGAATTGACGCAACTCTAACACTAGCTAGTTTATTGCTGTGGCTAGCCAAAAAATACTTGTTTTGAAAGTTGGGTCATCTTATCCTTTAAAAGTGTTCTTATACTATGATTTTGAACATTCAAAGCAACTTTGAAACATCCATTGCTGTCACTTTAGCTTACTACATAACACGGAACCCAAATTTTGTCCAACTATACCAAACGCGATCACAACATGCAGGTTAAAATATCAAAACAAACTCTGAACCAATGACATTAATTTGGGGACAGGTCGAAAAGCATTAAACATGTATGGCAATTTAGCTAGTTAGCTTGCACTTGCTAGCTAACTTACTGTTGCTAGCTAATTTGTCCTGGGATATAAACATTGAGTTGTTATTTTATCTGAAATGCACAAGGTCCTCTACTCCGAAAATTAATCCACACATAAAACAGCCAATCAAATCGTTTCTTGTCATCTCGCCTCCTTCCAGGCTTTTTCATCTTTGAACTTATATGGTGACCCATCTACACTTTCATAGTATTACCATGACAACCGCGAAAACAGTTCGTCTTTCTATCACCCACGTGGGTATAACTATGAGGAGATGGCACGTGGGTACCTGCTTCTATAAACCAATGAGGAGATGGGAGAGGCAGGACTTGCAGCGCCATCTGTGTCAGAATAGAAAGGAGTTATATTTTAGCCCTTGGCATTGCAGATGCTCGTTGGCTCGCGCGAGCAGTGTGGGTGCAATAATTGAATAACATGGATTTCTACATTTATTTTGCGAAGCTCGCACACACGTCTGGTCAGCATGTTCTTGAGTGAGCACTCTTTGTAGTACTCACTCACTGCACGAGAACCACCACCAATCAGCCTACACCACTGCGCATTCACCTATCGTTACTATGGCAATTAGCGTAGCCATATCAGCAAATGACTGCTGTCTGAAAACACATTCAATTTGGTCACTTGTAACTTGCTGTTTGGACAGTCAAAAACAAAACTGATTTGAGCATTAAAGCTTGCAGTGTGAACAAGGCTTTATAAGCCTTGACACTGATTTTGGACATGGATTGGGAGATAATCATCAAGTCAAAGCAGAGCAGGGACGTAGATATATACACTGCACACTACTTAAAATAAACATGCCCTCCTTTCATCAGTAACATTCTGCCTTTACACAAAATGTCCCCAGGGTTGGGTAGGTTACTTTCTAAATGTAATACAGTTAGCCTACTACACTGAACAAAAATATAAAACGCAACATGTAAATTGTTTCATGAGCAGAAATAAAAGATCACAGAAGTTCCCTCAAAATTTGTGCTCACATTTTATACATCCTTGTTAGTGAGCATTTCTCCTCTGCCAAGATAAACCTGTCACGCCGTTGTAGGGAGGAGACCAAGGCGCAGCGTGTTATGAGTACATTCTCTTCATTATAAGAATGAACACTGAACAAAACTAACTGTGACGCTATACAAAGAGTGCTGAACAGGAAACTACACATAGACAAGAACCCACAAAATACCCAAGGGAATATGGCTACCTAAATATGGTCCCCAATCAGAGACAACGATAAACAGCTGCCTCTGGTTGGGAACCAATTCAGGCCACCATAAACCTACATATGCCTAGACTTACAAACACCCCTAGCCCCTAGACATACAAAAACCCTAGACAATACAAAACAAGCATACCCACCCTCGTCACACCCTGACCTAACCAAAATAATAAAGAAAACATAGATAACTAAGGTCAGGGCGTGACACCACCAGACAGGTGTAGCATATCAAGATGCTGATTAAACAGCATGATTATTACACAGGTGCACCTTGTGTTTGGGACAACAAAATACCTCAAATGTGCACACAACACAATGCCACAGATATTTCAAGTTTTGAGGGAGAGTGCAACTGGCATGCTGACTGCAGGAATGTCCACCAGAGATGTTACCAGATACTTTAATCTTGATTTCTCTACCATAAGCCGCCTCCAATGTCATTTTAGAGAATTTGGCAGTACGTCCAATCAGCCTCACAACCGCAGACCACATGTAACCACGCCAGAAAAGGAACATCACATCCGGGTTCTTCACCTACGGGGATTGTCTGAGACAAGCCAGATGGACAGCTGATGAAACTGTGTGTTGCCACAACTGAAGAAATCCATACGTAAATTGTTAGGATCGTAATTAAAACCATGCGTGAAACATGAAATGTACAAACCCTATGTTACGACTATGAATGAACATTTAAACACTGCTCAAAAAAATAAACGGAACACTAAAATAACACAACCTAGATCTGAATTAATGAAATATTTTTATCAAATACTTTGTTCTTTACATAGTTGAATGTGCTGACAACAAAATCACACAAAAATGATCAATGGAAATCAAATTTATCAACCCATGGATGTCTGGATTTGGAGTCCACACTACAGGCTGATCCAACTTTGATGTAATGTCCTTAAAACAAGTCAAAATGAGGCTCAGTAGTGTGTGTGGCCTCCACGTGCCTGTATGACCTCCCTACAACGCCTGGGCATGATCCTGATGAGGTGGCGGATGGTCTCCTGAGGGATCTCCTCCCAGACCTGGACTAAAGCATCCGCCAACTCCTGGACAGTCTGTGGTGCAACGTGGTGTTGGTGGATGGAGCGAGACATGATGTTCCAGATGTGCTCAATTGGATTCAGGTCTGGGGAACAGGCGGGCCAGTCCATAGCATCAATGCCTTCCTCTTGCAGGAACTGCTGACACACTCTAGCCACATGAGGTCTAGCATTGTCTTGCATTAGGAGGAACCCAGGACCAACCGCTCCAGCATATGGTCTCACAAGGGGTCTGAGGATCTCATTTCGGTACCTAAAGGCAGTCAGGCTACCTCTGGCGAGCACATGGAGGGCTGTGCAGTCCCCCAAAGAAATGCCACCCCACACCATGACTGACCCACCGCCAAACCGGTCATACTGGAGGATGTTGCAGGCAGCAGAACGTTCTCTACGGCGTCTCCAGACTCTGTCACGTCTGTCACATGTGCTCAGTGTGAACCCGCTTTCATCTGTGAAGAGCACAGGGTGCCAGTGGCGAATTTGCCAATCTTGGTGTTTTCTGGCAAATGCCAAACGTCCTGCACGGTGTTGGGCTGTAAACACATCCCCCACCTGTGGACGTCGGGCCCTCATACCACCCTCATGGAGTCTGTTTCTGACCGTTTGAGCAGACACATGCACATTTGTGGCCTGCTGGAGGTCATTTTGCAGGGCTCTGGCAGTGCTCCTCCTGCTCCTCCTTGCACAAAGGCGGAGGTAGCGGTCCTGCTGCTGGGTTGTTGCCCTCCTACGGCCTCCTCCACGTCTCCTGATGTACTGGCCTGTCTCCTGGTAGCGCCTCCATGCTCTGGACACTACGCTGACAGACACAGCAAACCTTCTTGCCACAGCTCGCATTGATGTGCCATCCTGGATGAGCTGCACTACCTGAGCCACTTGTGTGGGTTGTAGACTCATGCTACCACTAGAGTGAAAGCACCGCCAGCATTCAAAAGTGACCAAAACATCAGCCAGGAAGCATAGGAACTGAGAAGTGGTCTGTAGTCACCACCTGCAGAACAACTCCTTTATTGGGGGTGTCTTGCTAATTGCCTATAATTTCCACCTGTTGTCTATTCCATTTGCACAACAGCACGTGAAATGTATTGTCAATCAATGTTGCTTCCTAAGTGGACAGTTTGATTTCACAGAAGTGTGATTGACTTGGAGTTACATTGTGCTGTTTAAGTGTTCCCTTTATTTTTTTGAGCAGTGTATGTTAAATACTTACTTTACGTTTCCCTTAACTCGGTTACGGATATTTTTTATAGGTACAAACTTTTGTCAGTATTGTGACATCTGCAAAGGACATGAACCGAACGTAGCTAGTCGAAGTTTGCTAGTCAATCAAGCAACTCTAGCCCAAACGTTAGAGTTGCTTTGCATCTTCCGGTTTCATTTCCAAAATAAAAGTCTAGAGCTTGTTTTATAACTGCATTCAATAACAACGTTATACCATTAGATGGCGTAGTATAGGCTTGGTCCTTCAGGAAATGACTTAGACACAGTCTTGTCTAGATTCTAGAATAACTGCCTGAGCTGCAAAATAGAAAGTAAATATCATTTAGACTAGGTCTATTCCGCCATCTAAATATGCCGTGCTGTTGTGTGTTATTTAATGGCCATATAAATGCAAAATGTATTTTTATAGCCGCGTGAGGCTGCTGTGGTAATCATGTAACCTAATGAATAACACTTTTTCTAGTATTTGGGAGCACGGACTGTGCACGGACTGTAGGCTTTCTTAGGCATCTTGACTGTTGTATTAGTAAATTCCACTCTGTATGCAGGCTTGTTATAGCCATTTGAATTGCACAACCCCATCACGCACAGACTGTATCCATATCAATGAATGAGACAAAACAAAATAAGTATTGGCTATAACCTGTCCTGAGCAAAATAGCCAAGGGGTCCCGAATGGTCAAGACTATCTATAGCCTATTCTTATTGCCAGACCTGTTATCCTTATTACCTCTTCTTCTTTTTTTATAACAAGTTATTTTTTCATTTCACTTTCCCAATTTTGACTATTTTGTGTATGTCCATTACATGAAATCCAAATAAAAACCAATATAAATTACAGGTTGTAATGCAACAAAATAGGAAAAACCCCAAAGGGGATGAATACTTTTGCAAGGCACTGTATAATTAATCAGGAGATAAATGTTCTGGGGGCAAGGATGTCTTCGCCAACAGTTGTCTTCTGTGAAAGACAACCCCTTTGAAAGATTGCTGTTTCTCCCAATCATCTAACTGCAGACATCATCTATCAGGCCGCTCTCCAACGCCAGGACACCTCAATGATATAAGTATACTGCCACCTACTGGTGGTACGAGTATTTGGCGTTGAATGAAAATGGTTGAATAAACAGTCAGTTGTAGTAGTGCTGTAAAGTTGGTTGCCAACCGCCATATAAAGTCTAAAGAAGAAAAGCCATATAAAGTCTAAAGAAGAAAAGCCATATAAAGTCCAAAGAAGAAAAAGATGCCGGAAGGGATGAGGAGAGATAACGAGAAACAAATTCGGTTTACCATTTTATCTGTGGATTAATTGTTCGGAGTAGAGGACTTTGTGCATTTCAGGTAAAATAACAACCCAATGTTTATATACCAGGACAAATTAGCTAGCAACAGCAAGCTAGCTAGCTAAATTACCATAAATGTTTCATGCTTTTGGACCTGTCCCCAAATTAATTTTGACTCTGGTTCAGAGTTGTATTTATTTTTTAAACCTGCTTGTCCTAATCAACGTGCACTTGATGGCGTACACGGCAGGTGTCCGGTTTGGTCAGCATCAGACACCAGCATAGGCACAAGATCAAATCCTGGCGCAAGAACTGGCAAATCTGGTGCAGTCCATGAGGAGGAAATTGTGGTGGTTAATTTCTGTATTATCAAACGAGGAGAGTTAAACTTAACACACGAGTCAGAGTTATACTTAAACAACATCTTTAACAATAAGAGCTTTGCAATAGCAATGCCTTTCAATGATGCAGCATTTCTAATGAACCATTGAAAGTGACCACACAATGGCTACTGAGATCTTTTATAGCAAAGATGCACCCCTCTCAACCTTGATGACGAACAACAGATGCATAGAATGGTCACAAGGTTAAGATTTGTATGAAATGTATCTATAATACATAGCACACAGCAACTGCTGTGTCAACAGTTTTCATTGTATAGACAAGTGTCTAGTCCTCCTACTCCAAATTGTAACCATCTCACCCTGGTACGGTATAGCACAAAAACATTACCTCATGTTATCTGGAATGCTTTTTAGGTTTTATCACCCAAAGACATCGTAAATCTCCTCTGTCAGTGTTATCTCATAGAGGTCCATCCTCAGGAGAACACACACACAGTAGTTAACAGAACACTCTATTCTGTCGAATAAACAACCATTATAATGCAATACAAGCATTATAACATAACCTTGAAATTTACACGACAAGATGCACTGCAGTACTTAATGCTGAAGGTGGCCACACCAGATACTGACTGTTACTTTTGATTTTGATCCCCCCCTTTTGTTCAGGGACACATTATTCAATTTCTGTTAGTGACATATCTGGAACTTTGTCTGTTTTTGAACATGTTTAAATAATTGTATGAACACAAGATTAAGTTTGCTGAAAATAAAGCAGTTGACAGTGAGGAAGTTTCCTTTTTTTTCCTGAGTTTATTTCCCCACAGCCAGATTAATTTGTGGATACCATTTTTATGTCTCTGCGTACAGTTTGAAGGAAGTTGCCAACTAGCGTTAGTGCAATTCCTAACTAACTATAACTTACTTCATAGTGCATGCAGGCATACAAATAGTATGCATGAATTCATCTGTCTGGGGAAGTAGATAAAGGCCCAAAATTAATTGCCAAAATCCCAAAGTATCCCTTTAATACACTTCTTTAACAGCACAGCCTGGTTATGTAATATATGTGTGTGTGTGGATTGCAGAGACCCAGCTGGAGGCCAAGGCAGCGCTGCAACAGGCTGTCAGATGAAGAAGCAGGGGAAGAGGGAAAAGGCCCACAAGCTGCTGGTGCATGCGCTCAAAATGAACCCGGACTTTGTGGAAGCTCTGACAGAGCTGGGGACCATTCTGGAGGAGGAGAAGGATGTTGTCCAAGCAGACTACCTATATACCAAGGCCCTGGCCATCTCACCATGCAACGAGAGTTCCCTGGCCATCTCACCATGCAACGAGAGGGCCCTGGTTAGCAGTGACCGCACACTCCCCCTGGTGGAGGAGATCGACCAACGCCACTTTGGGGTTATTGACAGTAAAGTAAGCAGTATGATGTCCATCCCCAAGGGTAACTCTGCCCTTAGACGTGTCATGGAGGAAACCTACTATTACCACATCTACCACACCGTGGCTATAGAGGGCAACACACTCACTCTGTCTGAGATCTGCCACATCATTGAGACTCGCTACGCCGTGCCCGGCAAGAGCCTCCAAGAGCAGAACGAGGTCATTGGTGTGGACGCAGCCATGAAGTACATTAACACCACGCTGCTGTCCCTCACTGTCAATGACATCCTGGAGATCCACCGGCGTGTGCTGGGCTACGCAGACCCTGTAGAGGGTGGGCGGCTGCGTACCAGCCAGGTTTTTGTAGGCCACCACATCTCACCCCACCCACATGAGCTGGTGCAGTGGCTCAACCCAGAGGAGGCCCTGCAGCTGCACCCTGTGGAATCCGCAGCGCTCACCCATTACAAGCTGGTGTATGTGCACCCCTTTGTGGACGGAAACGGGTGCACGTCACGGCTGCTAATGAACCTGGTGCTCATGCAGGCACGCTACCCACCCATCATTGTACGCAAATTTCAGAGTACTACACTGCTCTGGACACAGCCAACAAGGGTGACGTCCGCTTCATAGCCAAATGCACAGAGATCACCCTGGATACCCTGCTAATCGCCACCACTGAGCACAGTGTGGGGCT
The DNA here is from genome assembly GCF_018296145.1 of Oncorhynchus tshawytscha. Lineage (NCBI taxonomy): Eukaryota > Metazoa > Chordata > Actinopteri > Salmoniformes > Salmonidae > Oncorhynchus > Oncorhynchus tshawytscha. Next base: position 31,811,388 of record NC_056432.1, read on the forward strand.
GCTGGCTCCAGCCACCACCAGGCCTGTCCCGACTGCAAACAAACCACCCCTGTCCACAACAGTGAGGGGACGGGAGTGAGTGGCGCATGACTGTTTGGCTTTGTATTTCTCTTTATTTAGATTTGCCAGTTTGGGGTTAATCTTACTCTAAGTGTAAAGATATGTCAGTTGATTTATGGATAAAGAGCAGCTCTGTGTCAATGATAGCATGACCGTGAACGTTTTTACTGGGAGAATGCATCTTTACAGAAATTAACATTCCCATATCTCATGGTTTGTTTCCTCATACCAGGTAGAGGTGCAGCCGTTTGAACTAATTATTACATATGTGTTGTGAATAGAAAACATGTTTTCAGCTGCAGATTGTTGTCCGTAAAGGGATAATAAGGGTCACATGTTTCTAACATTGAATAAACATAAGGGTCATGAACTTGTTGGTGCACAGACACAAATGGACCTGTTTCATACTCTTGCCAAAGCTACTCATTGTTTTTAGTGTCGGTTCTGAAGGACATTTAGGCCTATAATTCTGAATTTGCATTCTATTCATCTGAGTTATTTTGATGAGTGAATGCGTTACATTAACTGAAGGTGTTACAGTATGTGTACATGTCTGAGATGATTGAGTTGTGATTCTGCTTTGAATTGTCCCCCTTAAGAAATACAGTGCACAGTAGATCACTTGCAGTGTGTTGATTCAACATGTAAAATGTTCTGTGGTCAGGCGATAGGCAGGCCAACAGTCGTGTTATTCTGTCTTGTCATTTTGAGAACATGGTTTGCATCAATGTAATATACAGTACTATACTATACAGTAGGTCATCTGGGTCATACTGTCTGCTATTTCACTGAAGCACTTTCATGTATTTAATCGTTTATTTTAATGTAATTAGGGCCATTTCGGCCCTAAATGTGATATGCTTAGTTTCAAAACTCAACATCTATTTGAATTGCTTTAATAAACAACTTAAGGTCAGAAATGGCAACAAAACCACAAGATGACATTTTTACAAGACTCAAATCACAAGTGTAAAACTTGGAACAAGTGGTAAATAAAAGAATCACTGAACAAAAGTAAAACAAGTTCAATCTCACAGGGTTGCGCTGACACTTCTGCAACTAAAAAAGAAGCTATTTCTAGTTTACATTTGCGTTCTCGTAATAGAAAAATGCGAACACCATGACAATGATTTCAAAATTACTACACAATGTACATCATATATTGGACAAACAGAAAGCAACTTCTAAAGCTCAAATGTTTGTAGTCTCTAACTAGATTAGGCCACTGTGGTGATAGAACGTCGCTAAATATAGCTAATAATTCTCAAACATACAAATGTATTACAAAACTATGGCCAATCACTTGGAGTGTGTGAATTCTGAACACACATGACGTTCCCCACTCATCCAAACAGGATTACTGGTCGACAGAATTGTTAATGACCACATTCATTTGAAAGGCAAATGAGATTTAGGAATTTAGTTCAAACCTTTACATTCCCACGATATAATTTATTGAACTTATCAAATCTGCCTACAATATGTGGACATGGAGGGCTCTTGCAATCAAAACCGCTGCATAGATTCTTTCTCCCAACAATGGTTGATTCACTTGTGGACAGGACTGGTTAGAATGAGATGACAAAAGCCAAGGCCCTTTAGTGCTTCTCCAAACTGTCAGTTCATTCCCTACCCATCTCATAGCTTAATCAATACCTTAGACAGGAATGAGCAAATTGGAAACAATCTCAGGAATAAACGAGAATACATTTTCTTAAAGTATTCCCTTCTAACCTTTCAGGTAAGACAGCCTAAACATGATGGGGTTTAATGAGTCAGACAACCTTACATTACAGTGCCACCAAAGAAGTCCCAGTAAGGGAATAATAAAGGATTATGTTTTGATGGGCAAAGACTTAAACTAGTCTAAATGTGAGCACAGAACTGGTGAGGAATGATTTCTGGCCAGTGCATATGCAAATTAATTATTTGTACAACTGCAGTTTTAGGTAATATTCTGTAAAGCGAAGCATTAGTCATTCACTGCATGGGAACAAATATTGTGATTCAAACAACCTGTTTGGATAGGGGAAAAAAAAAAAAAAGTGGTATGTTGACACCTTAAGGAAACTTAACACACACAAAAAAAATCTTTCATTGTTGTAATACATATTTACACATACATCAATGTCAAGCTCTTGCATATACCTTTAAAACATGAGTCACAAGCTGGTTTTGTATATTTTTTTTTATCCCTTTCCAAAACAGAACACACGATAAGTATTATTTACATACACACATATGATACGTCTTCTATAAAACACCTTTCCCAATTAAAAACAAACTGAAATTGGTAATTAAAATAGGCACTCACACTTGTTCACAAGGATGTAGTAATATGGAGTCTGGGGCCAGTTGAGCCAGGGAGATTAAGGCTTTTTTACAGAAAGTGACAAGGAAGATGGGGGGGCCATTGGTGTCGAATAAAGGAGAGTCAAAAATGTACAGCACAATACCTGCCACCTCTTCTCCTCAAGGACACAAGATGGCTTTCCATACAAAGGCAGTTTTTATTATTTTCACTTTTTGAAAAGCATTTTAGCAAAGTCTGAATTAGACAAGGGCTTGGTTTGTGCTTTAATCCCAGCATCTCCAGATGCGCCCCCTGTGGGTTTAGGTGCAGTCCCATTCTCTGCTTTACTTTCTGATCCAGTCTGCCGATGTAGTGAACGAGGGAGTAATGAGAGCTGGGTGCGCCCTTTTCCCCTCCTGAAAAACAAATCCAAAGGAAATCAGACCTCTCAAATTCAAGTTATTGTTTCACATCCCTTTAGTGGGTGAGAATAGCAGTTTCAAAAAGCAGTTTATGTCTTATGAGTTAGATAAACAAATGGGCTGATAGGAATGAGTACCATGTTAAGGGAAATATCTTTGTCTATTAAATTGTTTTAGGTGCTAGTGTGTGTGAAGAATACATTATTCCTCGATCGTTGGACAACTTACGATCCATAGACCATAGACCGGGGCATCATGGCTCCCATGGGTCTGCTGAAGCCAGGCTTGTCGGCAGTGTTTCTGCGAGGCGGGTTGCTAATGGCAACAGAGAGTGTGTGTTCCTGTAGTACTGTGCCATCCAACTTCAGCACGGCCTGGGAGGCCTGAGCCTCATCCCCAAACTCCACGTACGCCAGACCCTGCAGACACCAAACAGTAGCACATTAGACCAGCAAAATCTAATGACCAATGTGTCAATGGAGCTTTTACATTTGTGATTCAAACGATCTGTTTGGATTAGTAATGTGACAAATGGAACATTTAACATTGAAACTGAATTTGTTGAAATCAGTTTTCCATTAAAACCATGTGAATTGACATTGCAGCTGTGCTGCCGCCAGCAATGGTTTGGTTCTCACGGTGTGTCCCTTTCAGAAGGTTAAGCATTGCACCTCAATTCACATGACATTTTATTTAATTTCGGAGGAGGCTGCTGTCGCTTGCCTTTCTCTGCCATTTTTCCAACTTCATGACGTAGTGGTGGAGAGTCAACTCCAAAATAATTGACTCCTTGCACATCGACTCCCAACTTCAGTAAAGCAGGGCCTATCATCCATGAACAGGTTAGAATATTGAGATTAGCGAGATGCAACACTTCGCTGTCATACAGTATCTGTGCTTGTGCACGGGTTCACTTCATGCTGTTCACCAGGTGGTGGTAGCCAATACACCAAAACAACTGAAAAGTTGAGTCTTGCGCTTCAACACTCTGTGGAAATGTACCTACTGTACTGTTCACTTCCTGCATCTACAAAAAAAGTGATTTTTCTTAATGTTAAGGACACCAATTTCATTTAAACCTTTTAACGTTTAAAATGTTCACACCCCTAGTTGGGGTTCCAGAGTGGCACAGCGGTCTTAAGGCACTGCATATCAGTGCTAGAGGCGTCACTACAGACCCTGGTTCGATTTCAGGCTGTATCACAACTGGCCGTGATTGGGAGTCCCATAAGGCGGTGAACAATTCGCAAAGCGTCATCCAGGTTAGGGATTGGCCGGGGTAGGCCATCATTGTAAATAATAATTTGTTCTTAAACCGACTTGCCTAGTTAAATAAAATAGTTTGGATGTTTTATTCGCATTACAACAAATATAAGACTCAAGAAAATAACTATTCTTAACATCTTGATAGAGAAAGGAATAACCCTACCTACCAGCGTTATGCCTCACCTTGGGTTTGCCTGAGCGGTTGGTGACCAAGCGGATGTCTTTAATGGTGCCATGAACCTTGCACAGCTCCTCTAGCTGCTCCTTGGTGCAGGAAAAGGGCAGGCCCGAGATAAAGATCTTGTGTTTCTCTAGGTTTGTGTTGTACTTAAACACCTAGAGGAAGAGAAATTAAGTTACTTACTAGCCACATGGTGAACCACCATTCCATTCATTCACCTCTAAATGCAAACTAACAGATGTGGGTCTCATACCTTAAAATCAGGGTTCTTGTTTTTATCCACACAGGGTGATACGAACATGGGTCTGCCTTCCACCTCTTGCCGGTCCATCTTCAGGGCCTCGACCACAGACGCCTTGCCCTCAAACTGTACGTAGCAGTACCCTCTGAAGCCCTTGGCAGCATAGACGGGGCGCACTGACTGGACAGGACCACAGGGCTCAAACAACTGCTTCAGCCTCTTCTCTGGATCCTCCATGGTGAAGGCCAGGTTACTGATAAACACACTGCAGTCGTCCTTGCGTAGCTCGGGGTCATCTTCCTGGGTCTTCCATACGGTGGCTGGCGCCACCTGCTGGCCCCTCTTAGTACCAGGGGGTTCCTGTCTGCGGCCAGGGGGGGCTCTCCTCCCAAACAGCCCACTCTCTGTCCCCATGAACTCCTCAGCACCACCACATCCCCCCCTGAAGCCTTGGTCGCCCTCCCTTCGGTGCCTCTTTGGAGGTTGCTCTGTTGCAGAGGTGACACAAAGATTGCGCAAACACACAGGATGACTTCTATACATGACACTTTATTAGCATAAGTGGAGACCAAGCAATAATAATCCTATGTTAAATAAAAGGTATGATCTTCATGCTTCTCCTTACCCGATTCCTCTCCCCACTCATCCTCGTAATCCTTGTCCTCTGCCTTCCGCTTCTCTCCAGGCCTGCTGCCTTTCTGGCCCTTCTTCTGGTTCTTCTTGTCTGCCTTGGCCCTCCGCCGCTGTTCAGTCTTCTCCTCCACCTGTCGAGCCACATGGGCCTCTTTCTCTGTCACCTGAGAGGGACAGGGATGACGTTATGAACCTGACAGTTCCAGTCCTCAGGAACCTGATTGGTGTCACAGTTTTGCCCCAGCTAACACACCTGAATCCAATAATAAACTAATCATGATCTTCAGTTTAGAATGCATTTGGATTAAATCAGTTGTGTTTGCTAGGGATGGAGAAAGTGTGACACCAATCAGGCTCCCGACAACTGGAGTTGCCCAGGCCTGTATTACAGCCTGAATTTATAAATTGAGATGTTTTGTGTCACTGGTCTACACACAATGCCCCATTAAATGAGGTTTAGCTTTTTGAAAGGTTTATAAAAATAAAAAAAATGGAAAAGAGTCAAGTATGCAACCTCTTATGGCAAACCTAAAGCACATTTTTACTGATTAACAAGTCACATAATAAGTTGTGTGCAATAAGTGTTTAACATGCTTTCTGAATGACTACCTCATCTCTGTACCCCACATATATCATTAATTATCTGTAAGGTCCCTCAGTCAAGCAGTGAATTTTAAACACAGATTCAACCACAGACCAGGGAGGTTTTCCAATGCCCCGCAAAGAAGGGCACCTATTGGTAGATGGGTAAATATTTTTAAAAGCATTGAATATCCCTTTTAGCATGGTGAAGTTATTAATTAGACTTTGGATGGTGTATCAATACACCCAGTCACGACGAAGATACAGGTGTCCTTCCTAACTCAGTTGCCAGAGAGGAAGGAAACTGCTCAGGGATTTCACCGTGGCAAATGGTTACTTTAAAACAGTTTGAGTTTAATGGCTGTGATAGGAAAAAAAAAAAACAACAACATTGTAGTTACTCCACAATACTAACTAAATTGAGAGTGAAAAGTAGGCCTGTACACAAAAAAATATTCCAAAACATGCATCCTGTTTGCAACAAGGCACAACAAAATGTGGCAAAGCAATTAACTTTTTGTCCTGAATACAAAGTGTTTGTGTTATGTTTGAGGCAAATCTAATACAACACATTTACTCTCCATATTTTCAAGCATAGTGGTGGCAGCATCATGTTATGGGTATGCTTGTAATCGTTAAGGACTGGGGAGTTTTCTAGCAATACTCAACAACCAATTTGACAGCGCTTAAAGAATGATGGGCAAATGTTTCACAATCAAGGTGTGGAAAGCTCTTACAGACGTACCCACATCTTGTACAAAGTATTGCCCCAGGGGTGTGAATACTTATGTAAATTAGATATTTCTGTATTTCATTTTCAATAAATTTGCCCCAAAAAACAAAACATGATTTCACTTTGTCATTATGTGTGTAGATGGGTGAAAAAAGAAATCAATTTAGAATTCAGGCTGTGCACCAACAAAATGTGGAAGAAGTCTAGTGGTATGAATACTTTCTGAAGGCACTACATCCACAGGCATGACTAGCAGCAGTGTTGTTTTGAGTGTTGCTGTGTCGTCCTACCTTGGCCCTCTGCTCATTGACTCTGTTCAGCCGTGTCTCAGTCTTCTGCACCGCTGCATCCCAGTCCTCCAGAGAACCTGGAGGTTACATAGAACAAACCGCAATGAAACATTCACCTTACTCTCAGACTAAGGTTTACCAATACAGTGTTGTTTTCAACAAATCAGCCAATCCAGCCCATCAACTGACACTCCAGATACCGGTCCACTTATTGAGGGGATTTGGTTAAGCTCATGGTTGGTGAGAGTTCGCACTGGTGAAAAGTGATTGCATTCGTTTTGGAACCAGGCTGCCTCCCGGGCCTGACCTAGGTGCCCCGCTATGGCCGACGGCGAAGTACAAAAGTGACACAAGTTAAGTACGTGGAGTAATGAGTAGGATTCTGTGTTTTCACATTCTAAAGTGATTGTTTTGATAAAAATGCTTTCTGCCTTCCCAATGAAAACTAGTTTGAAAATTTTTAAATATATTTTAATGGAAAATAGATGTTTGTTTCTGAATAATGCATCATGCTGCCTTATTTTACAATATGACCAAGAGGCACTTCCCTCTCTGGCTTTGTGGTCACGTGACGGGCCATAGCCCAGTGCAACCCAGACCAGCTTAATCGAATCTCCTCATTCATGACATTTCCATCACGTTGACTTACCCTCAACCCTCTCAAAGGTGAGCAGGACCTCGCACACATGCTCTGGGTAGTCGGAGGTACACTGGACGGCCCTGTGGAGGGCTTTCCTGCAGTGGAGAGCATCTCCGTACGACCTGCAGAGTCAGAAAACGTCACACACAAAATCAGCATCAGATTTGTCACTAATAATCAATATCTCTAACCTTGAAAACAACAGTTTATAGGTGACGACTAAAGAGTGACCTCACTGACCTCTCCAGGTTATAGTACTCCAACCACATGTTGGCGAATTTGGCGTTCCCTTTGGTCATGATGCTGTCCCACAGTTCTCTGGCCTTCTGCATGTTCTTACAATGCAAGGCCTGGTCAAAGAGAGGAAAGAGATGGTTTAAAAATCACATTTTAATTTGTATAGATGCTGTTTTTGCACCGATAGAAGCAAGTGAACACAAGACAAGTGTGTCATAATCTTCACCCTTACCTCTATCTTTGCCCAGACCTGCATGATAGTACAAGAGGGGTCTCCACTTTCACTAAACCCTTAAAAGGAGCAAGACATGGTGGTGAGTCTCCAACACAAACACACAAAGACAGATGAACAGTACACAGGCTGCAGGTCCACTTACTCTCTTCCACATCCTGTTTCATATAGTCCAGGGACCGGGTGAAGGCTGCCCGCAGCTCCTCCAGCTCTCTGCTCGACTCTGGAAACGCATAATGCCATTATCAATAGAGGACTTCTTTCATGTATACACTTGACTCCACTAATAAGATTGTATTACTTATGTTACTTTGCATTACCCAATGTTAAGGTGCTTTCACCTTTACTGAAATCGACGCGCCGCCTCAGGTAATCAAGGTATGCTTCCCAGATATTCACGTAATCTGTGGCTTGTATGAAACCAGCATTCAGGGCCCTTTCAAAAACATCTGTGGAGGGAAAGAGATGATCTTCATAATTTCACAGTCTCATGGGCAAAACAACTCCTGTAACCAAGTTCACCTATTTTCATTGAAAATGAAAACAAATGTCTTCTTTGTTTACATCCACTCCACATATGACAGATATTAGTGTTGCCACCATGACCCTCCTGTGGTCCAGTGGTTACCTGAGATAGTGTGGTGGTCAGCCCCATGCCTCTCCAGGGCCAGCAGGTAGTTCTTCCACAGGCCCATGGTCCAGGGGCAGTTCCTGACCGCACGGTCGTGAGAGGACAGGACCAGGTCTTTGATCTTCAGTTGGCGGTCCTGAGGCAACAGCAATTCGATACAGTAGAGTATCCGCATTAGAGGTCGACCTGATTAATCGGAATGGCCGATTAATTAGGGCCGATTTCAAGTTTTCATAACAATCGGAAATCTGTATTTTTGGGTGCCGATTTGCCGATTTTTTAAAAATAGCTTTATTTAACTAGGCAAGTCAGTTAAGAACACATTCTTATTTTCAATGACGGCCTAGGAACGGTGGGTTAACTGCCTTGTTCAGGGGCAACATGACATAATTTCACCGTGTCAGCCCGGGGACCCAATCTTGCAAACTTACAGTTAACAAGTCCAACACAATAACGACCTGCCTCTCTCTCATTGCACTCCACAAGGAGACTGCCTGTTACGCGAATGCGGTAAGCCAAGGTAAGTTGCTAGCTAGCATTAAACGTATCTTATAAAAAACAATCAATCCTAATCACTAGTTAACTACACATGTTTGATGATATTACTAGATATTATCTAGCGTGGCCTGCGTTGCATATAATCTGACTGAGCATACAAGTATCTGACTGAGCGGTGGTAGGCAGAAGCAGGCGCGTAAACATTCATTCAAACAGCACTTTCGTGCGTTTTGCCAGCAGCTCTTCATTGTGCGTCAAGCATTGCGCTGTTTATGACTTCAAGCCTATCAACTCCCGAGATGAGGCTGGTGTAACCGAAGTGAAATGGCTAGCTAGTTAGCGCGCGCTAATAGCGTTTCAAACGTCACTCGCTCTGAGTTTTCTAGTAGTAGTTCCCCTTGTTCTGCTTGGGTAACGCTGCTTCGATGGTGGCTGTTGTCGTTGTGTTGCTGGTTCGAGCCCAGGGAGGAGCGAGGAGAGGGACGGAAGCTATACTGTTACACGGGCAATACTAAAGTGCCTATAAGAACATCCAATAGTCAAAGGTTAATGAAATACAAATGGTATAGAGAGAAATAGTCCTAGAATTCCTATAATAACTACAACCTAAAACTTCTTAACTGGGAATATTGAAAGCACCCCCACATCTACTCTACATGCTTCTGCGGCTCACAAAGACACGGCGGTTGGAACGAAATATCTAAAATTTGGACTCATTAGACCAAAGGACAGATTTCCACCGGTCTAATGTCCATTGCTTGTGTTTCTTGGCACAAGCAAGTCTCTTCTTTTTATTGGTGTTCTTAGTAGTGCTTTCTTTGCAGCAATTTGACCATGAAGGCCTGATTCACACAGTCTCCTCTGAACAGTTGATGTTACTTGAACTCTGTGAAGCCTTTATTTGGGCTTTAATCTGCGGTGCAGTAAACTCTAATGAACTTATCCTCTGCAGTAGAGGTAACTCTGGGTCTTCCTTTCCGGTGGTGGTCCTCATGAGAGCCAGTTTCATCATAGCGCTTGATGGTTTTTGCGACTGCATTTGAAGAAACTTTCAAAGTTCATGAAATTTTCTAAATTGACTGACCTTCATGTCTTGAAGTAATGATGGACTGTCGTTTCTCTTTGCTTATTTGAGCTGTTCTTGCCATAATATGGACTTGGTCTTTTACCAAACAGGGCTATCTTCTGTATACCACCCCTACCTTATCACAACACAACTGATTTGCTCAAATGCATTAAGGAAAGAAATTCCACAAGTTAACTTTTAAGAAGGCACACCTGTTAATTGAAATGCATTCCAGGTGACTACCTTATAAAGCTGGTTGAGAGAATGCCAAGAGTGTGCAAAGCTGCCATCAAGGCAAGCGTGGCTACTTTGAAGAATCTCAAATATAAACTATATTTTGATTTGTTTAACAATTTTTGGTTACTACATGATTCCATATGTGTTATTTCATCGGTTTGATGTCTTCACTATCATTCTACAATGCAGAAAATAGTAAAAAATAAAGAAAAAGCATGGAATGAGGTGGTGTCCAAACTTTTGACTGGTACTGTATATATATAACCCAATAATCACACTCACTACTTACCAACTATATAACCCAATAGTCAGATTCATTACTTACCAAAAACAGAGGCAAACTCCAATAAAACTAATGTTACATCACGTTTTGAAGTTCACTTTCCTTGCTTTGTCTAACACCATCATGACTGTAGCAAAGAAATTGTGAGTGCAGTATTTATTTAGTTTTATATTCATAGCACAAACAATTGTTAGCAAGTTTCACACACTGGCATTAGCCACAAGGGAAAGGCCTGCCCCAGCAAGTGCAGAGGGAGGTTGCCTAGCAACACATGTCTGGGGGAGCCAATGTCTGTACTGCACAACAAATTCCAATGATTTGTGAAGATTTGTGTAGCAAGGCAGCTAAAATGGCTTTGAAAAAAATACGATTTCAACTAATAGGGAGAAGTATCTAACAAAATAACTACATTGTGGCATTCACTGATCCTAAACCATTTACCTATAATAGAAATGTTGATACATTTGTGGACAAAATTCTTAACTGCTTCTCAAAAGAGAGGCTGCAGTAGCCAAGACGAATGCCAGTTGAATTTTTGTAGAGCTGTCTTCCTGTGTACTATCAACAGTAGCCTACTGCTAATTTTCAACTATGTTCACTATTGAAAGTGAACTTTTGTAAATCACTTTCCCTCAAAATAAATAAGCTCAGCGAGTGGATTGATGAGTTTTAGTTTTTTTGATAGTCTGGACAGTCCGCATGTGAATTACATTTTACAATTTAGTCTGATGCTCTTATCCAGAGTGACTTACAGTTAGTGCTCTGATCTTAAGATAGCTAAGTGGGACAACCACATCTCAAGTAAGTAAAATGTTCATAAATAAAGTAGTCATCAGCAAAGTCAGTGCTAGTAGGGGGACAAAAGTAAAGTGTGAGTCTTAGTTTACAAAGGACAAGTTCTTTTTTTTTGGGGGGATTATTGAATGATTGATTTATCGACTCACCCATGTACTGCTCAATAAAATGCGACTTGCATCAAGTATGGTGGTGCTAGAATGAACGGTCAATTATATTGCTCAAATAAAGCATGAGTTTTCCACGTGTAATCTCAATGCGGTGCACCAGCAGTTTTCTATTGGACTTTTACAGGGCATGTCGAACTGGAACGCCGAATGCATTGAGAAGTTACTGGCCCCGTTGGCAAATGACTAGACTTGATCCTCTCAGTCAGTATATGAAGTGAGACACAGTTGATAGAAGAATCGAAAGTAACAAATTCTAGTACCAAAATGTTTTTTCATGCTATAGTATCGAAAAAGTACCTAGGTTTCTGTACACCGTGCAACACTATTGACAAGGAACTCAAAGACAGCAAAACTTCTATAATTTCTACCTGGGTGATATTAAGGACATGTTTTTGTTAGATAGGTGCAACCATTGGATAGCAGAAATGTTTCACTACGGCAGCTACTGATATTCCACACCTCTGTAGATGTGAAAAGACCTACACCTGCAACACAACACTGCACCAGGAATAATATACTGCCAAACTCCATTAGACAGTGTCATGATTTGATTAATGTGTGGAAGCATATAATTCAGTTAAATCACACTTCCAATGTAACCAATTCCCTGAGTATATGCAGGAGACGACTAGATTTAATCACAGCACTTCCACAGCATATAGCTACCTTGATGGCTTTCTTTATTTCCTTAAATTCTATAGTTGTGAGACACAGAATGTGAGACACAGAAAGTGCCAAAACTGGGCTTCTTAAAGACAGCCTAATGGATTACAGGTTAGGAACCATATGATTAAAAGTATTTTTTCCCCTTCAAACTAGTGAAACGCCAAGGCTCTGATGAATTACTCTGTCTGTGTTTGCTATCGCAGCATCTAATTTCCATCCCATTAAAGATATTCAAAGGCCCATGAATACATTTCAGGAGCTGCTGGGGAGAGGGAGACGGCTGGCTGTGAGTAATGAAAATGGGGGAGGGGCACTCACCAGGTATTTGGTGTACTTTGCCCACATGTCTGGTACCAGGCAGTTTTCTGACAATGCCCGCTCAAAGATGATCTGGATCCGTGCTGGGTCACCCTCCTTTTGCTCATAGTCAATGTAGGTCTGATACTCTGCCAGCTTGGGTGGCTCGGCTATCATCTGCAACACAAATGTTGGCATGTTAAGGGCATTGAGCAGATAACCATGTCTAGAATAAAGACTCAAGAGTCCACAGAGATTTCACACGCATAAAAAAGCAAGACCTTTGCTTAAGCACATAATACTTAAAATTATACACAACTTTACTACTAATCCACTGCTACTTTCTAGGCAGTGTAATCAAATTGAATGCTTAAAATCCATTAAATCCTTCTAAAACAAACAGTATGGTACAAATGTCCAGACTAGAATACAATCTAGGTAAGTACCAGAGTCTCCTCATAAGGCTTGCTCTTCTCCATTTCTTGCAGGGCCCCCTTGTACTTCTGGGAGACTGTATCAGACACTCCCTGGTCAGACCACTCCTCATACTCTGCATATGTTCCATCCATGTCTGCAAAAGAGCAGTTATCATTATGAAAAACCTTTCACACTCAACCCTGAATATGCATACAACAGCCAGCCACATTCTAAGTGTGGCTAAGAATGAAGGTGATTCTATAAAAAGCATACTGTGCGTTTATTACAATGACTTGAATGGAGACAGACCAATAGTTCCAAATCTCATTTATTGGGATATTGGATTTTGAAATGTTCGAGTTCTTCCTCATTTGACTAATAACACACAGCCATGTAAATGCTTCACCGGTTTTCTTTTTCTCTGTGCCATCATCTTGTGGGGGTACAAAACACTCACTGATGACAGGCCATAGATAAGGAGGGATTATACACTGAGCGTTGGCACAGGTCATAGAAGAGGGAGATGGGTTTAGCCGTTCCAGAAATGCCTCCGGTGGCCATTCAGCCGTATCAGAAAAAAGGCAGCAGACAATGCCAGACCATTTATCTCTTGGCCAGTTCTGCACTTAGATGAAAGGTTGGTCAGGGACCACATTACTGGGCCTGGTGAGGATGAGTGCTTTCTCTGTAAACTTCTGTTTAGTCTTTCAAAAGCCACATAGTAAGAGAAAGCAACACACCACAACTCTCCTGACATTGCACTGGCTCTCCACATCTGTCCTGAAAAGGTCTTTGCAACGGGTACCTCCCAAGTCTGCCATGATGGACTCTTAAGGACATGCTATTCCATCCAACCGAATCTCCTCCCCTCTGTACAGCACCACCCCCAGAGACGAGCAGGAAGAGCCTTACCCATTAAGGGGATGGACAGCTGGCGGCGGAACAGAGTGTGGATGCGCTCGAGCTGAGCGTTCAGAAGCTCCTGCTGCTCGCGGGTGGGAACGCTGCCAGGGGGCGGCTGAGGAGAAAGTAGGGAGAGAAAACGGATTCAAAATCCAGCAAAGAGACTGGTTTGTGTAATATCAGATTGAGTTAAAATCATGCGTTTTTGTTTCTGCCTAATACTCAGATATAAGGAAAACGTACCATCATTCATTTAGCAAATGTTCTTATACAAAACACCAGTGATTGGGAAATCGATAGTTACATACCGGCATATAATTTTAGGCGATAAATCACCATATCGCATTGACAGTATCGCAATAATTATTGCGCTAGTTTGCTGTACGTGCACCAAAACACAAGTATTTCTCCTTCATAGCGTGTTCTCCATCTTCTTTTCAAATAGGGAGGCAATTTGTTTTTCGGCACTTTTATTTCCACGACTGATCAAAACTCGTTTTCTCATGGCTCTCTTGTCCTTCTGCAGCAGACATATGGTCAGCAATATGTTTGGAACATCAAATCACAGTATCGAATTGCAATACATATAGAATCGTGAGAACCGCAATACATATCGGCACATAAGTATTGTGATAATAATGTATAGCAATTCCGAGCCCTACAAAACACCCTAAGAAATAAAGACATGGGGAGGTATAGAGAAATGAGTAGCATTTTGCAGCTATTTGAGATCATTATTCTTCAGGGGAGCTCACCTGAACTGTTGCCAGTATGGCGTTCTCAAACTCCCTGTAGGCCTCCCACACTGTCGCCCCCTTGGTCATGTGCAGCCCCACAGCTGTCAGGGCTCTCTCGAAGATGGACCTCACCTTCTCGATCCCACCAGGCAGTCCCATGCCCCCGATAGAGTATTGGGCATATTCCACCCAGATTTCAGGGCCTGAAGGCCACACAAGAATTGCAATGTTTAGTTTACAATAACATCACATCATATAGAATTGTAACACAAGCCAATGAGTGGGGGCAGAACTCACAGATATAATCTTTCATAGCCGTCTCAAAGAGCTCATAGACTTTCTCCCGGTTCGGCTCCTCTTCTGTTAGGTGGATCTCATCCTTGAGCCAGTCCAGCCAAATCTCTGCAGGAGGACAAGTCAGCTTTGCATACAGTTCACAACAACATTCAATATGTTCAAAACAATGAAACTATCACAACTTTCCACAGGAATGTGTTGAAACAGTAAACCTTGTTCCAAATGATTAAATCATCATCCATAAAAGGCCAATCACAACAAAAGGAGCAGCAGAACTATTTTCAACCAGTCTTAAAATGCTGACTAGACCTGGCGCGCGCGTACGCCATCGCGCACATGTTGATTTTTCTCCACCCACCCCATACGCGATCAGGACACGCAGGTTGAAATATCAAAAAGAACTCTGAACCAACTATATTCATTTGGGGACAGGTTGAAAAAAACAACATTTATGGCAATTTAGCTAGCTTGCTGTTGCTAGCTGATTTGTTATGGGATATAAACATTGAGCTGTTATTTTACCTGAAATGCACAAGATCCTCTACTCTGACAATTAATCCACAAACAAAAGTGTAAATCGATGACTAGAAACTTCTTTCAGGTTTCTTCTTCTTCTGACTTTATATGGCGGTTGGCAACCAACTTTAAGGTGCATTACCACCACCAACTGGACTGGAGTGTGGACCTCAGCTCATCTTTCAATCAACAGTATATGCTTCTAAAAACCTATGAGGAAATGGAATGGGCGGGCCTTGCAGTGTGTCAAGCAGTCACAAATAGAACCAAGTTACATTTCAGCGCCTGACTACGCAGATGCTTGTGCAATGATTGAATAATGTGTGTACATTTATTTTGCAATACTCGCTCATGTGACGCAGGTGATGTGGTCAGCACGTTAGATGTAATCCAGTCTACTGCACGTAGCACTTCAGATCAATCATAGAAGTAGTAATGCACAAAGCTGTCCGCAACACCACATCTCCAGAGGCCATCAGACACCAACCAACCTTCAGTGAGTGGGAAGAGCTCACTCATCTTCTGCCTTGCCTTACGCAGCCGAGGCAGCTCCCCCTCCTGCCTCAGGAGTTTTATGAGGTCCACATGACAGTTGTAATCAAAAGCATTGATGGACAGCTGAAAGTTAGAGTATAGAGTCAGACCAACAACCACTGGGGTGCATTTACAAAGTGTCTTTGGTAAGCAAACAAACACACAACGTAACTAACTAAACAGGACCACTTAAATTGTGTAGTAAGATTGTGAAATCAACCAAGTACTGTTCAATTTTGTTGCTGACTGTCTAGTTAGCTACCTTACTAGTTGCAGCTCGCAAAAAAGGGCGCGTGTTTACAGCTGCTGCAAGCACGTTGTCGTTGGGTAAATCAACTTCGCAGAAGCATGGATTTGTTGCCTATCTAGCTAACGCCAATGTAACTTGCTAACTAACTGCCTAGAAATCAGTATTTGATATGTATTAAATTCGTAAGCATGATATTATTGTGGCTAGGTAACATGCTAGCAAGTTGAGTCAACATTAGCTAGTATAGTAACGTTACGTAGTCAACGTTACTCCAACGAAGCTAGCTGGCTAATAGTAGCATGCTAGCTAGCTTTCGTTCTTTTCAATGTAAGCGGTGCAAGTCTGCAAACAAGCCAACTTGCTATTT
This sequence comes from Oncorhynchus tshawytscha, assembly GCF_018296145.1. NCBI lineage: Eukaryota > Metazoa > Chordata > Actinopteri > Salmoniformes > Salmonidae > Oncorhynchus > Oncorhynchus tshawytscha. Next base: position 31,827,862 of record NC_056432.1, read on the forward strand.
GATGTGGATTGCTTTCAAATCTCAATGTAACCGACAACGTTGTTGACAAACGTTAGATAAATGGCTAGCTAGGTTTCCATGAATTTCTCAAACAAAGCTAGAGTAAGTTAGCTTAGGTAGCTAAATTTGCTAACGTACCTGCTCCTCCAAACGCTGAATTTCGGCTTCATTCTCTTTTTCGTCTTCTGATGAATTGTCTGTTTCATCGTCGGAATTTTCTATTCCCAAACCCTCCTCTTCATCTGAATCCATTTCATTTTCCATCACTGCCTCTTCCTCCATCTCTTGCAACTGAGTCTCATCTGCGTCCCCCGTTGCTGCCATGTTGGAACTTTGTCTGCCTGGTAACAGTCAGTGAGAGCTTTCCAAGGTGAGAAGGGTGCAACTGCAGCCCGTAATTCGGGGCGTTCCTGCATGTGGGCATTCCTGCACCTGCAGGAACCCCTCTTTATAAACTCGGCAAAAAAATTAAACATACCTTTTTCAGGATCCTGTCCTTCAAAGATAATTGATAAAAATCCAAATATCTTCACAGATCTTCATTGTAAAGTGTTTAAACACGGTTTCCCATGCTTGTTCAATGAACCATGAACAATTAATGAACATGCACCTGTAGAATGATCGTTAAGACACAAACAGCTTACAGACAGTAGGCAATTAAGGTCACAGTTCTGAAAACTTAGGACACTAAAGAGGCCTTTCTACTGACTCTGAGGAACACCAAAAGAAAGATGCCCAGGGTCCCTGCTCATCTGCGTGAACGTGCCTTAGGCATGCTGCAAGGTGGCATGCAGATGTGGCCAGGGCAATAAATTGCAATGTCTGTACTGTGAGACGCCTAAGACAGAGCTACAGGAAGACAGGACAGACAGCTGATCGTCCTTGCAGTGGCAGACCACGTGTAACAACACCTGCACAGGATCGGTACATCCGAACATCATACCTGCGGGACAGGTACAGGATGGCAACAACAACTGCCCGAGTTACACCAGGAACGCACAATCCCTCCATCAGTGCTCAGACTGTCCACGATAGACTGCGAGAGGCTGGACTGAGGGCTTGTAGGCCTGTTGTAAGGCAGGTCCTCACTAGACATCACCAGCAACAATGTCGCCTATGGGCACGAACCCACCGTTGCTGAACAAGACAGGACTGGCAAAAGTGCATTTCACTGAGGAGTCGCGGTTTTGTCTCACCATCGGTGATGGTCGGATTCACGTTTATTGTCGAAGGAATGAGCGTTACACCGAGGCCTGCACTCTGGAGCGGGATCGATTTGGAGGTGTAGGGTCCATTATGGTCTGGGGCGGTGTGTCACAGCATCATCGGACCGAGCTTGTTGTCATTGCAGGCAATCTCAACGCTGTGCGTTACAGGAAAGACATCCTCCTCCTTCATGTGGTACCCTTCCTGCAGGCTCATCCTGACATGACCCTCCAGCATGACAATGCTACCAGCCATACTGCTCATTCTGTGCATTATTTCCTGCAAGACAGGAATGTCAGTGTTCCATTGAGCACGTCTGGGACCTGTTGGATCGGAGGGTGAGGGCTAGGGCCATTCCCCACCAGAAATGTTCTGGAACTTGCAGGTGCCTTGGTGGAAGAGTGGGGTAACATCTCACAGCAAGAACAGGCAAATCTGGTGCAGTCCATGAGGAGGAGATGCACTGCAGTACTTAATGCAGCTGGTGGCCACACCAGATACTGACTGTTACTTTTGATTTTGGCCCCCCTTTGTTCAGGGACACATTATTCCATTTCTGTTAGTCACATGTCTGTGGAACTTGTTCAGTTTACGTCTCAGTTGTTGAATCTTATGTTCATACACATATTTACACATGTTAAGTTTGCTTAAAATAAACGCAGTTGACAGTGAGAACGTTTCTTTTTTTGCTGAGTTAACTTAAAAATTGACCAATAGAAGTAATGACTCCAGTACATAGGCAGGAGGGCTCCAATACAGTCAATGACGGTAATGCACCATAACGTTTAATCCCAACCGCATATAAACCCCACAGAAGAGGCGGGGCAACAACGTAGATAGCTATAGTTAGTACACACCGGTAGAGTGTCCTTTGCCCCTGCCTGTCGGGCACTGTTTTCCCACAGTTCTGTTAAATATGGCAAGGGAAGGTGTTAAGCAGGAGGGGGCGAAGGAAATTGAGTGCTACCTTAGCCAGCTAGTCCTAAGGAGAACAATGGTACATGGAAGGCGGGTGCAACACTGTATTGTGCCCTTACAAAAAAAGATTGCAGTAAGTGCAGTCGACTGGTATTTTGGATGCAGTAATTGCAGAATAACTGCAGTTATTCTGCACTGTAACTGCAGTAAAAAAAAACATATTTTGGCTGCAGTATTTGCAGCATACTGCAGTTATACTGCACTCTAACTACAGTTATACTACAGTTATACTGCACTTTGACTGCAATTGTTTTCCGTAAGGGTAGCTCGTTAAGTAGCAAGCTAAATTGCACACAGTGTCGCCTCCACCTCCCACCTGCTGTGTACCGGAGAAGCTAGCGGTAGGCGATACTGGTAGACAGTGTACTTCGCTCCTGCCTGCTGGGCACGTTTTTTTTTCAGTACAAAGCAGGCCGAAGGCAGAGGCGACACCATGTGCTAACTAGTAAGCAAGCTAGTTAGCACATAGTGTCACTCCCGCCTACTGTGCTAGCAGTAGACTGTGTCCTTCGCCCCACCTGTCGGGCACTGTTTTTCCCGAAGTTCTGTTTACAACGGTGAGGGCAGGTGTTCAGCAGACAGGATCGAAGGACACTGTCTACCGGTGAAAAAACTCAGATAATACTTTTATTTCCCTTTTGACCCACATTCAAAAGTGTCAAGTTGTCCAAGGTAGAGCCTGGCAAGTGAACACACCCCCAGATTCTATGCAAAATTCAAAACGTCATGTAATCTGGTACCTTTCCAAAATATCAGACTGTTACCATTACCGAAGTCACCCTTAAGAAGACACAAACCAGAAGGTTGAATTAAATTATATTTACACTTTACCAGTTGTAGGCATACCTGCTGTTGGTCCTTTTGGTGGTAGGATGTGGAGACAGGGTTTCCACAAGAAGGTGTTGTTTACCCTACTTTTTAGGGCGCTGGTAGGTTCTGTCTCTTATATTTTAGATCACTTGATGCATTGCACGTGATGCACAATATGTAAATAATAACCAAATATGTGGACCGAAGCACATTTATGGGAAGTGGTCCACTATTTGTGCGAATAGCATCAGTATTAAAAATAAAAATCGTAAATAGAAACGATATACAGACCAGCGTACTGAAGGTCGGGTTGATAACACTTCTCTGTTTATATTTTGTATCAGATTAGATCCGACATAGGGACAAAATTGGCGGACAAAAGGTCAAGTAAATTGAAATTAAGTTTGTTCAACATTCTGACTTGTAATGGGACTGTTCGAGAATGCTGAGCCTGCATGTTAGAGGTGTGTGTAAATATTTCAATCTCTGATTCTAAGAGGCTATCTGGTACCGAGCGACATGGCAAGAATACGACAACCTAATAACAATTGTATTTTATTTGGACAAAAATTGCTATAACCACTATCTATTGCATTTGCTAAAATTCTTCTTGAAAAGAGCCGATACTGAATCTCCCTGCAATTAAATAAAGCCAGATTTACAGTAGGCAATTAAGCAATTTTAATGGCCGATGTCATGTCATGATGAGCCTTCACCATGATTGTACATTGGGGTTTGGGGAAAATATAGTATGTATCCCTGTGCATTCTGTGCAATGGGAAGCACATAAGAAGTAGCCTATTGCACTGTTATGCAGTTCATCACCGATATCATGCGAGTAAATTCATCATTGTGGGATATTTATATCTATTTGTTCATATATGCTCTGAAATTATTGGGCGTGTTCCTCTGCCCAGGCGTTGCTGATGCAGTTCAGATCTTATAATGCCTGGATAGGTATTGCTAACTTAAAGAAAATTCCACTCAAAAACTATCTTTTGGTATTTGTTTCATTAGTCCGCTGTTGATACAGTCCCAAAATGTTTTGCATGTCAGCAAATCAGTTTAAGATATAATATAAAGTATAACATAAAAAATACAGAAAGTCTCACACTGATGCATTATGCCGCATGCAACGTGACTATTACAGAGTCAGCAACAGCAGGCAAAGAAAAGCAAAACAAATGTTTAGGAATAAGAGATTTGTCACCAACTACCATTCCGAAATGGTGACGCTCTAAAGATGTTCAAATTCCTATAGGAACACAGCCATTTTAGAAGTGCAGGGCTTGTGCAACATGCCATGCCTTTATTTTTTCGTCTTACAGGAATGCTATACATACACTGCATTCGGAAAGTATTCAGATCCTTTGACTTTTCCCCCCAAAAATTACATTACAGCCTTATCCTAATATGGATTAAATAGTTTTTTTCCCTTCATCAATCTACACATAATACTCTATAATGACAAAGCAAAAGCAGGTTTAGACATTTTTGCAAATATATTACAAATAAAACACTATCACATTAGTATTCAGACCCTTTACTCAGTACTTTGCTGAACCTTTGGTAGCGATTACAGCCTTGTGTCTTGGGTATGACGCTACAAGCTTGGCACACCTGTATTTGGGGAGTTTCTCCCATTTATTCTCTGCAGATCCTCTCAAGCTCTGTCAGGTTGGATGGGCAGCGTCTCTGCAGAGCTATTTTCAGGTCTTTCCAGAGTAGAAGTCGACCGATTAATGCAAGTTTCCATAACAATCGGTAATCAGCCTTCTTGGACCCCGATTATGGCCGATTACATTGCAGTCCATAAGGAAACTGCATGGCAGGCTGATCACCTGTTACGCGAGTGCAGCGTCAAAAGGACCTTGTGGCTGCAATGAGCCAAGGTAAATTGCTAGCTAGCATTAAACTTATCTTATAAAAAACAATCAATCTTCACATAATCACTAGTTAACTACACATGGTTGATGATATTACTAGGTTAACTCGCTTGTCCTGCGTTGCATATAATCAATGCGGTGCCTGTTAATTTATCATTGAATCACAGCCTAATTCAACTTCGCCAAACGGGTGAGGATTTAACAAAATCGCATTCGTGAAAAAAGCACATTCGTTGCACAAATGTACCTAACCATAAAAATCAATGCCTTTCTTAAAATCAATACACAGAAGTATATTTTTTAAACCTGCATATTTAGTTAAAATAAATGCATGTTAGCAGGCAATATTAACTCTGGAAATTGTGTCACTTCTCTTGCGTTCAGTGCAAGCAATGTCAGGGTATATGCAACAGTTTGGGCCGCCTGGCTCGTTAATTTGCCAGAATTTTACATAATTATGACATAACATTGAAGGTTCTGCAATGTAACAGCAATATTTAGACTTAGGGTTGCCACCCGTTCGACAAAATACGGAATGGTTCCGTATTTCACTGAAAGAATAAACGTTTTGTTTTTTCGAAATGATAGTTTCCGGATTTGACCATATTAATGACCAAATGGCTCATATTTCTGTGTGTTTATTATAATTAAGTCTATGATTTGATATTTGATAGAGCAGTATGACTGAGCGATGGTAGGCAGCAGCAGGCTCGTAAGCATTCATTCAAACAGCACTGTTTTGCATTTGCGAGCAGCTCTTAGCAATGCTTGATGCACTGTTTAGGACTTCAAGCCCATCAACCCCTGAGATTAGGCTGGCAATACTATAGTGCCTATAAGAACATCCAATAGTCAAAGGTATATGAAATACAAATGGTATAGGAAGAAATAGTCGACGTGTCATAATTCCTATAATAACTACAACCTAAAACTTCTTAACTGGGAGTATTGAAGAACTAGGAATATTGAACCACCAGCTTTCACATGTTCTCGTGTTCTGAGCAAGGAACTTAAATGGTAGCTTTTTTACATGGCACATATTGCACTTTTACTTTCTTCTCCAACACTGTGTTTTTGCATTATTTAAACCAAATTGAACAGGTTTCATTATTTATTTGAGACTAAATAGATTTTATTTATGTATTATATTACGTTAAAATAAGTGTTCATTGTTCATTCAGTATTGTTGCAATTGTCATTATTATGAATATATATAAAAATTGGCCGATTAATCGGTATCAGCTTTTTTTTTGGGTCCTCCCTTAATCGGTATCGGTATCAGCATTGAAAAATCATAATCGGTCGACCTCTACTCCAGAGATGTTTGACTGGATTCAAGTCCAGGCTCTGCCTGGGCTGCTCAAGGACATTCAGAGACTTGTCCCTAAGCTACACCTGTGTTGTCTTGGCTGTGTGCTTAGTCGTCCTGTTGGAAAGTGAACCTTCACCCCCTGTCTCAGGTCCTGAGTGCTCTGGAGCAGATCTCTTTGTACTTTGCTTTGTTCAACTTTCGTCTCCCAGTCCCTGCCGCTGAAAAACATCCCCACAGCATAATGCTGCCACCACCATGCTTCCCTGTAGGGATGGTGCCAGGTTTCTTCCAGACGTGATGCTTGGCATTCAGGCCAAAGAGTTCAATCTTGGTTTCATCAGACCACAGAATCTTTTTTCTTATGGTGTGAGAGTCTTTAGGTGCCTTTTGGCAAATTCCAAGCGGGCTGTCATGCCTTTTACTGAGGAGTGGCTGGCCACTCCACCCATCCGTCTGGCCACTCCACCATAAAGGCCTGATTGGTAGAGTGCTGCAGAGATGGTTGTCCTTTTGGAAGGTTCTGCCATCTCCACAGAGGAACTCTGGAGCTCTGTCAGAGTGACCCTCTGGTTCTTGGTCACCTCCCTGACCAAGGCCCTTTCCCCCAATTGCTCAGTTTGGCCGGGCAGCCAGCTCTAGGAAGAGTCTCGGTGGTTCCAAACTTCTTTCATTTAAGAATGTTGGAGGTCACTGTGTTCTTGGGGCCCTTCAATGCTGCAGAATTTGTTTTAGTACCATTCCCCAGATCTGCGCCTCGACATAGTCTTGTTCCAGAGCCCTACGTATAATTCCTTCGACCTCATGGCTTGGTTTTTGCTCTGACATGCACTGTTAACTTATAAACCTTATAAAGACAGGTGTGTGCCTTTCCAAATCATGTCCAATCAATTGAATTTACCACAGGTGGACTCCAATTAAGTTGTAGAAACGTCTCAAAGATGATCAATGGAAACAGGATGCACCTGAGCTCAATTTTGAGTCTCAAAGCAAAGGGTCTGAATACTTAAATAAGGTATTTGTTTTATTATATTTAATACATTTGCAAAAAATGTCTAATCATTATGGTGTGTAGATTGGGAGAAAAAAAAATGTAAATCCATTTTAGAATAAGGCTGTAAAGTAACAAAATGTAGAAACAGTGAAGGGGTCCGAATACTTTCCGAATGCACCGTACCTAGGTGATGTGTGCCCTTGATAAAACAGCAGATCAGGGGGTACTTCCCCACTGTATTGTTGAAGCCTATATATGGCAGGCAGAGATGGCAGAAAAAAGCTTTTCCCTTGTCGAAAAGGTCCAGCAGAAAGCAAAGTACCTCTGGAACGAAGCAAAGAAAGGGAATTATCTGTTTCTGATTGCACCGTGTTGCAAATACACGCCACTTATTGTTGTATAGTGAGTGTGTGGCTGGAGCTTTAGCATTCTGAATAGTCTCCACATCTTTCAGCGGTAGGCCTGTCTCATTAAGATTTATCCTCTCATTGGCCGGCCCAAAAGACCATCATGTCCGGACGGGGATGAAAAATCTCTGTTCTCGCATGGGTCAGCAGATCCCTGAGTAACAGTAGTTGCCAGGGCGTACTTATAAACCTGCCAATTGTAGGCGTGTGGAACGCAATTTCTCCTTAGAGCAATTTTATTAGACAGAGTGTACCCTTGTTGTATTGCTCCTGCACCCAAATTACCCGGCTGATGACAGCTAGGCTCTCTCACAGTAGCAGAAGAACAGTGCAGAAGATCTGTTACGGCGGCATAACCCTTGGAAGCACACGCAAGATGGTGGCTATGGGACCATCGAAACACATCATATTGGTATCCATGTAGCGGACGGCAGGACAAGGAGACAAACCTGGGACGCTGGTTGTGAGAAACAACACTCTAAGCATGGGGCCCAACAGTGGCTTTCGCTAAAACTTAGCGTAACAGGTGAAGAGTGCCTGCTGCATCTGACAGTCTTGGAGTCCATCTGTTAGATGAAGGGAGCAAAAACACCCTAGCGGTTGCGGGTTGTTAGTGCAGTCAAAAACCCTCTACCGTAGGATGTGGACACCTGCTTGTCGAACATCTCATTCCAAAATCATGGGTATTTATATGAAGTTGGTCCCCACTTAGCTGCTATAACATCCTCCACTATTCTGGGAAGGCTTTCCACTAGGTGTTGGAACATTGCTGCGGGGACTTGCTTCCATTCAGTCACAAGAGCTTAGTTTAGGCTTGGCTCGCAGTCGGCATTCCAATTCATCCCAAAGATTTTTGATGGGGTTGAGGTCAGGGCTATGTGCAGGCCAGTCAAATTCTTCCACACTGATCTCGACAAACAATTTTTGTATGGACCTCGCTTTGTGCATGGGGACATTGTCATGCTGAAATTGGAAAGGGCCTTCCCCAAACTGTTGCTACAAAGTTGGAAGCACAGAATCTTCCAGAATGTCATTGTAGCGTTAAGATTTCCCTTCACTGGAACTAAGGGGCCTTGCCCCAACCATGAAAAACTGCCCCAGACCATTATTCCTCCTCCACCTAACTTTACAGTTGGCACTATGCATTGCGGCAGGTAGCGTTCTCCTGGCATCCGCCAAACCCAGATTCGTCCGTCAGACTGCCAGATGGTGAAGTGTGATTCATCACTCCAGAGAATGCGTTTCCACTGCTCCAGAGTACAATGGCAGCGATCTTTACACTACTTTACACCAACGCTTGGCATTGCGCATGGTGATCTTAGGCTTGTGTGCAGCTGCTTTGCCATGGAATCCAATTTCATGAAGTTCCCGACAAACAGTTATTGTGCTGACGTTACTTCCAGAGGCAGTTTGGAACTCGGTAGTGAGTGCTGCAACCGAGGACAGATGATTTTCAGCACTCAGCATTCCCGTTCTGTGAGCTTGTGTGGCCTACCACTTTGCGACTGAGCCGAATCCACTAATTTGAATGGGTGTCCAAGTTGATGCTGAGGACAGTAGAGGATCTTAATCGAAACAACACTCTAAGCATGGGGCCCAACAGTGGCTTTCGCTAAAACTTAGCGTAACAGGTGAAGAGTGCCTGCTGCATCTGACAGTCTTGGAGTCTTGCTACCCTCTCCACTACTGTTCCATCGATGTGGATAGGGGGGTGTTCCCTCTGCTGTTTCCTGAAGTCCACAATCATCTCCTTAGTTTTGTTGACGTTGGCCGGCCCAAAAGACCATCATGTCCGGACGGGGATGAAAAATCTCTGCACCACTCCCCAGTATACTTCTCGCCAATGTCCAGTCTCTTGACAACAAGGTTGATGAAATCCGAGCAAGGGTAGCATTCCAGAGGGACATCAGAGAATTCCTCACAATCAAATGTCGACCGCATTATCTACCAAGGGAATTCTCTTCGATTATAATCACAGCCGTATATATTCCTCCCCATGCAGACACATTGATGGCTCTGAACTAACTTTATTTGACTCTTTGCAAACTGGAATCCACACCTGAGGCTGCATTCATTGTAGCTGGGGATTTTAACAAGGCTAATCTGAAAACAAGACTCCCTAAATTGCATCAGCATATCGATTGCGCAACCAGGGCTGGCAAAACCTTGGATCATTGCTATTCTAACTTCCGCGACGCATATAAGGCCCTGCCCCGCCCTCCTTTCGGAAAAGCTGACCACGACTCCATTTTGTTGATCCCTGCCTACAGACAGAAACTAAAACAAGAAGCTCCCACGCTGAGGTCTGTCCAATGCTGGTCCGACCAATCTGATTCCACACTCCAAGACTGCTTCCATCACGTGGACTGGGATATGTATCGTATTGCGTCAGACAACAACATTGACGAATACGCTGATTCGGTGTGCGAGTTCATTAGAACGTGCGTTGAAGATGTCGTTCCCATAGCAACGATTAAAACATTCCCAAACCAGAAACCGTGGATTGATGGCAGCATTCGCGTGAAACTGAAAGCGCGAACCACTGCTTTTAATCAGGGCAAGGTGACCGGACACATGACCGAATACAAACAGTGTAGCTATTCCCTCCGCAAGTCCTTCTAGGCAATCAAACAAGCTAAGCGTCAGTATAGAGACAAAGTAGAATCTCAATTCAACGGCTCAGACACAAGAGGTATGTGGCAGGGTCTACAGTCAATCACGGATTACAAAAAGAAAACCAGCCCCGTCACGGACCAGGATGTCTTGCTCCCAGGCAGACTAAATAACTTTTTTGCCCGCTTTGAGGACAATACAGTGCCACTGACATGGCCTGCAACCAAAACATGCGGCCTCTCCTTCACTGCATCCGAGGTGAGTAAAACATTTAAACGTGTTAACCCTCGCAAGGCTGCAGGCCCAGACGGCATCCCCCAGACCAGCTGGCTGGTGTGTTTACGGACATATTCAATCAATCCCTATCCCAATCTGCTGTTCCCACATGCTTCAAGAGGGCCACCATTGTTCCTGTTCCCAAGAAAGCTAAGGTAACTGAGCTAAACGACTACCGCCCCGTAGCACTCACTTCCGTCATCATGAAGTGCTTTGAGAGACTAGTCAAGGACCATATCACCTCCACCCTACCTGACACCCTAGACCCACTCCAATTTGCTTAACGCCCAAACAGGTCCACAGACGATGCAATCTCAACCACATTGCCCTAACCCATCTGGACAAGAGGAATACCTATGTGAGAATGCTGTTCATCGACTACAGCTCGGAATTTAACACCATAGTACCCTCCAAGCTCGTCATCAAGCTCGAGACCCTGGGTCTCGACCCCGCCCTGTGCAACTGGGTACTGGACTTCCTGACGGGCCGCCCCCAGGTGGTGAGGGTAGGCAACAACATCTCCACCCCGCTGATCCTCAACACTGGGGCCCCACAAGGGTGCGTTCTGAGCCCTCTCCTGTACTCCCTGTTCACCCACGACTGCGTGGCCACGCACGCCTCCAACTCAATCATCAAGTTTGCTGACGACACAACAGTGGTAGGCTTGATTACCAACAACAACGAGACGGCCTACAGGGAGGAGGTGAGGGCCCTCGGAGTGTGGTGTCAGGAAAATAACCTCACACTCAACGTCAACAAAACTAAGGAGATGATTGTGGACTTCAGGAAACAGCAGAGGGAACACCCCCTATCCACATCGATGGAACAGTAGTGGAGAGGGTAGCAAGTTTTAAGTTCCTCGGCATACACATCACAGACAAACTGAATTGGTCCACTCACACAGACAGCATCGTGAAGAAGGCGCAGCAGCGACTCTTCAACCTCAGGAGGCTGAAGAAATTCGGCTTGTCACCAAAAGCACTCACAAACTTCTACAGATGCACAATCGAGAGCATCCTGGCGGGCTGTATCACCGCCTGGTACGGCAACTGCTCCGCCCACAACCGTAAGGCTCTCCAGAGGGTAGTGAGGTCTGCACAACGCATCACCGGGGGCAAACTACCTGCCCTCCAGGACACCCACACCACCCGATGTTACAGGAAGGCCATAAAGATCATCAAGGACAACAACCACCCGAGCCACTGCCTGTTCACCCCGCTATCATCCAGAAGGCGAGGTCAGTACAGGTGCATCAAAGCTGGGACCGAGAGACTGAAAAACAGCTTCTATCTCAAGGCCATCAGACTGTTAAACAGCCACCACTAACATTGAGTGGCTCCTGCCAACACACTGACTCAACTCCAGCCACTTTAATAATGGGAATTGATTGGAAATTATGTAAAATTTATCACTAGCCACTTTAAACAATGCTACCTAATATAATGTTTACATACCCTACATTATTCATCTCATATACGTATATACTGTACTCTATATCATCTACTGCATCTTTATGTAATACATGTATCACTAGCCACTTTAACTATGCCACTTTGTTTACATACTCATCTCATATGTATATACTGTACTCGATACCATCTACTGTATCTTGCCTATGCCGCTCTGTACCATCACTCATTCATATATCTTTATGTACATATTCTTTATCCCCCTACACTTGTGTGTATAAGACAGTAGTTTTGGAATTGTTAGTTAGATTACTTGTTGGTTAGTACTGCATTGTCGGAACTAGAAGCACAAGCATTTCGCTACACTCGCATTAACATCTGCTAACCATGTGTATGTGACAAATACAATTTGATTTGATTTGATTTCTTCTTCGTCGCTCAGGGGGAAAAGTTGTCTATACTGTTGATATTTTGTAAATCCCTTACAGTACGTATTTAGCCATGCATGAGCCTCGGTTTGTGCGAGTCGGAATGGCTCATAGGAGCAGGAGCCTATGAGGTAGGTTGATGTACAAGTACACCCCCCGGACAGGACGCTAGTCTATCGCAGGGCCTTAGCATTAAATCTATCTCCTTAATGCTGAGTGTCAAGCAGAGATGCACCAATCCCTTTACAATCTTTGGTATGACTTGGCTGGGAATTAAACTCCCAACCTTCCCGTCTCAGGACAGACACTGAAACCTAAAGGCCATTGAGTTGTGTGTTACAGTACCAGTTAAAACAATCTGATAAACAAAAGGTTTTTAGTATATTTTGCTCTCATGATTGCTGAGGTGGGGCCACGCTTTGGTAATGGGCAAGTATATTTTTCAGGACTAGCAGCACTGCTGGCATGAGGAGACGCACCAGCACACACAACACAGCCAACAGGCCTATGACTGATGAGGAGCCCTGCAGAGTGAGGGTTCTGGGAGTGGGTGAAGGTGAAGGTGAGGAGCCACCCTGGTTTGTGAAACCTTTTGACTCTACAGCGCTTGAGTTACCAGGGGAGTATTGGCCTGTAACAACCTGGGCTCCTTAATGGGTAAAAAAGTGGTATAAGGCTCCTTGAGTGGGGCTACAGATGGTGTTGAATTCAGAAAAAAGCACTTTTCATAGCTTAGGTCCTCTGATATGTATTGGTCAGATAGAAAGCGAGATTGAGGGGCATCTTTGTGAAGGTATGGTGGTTGAATGAGGCTCTTTGCATTGAAGATTCCCTTCAACGCTTGCTTTCATGAACCAGAGAGACTTACAAAATCCCTGGTTTTGATGTATGAGTATAGGGAGTGATGTATGTGTATAGGGAGTGATGTATGAGTATAGGTGTAACCGATGTGAAATGGCTAGCTAGTTAGCGGGGTGTGCGCTAATAGCGTTTCAATCGATGACGTCACTCGCTCTGAGATCTTGAAGTAGTTGTTCCCCTTGCTCTGCAAGGGCCACAGCTTTTGTGGAGTGATGGATAACGATGCTTCGAGGGTGGCTGTTGTCGATGTGTGCAGAGGGTCCCTGGTTCGGGGCGAGGAGAGGAGAGGGACGGAAGCTATACTGTTACCTAGGCAGTGTGGTTTCCACTGTGTAGGTATCCAGCTCTGTCTCTGGCTTTGTGGTGAAGCTGAGGTGAGAAATTTCTCATTAGGCTTCAGGACCCGTGGACAGATAGACATGACAGATAAGGTGAGGAGCATGCAATGTGTGAGATGTGCTGGCTCAGCATACATCAGGTCAGTGGCCATCTTTAGCCTTCCATTAAGTAGCCACCGGTACAGGATGTCACACTCATCCTGTGGTTGAGGCGGAGCTCCTGCAGCCCAGAGAGGGCCCAGCGTAGGTGGTCCACAATACAGAGCTGGTTCCAGGCCACAGAGACGACAGATGTGGTGAGAGAGATGGAGATGGGCAGGGACATCAGGCCCAGAGAATCAAAGAAGACCATCAGCCCTGGGCAAGGACAGCACCAGCCCTCGGGGCAGGGGTGTGTCACAAGGCAGGCCAGGGGAGACGCACACAGCAGTATGAGACCATAGAGGCGCCACGGCATGGCTCATGAGGAGTGGGGGAAGAGAAGGAGAGGGAGGAAAAAGGACAAGGCAATGTGGAGACAAGCACCAGCTGCAATCTAAAATCTAAAAACTACAGCAGCATGCACTGCATTTAATAACAAAGACAACTGTGTGTGTTACTGAGACATAGCCTAAGGCAATTTCAGAGGCAGATATAATTATAAGGAAGGGGAGTCACAGATTATTCCGAGCTGTCATTCCAGTCTTATGAAGCTTGGATTTTTAAAAAGATAAGACCGTGTTGATATAGTAAAAGCCAAATAAGGTTATGGTAAAAGAGAATGTGTTCAACGACCTGATTTAAACAAAAGCAAAGTAAAGAACATGCACTATTGTCACATTTGTCAGCGTGACCATCGTCATTGTAAATCTCTAAGAAATAGTCTTAAATTCAGATACACAAAATCAAATCAAATCTATTTATATAGCCCTTCGTACATCAGCTGATATCTCAAAGTGCTGTACAGAAACCCAGCCTAAAACCCCAAACAGCAAGCAATGCAGGTGTAGAAGCAAAAAAACTCCCAAGAAAGGCCAAAACCTAGGAAGAAACCTAGAGAGGAACCAGGCTATGTGGGTGGCCAGTCCTCTTCTGGCTATGCCGGGTGGAGATTATAACAGAACATGGCCAAGATGTTCAAATGTTCATAAATGACCAGCATGGTCAAATAATAATCACAGGCAGAACAGTTGAAACTGGAGCAGCAGCACGGCCAGGTGGACTGGGGACAGCAAGGAGTCATCATGCCCGGTAGTCCTGAGGCATGGTCCTAGGGCTCAGGTCCTCTGAGAGAGAGAAAGAAAGAGAGAATTAGAGAGAGCATACTTAAATTCACACAGGACACCGGATAGGACAGGAGAAGTACTCCAGATATAACAAACTGACCCTAGCCCCCCGACACAAACTACTGCAGCCTAAATACTGGAGGCTGAGACAGGAGGGGTCAGGAGACACTGTGGCCCCATCCGATGACACCCCCGGACAGGGCCAAACCTGTACACAACCTGTAACTACTACCGTACTCAATAAACCATTGTGTACCATTCTTCCAGGGCTCTGTTTCATCCGCTCTTCCCAATAAGTTGGCCAGCCAAGACGTCTATGGTCGATCCATTGTGTGACTGGCTCTCCAGAAACCACCGTCGTTGAGAATTTCAAGCAGCCGCCCATCAAAGTTTGACGATGCCTTTAAGATGCTCTATTACCTGTTTTTGTTATCCTCTTCATCCTCCAAAATGTATTCATTTTCAAGGGCAGAGAAACAACACTGAAGTCTCATCACATAAGAGAGGTAGAACCATGAAAATAGAAACACAGCAATTGTCTCTTTCAGGAGCAGACCTCCCACAGGTAGCGTTCTCTTTACGACTAACATCCAGGTCATAGAACATCCTCCAACGTCCTGCCACTCTGAGAAGCTGAACTAAATGAAGCCTCGCCAGACCGAGACGCGGTTGTGTGCCTTCCGTACTCCCGGTAGAAAGAGTGAGAGTGCAGGAGTAGTATATTGCAGGATTATTTAGCACCATGTTGAAAAAGAGGGAATCTGACCCTGGTGCGAGGCTCCCTTGGGGCTCATATTTCAGGCTCTACAAGGTTTGCACTTGCTTTTGGGCTGTTCTGCCTTTATCTTTGATGTTTGCTCTTCAGTAAAATGGCTCTGAATAACTGGGATCAAACTTCCATTTTTCACTTTGAAAACAAATTGGTATTTGTCAATCATTCACCCCCTTTCTGTGGTAGGATATTTTATGATCATTAAATCACAAACGTTTAAGATGGTAATCGATTCTTTCTCTGTTTTAACTATGTTCTGTTCAAATAAAGATGGAAATCGATCCTTTTTCTCTACGTTTTAACTATGTTCTGTCTGGCAATGTAAACAGCCGGTGCTTACAATACTTAAAACATTCACAGGAGGGCAGCATTTGCCTACCTTTAAGAATCCCTGGCACAAAATCATATACAGTAGAAGTGATCTGACATGATATGAGCTTGTGTGTACAAATCAGTGTCTTGTATTCAAATACACTCATGTTCCATTTCAATGCAAAGTATATAATGTTGTTGGATTGACAGCTGTTGAAATATCGATTGAATCTTGTAAGGAAGCTAGGGGGCAGGAGATCGAGGCTCTGGTCCCTTTCACTGGCTTTGTGTTTGGGCATGACATTACATGGTGGTGCCAGCCTGCTTGAACTGGCAAATCACCAATGTGGATATGCAGGTGACACTACGGACACATTTCCCATGTAATGTGTGAGTGGACAGAGTATTTCAAAGTTTGTTGCTGAAATATTTAGAGTATATATAATATGAATATACAACTGTAGGCACATCTGCCAATGCAGACAAAGTACATGCAGTGATGTGCAGGTCACTATAATTGTCCTTTTTCTTTTTGAAATTTGAGAACAGACATAAACTAGACAGCTTTTCTTCAAACATATTCTTGGGTAGAAATAAATGAAAATGAGGAGCTCCAAAGTTGTATTTAATGTACATGCAGTATGCCTCATCCCTTTCTTCCAAGGCTGTTTTTACACACCCTGTGACCAAACTTGCCAATACTACCATTCAGAGATGGCCAAACTCCATATGGCAATTTATCATGAACAACAATATATACGCAAAATATTTTACTTTATTTCATATAAGAAAATCAGTCAATTGAAATAAATTACTTAGGCCTTAATCTACGGATTTCACATGACTGGGCAGGGGTACAGCCATGGGTGGGCCTTGGAGGGCATAGGCCCACCCACTTGGCAGCCAGGCCCACACACCCGAGGAGCCAGGCCCAGCCAATCAGAATGAGTTTTTCTCCACAAAAGGGCAGAAATACTCCTCAGTACAGACAGAAATAGTCCTCAGCTCCCCCTCCACCTCCCCTCAGACGATTCCCAGGTGAAGAAGCTGGATGTGGAGGTCCTGGGCTGCCGTGGTTACATGTAGTCTGCGGTTGTGAGGCCAGTTGAACGTATTGCCAAATTTTCTAAAACAAGGTTGGAGGTGGCTTATGGTAGAGAAATTAACATTAAATTATCTGGCAACAGCTCTGGTGGACATTCCTGCAGTCTGCATGCCAATTTCACACTCCCTCAAAACTTGAGACATCTGTGGCATTGTATTGTGACAAAACTGCACATTTTAAAGTGGCCATTATTTTTCCCAGCACAAGGTGCACCTGTGTAAAGATTCTTGATATGCCACATCTGTCAGGTAGATAGATTAGCTTGGCAAAAGAGAAATGCTCACTAACAGGGATGTGAAAAACATGTGTACAATACATGAGAGAAATAAGCTTTTGGTGCGTATGTAAAATTTCAGGGATTTTTTATTTCAGCTCATGAAACATGGGACCAATACTTTAGAGGTTGCATTTAGATTTTTGTTCTGTGTATGTTTTTGAAACACTTAATGAACATGGTGAAATGTCACACTCACTGCCTGTCTTTTACAGTTACAATTTCCAGAAAAACAAATATATCAACAAAATCTCTATTGAAGCTGGACAAAAATAAAATAAGATCCATTACGCAAACAAAATGACCATAATGTGCAGAAGAACTGAGGGTCACTGTAAAACAATCCTTAAAGGGACTCAGGAGAATTTGGGGATTTTAATTTACTTGAGTAATGTAAGTCCATTTTTAATAAAAACTTGCACTGACCTTTGTAACCACATACTCCCACCTGCAAATCACAGTTATTTTGAAGTTCGGAAAGAATAGATAATGTAATAAAAAAAAAGCAGCTCTACCGTCTATCCATAGAGCATGAGCAAATTCTCTTCAATATTAATCCACAAAGCACCCATGTGACATGTATAGAATTGTAACATTTCTAATGAAATAAGAGAAAAAAAAGGAGTCCATTGCTAAAAGAAAATACATTTTCTCACATCAATCATTTACTGTGTTGAAATCAACTGGCCAGGTTATCGCCATAGAGTTAGCAAACAGAAATACGCTTGGCTTTCTCTCGTTCACAGAAGATAACTTTCTTTTTTCTGTGTGATCTACATCTTTTTAGTTAAGCTTAACTGAGCAGTACAATTTCCCAACAGTAATAACATGCAAACATCCTAAACACACTGTCTTGGTATATGTTTTGACATGGCGCTTTGAAAGCTATCAATTGATGAACAAATCTCATATTTCACAATGACTGTTTTCTACAACAAGGAAAGTATATGAGGAATAATTTATCAGATATATCAAAAAGGACAGTCAGGGCTGAAATTCCTTATGTTTTTAAGGCCTGATAGTATGCTCTTTAGACCTAATTGTACAGTATCTGTATGCTAAAAGGTATCCACAAGGTCAGATTCCACATACAAGTTTGGCACACAGCAGCAGACGTACCCAGGGAGTTCCCTCTGCACAAGAAAAGGTTTCTCTCTCCTTTTTTTTTGCTAGTTTACATGGTTGGAGCCCCAACCTATACTTAGTGGTTGGCCTTCCTCAGGTGGCAGGTGCAGACCATAGGCTGGCTGGTGCTGGAGCTGGAGCATTGCTGCACCTCCTCAGCCTTCTGCCCTTTGTGCTTAGGCTCCACCCTCCGGGTCTCCTTCTCCTCTATATCGTTCACTTTCTGGACCTCCTTCAGTTTGGGCTCCTTGCCTACCTTTTCCCCCACCAGCGCAGCAGAAGGGGTGCGCAGATTCTTGGAGGTTCCCTGGATCTGGACCCTCCTGGCTGAGTCAGGCCCACCGCACACCCTACTCTGGACCTCACTGGAGGATTTGACTCCTTCCGCCGTGTGGTCCATATACTTGCTGGGTGAGTTGGCAGGAGGTTTGTAGGCCTCCAACTTGCGCTTTTGGCTCATGGTAGCGGCACAGCAGATGATGAAGATCATGACAATGAGGAGGGAGGTGACCACGATGATGATCAGCATATTATCCTGGAGGAAGTCCACCACCCGGGTGACCATAAAGTCCTTGAGGCGGATCATGGTGGTGGTGATGGTGTTGGTGATGGTGCTGACCAGGGTGGGGGCTAGGGTAGTGGTGGGGGAGACAGGGAGACATCGACGGTGGGGGACACAATGACGGTGGGGGACACAATGACGGTGGGGGAGACAGGGTGGTGGGGGCTATCAACGGGGAATATAAGATCCATCTCCCCTACATCACCACTGCCATCCATGGAAATGCTGTAGACCATTGGCACATGCCTGGCACAGCCATGGCCCCAGAGCATAACCAGACTCACGCATGACAGGTGAAGAATCAAGTGGTGCCTCATCTTTCCTTCAGAATCCTGTAAAGACAAGAGGGAGACTTTCAAAATAACATTTATTAAAATTGCAGATGGTTTAGAAATGTTGTGATGTCAAATGAATGAATATTTGGGCTGATTTAAAGATAGGCTTTAATTTTCTGCCTCTGTATTACAGCAGCTACTGTAGGCCTACAACACAACTCCTTTCCTCTCAACTAAGAATGCAGCGGCAGTTGGGTTTCTAGTATTAGTATGAAGAAACATTCATCAAATGGTCTGATACAGTGTGATGAGGGATTCTGTGTCATAACTCAGAACAAAGTAGAAACAGCCCTGGTGTTGCGGATTTTCCCAATGACCAGATTCATCTTTTTTATTTCACCTTTATTTAACCAGGTCACCTGCTGAGAACAAGTTCTCATTTACAACTGCGACCTGGCCAAGATAAAGCAAAGCAGTACGACACAAACACAGAGTTACACATAAACAAACGTACAGTCAATAACACAATAGAAAAAATCCATATACAGTGTGTGCGAGTGTAGTAAGATTAGGGAGGTAAGGCAATAAATAGGTTATAGTGGCGAAATAATTACAATTTAGCATTAACACTGGAGTGAGATGTGCAGAAGATGATGTGCAAGTAGAAATACTGGGGTGCAAAGGAGCAACAATATAAATAACAATATGGGGATAAGGTAGTTGGGTGGGCTATTTACAGACGGGCTGTGTACAAGTGCAATGATCTGTAAGATGATGCTTAAAGCTAGTGAGGGAGATATGGGTCTCCAGCTTCAGTGATTTTTGCAGTTCGTTCCAGACATTGGCAGCAGAGAACTGGAAGGAAAGGCAGCCAATGGAGGAGTTGGCTTTGGGGGTGACCAGTGAAATGTACCTGCTGGAGAGCGTGCTACGGGTGGGTGTTGCTATGGTGACCAGTGAGCTGAGATACGGCGGGTCTTTACCTAGCAAAGACTTATAGCTGACCTGGAGCCAGTGTGTTTGGCGATGAATATGAAGCGAGGGCCAGCCAACGAGAGCATACAGGTCGCAGTGGTGGGTAGTATATGGGGCTTTGTTGACAAAACGGATGGCACTGTGATAGACTACATCCAATTTGCTGAGTAGAGTGTTGGAGGCTATGGATGGTCAGTTTCACGAGGGTATGTTTGTCAGCATAAGTGAATGAGGCTTTGTTGCGAAATAGTTAGCTGATTTTAGATGCCTAATGCAAGTCTGGAAGGAGAGTTTACAGTCTAACCAGACACCTAGGTAGTTGTCCACATACTCTAAGTCAAAACCATCCAGAGTAGTGATGCTAGACGGGCGGGCGGGTGCGGCCAGCGATCAGTTTAAGAGCATGCATTTAGTTTTACTTGCATTTAAGAGCAGTTGGAGGCCACTGAAGCGTTGTATGGCATTTATACTCGTCTGGCGGTTTGTTAACACAGTGTCCAAAGAAGGGCCAGAAGTATACAGAATGGTGTCGTCTGCGTAGAGGTGGATCAGAGAATCACCAGCAGCAAAAGCGGAATCTAAGTTTAATCACTACAGAACATCCACAATATTTCTCCCATTTCACATCTTGTATTACATCTATTTTAACTGTCTGTAGTCATTACTTATTTGGGGTGGAGTCCGTCAGTTTGAGGTTTTAATTTGCATAGAGAAGGGAGGCCACCCATCCACCACACCAAAGAGGGGAGGAAGCTATATATGCCACAGGGAGCAGGGAGGCGTGGGAGACTTGTGACTGTGGCCTCTATATTTACACTGGGCTGCAGCAGGCTAACGACAGGTTACGGGCAAGGATCTGATGGGTTATTTCTGCTCATATGGAAGCCTGCATTCAGCCTGCCTTAGGAACGGGTGGACTTACAGTATGCTCTACAGACAAAGAATCAAAGTGTCTAGAGCATCTAATGCAGTTCAAATTCAGTCTGAACATCACCACGCAGTCCAAGCTCTCTCTAAATGTAATGTCTTTCTGCCTCTCTCTTTAGCTCTGGTGAAATTATAATAAGAATATTTAGAGACTTGAAAATCAACTATTGAAGTGTTTAAAAAGGCATAGAACGGAGCTGAACTCAAGTCTGTAACCCGGCACCTTCACTGTGTCTGGAAATACATGTAGTGTAATTACTACTCACTCATGAGGATGACTGGCTTCTAATCAGCCGCTTGTTACAATCAACCTCTGCTCCCTTACTCCTTCCTGTAAATGCTGTGCCCATGTCTGATTGTGTGGTCATGAATATGCATGTACTGTAAACCACAGTCATACTAAAATGGATGGTTATCTTGATCTCCCCACCCATGCATGTGCAGTCAGGGTGGCTACAGAGCCACATGCACTCTGACTGGACCATGGTATTAACCAGCCATAATTACATCTTCAGGAATATAATCACTGTAAGGCCCTCCACTGAAAGACCATCTAAAGAGAATCATCTTGAATTCCTCTCTCCATCATCACCTACAAGCTACAAGAACCACAAATAAAACAACTGTATTGGTCATGTACACAGTAGGTATAAAAGGTGCGGCGAATGAAATGCTTTTGTGCCAGTTCCATCAACAGTGCAGTACAATAATCAATATCAATAATACGAGTCAAATACAAAATAACAAGTAATAGAAGAGGTAGTGTCGTAGTAATATCCTTTTATGTACACGGTATGATATACAGTATAGATACAATAGCATAATAGATACTGAATGTGCTGTGTCAAAAGTGGGCAGTATCTTGGTCGTGCAGTTGAATACATAGTATATAATAGAACAGCAGAGTTGACTGTGTGTGCTTGTATGTAAGGGTTGGATGTATATATAATCTCTAGGGTGCAGGTTGTCTCCGCGTGCTAATAGTCACTAAGGTGCAGGTCTGTGCCAGGAGACCGCTAGGGTTACCAATCACTTGTGTGATTGTGACTTTTCCCCCTGTAATTATTAAGACCAGCTCTCTGTAACATGCCCCATAACATCTCGTTAAAGGTTCTATTCGCTCCAGGTCTTGACTTCTCGAACTTTGAGATATATATATATATATATATGAGGGACTTTATGCTTATCATGTTAACGCTACACTTTTCTCAAAACATTTTCTGATGTCTTCCCTTAAAAAATGAAGTCTACAACTGTTAGTAGATGACAAACGAAAAAGGCATGTAAATGCGATTTCCACAAAAAGAAAACATCTCCTCTGTCAGTCTCTAAACCTTAAATTGACAGGTTTGTCATCACTGTACAGTCTACAGCAATCAAAACAACTTGTTATACATGTTCTAACCATGAATTAAACTGAACAAAAATGTAAAAGGTCAGTACTTACAGATTGTATGTCTGGCTGGTGTCTCCTCTGGACTGAATGGTACTGGGATCCTAACAGCAGAGAAGGGGAGAGGGAGTGCAAGAGAGAGAGAGCAGAGAAGGAAATTGAGGGAGAAAGAGAGAGCTTCCAAGTTTCCACCCTTCTCCTATAACTTGAAGTATACTGAAAGTTATTTCTCCAATTGTAAAAAACAAAAGCCTGCTGATTGCAGAAAGATGTCCATCCCTCTACATTTCCATATTTTCCTGCTACCTCCCCGAAATCCTCCTCTCCTTGCAGAGGGACATTGGTGGATGCTCACATACTTTGGTGGATGCTTTGGTCGGTCTAGAGAGGGGGGACAGTTAGGGGCTGCCATACTGAATATATTTTCCTTGCCTGCTCCTAAACATTACATATGATGGGAGATATGAGGGGGACTGGGACATCTTTGTCCACTACTAATATATACTTCTAATTATTCACAATCCCTGATTCACTGGTTCATGTGGCAATCCTGAAAGTTGAGCAATGAGGTCAAATACAAAATTCTGCTCTGGTGTTGTAGATGTTAGTGCAGTGCAATATGTGAGGGACTTTATAATCAAAGATGAAAATAAAACACGTCCCCCTTACCTTCACTCATAGTTGAATCAGTATTCTCTAAAATGGAAAATAACACTTATTCTTTGTACATTTTGAAGGTTAGTGGGTATTTTAGTTCTCCACAGGGCGAGTCCCTAGGTTTCTCTGCCTCCCACGGAATCCTCTAATTACGTGCTCCAGATTACAGCCCATCTCCACACGGCCTACAGGACCAGCTCACAGGCAGGGGGCCCGTCTTTCATCATATTACACATACAAATCTAACATATAAACTTTATGGTCTGCTATAAACACATACCTCAGTTCTCACATCCCACATCCCTGCTGGCGCTGCAGGGCTTTTGTTCTGCCCACGGCTGTTTGGAGCACCTCGTGGTCCAGCCTTGCCATAAGAAGATTTGAAATCATAGGTTGAACAACTCAGTTCAACAGATATTTTTTTCATCCCCCTATTGATTTATTTTCTGAAGGTTTTGTTCAGTAAGTACAGGGAAGGTCAGGTGTACACTTGCTTGGACATAGTGATAGATTTGTATTTCTCAAGAGTAATGCTGAAAGTTAATGCTTTTTCTGTATGAGAACAAAACATTTGCTATGTAGTTGACAGACTCAAAGCTCTAGTGTGGTATATATTGTGAGTTTGACTAGTGTTACAAGCCTCTGTCAAGGTCTGGGATGGAGCTGTTGAGAGCGAGGTTGTCCCCGTCCTCTGCTGGACATCAGGGTTACGTTGCGTTTGGGACGTCTGGATCTCCCCTGGCCTCAATCAGTAGTACTGGTGGGGACCATTGCACACCATCTCTGTGCTCTGCCCCTGTAGCTGCTGGCCCGTGTCTATACCTGTTGCCCCTCAGCTTGGTCAGGATGACAGTGCTGACAATGAACAACGTCATTGGTGATCAGGCACCGAGACCTACCAGTCACTGGATGTCCTGGATAATTTTGACATCCATTCTGTGGAGGAGTTGAAGACAGTGGTAGGGTAGGGGGTTGGATGCAGGGCTATTGAGATGGGGGTTCGTTTACCGCTCAAAGTGGTGTGGGCGATCTCAGTCTCATGGCCTGTCTCAAAGGTTTCAGTTCTCATTGTTTGCTGGGTTACGGAGACTGTTGTGTTTTCTGGCAGGTCTTTGGTGAGGGCTACAAGGGGCATTGTTTGATGTGGTAGCTCAGACAGGTTTGGGGTCTATGGTTTGCTACCTTTCTGTAGACATTTTGAGACAGCCTTGCTTGAGAGAAGCAGCAGTAAAACAAGAGCTGGACATCTCCCAGGCCTTGGGGGAAATATAGTGGAAATCTGTAAAGTGAAACGACAACAGCAAATATTGAGACCGAGTTGAGCAACTGTTTCCTTGCACACAGACATTCATCACAAGCACCAAACTTTAAGAGGCATAGATGTGCCCAATTCAAACCATGTTATGAGAACGTGATGATTAACTTGTATTTCTGTAATATATTGTGATACATTACAGAACACTGCACTGCCAAGCACAATTACCCAGTACTTGCAATATGCATTTGCTTCATATTTAAGCTCATGTGTTGCTCATCAACATTACATCACTTGAGCCTCTGGAAAGACATCCATTTCCTTTACAAAGAATATCAGTGACAGAAATAATCATCTGATACAACCATAAGTCAATCTACCCCATCAGTAATGTTGCAATGTTCCCTCAGCATTTCAGACAAAACCAAAGAAATCAAGAAGTAGAGACTTTTTTAAAAACATTGACAAATGTCAAACTGACAAATGAGGAATGGGGGTATGGTTTCATACATAGGTTTCACACAATGAAAGCAAGAATCTCCTGATAAAGAATAACAGGTCTGCGAAAAAACACTAAATACCTTGGCATATCTCAGATATTTCTTGTTTGAAGATGGCCAAGTCACGTTTGTTTCTTGCAGTCCTCTGCCTCACCCATGAACTTGACACCAGATGACAAACTTTTCATTTCTTTATTAATTTTTCTGATAATCAATGAGTTGTTGATACATGAAGCAGGAGAAATTAACAAAAATGTTGAACAGACCTCCACAAGAGGCTGAATTCTTGTTCGTTTTTCTTCTGTAATTCATTTAGCTCTTTTTGTATCTATAATACCGGTGACAGAATGGAGATTCTGTTCTGTCATGATGCATTATGGCAAGGGCAGGGAACGCAGACAGGAGGAAACATTTAAAACCCACCATAAACAAAAACCCTCTTTCAGCTCAAAAACAAAACAAATGAATAAGAAAAAGTACAAAGAAAAATACAATTACATGGTCATGTTATTTACAAAGCTTTCAATCATATTCTAGGCCTTTATTTCAAAACATCACATACATCTCTACATATTTCACCAACCTACCGTGTCCCTTTGAATCGCTATTCACTAATATACCAAACATCACAGCTCTCACTGCCTTGAGTGGTCCAAGGAGGCCCAGGAGAAGCACTGATGTACATACAGGACACAAGACCCAAGACAACCTCCCCTGGCCAATCCATATCTCTGTGTCCAATTGCATCCATGGTTATAATCTTAGATACTTGGATTCCAAGATGGATTGATGAAAACGTACATTTCTCAGTGCTTTCTAGCCACTCAGGGCAGCCCATTCACTCCCTATCCTGCTAAATAACTCACACCATTCTCAAACCCTGTCTTCCATAAGCACTTCCTGTGCACACCTCTACGGCACTTTCTGATCTATTCAGTGGTAACAAACTTTAAAGGCTAATATTGAACCTTAACCCACCCCGCCTGGAAAATAAACAAAAATAGCATGACAACAGAACCTACTGTATTATCGTAGTTGGCAACACCATCAAATATTCAGATGATCCAAACGACTCCTTGTTCCTCTGATTCTCTAGTGATGTGACAGAGTATTTAAGGGTAGCTATTTAAAATTCTGCTAAGGAAGTACAGTGGGATATCTGCAATGGGAGAGCCGGAGAAGGAAGCAAGACTAAAACATACAGTATTTAAATTACTATCATCACCACCACACCATCTAATTCTGTTATCATAGGCCAGAACCTTGGTCACACCCTACGGTGAATCCATTTAATATCCAAAATCCCTCTCACATTCCCTATCTGGGGAAACAAAAAACTCCAACAAGGCCAAAGTAATACGAGGCACATATTCGCACATCCTGAAAGCCTAGCCTCTCCACGTCACATCTTGTCGTCCGTTGTCAACCAACAGAGGTTCAAAGCAGGATCAAATTGTTTTAGTTTCAGACACACCTTTCACTCACTCTGGTCGGCTGTACGAATATGGGCCAATGAGATGGTGAATAGTGAGCATCCTAGCACACGGACCCTGAACACAAGGGCATGGTTCAACATTGGGGTTTATGACTGCACAAACGACACAAACACCTCAAGAGGCAGAACAAGTCTGATATACTACTGAAAGCATGTGGAAATGTTAACCAGCGACATAACCCACAATTCCATTGGTCCTTCTCTGGGCAGCACACAGGTCATTGCCACAGGAACCTGTACAAAAGAAGCACCCCAGGTGACTGCATGTCATGAGTCAGTAGCACAGCTTACAGTACATACATACCATCTGTGTCACAGGGCCAGAGGGAGGGGGGACATACTGACAAATTTCTGTTTCATAAGACTGGAACTAACGATGTTGATCACAGTGGTCACCGAAATGATTGAAAAGGATTTTTGGATTGGGGCATGTGCATTGTAAACTCCAAACAAGAAACCTGTTTAAGGTGAGATCTAAAGGCTACGAGAAGTACAGATGACATCTAACCGGTCATTTTTATCTAGTTCACTAATACCCTTTCTGTTCCTGTGACACAAAATAGATGGAGATGAAAACGTTGTTCAAGTTGTTTACTGCAATAGATGCATACATACGTTATAGAAGGTATCAAATGATATGAAAGGACTGTTTGCTGCTTGCTTAGTAAGACAAGCTAGAGACCAAAGATGGAGAATTTCTCTCGAGTAGAATATCTATTGCATGCATTAACTCTGGTCAGGCGATGTTAGCAAGTGTAGACAGTGGTCCCCGTTACGATGTAGTCCACTAAGAGGGGAGGGTAAGGGTTGAGCTTCAGGAAAAAGACAAAAGGCAACCTTTCACACAACACTTACAGCATGAATCATGTCACCACTTGTATACCTCAGTACTTCTGTTGTCTTTGATATCTAAACACTCTTATGATACATCAGGATCAATTTCTCTGTGTGTTTAGTGGTCTGTCAGTCAGTTTCTCATTGATGTCTTTTACAGTATTTGATGGATTGTTGAAACCCTGCTCCTTGCATTACCAGCATATTGCATTGTCCCTTATAGTTCCGATTTGGAATCTTCCCAGAAAACAAAAGAAAAAAGATATACTGTCAAGGTGGTGTGTAAACAAAACTGCTTAAAAATTTGGCAAGATAAGAAGTTGGGGTATTTGGGGAGACAAAATACTGATACCTACATATAAAAACATAGGAACTGTTCACATTGGAATTCTCTGGGTCACAATCTTAAAAGGAATATGGGAGAATTTTCATACAAACAAAACTAAACTGCCGCTTATTAAAAGGAACGGTTTGCCATATTTCATCTGTTTTATCTGAGGGTTAGGGGCTGACTAAGAAAAAAAGTTAATCTCGGAATGTTGCTTGGGATCGTTACTAGGCAGGTTTCAGGCGGAACACTCGTCTAGATTGCCAGTGACGTGTCCCGCCCACCTCCCAGCCAACGGATCGTCCTGAATTGTGGCGGGGCGAGGGGAGGGTCCTTAAATGGCAATCTTGGACATCTGCTCCTCGAGTTGGATGATTCGCTTCTCCTGACTGCTGACCAGGTCCTTGAGGGATTTGATTTCTTTCAAGATCTCTTCCAGCTTGCCTTCGTTTTTCTGAGGAATACAGAGAAAGGAGCAAGACATAAGATACCCTTTCTGGAGAGGTTTGTGCCAGTCCCCCCCCCAGTTAGGTTTGGTACATTGTCATCTAAAAACCAACATACACTGTTTATATCCACTGAATTTCCCCAGATCCTTATTAAATCCTCACATCAGAGTCTATCCCTGCCGTCTGCTCTGCAGGCAGGCTATGCTGCAGGCAGGGCTCTAGTACCCTGTGGCACCCTGGAGGTTAACATGGCGTGCCTGCCCAGTCTGCTATGATTACAGGCCAGAGCTGCAGATAGAAGCTGAGGCCAGGGCTGGGTCCCACGCGGGCGTCTGTGTTGTGGACGAGGTAGGGCAGGACGCCCAGAGCACTCTGCCTCTGGGCGGGGGGGCGACTTCTAGTAACCACCTTGTGAAGTCAGGCAGCCGCCCCCTTCTAAATCACACCCTGCCAACATAGAGCCCACAGAGTTCATTTTCATCTGGCGTTAAGGCAGCGCTAGTGTCAAACGCATGTTAGTTTGCAATTTTGTCATGTAAAAACTGTCACACTGGCATTTTCCAGCCCTAAAGCCATGTTCAGCAATTTACCTGTCTTCTATCAGCTCCCTGCTCACTCAGATGGATGGGGTAGAAATGATCCAGAATGCTCATTTCAGGCAGCGCTGATAAGGATATTTAGGACCAACCAAAAGCTGATTTTAGCAGGAACGCAGTGTGACCGTGGAAACACAGCCTATCCAGCCGTGACGCACACTGCCCATATGAACATGGAACTTACTGTGCTATTGGTGCCTATTTACTGTTTACCACCATTTTGTTTTATTTGATTATAAACCAAGTACAGCCTCCCCTCTCAATGAAGGCTTTTTCTTTGTCTGCCCAATGCAATCGCGAAAAAGTCAAGACTGTCGATAAAGGGTTTGGCTCCTGAGACCGCTTGGAAATAAATCTTAGTCACCAAAGCTTTATTAAAATATCAAGTTTGTTAAGAGTAAAACGGTGAGCTGACATTCCCTTTTATCTATGCATTGTAGGTAGGCCCACATTTTTGCCATGCCGGTCCCGCCTATGATGTAGGCTGTGTGTCCATGCCCCTCACGAAAAGAGAGGAGAATTTCTACTTTTTTCTATAAGCTGTAAAAATGGCTTGTTTTCCATTTCATATGTTCAAAAAGCCAAGCCCTCCCTTAGGCCTACTATAGTGAAGGCAGATTCAACAGCAATGTCTGTCTTGTTCATCCTGGCGATTTTATGACATCATTACATCTTACATTTATTCATTGTTGTTTACAAAAATAAACAAAAAATGATCGCTTGTTTTTCATAAAATGAAATTACAACACTGTTGATTCACCTTCCTGGAATTATGGTGACAACGTCTGTGGCACGCTTGTGATGCAACTTCTGGAGATGTGTGAATGCGATCTGACCTCCAAGATGGTTGTGATCATGTTCATAAAACAGGCATATTTGGGAGCATTATTAAGGTGAGTGGACATTCTCCCTTTCTCTTTATATTGGATCTTTGTCCAGCTACTGTGAGAAGTTTGGATGTGTGTAAAACCCTCCATAGTCTGCATTGTTTTAATATTATATGACCATGGAAAGCAATTATGGTGTCTGTTAGTGTATTTAAAAACAAGTCGTTACATTTTGTTTAGAATTTGATTCAAATTATTTGCTCTTTTTAGTGAATTTAATCTTGCTTATTGACAACATTTGGCACATCCATGCTCAGCCATAATGCAATTGACACTATTCTATGCATTTATTTCCACATTGAAGCTACGCAATTACTTAGAACAATGTGGAGTGCAAACAGGTTCAATTTAACATATTTATATGGGATAGGTCTACATTGTTATTTTGTTTCTGTAAGCTCTTCAGCAAACTGTAAATGGACTAACATTGTAATTTGAGTTGATTCTCAGGCAATACAAAAAACACAAATACACAACTTGAAGCAACCACACTATTTAGCCATGGAGCACGTTCTGATTTGCCAGTGAGGGGCCAAGATTCGACACACCTATAACTTGTTTATTCATCAAAACCCAGCCCTTTTGCACCACAGCCGATAATTGTGCTTGTGAAAATAGCGCAAATATTTTAGCTAACACCCCTGGACCTATAGTGCTACCGCCCAGCGCTTAGATTGACCACTGCATTAGGCAGTGGTGTAAAGTACATACGCTAGTACTTTAAAATATTTTTATATTTTTGGGAGTATCTGTACATTACTTTTACTTCGCTACATCCTTAAAAATGAGGTACTTTTTACTCCATACAGTTTTCCTGACACCCAAAAGTACTCATTACATTTTGAATGCTTAGCAGGACAGAAAAGGTCCAATTCACACACTTACCAAGAGAACATCCCATGTCATCTCTACCCACCGGCGAACTCACTGAACACAAATGCTTTGATTCAGAATGATCTGAGGGATGGAGTGTGCCCCTGGCTATCCACAAATAAAACTATTGTGCCATCTGGTTTGCTTAATAAGGAATTTGAAATGATTTATACTTTTGATATTAAAGTACATTTTTGCAATTCCATTTACCCTTGATAGTTAAGTATATTTATAACCAAATACTTTTACTCAAGTAGTTTTTACTGGGGTGACTTTCACTTTCATTTGTATTATTTCACCTTTATTTAACCAGGTAAGCTAGTTGAGAACAAGTTCTCATTTACTTTCACTTGAGTCATTTCCTATTAAAAAAGGTATTTTTACTTTTGCTCAAGTATGACAATTGGGTATTTTTCCCACCACTGGCATTAGGTTTGTTAGAATAGAGCCTTCCATGTTCCTAGCTGCAATGTGCCAAGGCCAGGGCTGAACTAAAGGCCATTAATGACTACGTTTCAGTGGTGAAGGACGGTGTAGGCATGGTGATCATCAGACTAGTCCTGAGAAAGCACTGTAATCATACTTACTGTAGTGTTGGTATACTGTTCCAGTCTGGTGTCAACTTTCACTCACATTGCAAATACCAGATGCTAGGATATTCTTCTGTGAGTAGTACTTTGTTCACTGAATTGTATGCACACAATATTGTAACAGTCTCTAGCATACAACCCAGGCAGAGTCCTCCCAAGAGAGAAAGAGACAGCAGTACTCACTATGGATGGAGTGGATGAGGCAGACTTGTTGACTGTGCCCGTGTTCTCCGCATTCTTGCTCAGCTTGTTGTCCAGGATGTTCTTCTTGACCACCTTGAGGTCGCGGTTCTTGCCAGGGACGTAACCGTTCTTCAAGGAAATGAGGATGGGCTCGCCGTTCCTCCCCTCGAACCAATCCTCCGCCTCAATGGCACATTCTGGTCCTGCCGTGTCTGGGTACAGGTCGTCCTGGAACAGGTCAGACTGCAGGGAGAGAGAAAGAAGGGTATAGAGACAGCTGTTAGAGAACACTGGACCAAATATAACAGAGCCTGGCCTCAAAACAGAGTTGGAGTTAAATGTGGCATTGATTGTTGAAATCATTCGTATATTGAGTGTCTCTAGATCAGAATGAAGAAGCTCACCTTTCTTGGCACAGTCATGATGATCGGTTCACACTTCCTTTCGTGCAGTTTATAAAACCTGTCAACATAGGTCAAAGCACCATATTATCCACAACATCACATAACAGACCTACTGTCTAATAATCTTTCACACACCGCAGCCCAGCCGAATGCACTTCTACTTCCATGACACTGGCAATACTCTCAGGGCAGCCTCAGTAAACATGGAGCTGTATAAAGGCATGGTATATGATTCTGATTGGCAGGGCCTGAGGTAAACACAGATGAGAGAGCTCCCCTTCAACATCTGGTTCTGTGCTGCCTCCTGGTGGACATAGCTGGCCAATAGCTTCACATCACAAGTCATGTATTCCTCTTAGACCCTCATCATAGACCCAGCCAAGCACCAAAACACCTGGTTCAACTAGACATTGCTGAAATGAATCAGGGGTGTGCCCATCAAAGCATAATAACCAAATGAGCAGCCCTAAAATGGCTGATCTGTTTCCTTATCCAGCGAGCCGTACCTGGCGATCTCACACTTGTTGACGTCCAGGCCTCTCTTGGGCATGTATCCCATTCCCCTCTGGGGCTCCTTGGTGGTGAAGGTGCTGAGGTAGTGGACAAATGGGGCTTCGTCCGTGATCTCAAAGTAGCGAATGCTGCTGTCACCCTACAAACCACAGAAACAAGGTAACTTTAGTCTTTTAGTGTTTGGAACAGTACAACGTTTTAGTAATGCCTTTACAGCTAACAATTCATCATGCCTAACTTCATGGATCAGAGACCTGTTGTAAGTTACATGCACAGCAGATCAACTGGATGTGTATGTAACATTTGCCGGAAAAAACTCCACTCACCTTACCACACAGATAAACCACAGAGGTATCTGGGTCATAGAAGGGCAAGAGGACTCCATTGCTGGTGTCCATCTCATGCACTGAGATCGCCTCATCCATGGCTTGCTGTAAATGAAACATCGACAGTCAGTTACTGAGCAGTGCAATAAAATCTTTAAAATCAGGGCTGCGTCACAAATGCCACCCTATTCCCCATATAGTGCCCTGGTCAAAAGTAATCCACTATAAAGGGAATTCAGTGTCATTTGGGACAAAGCCCAAGAGTAGTGATGGTGAAGAGGACGAGGTGACCCACCGGGTTCCACAGGGCTAGCTGTCTCTCACTCATACGGCTGAAGCCTGTGGTGAACACGTTCCCGTCCGACAGGAAGATGGCCCTCATGGGCCGCGCCCCCTCGTGTGCCTTCTCCTTCTCCTGTGACACAGAGGGTCAACAGTCAACATACTGGGGGTACATCCTAAATCATCTCCTCAAAGAGATCCCTTTCAAATTAGGAAAAGAGTAGTCTCCCTAGGCAGATGGGTCGCCTCCCACAATGTTTCCAATGTTCCAGCATACACGTCAGCTTGGCATAGAGGAACGACGTCACTGTACCCACATCCCAACACAAAATAGTAGCTAGCAAGATGGAGGTTATTTTTAATGAGTGCATTTTGAAAGTGTCTAGTTCGCATCAACTACCTTCAGTAACACCACCGCAAAAGGTTTTGCCTGCAAACTTTAGTTACGAATCACGACATTCTGGCAGGACTCAACCTAAAATTGTTCTCTCTCTCAAAGTTACCAAAAGAGTCCGTCATATCTACCAGACCCTAGTCACTGCTGTTGCCTAGGGCTGGGTTTACTAAACTAGGCAAATGGTGACAAGTTGTTGAGATGAGTGGAAACATTAGTAAGGTTGCAAAATTCCAGTAATTTTCCCAAACTGTCCAGGTTTATCAGAATTCCCAGGAGGAGGATTCCCGGATTTCCTACTTATTCCGTCCTGATTCCAGGAATATTCCAACCGGGATTTCAGGAAAAGCTGGAATTTGACCACCCTATAGAGCAGCAGGTTTGTTCGTGAAAAGTCCTGTCAGTGGTAGAGTTGAATACTGGTAAGCGGTATCTCGGGACTTCCCGACCAACTCCTTCCAGTTTCCCTAGAAAAATGATCGTAGTCCTATTGACCAATATTCTAAAAATGTTTATGCCGCACTAATGCAAAAATACAAAACTTGCACTTGCGAATAACTGCATGAACCGGACTTCATACATCAGAACAGTCACCACAACTCTAGCACCCCTTTTGATTTGAACTAAACCTTCCATACATATTTGCCCATTATAGAAGAAGTGCTCGGGAAAAATGACTTTTTGGACCTGATTTCCCCACCATACCATGGGACGTCACTGAAAAATAAACAGTTGAGATTGATAACATTTCAATTCAAATCAAAAAGGTTATGTGTCACCTGCTCCGAATACAACGGGGTTAGACTTCACCGTGAAATGCTTGCTTCCGAGCCCTTCCCAACAATGCAGAATAAAACATGTATAATAAGAATGAAAAATAGTAACAAGGAATAAAACAATGGAGCTATCTACAGGGAGTACCAGATTAATGTGCAGGGGAACAAAGTATCTGAGGTAGATACTGTATGTACATGAAGGCAGGGTATAGTGGCTAGGTATTAGGATACATAAGAGTCAAATATAGAACACATTAGCAGCTGCATATGATTAGTGTTAGTAAAAAAAAAACATGCACATACACACTTTTTATTGAGGAAGACAAAAGTACAAATAAAGTAAAAGAACCCAAAAAAGAGCTGACAGTTACAGCGCACATCATATGTTCAGCCGTGACAGCCTGCCTTCTCTCCAACAAGGATGTAGGGAGCCGGTCTGTTTGTGATGTCAGCTGAGGTGTTATGAAGAAACGTATAACATTCTTCCAACAGAATTCTCTCCATGAACTTGAGTTGGTGGAGCTTTGTTGAGTCCCTAATATGTTCAACCATGTTTCATCAGTTATTTCAATGTTAAGTTCCTCCTCCCATTTCTGTTTAATATAGTTTGTAGATGGGTATTCAATCCTCAAAGAAACTTAGTTTCTTTGAGGATCGAATACCCAAGTAAAAATTGGAAATAGTTTTTTTTCCATACTCCAAGTTGCATGAGTTAGTGAATACTTGGATACATTTTTGAGATGCTCGAGGGTCAATCACTTTTATCTCCCTTAGTGTCAAACTTGTAGGCATCTGTAAACATCTTGTTTATTCACACGCAATGTAGATAGATACACACATAGATACACACACTCGTATACACACTCTCGCAAGGCTATATATATATGTAGAGTATGTATATACAGTGCCTTGCGAAAGTATTCGGCCCCCTTGAACTTTGCGACCTTTTGCCACATTTCAGGCTTCAAACATAAAGATGTGCAAAACTGATAGCGACTTACAGCTGTAATCGCAGCAAAAGGTGGCGCTACAAAGTATTAACTTAAGGGGGCTGAATAATTTTGCACGCCCAATTTTTCAGTTTTTGATTTGTTAAAAAAGTTTGAAATATCCAATAAATGTCGTTCCACTTCATGATTGTGTCCCACTTGTTGTTGATTCTTCACAAAAAAATACAGTTTTATATCTTTATGTTTGAAGCCTGAAATGTGGCAAAAGGTCGCAAAGTTCAAGGGGGCCGAATACTTTCGCAAGGCACTGTATGTATATAGTCTTGCAAGTGTGTTATATATATATATATATATATACACACACACATACTGCTCAAAAAAATAAAGGGAACACTTAAACACAATGTAACATCAAGTCAATCACACTTCTGTGAAATCAAACTGTCCAATTAGGAAGCAACACTGATTGACAATATATTTCACATGCTGTTGTGCAAATGGAATAGACAACAGCTGGAAATTATAGGCAATTAGCAAGACACCCCCAATAAAGGAGTGGTTCTGCAGGTGGGGACCACAGACCACTTCAGTTCCTATGCTTCCTGGCTGATGTTTTGGTCAATTTTGAATGCTGGCGGGTCTTTCACTCTAGTGGTAGCATGAGACTGAGTCTACAACCCACACAAGTGGCTCAGGTAGTACAGCTCATCCAGGATGGCACATCAATGCGAGCTGTGGCAAGAAGGTTTGCTGTGTCTGTCAGCGTAGTGTCCAGAGCATGGAGGCGCTACCAGGAGACAGGCCAGTACATCAGGAGACGTGGAGGAGGCCGTAGGAGGGCAACAACCCAGCAGCAGGACCGCTACCTCCGCCTTTGTGCAAGGAGGAGCACTGCCAGAGCCCTGCAAAATGACCTCCAGCAGGCCACAAATGTGCATGTGTCTACTCAAACAGTCAATAACAGACTCCATGAGGGTGTTATGAGGCCCCGATGTCCACAGGTGGTGGTTGGGCTTACAGCCCAACACCGTGCAGGACGTTTGGCATTTGCCAGAGAACACCAAGATTGGCAAATTTGCCACTGGCGTCCTGTGCTCTTCACAGATGAAAGCAGGTTCGCATTGAGAACGTGACAGACGTGACAGTCTGGAGACGCCGTGGAGAACGTTCTGCTGCCTGCAACATCCTCCAGCATGACCGGTTTGGCGGTGGATCAGTCATGGTGTGAGGTGGCATTTCTTTGGGGGGCCGCACAGCCCTCCATGTGCTCGCCAGAGGTAGCCTGACTGCCATTAGGTACCGAGATGAGATCCTCAGACCCCTTGTGAGACCATATGCTGGTGCAGTTGGCCCTGGGTTCCTCCTAATGCAAGACCTCATGTGGCTGGAGTGTGTCAGCAGTTCCTGCAAGAGGAAGGCATTGATGCTATGGACTGGCCCGCCCGTTCCCCAGACCTGAATCCAATTGAGCACATCATGTCTCGCTCCATCCACCAACGCCACATTGCACCACAGACTGTCCAGGAGTTGGCGGATGCTTTAGTCCAGGTCTGAGAGGAGATCCCTCAGGAGAAAACCCGCCACCTCATCAGGAGCATGCCCAGGCGTTGTAGGGAGGTCATACAGGCACGTGGAGGCCACACACACACTACCGAGCCTCATTCTGACTTGTTTTAAGGACATTACATCAAAGTTGGATCAGCCTGTAGTGTGGTTTTCCACTGTAATTTTGAGTGTGACTCCAAATCCAGACCTCCCTGGGTTGATAAATTTGATTTCCATTGATAATTTTTGTGTGATTTTGTTGTCAGCACATTCAACTATGTAAAGAAAAAAGTATTTAATAAGAATATTTCAATCATTCTGATCTAGGATGTGTTGTTTTAGTGTTCCCTTTATTTTTTTTATGTATGTATGTATGTTGTATATGTATGTATTTGTATATGTATTGTATGGTTGTATATGTATTGTATGGTTGTATATGTATTGTATGGTTGTATATGTATTGTATGGTTGTATATGTATTGTATGGTTGTATATATGTATTGTATGGTTGTATATGTATTGTATGGTTGTATATGTATTGTATGGTTGTATATGTATTGTATGGTTGTATATGTATTGTACATTGTATGGTTGTATATATTGTATGGTTGTATATGTATTGTATGGTTGTATATATTGTATGGTTGTATATGTATATGGTTGTATATATTGTATGGTTGTATATGTATTATATGGTTGTATATGTATTATATGGTTGTATATGTATTATATGGTTGTATATGTATTATATGGTTGTATATGTATTATATGGTTGTATATGTATTATATGGTTGTATATGTATTATATATACACACACACACACACACACGCACGACTATATATATATATAATATATATGTAGTCTTGCGAGCCTCTTAACTGTTTGAGGTTGTGGACAGGTGTCTTTTATACTGATAAGTTCAAACAGGTGCTATTAATACAGGTAACAAGTGGAGGACAGAGGAGCCTCTTCAAGAAGAAGTTACAGGTCTGTGAGAGCCAGAAATCTTACTTGTTTGTAGGTGACCAAATACTTATTTTCCACCATAATTTGCAAATAAATTAATTAAAAATCCTACAATGTGATTTATCTTTTTAAGTGGGAGAACTTGCACAATTGGTGGCTGACTAAATACTTTTTTGCCCCACTGTATACATAGTCTTGCGAGTGTGCATAGTGTCTGTAGAACTTTTAGGATCCGAGGGCCCATGCCAAATTTTTTCAGCCTCCTGAGGGGGAAGAGGCGCTGCCGTGCCCTCTTCATGACTGTGCGGATATATGTTAATTAAGTCCTTAGTAAGCCTACAAACAAGGGTTGTCAAACTATTTTAGCCTTAAAATGTCAATTATCTAAATGTGTAAACTTTCATATTGGCGTATTGTAGCTTAGAACCTATTTTACATCTGAGGTTGTGTTGTGTCCAACATCAGTTGAGACACAGCATGTTCTTTAATAAAGGGTGGGCATCATGTTTGGCTGATAAATGTCCTAAAATGGGAATAAAATTAAAATTTCAACATTCAAATGTTTTTTTAGATAATTGACGTTAAAAAAAGTAAAACAATTATATTATTTTTGTAAAAAAAATATATATATTCAAGAAATTATCAAATAGCTTTTAAAATGACAAACAGTTCCAGCGATGAGGACATGGATGTCTCATGGTATGGTATGCAAAATGGGTTAACTTTGAGCACCTCTATCTCCTGCATGTTTTAGCATTCAGGTCTAAAATCACTGACCACTTCTTCCATGGGCAAACATATATGGAAAGTTGTTTAAATCAAAAGGGATGCAGTCAAAAAGTGATTGAATTCAAATGTACTTACCCAATAATAAAAGCGAGTGAACGAATCTTGACTAATCAGATTCGTGGGATTTGATCAATCGTGGCGCTATCCATGGTGCTGAATCAACACTACTAGGCCTATTCACTTGTTTGTTTAGCGGAGAATCGGATATGTTCCCTGTGACAAAGTTACCACAATAAGCGGGTTGGGCCGACCAACCAGTGCTCCCGCACATTGGCTAACCGGGCTATCTGCATTGTGTCCCGCCACCCACCAACCCCTCTTTTACGCTACTGCTACTCTCTGTTCATCATATATGCATAGTCACTTTAACCATATCTACATACTACCTCAAATCAGCCTGACTAACCGATGTCTGTATGTAGCCTCGCTACTTTTATAGCCTCACTACTGTATATAGTCTTTTTACTGTTTTATTTCTTTACTTACCCATTGTTCACCTAATACCTTTTTTGCACTATTGGTTAGAGCCTGTAAGTAAGCATTTCACTGTAAGGTCTACCTACACCTGTTGTATTCAGCACACGTGACAAATAAACGTTGATTTGGTTATCATAAAGTAAAAACAGCAACAATCTTCAGAAATTCACCTGATAGCCAGGTGCAAGAGGAGCGAAAAGGGCCAACAAGCATGGCTGACATCTTTCAGTCAAAGCTACACTAAAACTAAATGTAGTTTTCACTAGGTTGTAGGGTAATAACCTCAATATTTTAGGCCTTCATATAAACTAGGCTACAACAAGAAACCTTTGGAGTCTAGTCGATATTTCTCCATTGACTGTGGTATAATCATTTTCGCTGGTATTATATGCCTTTAAATAGCCTTTCCTTTATGAACCGGAATACCGAGATGGTACCAGGTCGGTAGCAATTTTCTCCAAACAATTGTTTTTGGGAAAATACTCAAACCTAGTCAGTGGTGCTCACCCCTACAATCTCTTCCTTGCGGGGGTCGATGACGCGGATGGTCTTGTCCTTGCAGGCGGTGCAGATGAGGCTGCCGTTGCGGTTCCAGCAGGCGCTGAAGATGACGTCAGGGTGCATGTCCTCCAACTGGATCATGGCCTCGCCCGTCCCCACGTTCCAGATGATGACCAGGTTGTCACAGCCTGAGAAGAGAGGAACACACACATTTAATATACACACATTAATATACCCATACTACACAATAGAAAAAGGACAACACCAAATAGCACTGATTTGACAAGATAATACCATCTACAAGTCGTAGCTCATTCTGGGTTTTTTTTCGACATGGAGGATAAAAACAGGGTAAACGGTCATTTTAAAGTCAATGACAGATGTGCGTTGATCAGGCATTTCAGTGTTTAGGGGAAATGACGCAAGCTCACAGCAGGTTGCCACTTCTCTCAGAGCGAGGAGAAGATTAGGAGGGGCAGAGAGCACAGAGGCTGAACCAGAACTATAAATGATAACATGTAAGATGTCCACCTCACACAAGCCATCCACGACATGTTAAAAGAAGGGTTTTAAAATGGACAGGAGGACGCCACTCACCAGCACTGAGCAGGACGTTGCGTGCCGTGGGGTGCCATGTGATGATGCCAACCCTTTTGGAGTGTCCCTCCAGGACCACCACAGGCTCAGACAAGCCGGTAACCAGCCCGTTCTCAGGGATCTGCCACACCTGCAGACAGACACGGGTCAACGGTCAGGACATAGCTAGGGTCATCATAGGATCATTATACTGATGTCTGCAGTTTCTGCAGTTTCCCTGCTGTTAGCCTGTGTCAGTAAGATCTAAACTGCTGGAACACAGAAAGCAGTACATTCACATGAACCGACTTGTCTTTTAGATTGGCATCACTGTGACATGAAGTCAGTAGATCACATTTACAACCAAGAGACTGAAGAGGGAAACAGAGACCCAAGGTTACTCATCATACTGACGTTTTCAAATCAAAGTTTATTGGTCATGTACACAGATTTTCAGATGTTATTGCAGGTGCAGCGAAATGCTTGTGTTTCAAGCGCCAACAGTGCAGTAATAATAGCTAGCACACACACAAATCTAAAAAGTTAAAATAAAGAAATATCAGAAAGAACAATACCAGAATATATAAATATTATGGTGTGTGTAGACAGTCTATGAATAGAAAAGGTGTGTATAGCAGTAGTTATATAGGATGAGCCATGACTACAACACAGTACATACATATAAAGTGGGTAAAACAAATGTGACCCGTGTTCAATGACTCGATGTACATAAGGAAGCAGTCTATAAGGTTCAGGGCAGAGTACTGGGTGGTAGGCAGCTAGAACAGTGACTAAAGTTCAGGGCAGGGTACTGGGCGGAGGCCAGCTAGTGGTGACTAACAGTCTGATGGCTTGGAAATAGAAGAGGTCTCTTGGTCCCAGTTTTGATGTAGAGTATCATCGTTCTAGAATGGTAGCGGGGTGAACAGGCCATGGCTGAGGTCTTTAATGATCTTCTTGGCCTTCCTGTGACACTGGTGCTGTAGATGTCCTGGAGGGCAGGGAGTGTGCCCCTGATGATGCGTTGGGCTGACCGTACCACCCTCTGGAGAGCCCTGCGGTTGCGGACAGTGCCGTACCAGGTGGTGATTACAACCCATAGGATGTTCTCAATGCTACATCTGTTGAAGTACGCGAGGGTCTTAGGGGCCAAGACAAATTTCTTTGTCCTTCTGAGGATGAAGGGGCGCTGTTGCACTTCACCACACTGTCTCTGTGAAGGGACCATTTCAGGTCCAGTGATGTGCACGGCGACAGACTTGAGGCTTGTGACCCGCTCTACTGTGGCCCCGTCGATGTGGATGGGGGTGTGCTCTCTCTCTGTGTTGTCGCCTGTAGTCCACGATCAGTTCCTTTGTTTTGTTGGATGTTGAGAGAGATGGGTATGGTCCTGAACTAGCATCTCAAAGTACTTCATGATGACAAAAGTGAGGGCTACCTTTTATGTACATATAGTGAGTAGCTTACTTCCTAGTGAGAAAATAGCCAGTAGCCTACGCAAATATGGTAAACATTACAGAATCAGAAAATGTACCTACGGAAATTAAGACTGAAGTTTAGTCTTTATCTCTACGAACCCTGACAGCAGTAGACAGAGACAGTAGGCACACCGCTACACTATCAGAGCTCCTACTCTAGCTGCAATAGGTTACTATGGAAACAGAAATCTCAACAGAAAAACAGTTCATCACTGCACTTAATCTAAAGTCAACATTACTTTTAGAGAACCTATTCAGAGTGCATTTCTAGCCACAATCTAAAATGTTCTGAAGAAAGGAACCTTCGGCGGTTCAACTTCTGTAAATACACGAAACACCGCATCTATTCACAGACGGAGGTCTTTTTCTGCCGTTCAGAGAGTTGCATGGGGAAGCCAATGCCTACAGGTGGGGAAGTGATAGAAGAATACCTAAGAACATAGCACACACTCTGATCACTGCCATTCACAGCCCAAATAAGGACATATAGTATAGCACCAGCCTCAAACAAGTTAGTGACCTCAGCCCTATAAAAAGGCTAAATCATTCCCCAAGTCTCTCTCTGGGTCTAATCTAATCCAGACTAGAGCGCAAGCCCTGCCTGCACGTACCCTTCGCTACCCTTCCACCATCTAATTCTGCACCCATCCCTACGCTATCAGTGTCTGGCCTTTCACAGTCAAAACCGGTCCTCTGTCA
The DNA here is from genome assembly GCF_018296145.1 of Oncorhynchus tshawytscha. NCBI lineage: Eukaryota > Metazoa > Chordata > Actinopteri > Salmoniformes > Salmonidae > Oncorhynchus > Oncorhynchus tshawytscha. The sequence continues at coordinate 31,869,687 of NC_056432.1, forward strand.
GTTGGAGTCGGTGAGAGGGTGTATACACTGTACATATGCAGGTAAAGTGTAAACAAACATTGTACTACACCGAGAGGAACAGTCTCTGCCGAGGCATGACCGTAAACCTTACCATGACCGTGCAGTCCTCCGAGCCGCTGGCGATGACCTGGTCATTGTGGGGGCACCAGTCGATGTCCAGTACAGGGCCTGTGTGACCACACACTGTGGGGTAGGCCTTGTCAATGCGGCCCGACTGTGGAGAACACACAGAGGCATGAGATTAAAACACCAGAAACACTGAGGTGTATGATCAGTGGTGATCTGAGGAACCAACCTGACCTCAGCTGAACTGGAACCATGAAATCACAGGGTGAGAGTGACCAATCAGAGACTATGTACAAACCAATAGCCACTCCAATCACACAGAAATACAGAGAGACAGAATTCACATTCTCCCTCTTAGAAAATGTAGTTTCCCCATCATTCAATCCTTGGGCAGAATCATTGTTAGACAAATACACCTGTGGCATAGCCTGAGAAGGGGGGCATGGGAGACTGAATTCTCAACCTCCACAAAAGAAAGGGGAGAATGAGAGATGGCGCAGATGTGAAGAAACCATGCATAGCCCTGTGACTGTTGCTGTGTGAAGGAGGCCAGTGACTGAGGCGAGGAAAACAGGAATACCACTCCAACCAAAAGAGAAGGCGCTCTCAGGTACAAACCAGACATTTTGACTAGGGCTGGGCATTGCCAGGGACCTCACGATACAGTCACAATACTTAGGTGCCAATATGTAGTGATTCTCACGGTCGCTGCCCACGGAATTTACACCTTTCCCTATGTCGCTATGTGCATACTAGCAAAGTTAAGCAGCATATTGGGATTAAGAACAATGTGGCAGAGGCAGCAGAAGAAACAAGGAAAAAGCCCTTAGCCTAATTGTATTAGAAAATTGAGGCACGACTCCGGTGCATTTATTTAGTGATGTTTGCATTGTTCAAAATGATCTGAAAAAAATATTGTAATCAAACAGCAACTGTTTGGCACATAATAAATACTCAACACTTGCTCATATACCCTCCTTTTTATTGATCTCCAGTACTTTGCACAACTAAGTCAACTGTCTTCCACAGTTCTGACTTTCACTTTCCCACCTGAGCAACCAGTAAACATTCCCCCGTTTCAAGTTTTTTTCCCCCCACACACTCCACATCCATTTGCTGTCGACATGACCTTTTTCATGGTTTGTTATAACCAATTTATTGATGTGATTATGATAAGGCCTGACCTATAGCCTATTGGTCACATGCATGCAATGTTTACATGTTTCACATAAAGAGAGCAAGGGTTGAGGGAATTGGCCATGTTTTTCGTAAAACAAATGAGGGATTCGGTAACAAAACTTTTCAATCAGAAACAAGAAACCAAAAATCGCCAAATTGATGATGCCGCTTCAGCACGGACAGCGCAATAAACATTTGCTTTTCTCTGGTGCCTTTTTTTCTGCAGTAGGGAGAGCGAGACAACATGCACCAGTCACAAAGGCACTGTCTTTTTTTTTTAAAACAGTGTGGCCATTGGGGTCATTCTTGATTCATTTGTGTGTATATTAATTATTTACATCAAACAAACAGTGTGCTTAAATCAGACAGGCTCAGTACATATGTAGTTGATTTTATTGAAACACTTAGGGTGTGTGTCTACAGTGCACTCGGAAAGTATTCAGACCCCTTGACAACCTCCACTGTTACGTTACAGTCTTATTCTAAAATGGATTAAATTGTCCCCCCCTCAATCTACACACAATACACCATAATGAATAAACAAAAGCAGTATAGACATTTTTGCAAATATCACAAGTATTCAGACCCTTGACTCAGTACTTTATTGAAAGACCCTTTGCAGCGATTACAGCGTTGACTCTTCTAGGGTGTAACGCTACAATATTATGGCACACCCATATTTGGGGAGCTTCTCCCTTTCTTCTCCGCAGATCCTCAAGCTCGGTCAGGTTGGATGGGGAGTGTCGCTGCACAGCTATTTTCAGGCCTCTCCAGAGATGTTCGATCAGGTTCAAGTCTGGACTGTGGCTAGGCCACTCAATGACATTCAGAGACTTGTCGCGAAGCCACTCCTGCGTTGTCTTGGCTGTGTGCTTAGTGTCGTTGTCCTGTTAGAAGGTGAAACTTAGCCCCAAGTCTGAAGTCCTGAGCAGGTTTTCATCAAGGATCTCTGTACTTTGCTCCGTTCATCCTTCCCTCGATACGGACTAGTCTTCCAGTCCCTGCCACTGAAAAACCTCCTGCTGCCACCACGCTTCACTGTAGGGATGGTGCCAGGTTTCAGATGTGACGCTTGGCATTCAGGCCAAAGAGTTCAATCTTGGTTTCATCAGACCACAGAATCTTGTTTCATGGTCTGAGTGTCTTCAGATGCCTTTTGGCAAACTCCAAGCAGGCCGTCATGTGCCTTTTAATGAGGAGTGGCATCCGTCTGGCCACTTTACCATAAAGGCCTGATTGGCGGAGTGCTGCTGAGATGGTTCTCCCATCTCCACAAAGGAACTCTGGAGCTCTATCGGAGTGACCATCGGGTTCTTGGTCACCTCCCTGACCAAGGCCCTTCTCCGATTGCCCAGTTCGGCCAGCTCTAGAAAAGAGTTGGTAATTCCATACTTCCATTTAAGGATGGAGGCCACTGTGTTCTTGGGGACCTTCAATGCTGCATACATTTTTAAGTACCCTTCCCCAGATCTGTGCCCTGACACAATCCAGTCTCAAAGCACTACAGACAATTCCTGCACTGTCAACTGTGGGACCTTATATAGACAGGTGTGCCTTTCCAAATCATGTCCATCAATTGAATTTACCACAGGTGGACTCCAATCAAGTTGTAGAAACATCAAGGATGATCAATGGAAAAAGGATAAACATGATCTCATTTTCAAGTCTCATAGCCAAGGGTTTGAATAAATACGTTTTTTTTATACATTTGGTATGATTTCTACAAACCTGTTTTTGCTTTGTCATTATGGGGTAGTGTGTAAATTGTTGAGGACCTTAAAAAAGTATCCCATTTTAGAATTAGGTTGTAAAATAATAAAATGTGGAAAAAAAAGTCAAGGGGTCTGAACACTTTCCGGAGGCACTGTATATGGAACATTTTGTTTAAAAATTTAGAACAAATCGATTGGTCTAAAGAACAGGACGACTCTCGGTTGAACAATATTTATTTTTAGTTGGGAACAGCCCTAAAAGGTGCCCTCCAGGACACCTACGCCACCCGATGTTACAGGAAGGCCATAAAGATCATCAAGGACATCAACCACCCGAGCCACTGCCTGTTCACCCCGCTATCATCCAGAAGGCGAGGTCAGTACAGGTGCATCAAAGCTGGGACCGAGAGACTGAAAAACAGCTTCTATCTCAAGGCCATCAGACTGTTAAACAGCCACCACTAACATTGAGTGGCTGCTGCCAACACACTGACTCAACTCCAGCCACTTTAATAAATGGGAATTGATGGGAAATGATGTAAATATATCACTGTGACGTAGAAGTCCGTCACTGGCCGCGGGCAGCATTTGGTTCTTTAACGCACACACATATTCATCACTCCTCCCTGCGCCATTATACCATAAGTTAACAATGTGGGTCGACACACAATTTAACTTCTGTCTTGGTGCATGCATTTCACACTTGTCAATGTTCATATTTGAGAGATACAATAATTATTATACTTATCAATGTTGTGGATGAGCGCATTGTTTGTTTGTTCTGTTCCTCTCTCTCCATCTCTGTAGCTTCTGGGTATGCTGGAAAAGGACCCGAGCTAAGGGAATTGGGTTGGCTTTATAGTGCCTGTCCCAAATGGCTCATTAATGCATATAGGCATATTGAAAGATATTGTCAGTAGTGATGTAATGTTGTAAATGTTATGTTGTGATATTGTTTAAAACCGTGTTGCAATGTATATCCTTGAGTATGTTTAGTTCATGGAAAATGTAGGTTTGTATTGTTAATTGATTAATTAATTAGGGTTAATTGTTCTGAGGGGAGGGGCTAGCCCTACAAAAGGAGCCTCTCTCCAGTCTCTAAGGGGGATTTTTTGGATTGAGCTGTGGATGGGGCAGCATTGTTGTTAAGCTGTCCCATAAGGTAGACGTTGATGGCAGTACTGTTATTTTCTGTTCCGGAATCACTTGTAAATAAACACCTTTGCACAGAAGAACTTTTGCGGTTCCGCCATCTTTTTATTTTTATAGAGGTTATCCAGTTTAGCCATCTGGCCTACTCTACGTGACAATCACTAGCCACTTTAAACAATGCTACCTTATATAATGTTACTTACCCTACATTATTCATCTCATATGCATACGTATATACTGTACTCTATATCATCGACTGCATCCTATGTAATACATGTATCACTAGCCACTTTAACTATGCCACTTTGTTTACATACTCATCTCATATGTATATACTGTACTCGATACCATCTACTGTATCCTGCCTATGCCGCTCTGTACCATCACTCATTCATATATCCTTATGTACATATTCTTTATCCCCTTACACTGTGTATAAGACAGTAGTTTTGGAATTGTTAGTTAGATTACTTGTTGGTTATTACTGCATTGTCGGAACTAGAAGCACAAGCATTTCGCTATGCTCGCATTAACATCTGCTAACCATGTGTATGTGACAAATAAAATTTGATTTGATTAAAAATGAAGGCATGTTGTTGGTAATAACATCCTCATAGACATGCCAGCAGATGCTTATTTTCTGCTCTTTAAAATGAAACCCTGAGATAACCTTGAATCTGAGCCCTTATATAACACCCTTATACAACAGGCCAGATGACCAGAAACAACCAGCTGTCATACAACACACACAACAAAAGGAGCCAGACAAACGGAAGGCTTTCCTGGCCATCCAGCTGACTAACTACATCAGCCTAGCCTGGGAGGGCGGGTTCTATCTTGACCTCTGACCCAAGTGATTGGAGGATCAGGTCCTCTCCACAGTGTGAAGTCTGAGTAACGTGAGCTCTGAAAATGCTGTGGAGGTTAGGGTTGGATTTGGGAGACTGACACGCCCATTTGTAGAATACCCAGCTGGACCACCATAGGGCCTGACAGTCAGATGATGTCACTGAGGCAGAGGGAGCCCTGCTGTAATGGCGGCAGCCCTAATTAAAGTATAATGGATTTGCCTCATGAATATCACTCAATGCCCACAGCCATTCCAGCACCATGACAACAATGATTTCAGAGGGGCTAAATATAAGCGCTACTTATTCACGGGATGAGAGGAGCTTTCCAGTTCTCTGTAGACAGAAAATCCTTACAGGCCCTGTTTTTAGTTATATACTAGAGACTTTAGTTTTCCGTCAAAACTCAAGACGAATGTTTAGAAAGACCATTCAGATAACTTAAGAATGTGAAGTCAAAACACAACCAGATTCAAGTATGAAGAAGCTCTGTCCTCATGAAGATGTACTAGAGGCGTACGTAGACAGAGAGAGGTTAAACAATGAGTGGGCAGTCTAGGCCCCATGTCTAAATGCTTGTGTAATAGCAGGCAGTAGACAGACCACTAGGTCTCATATCCTGGTATGGAATGGCTGTCTGAGTCAGTATGTTGTCGGAGGACTCTACCATCCTTTCCCTGCCTACTGTGCCACTGAGGAAAACAAAGGACTGGCCAGTTCAACTCTGCTGCTCACATGTCACAATACAGTCCTGTTGATATTACTAAGCAACATGACTGACTCACTGTCCGATTTGGCAAGGACTAGATTATATGACACTGGGTAGTTGTTTTGTTAAACTGGCCTATATAAATAAATATATTAACTCCGTTAGTCACAGGCATTATTAAAGTTTCTCAAATAAAGGAACCATACAAGCCTATTAGGTTAAAACCTGATTACAAGTGGTCAGTGAGTCACAGTAGTTCAACCACTAATTTGGAGAAAGGGGTTTCATGTTGGGAGTGCCAGAGATGGACATAATGGGGACAAATCACCTAGTCCATAGATGACGGACAGTCCTCCCGACATCTCAGAGTCCCTCACAACATCACCTGACTGACAGAGTTGGGCTATGACACATACTCAAACTCCAAGCTCAGTGACCAAAGTCCAGGCTACGGGAGTTTGCTATACGTGCGTCAAAAATGACAAAACCTCGTCCATGATGGCATGCCTCGCCTTGTCCAGAGAACACTCCCGGAAATACTAAGCACCTGTTCTGGGCCTGTGAGTAACATGCTGACTAGACCGGGAAACGCGCGTCCAGACGCAGGCAGGACACGCAGGTTGAACTATCAAAACGAACTCTGAACCAACTAGATTCATTTGGGGACTGGTCAAAACATGAAACCTGCTGATGCGAGCTAATTTGACCTGGGATAAACATTTGGTTGTTATTATATCAAATGTACAAGATCATTTTTTTCTGGATCTTCATCGAATTTTGACCCATTGAGACACAAAATCGTGTGTTCCCTACTCAGACAATTAATCCACAGATAAAAAGGTAAACAAAGTTAGATTTGCTAGAAACTCTGTGGGAGAAAGGGCCGTCTCAACCTCTATCAGCAGAGGACCAGGAGTCACAGAGGGATATAGGCCTATACAAGGACACTGCTCAGTACATCCATTTCTTCTTTCCTGCTTAGGCCTTGCACAGGTAGACAATATGACGTAGATGCAGAAAGTAAACAGCACAGTGGGTCATTCATGTCGAGCTGCAGGTTTTTAGTAGTTTATTTGACCTTTATTTTAGCACGGAACCCCAATTGAGACCAAGGTCTCATTTTTGCAAAGGAGCCCTGCAGTTGCCAGTAGACCTGAATGTTTATTTACAGGGACAAAGGTATGGAGATGGCAGACTATGACCTGGGTGTGTGCAGTAGATTGGCCTATATGTGCTGACTGTGAATAACAAAACACTGCTATATTATTCAGTAGTATCCAATAAGTGCTGTAGTTCTGCCTGCCTGGCTCACTGGTATTTCCTGCTTAAAATAGTTGTGTTGTGTCCTCTAGGTTCCTGCCTGGTCCACCGACCCCAGAGAGATTAAGGCTGTGCCCCAAATGGCACCCTATTCCCTATAGTGCACTACTTGTTTTGACCAGAGCCCTTTGGGCCCTAGATATGGGATAGGGTGCCATGTGCATAGGGTCTGGGGAGAACATCACCACTCTACTCCAGACTCATATTCCTCAGAACATTTCACATCTGGCTGTTAGATATCTCACACCCTTGTTCAAATTATACACTTTTGTCAACACTCTTTTGTTGCTCTTTACAAAAAAAAAAACACCAGTACAGTACAGGCTCTCACCCAACCAACATACTCTACATACATGGTTGGCTTGTGAAGAGAGGACATTGAGCCCAGCAGCAGTGATGGCAGCCCTGTGTGTTCGGTCTCTGAGTGTACTGGAGTGCGAGTTAGCCGGGCCAAACTTGCTCTAGGACTGCAGTAGGCCTGTTACCACCACAGTTCACAGGGTTGCTTGTAGGCCTGTTACCCTGCCCCGGGTTCACAGGGCTGCCGACAGTGCCGTCCAGCGGGCCTGAGAGCCTGTCATTCCAGACATTCCACACCTCAGCCACAGGCATCTCTGGTATGGCTGTGACTAATGAGAGCAAGAGGGTCCAGCGGTGTTAATCTTGTTTGTGTCTGCTATACACAATAAGGAATTCCACAATCCGAGGGAAGTACATGAGGATCTCGCTTCAAGCCTGAATATATATTATTTGACAGCGTTGTGATTATCTACATAAGACTGGAGCGCCTGTGTACGGTGAGGTCACGGATGGTTAGGAAAGAACTGGCAATCAACAGATCACAGCCAAAAATGTTTCAACATTTCTAAGGCAGGTACAGGCACCACCATGCAGCCTTTTTTGATAACAGTACATACACGAAGGCCCTCTTACTCTTTAGACCACGACTGTTCAACGCATAATGAAAAGCCCTGCCATGCCAGCCCTGAATCTTATTACACTGTCATAATATTTACCCCCATGTCATCCAGTAACCACAGGAACTGTGGAACTGGAAACAGTCCTGAGAAAAAGGTACAAGGTGAGCACTTGCCAAAGTTGAAGTTAAGGTGAGTGGATAGGCGCTGAAGAAGTAGAGAGAATAGTGCTCTAAGCTAGAGACCAGGCAGTTGTAAGAATCCCTACATGTAGGAACACAGTGAACAGATAGTTACTTGGCACAGCCCCTTTACATGCCTGCTGTTAAAGTGACATCACATAACACGTCCACGACACAAGGAGCACAAAGAGTTACTCCTGCAATAAACCAAACCCGCAGAGCAAGGAATGGTTAGACAAGACCGCTGATCATCATCTCCATGGCAACCAGCCTGGTGGGAGAGACAGGAGACAGGGAAGGAGTGTGGTTCATGTAGACGAGGTGGGAGTGGAGATATTTGACAGCCTGTTGAGCAAAACACCGACATGAGTTGAACGGAGCTGAATAGCGCAGTCAATCTTGATGTGAAATTGAGGCAACCCATCAAATAAAGCCTAGGCTAGATTGAATTAAGCATTCAAGACAATTCTCAGTCCCTAACGGTCTACACGTGTTTTGATGTTAATGACCAGAACACCCAGGGACCTGGACTAGACTCTGTGCTGTATAATATCCTGTGAGAAAACGTGTGTCAAGCAAGCAGACCAGTTGCATAGCAACAAGTGAAGCTGCACAAAATGTGCTTGAACCTCATAAGATAACCTTTTTTTTATGGACAATGAATGACAGAAATAACACTTTCAATACCTAAATCAAGAGAGGCGTCACGCACAAGCGCATCCTTACAAGCAGAACGTGACGCGTGTAAAAGCCCTCCTATAGAGCATGCTTCCCTCAGAGCACCATGGTTATTTTTACTTTTCCACTTCCCGTTGTGAGTTTATGGCCTTGAAAGCACAGCTGCAGCCCAGTCAGATCCCGGGCTGGTCTCCATGATTTACTGCAGCACAGAGGGGAGGGTACAGTACAGTCAGACTGGACACCACTGTTGGGCCCTCTCTCTGCTCTGACTAAATGGCTGGAAGTCTGCTCCAGCTTTAACACAGTAATGGAGGGGTAAAGCAGAGGACAGCTGGCCAGGCATGAGTGACGAAGGGTAGGAGCCAAGACCAACATGTGGTTGCCCAGTCCCAGTCAGGTTGGGAGAGAGCCTGCAGGTACACAGAGGGAGCGCGAGAGAGAAAGAAACTGGACATCTATTGCCCATGGTAAGTGTTTGTCATAGAGATCAAAAAAGGAACGACTCCTGGACCCACCATTCTTACAAAGCCCACTAACAAAAATGTTTATAGCAGTGGTCACGAACCGGTCGATTGCGATGGGTTGATCTTTAAGGCATTCCTAGTTGATCACCTACCGCTTTTGGCGGTACCGCTGCTAGGTGCACTTGATTCAGAAGTCCTGTGCACCAGGTGGGCAAACAAACTGTTCCCATTTTGAACCTTACTTATGGCTTTGGGGCAGTATTGAGTAGCTTGGATGAATAAGGTGCCCAGAGTAAACTGCCTGCTACTCAGGCCCAGAAGCTAAGATACGCATATTATTAGTAGATTTGGATAGAAAACACTGAAGTTCCTAAAACGTCTATGATTATAACACAACTCAGGCAAAAACCTGAGAAAAAAATCCAACCAGGAAGTGGGAAATCTGAGGTTTGTCGTTAACTCTTTGCCTATCCAAGATAGTGTAAATTTGGTCCGATTGCACTTCCTACGGCTTCCACTAGATGTCAACAGTCATCAGAACCTTGTTTGAGGCTTCTACTGTGAAGGAGGAGAGAATGAGAGCTGAATGAGTAAGAGGTCTGGTAGAGTGCCATGAGCTCATTCAGGAACGCTCCCGTGAGAGGTAGCTGAGTTCCATTGCATTTCTAAAGACAAAAGAAATCTCCGGTTGAAATATTATTAAAGATTTGTTAAAAACATCCTAAAGATTGATTCTATACATCGTTTGACATGTTTCTACGAACTGTAATGGAATTTGACTTTGTCTGGCCTGCGCGTAGTGAATTTGGATTTGTGAACTAAAGGTGAGAACAAAAAGGAGGTATTTGGACATAAATGGACTGTACCGAACAAAAACATTTATTGAGGAACTGGGATTCTTGGGAGTGCATTCTGATGAAGATCAAAGTGAAGTGAATATTTATAATGATATTTCTGACTTCTGTTGACTCCACAACATGGCGGATATCTGTATGGCTTGTTTTGGTCTCTGAGCGCTGTACTCAGATTATAGCATGGTGAGCTTTTTCGGTAAAGCTTTTTTGAAATCTGACACAGCAGTTGCATTAAGGAGAAGTTTATCTAAAGTTCCATGCGTAACTCTTGTATCTTTTATGAATGTTTATTATGAGTATTTCTGTAAATTGATGTGGCTCTCTGCAAAATCACCGGATGTTTTGGAAGCAAAACATTACTGAATGTAACGCGCCAATGTAAACTGAGATTTTTGGATATAAATATGAACTTTATCGAACAAAACATACATGTATTGTGTAACATGAAGTCCTATGAGTGTCATCTGATGAAGATCAAAGGTTAGTGATTAATTTTATCTCGATTTCTGCTTTTTGTAACTCCTCTTTGGCTGGAAAAATGACTAGGTACTGACCTAACATAATCATGATCACATAATCGTGTGCTTTCGTCGTAAAGACTTTTTGAAATCGGACACTGTGGTGGGACTAACAAAAAGTTTATTTAAAATGGTGTATAATACTTGTATGTTTGAGGAATTTTAAATATGAGATTTGTTTGAATTTGGTGCCCTGCACTTTCACTGGCTGTTGTCATATCGATCCCGTTAACGGGATCTCAGCCTTAAGAAGTTAAATTTGTCTGAAAAGACCAACTCTGCCTACACGGTGGATGGCAGATGTGGCTAAATCGAGAGCGCCTACTGCACTGGCCAATTGGATAGCTCAAATCACAGAGCCTACCTACAGTTTCCTCGACCCCAACCACAGCAAATTTTGATACTGTCCTCCGTGAGATTTAAAGTTTAAACCCATACCCAGAGAAAGACTAAAAAAAATACAGCTAAGAGCTGTTTTTACGAGTGAGTTCATGTTATATTCAGCATGGTCACTGTTTTTATTCAACACTACTACAAAATATAACATGCTTCTCTACTTGCAATGAATGAGTAGCCAAGTGTATCGATAGCCCTGTTTTTTTTATATTAGCAGCTTGTTCTGCCTATTTTAAGATCGAGGAGTATTTGGTCAAAGTATCTGGTCAAAGGAACAATGTGAAATTGTGCCCGAGGCAGATACTACTTGAGTTCCACCATCAGGTGGAAGACTGTCCCCTCGCTGTGGTCTGTCTCACCGGAGGAAAGGAGAGAGCATGGACTGTGAGGGACAGACCCTTCTGCTGCTCTCACCCTCTCTCCGCTGAGACTAATGCCATATTCAAAACAACTGGGAACTCTGAAATCTCCGACTTCCTATTTCAGTGCGTTAAAAACTGGGGGTTCAAAAAAATGTTTTTAACTGTCATCCATTTCAGAAACTCTTACAAATAATACAAATTTGCAACAAGCATAGTCCTAAACCTTTGATTAGAAAACCAATGACGCTAAGTGTCCCTGATAACCAACAGAACATGGCAATGAGACACCACTTGATTCAAGAATCTCTCATCTAGGCCCCCCCTTACCTCTCCAGACTATCCCTGAAAGCGCAGAGAACTGGCAATGCTAGCAGCCAATTGAAAGGCAGGGAGGAAATGGTCCTGGAAGGCCGTCAGGCAGGGAGCAGTGAATGGCCATATATGGTTAAATCTGCAGTCACCACTGCTGCCGCTGTCCTGCTGACAGCAGTAGCAGCAGAATATGGATTCTGGAATAAAGATTGAGCAGCAGACCCTTATAATACCACCCTTTGCATGTGTAAGACTTTGTGTGTGTGTGTGTGTGTGTGTGTGTGAGAAAAAGTACTTATTTGTGTAAGCACAGTCCACACACCCAGGGATTGCTGATGCTAAAAGATTGAGGATTGGTCCAAACAGAACATGGTCAAATATGAGTGTTTGAACCACTGGTTTAGAACATGAGCCCATATTGTAGTTTTAGCCCAAAAGATCACCAGAATGGACAGATTAAACCCATTTCCTCAATACGTCTGAATAGCTGTCTTTTAACACAAGTACACTGTACTTGGAAAATAGCCAGTCACCAAAAATAATTCAACAAGTTCCTGCTTGACTGAATCAAAATGAGGGATTCCAAGGCTTGGGAATATAAATCAGAACTTGTGGTTCATTGAGATATTCCTCCAGAGTAGGGCCCGGCAGATTGAGAGGAATAAGCAGGAATGTCTCGCTGCACAGTTCCTACAGCATTCAGTCGCCCACTGCTTCCTCCACATGGAAATGAGGGAATAAATGACAGAGCGTCAGGCGCAGAGGCAGAAAGGAGGAGATTGAAAGCATGAGGGTTGAAGACCACATGCGTTTAGTCAGACATGTCCCCCATCTGTCCTGACAGGAGACAATGCAGCCAAAGAGGCAGGCAGCAACAAGGAGGTGCTAAGTCAACCTGGCCTGCCACAGAATCCCACTCCTACACACAGAACCACAAGACAGAAACACAGATGGCAGACCCAGCCCATCCCTGCGCTAGACTGACCAATAGCACAGGCCCCAGCCCAAGTCACAGGCCAAACCCCATCACCGTCGGGCCTCACACACAACATCGCTCCACAAGGTCAAGCACAGGCCAACGTGTCAGAGCACACTCACACTTAGGACAATAGGCAAAGTGCCAGGAAAGTACTGGGTGTGAATCTAAAAGCCCATTAGTCAAAGCTCAAACCTAAAGTTATTTGGAGGGTTGCTGTGGTTCTTCTGACTTACCACCAACAATACTGGATGTGGATGATGGGGAAATATGAAGAGCCACAAAGTGCATTTCAGAAGGGTCATACTCTGGGGGTTGGATCCCCCCCTGGCTGAATGGGCCTGGCTGGGAGTAGGCCTGGGACAAAGGCCCAGAGCAGCTGGCTGCCCACACAGACTGAACAGCACAGCATGGGCAGATGGGCCAGCCAGCCAGATGCACTGTCACATGGGCTATAGTGTGAGTACGCGTGTGTGACCCAGCAAAAGAGCAGAGAAGGCAGTGTTTGTGTCGGACAGATATACGTAGACAAATTGATCTGAACCCTGCTATGAGGCTGAGAAGTAACAGGCTACCTCTGAACATCATGGTGTGTAGGGGTTTTGTCCCAGTCAAAAAGCCATTTACAACCCTGAAACTGCAGCGTTTATATTAATGCAGTCTAACTTCTCTGTTGGCAGAGTAACATTTTCCACACTGCCATAGAGATGCGTGTTCTCTAAGCTTATATGGAGATAGAGAAAGCGGCCAGATGGACCCGTCCTAAAAGATTACTGTCCCGTTTCATTTTGACATGTTGTGGAAACAAAAGCCACAAGCCAAATACTTAAACACACAAAATGGCAATTTGAAACAATATTAACTCTTAAGAGTTTCAGCGCATGGCCTGTTGATAGGAAATTAAAAGAAAATCTCCCACAAGATTCCAAGGAGATTAGTCCATGCAGCTGTAACAGTGTTACTTCCGTCCCTCTCCTCGCCCCAACTGGGGCGTTTGAATAGTAACCGAGGTTGGAAGATCGAATCCCCGAGCTGACAAGGTGAAAATCTGTCGTTCTGCCCCTGAACAAAGCAGTTCCTAGGCCGTCATTGGAAATAAGAATTTGTTCTTAACCTCACTAGGGTTAAGAAATTCTCATTATAAAAATTCAGAAAACATAAAAGTATTTTACATAGGTTTAAATATTAACTTCTTGTGAATCCAACCACGGTGTCAGATTTAAAAAATGCTTTACGGCAAAGAATACCTTAAGATAATTTGAGAACATCGCCCAGCAGACAAATCATTACAAACTGTAACCAGCCAAGTAGAAGAGTTACACAAGTCAGAAATAGAGATAAAATTAATCACTTACATTTGATGATCTTCATATGGTTTCACTCAGAAAACATAAATTTACTCAATAAATGTTCCTTTTGTTTGATAAAGTCTCTTTATAGCCCAAAACATCAGTTTTCTAAATGTAATCCCAGGCTCAAACTCAGTCACAACAGGCAGACAAAAAATCTGAATTGTATCCATAAAGTTCATAGAAACATGTCAAACGACGTTTAATTCAATCCTCAGGTGGTTTTTAGCCTAAACAAATCGATAATATTTCAACCGGACAATGACGTTGTCAATATAAAAGGTAAACAAGAAAGGTACTCTCGGTCGAGCGCATGAAAAAGCTATTTGACACTGCAGTGTCCACTCATTCAGACTGCTCTTACTCATTTTTCAGAATACAAGCCTGAAACAATTTCTAAAGACTTGACATCTAGTGGAAGCCATAGGAACTGCAATTTGAGTCCTAAGTCAATGGATACTGTAATGGCATTGAATAGAAAACTACAACCCCCCCCCCCAAAAAAAACTCTGGTTTTTGCCTGCCAAATCAGTTCTGTTATACTCAGACATTATTTTAACAGTTTTTGAAACTTTAGTGTTTATCCAAATCTACCAATTATATGCATATCCCATCTTCTGGGCCTGAGTAGCAGGCAGTTTAATTTGGGCAGGAATTTCATCCAAAATTCCAAATGCTTCCCCCTACCCTAGAGAAGTTAATTAACCGACTTGCCTAGTTAACTAAAGGTAAAAAAATAAAATAATAATAAATATATATATACTTTAGAAACACTTAAAGGGCTGTGTTTTGTGTAGTCTTACCCTGGCGTTACGTTTTGATAACTGTAAATCTCTAGGTCAAGGTGACTTTAAATATATTTCCCCGAATTCCTATGTATTATCTGTGAAATGATATATATATATACACACACACACACACACACACACACACACACACACACACACACACACACATATATATATATATAAATAAACCTGGGCTCGAACCAGGGACCCTCAACACATCAAACTGCCTCCCACGAAGCATCGTTACCTATCACTGCACAAAAGGGAAACAACTACTTCAAGGTCTAAGAGCGAGTGACGTCACCAATTAAAATGATAATAGCACGCACCGCTAACTAGCTAGTCATTTCACACCAGTTACACTGCCAGCCAGTATCTAGGCAGATCTGAAAACAAGTTCTTTTTACCCATAGCCTGAGGAAATTACCCTTTAATCTACGCATAAAGCCATCACGCTCTGTCCACTTTTAATCCACCAGTCAAAGCAGACCATGTTCTGCCAACACACCCTTACTGTACAAAGTCAGAGACAAACCCACAGCAGAATCATCTGTCAGAAGACAGAGAATCAGATGTTGTTCTGGGACCTGGGAGTGGGACAGGCAGGCGGAAGCTGGATTGTAAAGCTGTGTCAAAGCCAGAGTCAGATGACAAGGCCCACTGCCCTGCTCACAGACCTGTCAACATCAGACAGACAACAAAAAAAATCACTTACTGTATGTCACACAGGGTATATCAAGCCCTGGCTGGCTGACTCTGGGGCACTGCTGGACCAGAAAAATAGTAACACCACCAAGCAGTGTGTTTGTGCGCATGTTTATGTGGGTGTGCGCCTATGTTTATTAGAGGTCGACCGATTAATCGGAATGGTCGATTAATTAGGGCCGATTTCAAGTTTTCATAACAATCGGAAATCTGTATTTTTGGACACCGATTTGGCCAATTTATAAAAAAACATTTTTTTACACCTTTATTTAACTAGGCAAGTCAGTTAAGAACACATTCTTATTTTCAATGGCGGCCTAGGAACGGTTGGTTAACTGCCTCGTTCAGGGGCAGAATGACAGATTTTCACCCTGTCAGCTCGGGGGATTCAATCTTACAACCTTCCAGTTAACTAGTCCAATGCTCTAACCACCTGCCTCATTGCACGCCACGCGGAGACTGCCTGTTAAGCGAATGCAGAAAAAGCCAATGTAAGTAGCTAGCTAGTATTAAACTTCTTATAAAAAACAAAATCAATCATAATCACTAGTTAACTACACATGGTTGATGATATTACTAGTTAACCTAGTGTGTCCTGCGTTGCATATAATCGATGCGGTGCGTATCGTTGCTCCAATGTGTACCTAACCATAAACGTCAATGCCTTTCTTAAAATCAATACACAGAAGTATATATTTTTAAACCTGCATATTTAGCTAAAATAAATCCAGGTTAGCAGGCAATATTAACCAGGTGAAATAGTGTCACTTCTCTTGCGTTCATTGCACGCAGAGTCAGTGTATATGCAATAGTTTGGGCCGCCTAATTTGCCAGACTTTTACATAATTATGACATAACATTGAAGGTTGTGCAATGTAACAGGAATATTTAGACTTATGGATGCCACCCGTTAGACAAAATATGGAACGGTTCCGTATTTCACTGAAAGAATAATAGTCTTGTTTTCGAGATAATAGTTTACGGATTCTACCAAATTAATGACACAAGGCTTGTATTTCTGAGTGTTATTATGTTATAATTAAGTCTATGATTTGATAGAGCAGTTTGACTGAGCAATGGTAGGCAGCAGAATGCTCGTAAGCATTCATTCAAACAGCATTTTTGTGCGTTCTGCCAGCAGCTCTTCACAAGCACAGCGCTGTTTGTGACTTTAAGCCTATCAACTCCTGAGATTACGCTAGTGTAACCGATGTGAAATGGCTAGCTAGTTAGCTGGGTGCGCGCTAATAGCGTTTCAAACGTCACTCGCTCAGACTTGCAGTGGTTGTTCCCCTTGCTCTGCAAGGGCCGCGGCTTTTGTGGAGTGATGGGTAAAGCTGCTTCGATGGTGGCTGATGTCGTTGTGTTCCCGGTTCGAGACCAGGTAGGAGTGAGGAGAGGGATGGAAGCTATATACTGTTACACTGGCAATACTAAAGTGCCTATAAGAACATCAAACAATGCTACCTAATATAATGTTTACATACCCTACATTATTCATCTAATATGTATACACTGTACTCTATATCATCTACTGCATCTTTATGTAATACATGTATCATTAGCCACTAACTATGCCACTTTGTTTACATACTCATCTCATATGTATATACTGCACTCAATACCATCTACTGTATCTTCCCTATGCCGCTCTGTACCATCACTCATTCATATACAGTGCCTTGCGAAAGTATTCGGCCCCCTTGAACTTTGCGACCTTTTGCCACATTTCAGGCTTCAAACAAAGATATAAAACTGTATTTTTTGTGAAGAATCAACAACAAGTGGGAGACAATCATGAAGTGGAACAACATTTATTGGATATTTCAAACTTTTTTAACAAATCAAAAACTGAAAAATTGGGCGTGCAAAATTATTCAGCCCCTTTACTTTCAGTGCAGCAAACTCTCCAGAAGTTCAGTGAGGATCTCTGAATGATCCAATGTTGACCTAAATGACTAATGATAAATACAATCCACCTGTGTGTAATCAAGTCTCCGTATAAATGCACCTGCACTGTGATAGTCTCAGATGTCAGTTAAAAGCGCAGAGAGCATCATGAAGAACAAGGAACACACCAGGCAGGTCCGAGATACTGTTGTGAAGAAGTTTAAAGCCGGATTTGGATACAAAAAGATTTCCCAAGCTTTAAACATCCCAAGGAGCACTGTGCAAGCGATAATGTTGAAATGGAAGGAGTATCAGACCACTGCAAATCTACCAAGACCTGGCCGTCCCTCTAAACTTTCAGCTCATACAAGGAGAAGACTGATCAGAGATGCAGCCAAGAGGCCCATGATCACTCTGGATGAACTGCAGAGATCTACAGCTGAGGTGGGAGACTCTGTCCATAGGACAACAATCAGTCGTATATTGCACAAATATGGCCTTTATGGAAGAGTGGCAGAAGAAAGCCATTTCTTAAAGATATCCATAAAAAGTGTCGTTTAAAGTTTGCCGGGAGACACACCAAACATGTGGAAGAAGGTGCTCTGGTCAGATGAAACCAAAATTGAACTTTTTGGCAACAATGCAAAACGTTATGTTTGGCGTAAAAGCAACACAGCTCATCACCCTGAACACACCATCCCCACTGTCAAACATGGTGGTGGCAGCATCATGGTTTGGGCCTGCTTTTCTTCAGCAGGGACAGGGAAGATGGTTAAAATTGATGGGAAGATGGATGGAGCCAAATACAGGACCATTCTGGAAGAAAACCTGATGGAGTCTGCAAAAGACCTGAGACTGGGACGGAGATGTGTCTTCCAACAAGACAATGATCTAAAACATAAAGCAAAATCTACAATGGAATGGTTCAAAAATAAACATATCCAGGTGTTAGAATGGCCAAGTCAAAGTCCAGACCTGAATCCAACCGAGAATCTGTGGAAAGAACTGAAAACTGCTGTTCACAAATGCTCTCCATCCAACCTCACTGAGCTCGAGCTGTTTTGCAAGGAGGAATGGGAAAAAATTTCAGTCTCTCGATGTGCAAAACTGATAGAGACATACCCCAAGCGACTTACAGCTGTAATCACAGCAAAAGGTGGCGCTACAAAGTATTAACTTAAGGGGGCTGAATAATTTTGCACGCCCAATTTCAGTTTTTGATTTGTTAAAAAAGTTTGAAATATCCAATAAATGTCGTTCCACTTCATGATTGTGTCCCACTTGTTGATTCTTCACAAAAAAATACAGTTTTATATCTTTATGTTTGAAGCCTGAAATGTGGCAAAGTTCAAGGGGGCCGAATACTTTCGCAAGGCACTGTATCTTTATGTACATATTCTTTATCCCCTTACACTTGTGTCTATAAGGTAGTAGTTTTGGAATTGTTAGCTAGATTACTTGTTGGTTACTACTGCATTGTCGGAACTAGAAGCACAAGCATTTCGCTACACTCACATTAACTTCTGCTAACCATGTGTATGTGACAAATCAAATTTGATTTGATTTAGTCAAAGGTTAATGAAATTCAAATGGTAGAGAGAAATAGTCCTATAATTCCTATAATAACTACAACCTAAAACTTCTTACCTGGGAATATTGAAGACTCATGTTAAAAAGGAACCACCAGCTTTCATATGTTCTCATGTTCTGAGCAAGGAACTGAAACGTTAGCTTTCTTACATGGCACATATTGCACTTTTACTTTCTTCTCCAACACTTTGTTTTTGCATTATTTAAACCAAATTGAACATGTTTCATTATTTATTTGAAGCTAAATTGATTTTATTGATGTATTAAAATAAGTGTTCATTCAGTATTGTTGTCATTATTACAATTTATTTTATTATAAAAAATAATAATAAAAACTGCTTTTTTGGGTCCTCCAATAATCGGTATCGGCGTTGAAAAATCATAGTCGGTCGACCTCTAATGTTTATGTGGGTGGGCGTATGTCTGGTGCAACCAGACTACTGAACACTAATGACAATGTAATAATACCTAAAAAGGGTTACAGAGGGACATTCCAGACCAAAGTGCCCCCCCCCTACCCCCGTTGGGTTCAACGAGTGTCTGACCCAAGTGGTCTGAGCTCTTCAAGGACCCTTATATGGAGGTGAGCAGAACAGGGAGGTTCCGTCCCCAGAGGCCTTTGGTTCAGTTTGTGTTGTACACAACACTATCATAAATGAGAGAGCCAGCCAGCCTATGTGAGGTTTCCTAACCCTCAACTCAGGGAGAGCTGACAATCATCCCAGTGGTACAGACACTAACATTGTTCTCCCTGTAACGAAATCTGAAATGCAAATGTTTATTCACTGTATGCAAAATAGACATTGTCACTGGAAAACCACCTTGCTGCTACAAAAGGGCAAAGCTGAAAGCAAAAGCTTGTCTGGATGGCCTTTGCTGTCCATGTGGAGTACCCTAGCTTCCAAAGGCACTGTAACACTTCTCGCCCTGTCCTCCCATGTTCGCATTCATATTGTGTCCAGGTCTCAGACATCATCTCTTCCTCATCCTGCTTGTATCAAATATCTGACCCCAGTTTGGATGCTTCTCTGAAAATACCCTAACACCCCTTAAGTAATATGATCCTCTTACTTCATCGACACTAACACGTGTCATCCCGCCACTGAGGATGTAGAAGGCCAACAGGCACAACGAACAAAAAGGTGGATGATAGCTGCTACAGCATTCTACGGTACTGTTTTGTCCCACCCTGAGGGAAGACGATAAATGACATATTTGAGGATGAACTGTGAATCTTTTAAGACTGGGTCATTTAGAGTCCTGTCATTAAAACTGAACTGCCTCTGGGCTGACAGGGGCTTCTTTCTGTTCAAAATGTAGAAGAGTTGAAAAAAAACAAGTTACTATTAAGAAAATGAGTTGATACAAAGACAGCACTAATAGACCCCTTTCCAGAACACGACACACTTGCAAGACTCTTGGTTGCAGAAAGAAAGCCATCTGCGCCCATTCAACATAGCCTAGATTTACATTATTACCTCTAAACAAAATCACTTCTTGGGGTCTCATTCACTCACAATGAATATCTGATTCTTGCTTGAACAGTCTAAGATTATAGTTTGCTTGTTATCTTCGCAAAAATAAATTATGGCTGCAGCAGTTTTTAGCTAGAATGCTAATGCTCGCTGACATAGGCGGTAGCAAAAGCTAGCCAAAGAGCCATTTTACTGGTTGAAGTGTATTTTTATTTATGTATTTATCTAACTAGTCAAGTCAGTTAAACTTCTTAATGTATAGGGGACGCTTGCGTCCCACTTGGCCAAAAGCCAGGGAAAATGCAGCGCGGCAAATTCAAATAAAATGATATAAAAATCTAACTTTCATTAAATCACATGTAAGAAACTAAATTAAAGCTACACTCGTGAATCCAGCCAACATGTCAGATTTTAAAAAGGCTTTTTGGCGAAAGCATAAGAAGCTATTATCTGATGATAGCACAACAGTAAACAAAGAGTAGCATATTTCAACCCTGCAGGCGTTACGCAAAACGCAGAAATAAAATATAAAACATGCCTTACCTTTTACGAGCTTCCTTTGTTGGCACTCCAATGTCCCATAAACATCACAATTGGTCCTTTTGTTCGATTAATTCCGTCCATATACATCCAAAATGTCCATTTATTTGGCGCGTTTGATCCAGAAAAAAAACAGCTGCCAAATTGCGCAACGTCACTACAAAATATCTCAAACGTTGCCTGTAAACTTTGCCAAAACATTTCAAACTACTTTTGTAATAAAACTTTAGGTAATTTAAACGTTAATAATCGATCAAATTGAAGACGGGTCTATCTGTGTTCAATACAGGAAGACAACAAACCAAGCTACTTTTCAAGTCTTCGGCACTCTCAACAGTGTTACCCAGTTCCTAGATGGCCGTACTTCATTGCACAAAGGAATAACCTCAACCAAATTGCAAAGACTGGTGACATCCAGTGGAAGCGGTAGAAACTGAAAACAAGTGCCTAAGAAATATCGTTTCCCAATGAGAACTCACTGAACAGACAGAAACCTCAAAATAAATTAATTCTGAACGGTTAGTCCTCGGGATTTTGCCTGCTACACAAGTTCTGTTATACACAGACATTATTCATGATTTCGTTTTAGAAACTTCCGAGTGTTTTCTATGCAAATCTACTAATAATATGCATATCTTATATTCTTGGCATGAATAGCAGGAAGTTGAAATTGGGCACGCTATTTATCCAAAAGTGAAAATGCTGCCCCCTATACCTTAAGAAGTTAAGAACAAATTATTATTTTCAATGATGGCCTAGGAACAGTGGGTTAACTGCCCTGTTCAGGGGCAGAACGACAGATTTTTACCTTGGCAGCTCGGAGATTTGAACTTGCAACCTTTCGGTTACTAGACCAACGCTCTAACCACTAGGCAACCTACCGCCCCACAAGTATAATGCAGTTGGTTTACGATGACAAACATTATATTAAGCAGGACATCCATACGAGCCTTAAAATCCAATTATAATACAACAGTAGTTGGAAACGCACTCATAAGCAACATGTACAGAGGCTGTTTTTTGCTGGCGTTCTACAAGAACTCCCCGGTGTTCTGCCACCAACTTGCACGCATCCCCCTCGTGCGGCAATGTTTGCAAACACAGAAAGGGCTCTATAGGATCTTCCCCAGAATATAGAGTTTTGTACCAAAGTGTCAGTCTCCCACATCTGGGCCAGTCAGTCCGCAGTCTCTCTCCACTGACCACCACAAGTAGGTACTGCTCAGCCTGCACTGCTTAGCAACCCAGCCTGTCAAAATCCATCTTCATCTCAACCACTCAGCCAGGCCACCAGAGACTACAGTCACGCAGCAGAGAAATCCCCCCCCCCCGTCTTGTCTGTCCTCAACCACAGCCTGAAACATGCCTCCGTGATGCTGTTACTTCATCCTCATGAATGATTAAGGAAAATATGAACGCACACAAAAAGTTGTTTTTAAACTGCAATGTTGGAATTTGTAGGTGGCCAAAGTGTGATTTCCCCTGAGTGTGTGTGAGTATGTCAGCAGTAAATTGTGCTGTGTGTGACAGGCCTGGTTGTTCCCTGCAGAAAGGGCGTGTTGAATACCCAGGGGGCGTTGAAAGCCTGGCCCAGGCCAAAGTGTGTGGGATGGAGCAGGGTTGAAGTATGTTTCAAAGCCACAGACAGTGAGGATCGGTCAAACTAGGCCATAGTCAGAATCTGTTCAGGCAGCAAGTGCATATGCCCATATGAATGTAGAAACCCTCTGTCGCTTGACACAGGTTTCCTTGTGAAACCCACTGACAGATCCACACAATGCAGTGTTTATAGTCAATAACCCCAGACTCACCTTGTGAAGAGGGAGGACCAGGAAGGCCCCGCCTCCGCTGGCCTCTATGATGATAGCGACAAACTTGGGATTGACGGCACAGAACGAGCTGTCCCATGTGACCCTCGATACTCTGATGTCGTCGTAGCACTGGTCATTCTTCAGCGCCTGGCCGAAGACATGACGGAATTTGCTCGCTCGTACAACTCGCCTGAACATATCTGGGCAGTGGAAGGAAGGGGGGGTTGGAGAGAAATTTGGGGTTTAGTTTCAAAGTGGTCACGGTCAAGGATATAAAAGACAAAACCAAGCAAATGATTTTAGGATAAGAATCTAGGCCTATAAAATCTAAATCACATGAAATGGAAATTCTCTCCCCTGGTTACTCTGAGCCCTGTACCCATTCCCCACGCATATGAGGCTCAGCCTCGTATGCATCCCAAACTGCACCCTAATCTCTAGGGATAGCAATTGCCAGGGACCTCCAGATACAATCACAATACAATGTATTGCGATTCTATACTGTAATTTTATTAAGATTCCATATTCCAAACATACTGCTCATCATATACTGCAGAGGGACAAAGTTTTGATCAGTCATGGAAAATAAAAGTGCTGAAAACAAATAGACTCCCTATTTAAAAAGTTGGAGAACAAGCTATGAAGGAAAAATACTGGAGTTTTGGTGCAGGTACAGCCAACTAGCGCAAAAATAATTTATATGTCAAAACGATAGATACGATATATAGTCAAAAAATATTCCGATGTGTAACCGTATTGATCCCACCCCATCATTACTACTCTCTATGGGCCCTGGTCAAAAGTAGTGCACGATATAGAGAATAGGGTGCAATTTGGGATGCAAAAGGTTCTCCAGCAGCATTACAGTACAGACAGAGGAACCATGTGGCAGATCAGACTAACACTCCTTCCCCATTCCTCTGTCATACGACCAGGCTGACATTCAGCAGACACGAGCCAGCGTGGGAAATTATTTAGAGTTGAGCAATGAGCATAACTGTATCATTCCTTTGATCCACCACCAGAAATACAAGAACTACGCCTACATTGGCTGTTGTGTACTTCCTCATACACTGGCAATGAGGAACCAGATAATTAGGGTCAACTTGCAGAACGCTGAGAGTAGGGCTGGGCGATATATCTGTAAACTTTAACCACACAGGTTAAAGTGTAATCACAGTCTAATAAAACCAAGAGATAAGTCTTGGTTTGACAGGGATTAAAGGGCATCTTCAACATCAGATACAGTGTTCTGAAAAAAAGTGTTTGCCCCCTTTCTGATTCTCTATTTTTGATACTGAATGTTAACAGATCTTCAACCAAACCTAATATTAGATAAATGATATTTTGGCCATATCGCCCAGCCCTACCTTACGCTCAATAACAGGTTGTGCCACCTTTAGCTGCAACAACCAAATGCTTCCTGTAGTTGCTGATCAGTCTCACATTGCTGTGGAGGAATTTTGGCCCACTCTTGCATGCAGAACTGTTCTCACTTAGCGACATGTGGGTTTTCAAGCATGAACTTCTAGTTTCAAGTTCTGCCACAACATCTCAATTGGGATCGGAGTGGAGGAAGTGTGATGGTTTGGGGACACTTTGCTGCCTCAGGATCTGGATGACTTGCCTGAATAAAAAGGAACAATTCAGCTCTGTATCAGAGAATTCTACAGGAGAACGTCAGGCCGTCGCTGAGTGAAAGCAGTTCTGCATGTCGAGGTGACTTAAATTGATGAATGACGATGGATTAATCTAGTCAGCAACCAGGAGACCAGACCCACACCAAGACCCTCCCCCTCAACAACAGAGACAAAAAGATAGCTTTTTTTCCCCCCACACGGACAACAAGCAGTTTCAACTTCCGTATTAAGCGAGTCGCTGGTATTCCCTGCTTTAGTTTTTGCTTGTAAGCAGAAATCAGGAGGATAGAATTATGGTCAGATTTGTTAAATGGAGGGCGAGCTTTGCACGCGTTACTGCATGTGGAGTAAAGGTGGTCTAGAGCTATTTTTTTTCTTGTTGCACATGTAACATGCTGGTAGAAATTCAATAATGAGTCTTGTTCGTGAATAAACAGTTATTTTTGAACAGATCTTTTCAATGAACGTTGGGAATTGAATCACATCGGTGAAAGAGACGTTCACATTTGGCTCCCTAAGTTACATACAGCTACTAGTTTGCGGCTCAAAATAACAAATTACCTGCAAATAAATAAAAACTAATCTAAAGAGCGTGAATCCTCTTTGCAGAAATCAATAGCGGGGAGAGTGCGTCATTCTGCTCCACACTTTTAAGTAAAAATGTATTTGAATGTGGATTTCACAATCTGATTTAATGGTAGACCACTTTTGGGGCTTTACATTAGAGATTAGCACATTTTCCTTGGTTCTAGATTGATTTTAAGCATTTTGAACGAGGAGCCATTTGGGATCCTAATGAGCCGGCTCTTTTAGGTGAACGAAGGCTCACCAAAGACTAGGAAAGCCCATCACTAATTGCGATAGCAGGTACCGTTGGCAGCATTTTAGCCACAGGCTTATGTACCTATTTTTCATAGGCACAAAAAGGGTGCACTAAGGAGTATTTCTGTCAGTATTAAAGCCCTTTTGTGGGGAAAAACTCATTCTGAGTGGCTGCACCCCTGGCTCCCCAGTGGCTGCACCCCTGGCTCCCCAGTGGCTGCACCCCTGGCTCCCCAGTGGCTGCACCCCTGGCCAGTCATGAGAAATCCATAGATTAGGAATTCCTTACATGAACTGTTACTCAGTGAAATCTTTGAAATTTTTGCATTTATATTTTTGTTCAGTGTAAATGTGCAATAGGCATAAAATAAGCATTTGTATAAGAAATTGGCAACGTTCTCATTCATGTAGATGGTTCAGCTGAAATTCTCACCCAGTAAATAAATCTGTTATCAAATGAGGGAGCTTTGGAAAACACACCTTTTCAAAAGTCAAAAATGAGCTGCCAATAAGCAGTAGCCTCCAAAAGCGTGACGATAACCTATTACCAGGCAAAAGTAAATGGGCCACTTTGTCTTAGTTTTTAACTAGGCCTACAGTTCCGTTTGAAACAGATAAGAGAATGCTGCCATCATTCCATCAGACTGCAAAGAAACCAAAACCCACTGCTTGCAGACAGGTGTGATACTGCAGTGTGGGTCTGTTCTCCTGGTTGCTGATTAGATTAAGCCATCGTTGACATTCATCAATTTAAAATCACCTCTACACCCGATTTGGCAACTAAACATGGACTTAACTTCAACAGATCAAATACGGTGTTGGTGAGGCAACCAGGTAAGGGAGTAGAAATTAGGTCCTACACGATAGAGCCAAATCACTTCTCCGGGACATCTAACTTCTACATCTTTGTAGTTTTAGTTTAATAGCCTTCGGAGGATGAGTCTCTCACTTAACTGACCTCCCTGAACTTCAGATCTGTGTAGTCTAGCTCTGATCTGCTGATATGATGCAAGACTGCCTGGCAGCACCAGGCTATCTACAATTCACACACTTTACTACCCATTCCCATTCTAATTGTCTTGCGAAGAAGGGCATGTGGTGGTGTCTGTCAGGCAAGAAGTTATTTATGTGGATGGGAGTGGCAAACAGTGACAGGCAGATATGCAACACTACTCCGCTGATAATAACCCTTGTGGAATACAAGCCCAGATCCTGGTGTAGGTTAGGTTAGACTTAACCTCCCATCACCAGCCTCAACATGCTAGAGCCATTCAGGCACACAGCTCACATATGCCTCCCTCATGCTGGAGCTAAAGGAAGGTTAGAACCTTGGCAGCAGGGCAACCAACAGTGGAAACATTCACAAATCAACCACCATTTCCTCTTGTCCAATCCCTCGTCCACAGAGTCATAACCAACCCAAACAGAAGCACCTTCTCCTGTTGATCCCCTCTGTTCTCATGCTTAAGGCTCAGCCGAGGCCACCCCTGTAGGGAAAAGTACATTAAAGATATTTTCCGATACTTTTTAGCCAGTAGTTCTGAAAGTAGAGCCCACGAGCCAAAAGTGTGCACCACGTCATTGCACGCTCTCTGGCACTGTGTGATTCTTATTATCTGTCATTATCTAAGGGGCTGAAGCTCATTGGCTAAACTAATTTGCTAGGGGCTGGCCCACGTCAGGGTAAATGTAGGGTGTGGGGGGCGCTGCACAGCTTCCAGAAAACAGTCGCCTTTAAAGTAGGGATTTCATGGCTAATTGCGGTAAGGCAGTAATTCTGCTCATAGATAAGCCATGCATGAACTAAACATTGATACATCCAACCCAAAGCTGATGGTTAAAACATTTTTTAAACTTAGTACGTCACCAAAGGCACCAGAGCATGTCTAACAGTAACATACACAAAACAAACCCGTTGAGTGTGTGCGTTCTGAGAGACTGAGAAGAGCAAGGACGACGCTATAAGGAGGGTTATCATGTATGGATAACATGATGCTTATTCCGCTTTTTCCACACAAAACTCTGTATAAAGTGATGCTATAACAGCTGTATGGAACAATATGGCCACAACAACACTTTGGCTAACGCTTCAAGATTTGTTCCATGCTCCTCTGTCTTTTCACACAATATGATTGTGTGCTGCTGATATATAAACTGATTGAGTGAAAAAGAGAAAAAAAACAGGTAATGTAAACAATCAAGCGTATTGTCCTGCCAAAAGCATAAACACATTGTAGTGAGTGAGATAGGACAGGCATTAAGCCAACTGGGAGCTGTAGGGAATTACCACATAATTTAGACATTTGGACAGAAACTTGGGAGAGAAAAAAAATGCCTCAAATGTCCTTAATGACGTTTGAGGTTTTGGCATGGTGGCCTGCACAGTTTGAGCCCTCTTGGTGTGGTCTGAAGGTTGCCTAATACCCATCAGCTTTAGGTGAAGTCACAGCGGGCAGTTTTCCCCTTTTTCACACCATCATGCCGATCTAGACCATACTGTACTAGTGCAGTAGGCCTACAGCTCTTCGAACCAAGCTGAGGACATACAAGACCCCAGTCTCGTATGTCCTCATTATCCAAGACTGAGGGAACACAGAGTGGAAACAGCCTGCTTACAGCAGCCCAGTACAGAGCATTGCAACAACCTGTATGAGTTTCCATCAAGCTGCCTGAACCTGCAGATTCCATACGGACAGCTTGCGATCCAATGCAGATCACACGCACTCCAACTCCAGAAATAACACTATCTTAAGAAGGTATGATAAAGGAAGACATGTAGACGCCAGACATTTTAGTCCTCTATGGTGCCAAGTTGTCAGTGTGGTAGAAATTGTGCACAAAACAGCTTTATTCAGGAACAAACCGTGGTGTCCATGTTTAATAGGAAGGAAATACTCATTTAGGGCCACTCCAAGTGTTCAATTAAAGCCACTCTCCTCACACCGGGTCTGATGGCACCATATGGTCCCTTGGCTGAAGGAAGCCAACTCTAGAATGGGGAGGCAATCATTAACTGGCAGTCCACTGTGAACAGCAGAGCTCACCAGGGTCCTGGCTCAGTCAGAGCAGAGCCTGGTTGTTCCCCAGAATGTGAGGGACCATGGCTAATTAGCACAGTAAACCAAAATCAGTCTCGTTAGAGCGCATAGATGCCGAGTGGGTACATTTGATACCTGTTCCATTACGACAGAAGTACAGTTAAATAAATAACGTCAACAGGGTTCCTCTCCGTCGGCAGTGATTCATCTGCTGCTAACAGACAACACTTTCCAGGTCTACTACACATCATCCACAGATGGATGAGTAGGATGAAACGATGCATGGATAATGAGCGTTTTGTTCCTGCAGTGACAGGACCTCCACCAGCAGAGCAGCCCCAGCTACCCTCCTGCTCATCACAGGCCTCGTCTGTCCAACCCAATGAACCATAGAGCCCCCTCATAGTCAGAC
This sequence comes from Oncorhynchus tshawytscha, assembly GCF_018296145.1. NCBI lineage: Eukaryota > Metazoa > Chordata > Actinopteri > Salmoniformes > Salmonidae > Oncorhynchus > Oncorhynchus tshawytscha. The sequence continues at coordinate 31,898,416 of NC_056432.1, forward strand.
AAACATCCTGCTGTTCCAGTTCGGTCTCCACACTGGTCTGCCTGACCTGAATGCATAATGACCACAATCTCCATCCCTGGCGAGGAGCAATTCACGCTGGGACATTCTGCTATGCGTTGCGCCCCCTGCATCAGGGGTCAATGCAGGGCCATGTCTACAGATATTGGCAGTTGGCAGATATGCTGCGAGCTAGCTGAGGCTGGGACATCTTTGACTGAGACAGCAAGAGTGGAGAAGCGTTCTCTCAGTTCAGTAAGGACGTGCTTGACAGGCTGACTCTGTTTGGCCAAATGAACCATTTGTCAGTTTTAGCCTAATTTGTGAGTCAGCCATCCCTATAGTTGAGACTGGACACCCTGCCAAGTCACAGCAAGGTCTCCAGGCCATGTTTACAAACACTGAGACGCTGCTTAGCAACATCAGTAAAATACCAGCCAAGGAATGTTTAAAAACGTAACATTTATGAGAGAAGGTGCAGCCATAAACAAACAGCACAGTGAATTAAACCCTATGTCCATGAGTAGTATTTGAAGGCAAGCTGCTGTCAGATCAGTTCTGTTTAACAGGTATTATATCACATAGAGCGGAATGCCCAACTTCATGCCAAGAATTAGGCCACACACAGATAACACTTTTCTCCAAACAAAAAGACAGGGAACGTTTTGATAAAAAGGCTATTTGACCTCTAAAACGAAGGAAAGAAAAGTTGTTTCATGGCATTATGCAAACTTCTCCACATGTAAAAGAAAACATTTAAGGGGCTACATTAATTAGGCTACTGCTCTGAGGACAACAGAGAGCCAGACTGGCAGTAGATTGATGTGATATTCAGTACCAGTCAAAAGTTTGGACACACCTACTCATTAAAAGGGTTTATTTATTTTTACCATTTTCTACATTATATAATAGTGACGACTTAAACACATTTGGAATCATGTAGTCACCCAAAAAGGGTTATGCAAATCTAAATATATTTTATATTTGAGATTCTTCAAACAGCCACCCTTTGCCTTGATGATAGCTTGGCATTCTCTCAACCAGCTTCAAGAGGAATGCTTTTCCAACAGTCTTGAAGGAGTTCCAACATACGCGAAGCACTTGTTGGCTGCTTTTCCATTACTCTGGGGTCCAACTCATCCCAAACCAACAGTCTCATCCCAAACCATCTAAATTTGGTTGAGGTCCGGGGATTGTGGAGCCCAGGTCATCTGATGCAGCACTCCATCACTCTCCTTCTTGGTCAAATACCCCTTACAAAGCCTGGAGGTGGGTTGGGTCATTGTTCTGTTGAAAAACAAAATGAGTGGGACTAAGACCAAACCAGATGGGATGGTGTATCGCTGCAGAATGCTGTGGTAGCCATGCTGGTTAAGTGTGCCTTGAATTCTAAATAAATCAGACAGTGTCACCAGCAAAGCACACCCACACCATAACACCACCATTATTGGTGTCCTTTAGTAGTGGTTTATTTGCAGCAATTCGACCATGAAGGCCTGATTCACACAGTCTCCTCTGAACAGTTGAGATGTGCGTTACTTGAACTCTGAAGCATTTATTAGCCATTTCTGAGGCTGGTAACTCTGCAGCAGAGGTAACTCTGGGTCTTCCATTCCTGTGGTGGTCCTCATGAGAGCCAGGGTCATCGTCGTACTAGATGGTTTTTGCGACTGCACATGAGGAAACCTTCAAAATCGAAATTTTCCGTATTGACTGAACTTCATGTCATAAAGTAATGGACTGTATTTTCTCTTTGCTTATTTCAGCTGTTCTTGCCATAATATGGACTTGGTCGGTTACCAAATAGGGCCGTTCTGTATACCCCCCTACATCGTCACAACACAACTGATTGGCTCAAACGCATTAAGGAGGAAAGAAATTCCACAAATGAACATTTAAGACACACTGGGATTTTACAACTGTGGTATGTGACAGTGATAGCAGAGTGGGCGGTGGAGGTTAGGTGTGTAACAGAGCTCGGTCAGACAGTCTTGCATGACGGAGCACCGTAGCCTGGCTATCCTATCCTCTACAGGAGGATATCACATACTTCCTGCTCCACACAGCATCCTCAGTCACCACTGGTGGTGGATAGATTAAATCAACCAGTCTCCAGGCTGGACCTGCACTACTGTATTCAGTCCTCAAGGGCTCTCATCTGAATGCATATGTCAAGGTTAACAAATACAATAGAGCACCAACATGAGTAGAGGTACTGGTGCTTGATTGCCAAAATTCCAAAGGATAATTTTAACCTATGAGGCCCAAAACTGCCTCATACCGGACAAACAAAAGTGGCAGCCACGAGTTCATCGGACTCTGTGGAAGTAGATAAAGTGCCTCATTGCCAAAATCCCAAAGTATCCCTCTAAAGGTTAGCCAGGGCTGGGTTCTCTGATAGCGATGGAACATAGGCTTACGAGTGTTTAATTGGATGCATCGTTCCAACAATGGCCGAATATAACATGTTTCCCAAAACACCACCAACACACCTTCGCTAAGTGCGTCATTGAAGTATGTGTCAATACTGATAGGATTGAAAGACAGAAAGCTGATCCGAGAGCAGCGCTATTAAAATCTAGCCTTAACATTATAACTATTCCACAATACTGATGACAGATCAGCTCCAAACTGGATCAAGCTAACTAGTGGCTTGAGCCGGCCAGTCTGGGCCTCATCTGCCTAGTAACCCCACCAGCGGGGCGACAGAGGGTTGTTACCAATCCGAGTCTCAGCCATGTGTCACTGTTCCTGAGGGTGCCTTGTCATTCCCTCTACTGTCTCCTGGGTCATGTGGTTCACTGATCGTAGGACAGGCCAGTCAGATCACGGAGATGTCAGATCTCTCAACATCAAGTGATGTTGAAAGACAGGAGGACCACCAAGGATCACACCATGGCTTTGGCTGCCACTGATAGGCCAGGACCCTCAGCCTGAGGAAATGACTAGCAGGAAATGGAACCAGGGCAACTTTTTTGAATCCTTCTCTTCATACCACTACTTCAGCCTATTCCCCCTTTCCTTGAGAGCACAGAGAGTTAGAGGACTCCACTCCCCTCTACCAAACAGTCAAAGTGGAGTGCTGGGGAGTGGGGACTGCTGCCTTCTATTAAACCAAGGCACATTGTTATGCTCTGACATAAGGCTGGGAAGCAGTTACTGAAAAAGAGGTGAAGAGAGTCAAAAAGAGGAGTGCGAGACCTTGTAGTTGCCCGGAGGGAACGCCTTTTATTTCTCTTGCAGCTCAGTCACAATCTAACACCATACATGGTTATGTTCATGCATCACAATTAGGCCTACTACTACAGGTTGTTTTCTGCATAGAAATTCTCAGGCAGGCAGCCTATTGTCTGAACAGTAAAACTAATTTGGGATGGAAAAGTTTAAACTTAAGACTAAAACCAGACAGATGTAGAAAATATAAAATGGACCCATTTATTTTTGAAATAAGATCTGAGAACTAAGTCACCAAAATAAAAGCAAGACAAGGAGAATTTAAAAATCGCTATTTAAAAATAAAAAAAAGTACAATGTTTGAGTCACTCAGATCACATACGGCATGGCATAATGTATTATTTCAGGAAATAGGCTACATTGTCACTGCGGCTAACAGGAGTGACAAACAGTGATCAGTGATTGCACCATTGGCCACGCCCAGTCACACCCACCACCTAAGCCCCATTTTGATGCAGAAGAAAACCCTGTTCTAACAGCATGGTTACCTCATTCTGTCTACAGCTATCAGTGCCAAAACTGGTTTGTCAATAAGAAGCCTGCAACGCTAATACTGCCCCACCCAGACAATGTTCCACATGGATCGCTGCAAAACAATACAAACAAGGAAATAGAGACAATATCAGGCTGGGGGAAAGGTTGGTTTACTGATCTGAATCCTGAGTAAAGGGAAATTGGACACAGACATGGAAATGAGGAGGAAGGGCCATATCCTGTTTGATCCCAAATCCCCCCCACCCACACTGACAGATCAGGTCAGCATCCTCTCTGCTTTAAAGTCCCAGCATGTCTCTCCCTCTCTACATGTGAGAGCCACTGACAATATAAGAGAAGGGACTTTACAAAGTACATGGTACAGTACATGGGGTATTGGCAGGAGGTCAACCAAAGCCAAGGTGAACAATGTCAATCCAAATAGATTTCACAATTTTCTTTCAACATACACTCACTACATAGTGGTTACTTGGGAACCAGACCGGTGCTGATGTTATCAAGCACTCAATTTCATAGCTCACTGCAGGGATCACCAGCAAGATTTGACCAGGAAATCCCAACAACACACACAGGCTCTATGTGAAGAAGAGAGTAAAGTCAGCCAAGGAAAGAGATCAGAATTAGAAAAGGACCAAATATGATGGAACCACTTCATAACACACAGCATCAAAATTGGAATCTGTTCAATCACTAGGCTATATTCACATCACACATTGGTATGGATTCAAACTCAAGAGAGAAAAACTTGCCAAAAGTGGCCAATAAAATAGGGCACAGAAAAAGAGGAAGAAAAGGAGCAATGACCATGTTTTTCAAACACCTGACATGTCAGAATTTAACCAGGACTGTGTGTGTTCTTTACAAGTTATGAAATATGTTCCATTTGGTAATTTTGTCAATTGAAAGCTATTTGCCCAGAGGATACTAGTGATTTACAAAGTTAAGCAGAGAGAGCTTATTTTGTTGACAGATACAAGGCCTCGCGTCCTCAACTGACAGGACGAGCTAAATGGCTATGACATCAAGGAAAGCAAAGCCACAACCTATTTGATGATGAAATGCATAATAACTACACCACATGCTATATCTGTATGGTATTTGTTTGCCATCTGTTTGTCAGTGAGTGCACATTAAGTATCTCTAATTAAATAACATACCAACAATTAACCACATAGCCACCACACTGGAGTGGCCCCTCTCTTGCCACAGAGTCTGCCATCCATGTTGTCCCAAGGCTTTTCTTTCTGTACCATCACCTCAATGCTCTCCATGTACTTTTGCCACGCAGAACGCATGGAGAGATACCAAACATGAAATCTCTTTCCTGTAACCAAAGCCACAGTGAACCACTGTAATCCAATTCCATCTACATTCCACCGCTTTTCTTAAATGAGATAAGGTGCTGCTTTTTCACCCCTCTCTGCCCCTGGGTGACCATGTGGCCTGTGCTCTGCTTGTTGTAAAATACCATGCGGGCACAATGTCTGCAGCGCAGTTCAATGGAATGTTGAATTATTTGACAAAACATGGGACTGGGAGGACAAAGGCCAAGAATAATGTATCCTGCAAAATACAGACAAAGCCAGTGCAAAAAGACGAGACACTGGAACTGATCCACTCATCTCCCTACCTATCTAGGCTTGGACGAGTCAGACATTTCAAACAATGTTCAAATGGCACATCAAATGTCAAGTAAGGACAAGGCAGCATTCGCCATTTCACCTTGATTTTTCAAACTGGAACGTCAGGATCCATTACAGGATCTTGCCAGGGTCTAGCCTAAACTATAACAATGAAACATGTAAAATGTCTCAAATGAAGGCCTTCGTCTAAGCATGCACTAATCCCATTTCATTCCAATACATGAGAGCCCACGCCACCAATCCTATAAAACTACTTAAATCAGGACAGGCTTTAGACAGACCACCTAGGCCTAGGTTAAATGTTACCATCACAGCACAGGATTTAAAGGTGCAAGGTTCTGTTGTGTTACATCCACCAAGACAATGAACCCAATTGAATGAGGCAAAAAAAAAAAAAAAAAAAAAAAACTGTGGGCAATAGTTGCAATGAAACAATTATTTTTGACCAGAAGAATACACCACAGAAATCATGCTGAATGGTGTGCTCATCCAATCCATGCATGATCCTGGTCACTTACCAAGTAAGTCACATCTGCAGTGCATCCAGAAAGTATTCACACCCCTTGACTTTTCCCACACATGTTAGGTGGGATTCAAATGTATGTCATTTTTTTTGTCAACCATCTATACATAATACTCTAGGTCAAAGGGAAAAACATTCTAACCCTAACCCTTGATTACAAGTATTAAACATGTTAGAATCATCTTTGGCAGCAATTACAGCTGTGTGTCTTTCAAGGTAAGTCTTTAAGAGCTTTGCACACCTGGATTGGACAATATTTGCATTATTATTTTTTAAATTCTTCAAGTCCTGTCAAGTTGGTTGTTGATCATTGCTAGACAGCCATTTAAGTCTTGCCATAGATTTAAGCAGATTTCAAAACAATAACTAGGCCACCCAGGAACTTTCAACGTCATCTTGGTAAGGTTATTGCCCTGCTGAAAGGTGAATGGCTGCCAGTGTTTGTTGGAAAGCAGACAACCAGGTTTGGCCTGTGCTTAGCTCTATTCAGTTTTAACTCCCTTGGGGATGATAAGCATACCCATAACATGATGCAGCCACCACCATGCTTATAAATATGAAGAGCGGTACTCAGAGATGTGTTGGATGTTCCCTAAACATTACACTTTGTATTCAGGGCATAGTTGATTTCTTTGCCACATTATTTGCAGTTTTACTTATTGCAAACAGGAATATTTGTATTCTGTACAGGCTTCCTTTTCACTCTCATTTAGGTTAGTATTGTGGAGTAACTACAATGATGTTGATCCATCCTAAGTTTCTCTCCAATCACAGCCTTTATACTATGTAACCGTTTTAAAAACACCATGGGCCTCATGGTGAAATCCTTGAGCTGTTTCCTTCCTCTCTGGCAACCGAGTTAGGAAGGACACCTGTATCTTTGTAGTGACTGGGTGTATTGCTACACCACCCAAAGTGTAATTAATAACTTCACCATGCTCAAAAGGCTATTCAATGTCTGCCCTTCTTTGCGAGGTATTCGAAAACCTACCTGATCTTTGTGGTTGAATCTGTGTTTGAAATTCACTGATAAACTGAGGGACCTTAAAGATAATTGCATGTGTAGGGTACAGAAATTAGGCTTTGGTTCAAAACTCCATCCTACTTATTCTGACTAAAGAAAAATGTATTCTTAACATATTTAGGGGTTGAATACTTAACATTGCAGCTTTTCATTTTTAATTGTAAAACCATAATTCCTCTTTTACATTATGGGGTATTGTGTGAAGTACAGTGACAAAACATCCATTTTAAATTCAGGCAGTAAAAACAAAATGTGGAAAAAGTCAGAAAGTGTGAATACTTTAGGAAGGCACTGTAGTTAGACACATCACATGCTATCTTGCCATCACCCTCAAGTTCAACAAATCTCAGAGCAGGTTTGGCAGCACACAGAAGAGGGCAAAGGAAATGCAGCGGACAAAAATACCATTATGCTGCGTTTAGATGAGGGATGCAAAAACCATCATACCAGTTGGTATAGCAGGATAAGAAAGCAAGACAGAGGGTGACTGCAAAAGCAAGCCAGCACAACTGTATGCATTACTATGGTGATTTCAGTAAACAAACAGTGCAAATCAACATCCAGTAGAAAACAACGTTATGGCAGATGGCAAAGTTTAAATATTTGAACTGGCGGCAAGTCCCATCTACCGTGCCGGCTGACGGCATTTACCATGTACGCTCATGAAAACAATGACATCTGGTTCGCCGTCTATCTCATACCATCTAAAACGCAGCATTAAACTTGGTGTCCCACAAAAAAGGATACTATTGGCAAGACGCCAACACCTTTCCGTGATGGGTCATGTTTACAGCACCAAGGTCCAAGTGCCTAAACAAACAAAGAGACAATCTTCATCCTATTTTACGCACTTATGTAAAACTCCTGCTGGCTATGCTGTTAATCACTGGATGGAATACATTTATCATGCACCTGTGTGAGGGTTAGGAGTTATAAAAACTGTTTGTCATAGTGCATCATGACTGAATCATTAATGGTGTTGGGTGTGATAATCCCATCTTTGAATCTTTAGTAACATTGTGTACAAAATCTGAAAGTCAAATCTAAACAAACCCTGTGTCTTTAAAAATCATATTTGTACTTTAAATCCATGATTAAACCACCTTTTGTCTATTATGCTTTTTTTAAATGTTTACATTTTTTTACCATTTGCCTAGTCTGTTTATTTGAACAAGTGTTATTTCTGTATATAAAACATGCCCGTTTGGTTTAAAAAAACATCTGAATATAATAAATCTGTGTTAGTCTACAAATAAACAACCAGCAAGAACTCTGAGCACAGAGCAGGTGTGCATGATGATTTGACACCTCCACAGTGCAGAAAGAAATTGGCTGAATAAACCACCAAAAGTAATGTGTAGGGCTGTAGGCTTAATTAGTTGCTTATGTGTACTCCCAATCGTTATCAAAATCCTATTTAAAGTTTAATCATTTAATTTTCCTGTAGAGTTGTCGTCTCAGGAGGAAGGCATAACCTCGTCACCTTGGTGATGTGGACTCAGATGCATCTTGCACAGAGAACCTGACACTGACTTAATGTAGAACATGTTAACAGAGGTTTGCATTCTAAATTACCAATAGCCAGAATTGCTACCTGAAAATGTGTGCTCTTGTTGTGTTCTCGTGAATTTCTTAAGGACCTTCATCTTGGAATACATTCATACAAATGCGGATGGAGAAGAGGGGTGTTAGTGGGGTCGGCGACATTGAGTCCTCTCTCCACGAATCCCAAACCACCCCCACGTCCCTACCAAATCTCTCAGAGGGCCCTTCGTTGTCATGTGTAGCTGACTGAACTCACAGGGTGGTGACTTCCAGAGAGTGGCAAGGGGATCAATAAACCAATCAACTTCGGGACACATCGTGACTTGAATGGTGCAATTCATGTTCCACTTTTAATTAAAATGTCATACTTGTTTTATTATTTAACAAATGCACGTGACATTATTAGGCACGCCTCTCCATTATTTTGTATCAAATTGCTTAAACTCCAACCACATCGCAGTGCATGTCGGGATAGCACTTAGCTCTGAAGCCTTCAGCCTTGATGGCTTGGCGGAAGAGGCTATCGGAGAGTCTAATTATAACCCTCGATAATGTTCACTCACTCAGCTTTGGGACACTTGTGCATTATGGTGGAGACTCACATGAATGCGCAAATGGAAGGGCAAGGGAGTGCTTTGGGATTCAGTACCTCTCTCCCTGCTGCATCCTCTGTAGCCTAACACTTCCTTGCATCTCACACTTAATTTCCCTCTGCATTCTGACCCACTTCCTCTCCTAGCAGAGCTATAGGAGGCAGGGGAGAGACTTCTAAGGAAACGACGGTGTGATCTGAGGGGCCAGCCAGCCCGAGGTTGATGTGTCCTGACATCCAGACCAAACATGACCGTGGTGTTAACATGCGCCCCTCAGGTCCGACTGACAGCTAGCAATGGCCAGTCCTGCACCCACGACTCAAACTCAATCTCTCCAATGGAAGGGAACTCCCAAGCTACTTACGAACAAAACTATTTGAATAAAAGTGTGTTGAGGGGGATCAAGGCTAATAATTTATAGGCAAGTCACTTTGTTCTGAAAACCAAAATCCAGTAAAAATCTAAATGGCCTGTCAAAAGGTCAAAATGCTACTTAACAGACTGAAAAGTGTAAATGCTGATAAAAGCTATGGCTGTTCAACACATCTAGCCAAGTCACAAAAGTAGGTTGGCATTATACATGGCCATCCATGGTGACCCATCACCGCGCGCCCGCTGCTGCTAGAAGGTAAGCAATAGAGGAATGTTTATGGGGATACAAAAATACAGATAAATCGGATACAAAATCATAACGTCTTTATGGTCTCACTAAAATATATCTTTATCCACTTAATTTGACCCAATCGATCGTTGAAACATAGCTGTGTCGGTAGCGCAGCTATGCTTTGCCTTGACCCCCCCTTCCCTTTTGCTGAGTATTATTCAGCTGCAAGTAACGTTAGACTTGCTAGTACATTATTCGTTCTCCCTTGGTCTTCCTGACTACACCAAACAAATTAGAATGACAGAATATTATTTTTCCAGACATAAGACAAGTCTCATCTCAAGAAAGCTCCGTCAGAATTAAACGTAACGTTATTAGCCTATTCCTCGAACTATTTAAAATAAAGTGGTGCAATCATTGCAACTATGTTCTTAAAAAAAGAACGACACTTCTGCGGGAACAATGCGCTTCCGTCAGGGAATGATTGTATCGGTGGACAAAATACTTTGATTTGATTGTACTCAAAATTATTACAAACACACCCAACTGACATTGCGTGCTGAACGCTGAATGAAGCTCTCTGAATCAAGACTTTCCAGTTACCTAAATATTCTCTAATTTCGTTCAGTTTGACGCTAAATTACATTACCGTCTTCATCCTCTTATTTTTAGTGGAACCGCAGGTTAGTTTGGTTCATCAGATACGATGACGTTGTCGTGGCTAATATACCCCACCCCAACTGGCTGCTGGACTGGCCATTCATTCCGCATAGAGGCTATCATAAATATTAGAGAAACAAGGTAGCTAACTAGCAGACATCACCTAACTTAGCTAGGTAGCAAACTCATTGACGTTGAAAACGTGGCGATCCTAATTCAGCTAGCCAATGTTAACTGTACTAGCTAGCTAACGTTAGCTTTCTTAACTGAACCCAAGCAATTGCCTCGCTAACGTCACTTAACTAAAACGTACACGGCACAGTTGAATACAATCAACCAAGCAGGAATGACGCTAACTGTGTGTACAATATTAGTAAACATAAAGCAACAAGACGTACCTTCCAGATCAAAGTTTTTTTTTTTTTTAAATATCCCTGACTGTTGAATTATCTTAAATAGAACTCCCGACGTTTATCCAGCTGAAGCCGCTGACAACTCGCCTAGTGCTCTCTTTTCCCCTGTCACTGCTGCACCGGATACAACGCCCGCCCCCTGTCCCCGCCTCAGTTATGGCTTGCCCAGGCATTTTTGGACAAGAGCACCCAGTGGTGTCATAATACCCATAAAACCTAGCGGTCAAACTGGAAATAGGGCCAATCGTTTTTCCCTTAGAGAATTTTAGAAACACCTAACATAAGGTCTGTGATTCATGTAAGCTTACCCTGGCATGACGTTTTTCATAACAATATAAAATCTCTCTCGGACAAGGTGACTTTTATCAATATATTCAGCTCTTTTTATTCTCAGATATGACAATTAGTATCGAAGTAGACCTCATGCAAACTCCTGCACGTCATCTCTAGCCGACAACTTTGCTAAGTGGTAGTGTCAATTTAAAACTTGCACAAGCCAGTTAAATAATTGTCCATGTAAAGAAATGTAACAAAATTAATTATTACATTTAGTTATTAGATAGTTGATCCAGAGACTCTTACATTTGCCTCAATTCGCCAGTCTTGTCCAGATCATAATGACAAATGTAGTTCTTCATGGTCGCCACATTATCAGCAAATTAGCATTTCATTTTTGGAGGGTAAATACAGGCAAATAAATTGAAGTCACTTTGTCCTAGAGAGATACACAGTTATCAAAACGTCACTCCAGTGTAAGCCTCCAGGAAACACAGCCCTTATTTTGCAAACTGGAATCTCTACATCCTGAGGCTGCATTCATTGTAGCTGGGGATTTTAACAAGGCTAATCTGAAAACAAGACTCCCTAAATTGTATCAGCATATCGATTGCGCAACTAGGGCTGAAAAAACCCTGGATCATTGTTACTCTAACTTCCGCAACGCATGTAAGGCCCTGCCCCGCCCTCCTTTCGGAAAAGCTGACCACGACTCCATTTTGCTGATCCCTGCCTACAGATAGAAACTAAAACAAGAAGCTCCCACGCTGAGGTCTGTCCAACGCTGGTCCGATCAAGCTGATTCCACACTCCAAGACTGCTTCCATCACGTGGACTGGGATATGTTTCGACAAGCGTCAGATAACAACATTGACGAATACGCTGATTCGGTGTGCGAGTTCATTAGAACGTGCGTTGAAGATGTCGTTCCCATAGCAACGATTAAAACATTCCCTAACCAGAAACCGTGGATTGATGGCAGCATTCGCATGAAACTGAAAGCGCGAACCACTGCTTTTAATCAGGGCAAGGTGACTGGTAACATGACCGAATACAAACAGTGCAGCTATTCCCTCCGCAAGGCTATCAAACAAGCTAAGCGTCAGTATAGAGACAAAGTAGAATCTCAATTCAACGGCTCAGACGCAAGAGGTATGTGGCAGGGTCTACAGTCAATCACGGACTACAAGAAGAAAACCAGCCCAGTCACGGACCAGGATGTCTTGCTCCCAAGCAGACTAAATAACTTTTTTGCCCGCTTTGAGGACAATACAGTGCCACTGACATGGCCTGCAACGAAAACATGCAAACTCTCCTTCACTGCAGCCGAGGTGAGTAAAACATTTAAACGTGTTAACCCTCGCAAGGCTGCAGGCCCAGACGGCATCCCCAGCCACGCCCTCAGAGCATGCGCAGACCAGCTGGCCAGTGTGTTCACGGACATATTCAATCAATCCCTATACCAGTCTGCTGTTCCCACATGCTTCAAGAGGGCCACCATTGTTCCTGTTCCCAAGAAAGCTAAGGTAACTGAGCTAAACGACTACCGCCCCGTAGCACTCCCGTCATCATGAAGTGCTTTGAGAGACTAGTCAAGGACCATATCACCTCCACCCTACCTGACACCCTAGACCCACTCCAATTTGCTTACCGCCCAAATAGGTCCACAGACGATGCAATCTCAACCACACTGCACACTGCCCTAACCCATCTGGACAAGAGGAATACCTATGTGAGAATGCTGTTCATCGACTACAGCTCGGCATTCAACACCATAGTACCCTCCAAGCTCGTCATCAAGCTCGAGACCCTGGGTCTCGACCCCGCCCTGTGCAACTGGGTACTGGACTTCCTGACGGGCCGCCCCCAGGTGGTGAGGGTAGGCAACAACATCTCCACCCCGCTGATCCTCAACACTGGGGCCCCACAAGGGTGCGTTCTGAGCCCTCTCCTGTACTCCCTGTTCACCCACGACTGCGTGGCCACGCACGCTCCAACTCAATCATCAAGTTTGCGGACGACACAACAGTGGTAGGCTTGATTACCAACAACGACGAGACGGCCTACAGGGAGGAGGTGAGGGCCCTCGGAGTGTGGTGTCAGGAAAATAACCTCGCACTCAACGTCAACAAAACTAAGGAGATGATTGTGGACTTCAGGAAACAGCAGAGGGAACACCCCCCTATCCACATCGATGGAACAGTAGTGGAGAGGGTAGTAAGTTTTAAGTTCCTCGGCATACACATCACAGACAAACTGAATTGGTCCACTCACACAGACAGCATCGTGAAGAAGGCGCAGCAGCGCCACTTCAACCTCAGGAGGCTGAAGAAATTCGGCTTGTCACCAAAAGCACTCAAACTTCTACAGATGCACAATCGAGAGCATCCTGGCGGGCTGTATCACCGCCTGGTACGGCAACTGCTCCGCCCACAACCGTAAGGCTCTCCAGAGGGTAGTGAGGTCTGCACAACCCATCACCGGGGGCAAACTACCTGCCCTCCAGGACACCTACACCACCCGATGTTACAGGAAGGCCATAAAGATCATCAAGGACATCAACCACCCGAGCCACTGCCTGTTCACCCCGCTATCATCCAGAAGGCGAGGTCAGTACAGGTGCATCAAAGCTGGGACCGAGAGACTGAAAAACAGCTTCTATCTCAAGGCCATCAGACTGTTAAACAGCCACCACTAACATTGAGTGGCTACTGCCAACACACTGACTCAACTCCAGCCACTTTAATAATGGGAAATTATGTAAAATATATCACTAGCCACTTTAAACAATGCTACCTAATATAATGTTTACATACCCTACATTATTCATCTCATATGTATACGTATATACTGTACTCTATATCATCTACTGCATCCTTATGTAATACATGTATCACTAGCCACTAACTATGCCACTTTGTTTACATACTCATCTCATATGTATATACAGTACTCGATACCATCTACTGTATCTTGCCTAAGCTGCTCTGTACCATCACTCATTCATATATCTTTATGTACATATTTTTTATCCCCCTATACTTGTGTGTATAAGACAGTAGTTTTTTTTTGGAATTGTTAGTTAGATTACTTGTTGGATTATTACTGCATTGTCGGAACTAGAAGCACAAGCATTTCGCTACACTCGCATTAACATCTGCTAACCATGTGTATGTGACAAATACAATTTGATTTGAAGTGTTAATAAATTCCCCATATGGGAAAAATGTATGGTGTAAAAACAATTGGAACTATTTCCTTGTTTGACTGCTATGTTTTATGGGTATTATGACTCATACTGTGGGACTCTATAGGTGAGCAACAGCCAAAGCCACCAATCATTGTTAGAGCTGAGTCTGGTATAATTAAGCAGTAAGGCCTTAGGGGGTGTGGTATATTGGCCATATATCACAAACCCCAAGGTGCCTTATTGCTATTATAAACTGTTTACCGACGTAATTAGAGCAGTAAAAATAAAATGTCATACCCGTGGTATACCGTCTGATAAACCACGGCTCTCAGCCAATCAGCATTCACGGCTTGAACCACCCAGTTTACAATACATACATACAGCATACTGTATATTGTTTCAGTGTGAAAAATGTTAACGCCTGCAAAAATCAGAAACTTGTGGAGCAAAAACCATTGACATAATCCCCCCTCTATCTTTTCTTTTAATGGCAGACGTTAAACAATTTGAAGGCATGGGAGTGGTTGGTGAACTGCAGCTATGCAAATGTCATCCAGACACATGGTGTGGTGTGTTACTATAACTGCTACCTCTGCAGCTGTTGAGAAAATATTATTTCAGGTATTTTAGCTATTAGATTTAATAGATCATGAATTGAAGATCGAAATTGGGGAGAAAAAGAGTTGTCAATTATTTATTTATTTAAATAATGGACCTCATGACTTTTTTTTCTAATTGCCACAAGATGGCATCATTTTACAAAGCCACATTTAGCAGAATAAGCCACATTCTACAAGTATTACAAATAGCAGCTTTATCCTATCAGCACACCAAATGTTTACCCGAGCCACATTGTTTAGGGCAACTAGATGAAGGTAGATCTGTGGGTATTGGGATACATTGCATAACTAAGTAAAAAAAACATGTAAACAAATTATTTATATACAGTACCAGTTAAGAGTTGACACACCTGCTCATTCAAGGATTTCTTTCTTTTACTATTTTCTACATTGAAGAATAATAGTGAATACATCAAAATTATGAAATAACACACATGGAAAGTGTCAAACAAATCAATGTTTTACATTTGAGATTCTTCAAAGTAGCCACCCTTTGCTTTGATGACAGCTTTGCACAATCTTGGCATTCTCTCAACCAGCTTCATGAAGTAGACATCTGGAATGTATTTCAAGTAACAGGTGTGCCTTGTTAAAAGTTAACTTGTGGAATTTCTTTCCTTAATGCATTTGAGCCAATCAGTTGTGTTATGACAAGGTAGGGGTGGTATACAGAAGATAGGGCTATTTGGTAAAATAGCAAGTCCATATTATGGCAAGAACAGCTCAAATAAGCAAAGAGAAACAACAGTCCATCATTACTTTAAGACATGAAGATCAGTCAATAGGGAACATTTCTAGAACTTTTAAAGTTTCTTCAAATGCAGTCGCAAAAGCCATCAAGTGCTATGATGAAACTGGCTCTCATGAGGACCGCCACAGAAAAGGAAGACCCAGAGTTACCTCTGCTGCAGAGGATAAGTTCATTCGAGTTACCAGCCTCAGAAATTGCAGCCCAAATAAATGCTTCAGAGTACAAGTAACAGACATCTCTACATCAACTGTTCAGAAGAGACAGCGTGCAATCAGGCCATCTTAAGATGGCACAGACAGAGACGGCTGCCTCACTTCTAGGGCGGCAGGGTAGCCTAGTGGTTAGAGCGTTGGACTAGTAACCGGAAGGTTGCAAGTTCAAACCCACAAGGTAGAAATCTGTCGTTCTGCCCCTGAACAGGCAGTTAACCCACTGTTCCTAGGCCATCATAGAAAATAAGAATTTGTTCTTAACTGACTTGCCTGGTTAAATCAAATTTAAAAAATAGTCCTTAGCAAACTTTGCAGAATTTAGTTTTTTTATGTATTATTTCTTACATTGTTAGCCCACATACAGCCGGGAAGAACTATTGGATATCAGAGAGACATCAACTTACCAGCACTATGACCAGGAATACGACTTTCCCGAAGCGGATCCTTTGTCGAACCACCCAGGGCATTTGAACTGATTCCAGAGACTGACCCAAAACATCGGCGCCAGAGAAGAGGCAAACGGATTGGTCTTCTGGTCAGACTTCAGAGGTGCGCACAACACCCACCACTTCTGAGTATATTACTTGCTAATGTCCAGTCTCTAGATAAAAAAGGTAGACAAAATTAGGGCAAGGGTTGCTTTCCAGAGAGACATCAGGGATCGTAACATACTCTGTTTCACAGAAACATGGCTCTCGTGATATGCTGTCAGAGCCGGTACAGCCACCTGGATTCTTTGTGCGTCGCACCGGCAGGAATAAGCATCTCTCCGGGAAGAAGAATGGCGGGGGTGTATGTTTCATGATTAACGTCTCATGATGTAGTTGTAACAACATACAGGAACTCAAGTCCTTTTGTTCACCTGACCTAGAATTCCTCACAATCAAATGCGGACCGTATTATCTACCAAGGGAATTTTCCTTGGTTATTGTCAGAGCCGTGTATATCCCCCCTCAAGCAGATACCCTGACGTTCCTCAAGGAACTTTACTGAACTTTATGCAAACTGGAAACCATACATCCCAAGGCTGCATTTATTGTAGCTGGGGATTTTAACAAAGCAAATTTGAGAACTAGGCTACCTAAATTCTATCAGCATATTGACTGTAGTACTCACGCTGGTAAAACACTGGATCACTGATACTCTAAATTTTGCGATGCATACAAGGCCCTCCTTTCTGCAAATCTGACCACAACCCCATTTTGTTCCTCCCTTCCTATAGGCAGAAACTCTAACAGGATGTACCCGTTTCAAGGGATATTCAACTCTGGTCTGACCAACCGGAATCCACACCAAGATGTTTTGACGTATACGCTGATTTGGTGAGTGAGTTTATAAGGAAGTGTTTTGGAGATGTTGTACCTACTATGACTAATAGTTACCCTAACCAGAAACCGTGGATAGATGGCGGCATTCACACAAAAATGAAAGCGTGACCCATCACATTTACTCATGGAAAGGTGAATGGGAATATGACTGAATACAAACAGTGTAGTTATTCCCTCCGCAAAGCAATCAAACAACCGAAATGTCAGTATAGAGACAATATGGAGTCACAATTCAACAGCTCAGACACAAGACGTATGTGGCTGGATCTACAGACAATCACGTACTCCAAAAGGAAAACCAGCCACGTCACGCACACCGACGTCTTGCTTCCAGACAAACTTTCTTTGCCCGCTTTGAGGATAATACAGTGCCACCGACGCGGCCCACTAACAGGGACTCTCCTTCTCCGTGGCCGACACGAGTAAGACATTTATTTTTACACCCTTTTCTCCACAATTTCGTGGTATCCAATTGTTAGTACACACCATGCAACCTTGGTTAGCGTGCACTGCGCCCGGCCCGCCACAGGAGTCACTGGTGCGCGATGAGACAAGGATATCCCTACCGGCCAAACCCTTCCTAACCCGGACGACGCTAGGCCAATTGTGCACCGCCCCACAGATCTCCCATTCGCGGCCAGCTGCGACAGAGCCTGGGCGCGAACCCAGAGTCTCTGGTGGCACAGATAGCGCTGCGATGCAGTGCCCTAGACCACTGCGCCACCTGGGAGGGCGAGTAAGACATTTAAACGTATTAACCCTCGCAAGGCTGCCAGTGCAGACGGCGTCCCTAGCCATGTCCTCAGAGCATGCACAGACCAGCTGGCTGGTGTGTTTACGGACATTTTCAATCAATCCCTATCCCAGTCTGCTGTCCACACATGCTTGAAGATGGCCACCATTGTTCCTGTACCCAAGAAGGCAAAAGTAACTGAACTAAATTACTATCGCCCCGTAGCACTCACTTCTGTCATCATGAAGAGCTTTGAGAGACTAGTCAAGGATCATATCACCTTACCGGTCACCCTAGACCCATGTCAATTTGCTTACCGCCCCAATAGGTCCACAGACGATGCATTCGCCATCACTCTGCCCTATCCCATCTGGACAAGAGTAATACCCATGTAAGAATGCTGTTCATTGACTACAGCTCAGCATTCAACACCATAGTACCCTCCAAACTCCTCATTAAGCTTGAGACCCTGGGTCTTGACCCCGCCCTGTGCAACTGGGTCCTGGACTTTGACGGGCCACCCCCAGGTGGTGAAGGTAGGAAACAAGATCTCCACCCCGCTGATCCTCAACACTGGGACCCCACAAGGGTGTGTGCTCAGCCCCCTCCTGTACTCCCTTTTCACCCATGACTGCGTGGCCATGTACGCCTCCAACTCAATCATCAATCAAGTTTGCAGATGACACAACAGTAGTGGACTTGATTACCTACAATGGCGAGATAGCCTACAGGGAGAAGGTGAGAGCACTCGGAGTGCGGTGTCAGGAAAACAACCTCTCACTCAACGTCAACAAAACAAAGGAGATGATCGTGGACTTCAGGAAACCACAGAAGGAGCACCCCTCTATCCACAGGACAGCAGTGGAGAAGGTGGAAAGTTAAGTTCCTCGGCGTACACGTCAGAGACAAACTGAAATGGTCCACCCACACAGGCTGTGTGGTGAAGAAGGCGGAAAAGCGCCTCTTCAACCTCAGGAGGCTGAAGAAATGTGGCTTGTCACCTAAAACCCTCACAAACGTTTACAGATACACAATTGAGAGCATCCTTTTGGGCTGTATTAAAAAAACATATATATATATATATTTAACCAGGTAGGCTAGTTGAGAACAAGTTCTCATTTACAACTGCAACCTGGCCAAGATAAAGCAAAGTAGTTTGACAATGACTTACACATGGAATAAACAAACAGTCAATAATACAGTAGAAAAAGTCTATATACAGTGTGTGCAAATGAGGTAAGGCACCACCCACCACTGCGATCCCATCTTGCTCCTTTTGCACCCCAGTATCTTTACTTGCACATTCATCTTCTGCACATCTACCATTCCAGTGTTTAATTGCTATTTTGTAATTACTTTGCCACCATGGCCTATTTATTAGTCTTCCATTTACTAATAATTGCTCCCACAGTTGATTTCTTCAAACCAAGCTGCTTACCTATTGCAGATTCAGTCTTACCAGCCTGGTGCAGGTCTACAATTTTGTTTCTGGTGTCCTTTGACAGCTCTTTGGTCTTGGCCATAGTGGAGTTTGGAGTGTGACTGTTTGAGGTTGTGGACAGGTGTCTTTTATACTGATAACAAGTTCAAACAGGTGCCATTAATACAGGTAACGAGTGGAGGACAGAGGAGCCTCTTAAAGAAGAAGTTACAGGTCTGGTGAGAGCCAGAAATCTTGCATGTTTGTAGGTGACCAAATACTTATTTTCCACCATAATTTGCAAATGAATTCATAAAAAATCCTACAATGTGATTTTCTGGATTTTTTTCTTCTCATTTTGTCTGTCATAGTTGAAGTGTACCTATGATGAAAATTACAGGCCTCTCATCTTTTTAAGTGGGAGAACTTGCACAATTGGTGGCTGACTGTGTGTGTGTGTGTATACACACACACTATTTTATACCATCTATTGCATCTTGCCTATGCCGCTCTGTCATTGCTCATCCATATATTTATATATTCTTATTCCATTAAATTGACTTAGATGTGTGTATTAGGTAGTTGTGGAATTGTTAGATATTGCTGCACTGTCAGAACTAGAAGCACTTCGCTACACTCGCAATAACATCTGCAAACCATGTGTAAGTGACCAATAACATTTGATTTGTTCGGCGAATTGCTGCAAAGAAGCCACTAGTAAAAGGTCAACAATAAGAAGAAGAGACTTGCTTGTGCCAAGAAACACGATGTGTCCAAATTGGTTCCAACCACTGTGTCTTGAATTCAAGGCACACTTAACCAGCATTGCTACCACAACGATATGCCATCCCATCTGGTTTGCGGTTAGTGGGACTATCATTTGTCTTTCAACAGAATAATGACCGAAAACACTCCTCTAGGCTGTGTAAGGGCTATTTGACCAAAAAGGAGAGTGCTGGCGTGCTGTATCAGATGACCTGGCCTGCACAATCACCCAACCTAAACCCAATTGAGATGGTTTGGGATTAGTTGGACCGCAGAGTGAAGGAAAAGCAGCCAACAAGAGCTTCGCATATACAGTTGAAGTTGGAAGTTTACATACACAGTTTGGTTAAAACTCATTTTTCAACCACTCCACACATTTCTTGTTAACAAACTATAGTTTTGGCAAGTCGGTTAGTACATCTACTTTCTGCATGACACAAGTAATTTTTCCAACAATTGTTTACAGACAGATTATTTCACTTAAAATTCACTCTCACAATTCCAGTGGGTCAAAGGTTGACATACACTAAGCTGACTGTGCCTTTAAACAGCTTGGAAAATTCTAGAAAATTATGTAATTTCCTTTAGAAGCTTCTGATAGGCGAATTGACAGGATTTGAGTCAATTGGAGGTGTACCTGTGGATGTATTTCAAGGCCTACCTTCAAACTCAGTGCCTATTTGCTTGACATCATGGGAAAATCAAAATAAATCAGCCAAGGCATAAGAAAAAAAATTGTAGAGTCTGGTTCATCCTTGGGAGCAATTGCCAAACGCCTGAAGGTACCACGTTCATCTGTACAAACAATAGTACGCAAGTATTAACACCATGGGACCACGCAGCTGTCATACCGCTCAGGAAGGAGACGCGTTCGGTCTCTAGAGATGAGCGTACTTCGGTGCGAAAGGTGCAAGTCAATCCCAGAACAGCAAAAGACCTTGTGAAGATGCTGGAGGAAACAGATACAAAAGTATCCATATCCACAGTTAAACAAGTCCTATATCGACATAACCTGAAAGGCCACTCAGCAAGGAAGAAGCCACTGCTCCAAAACCGCTATAAAAAAGCCAGACCACGGTTTGCAACTGCACATGGGGACAAAGATCGTACTTTATGGAGAAAGGTCCTCTGGTCTGATGAAACGAAAATAGAACTGTTTGGCCATAATGACCATCGTTATGTTTGGAGGAAGAAGGGGGAGGCTTGCAAGCCGAAGAACACCATCTCAACCGTGAAGCACGAGGGTAGCAGCGTCATGTTGTGGGGGTGCATTGCTGCAGGAGGGACTGGTGCACTTCACAAAATAGATGGCTTCATGAGGGAGGAAAATTCTGTGGTTATATTGAAGCAATATCTCAAGACATCAGTCAGGAAGTTAGCTTGGTCACAAATGGGTCTTCCAAATAAACAATGACACCTAGCATACTTCCAAAGTTGTGGCAAATGGCTTAAGGACAACAAAGTCAAGGTATTGGAGTGGCCATCACAAAGCCCTAACCTCAACCCTATATAAAATTTGTGGGCAGAACTGAAAAAGCGTGTGTGAGCAAGGAGGCCTAGAAACGTGACTCAGTTACACCAGCTCTGTCAGGAGAAATGGGCCAAAATTCTGGTAAAACCTTGGATCATTGCTATTCTAACTTCCACGACGCATATAAGGCCCTCCCCCGCCCTCCTTTCGGAAAAGCTGACCACAACTCCATTTTGTTGCTCCCTGCCTACAGACAGAAGCTAAAACAAGAAGCTCCTGCGCTGAGGTCTGTTCAACGCTGGTCCGACCAATCTGATTCCACGCTCCAAGACTGCTTCCATCACGTGGACTGGGATATGTTCCGCATTGAGGCGAACAACAACATTGACGAATACGCTGATTCGGTGTGCGAGTTCAGTAGAACGTGCATTGAAGATGTCGTTCCCATAGCAACGATTAAAACATTCCCAAACCAGAAACCGTGGATTGATGGCAGCATTCGCGTGAAACTGAAAGCGCGAACCACTGCTTTTAATCAGGGCAAGGTGACCGGAAACATGACCGAATACAAACAGTGTAACTATTCCCTCCGCAAGGCAATCAAACAAGCTAAGCGTCAGTATAGAGACAAAGTAGAGTCGCAAAACAAAACCAGCCCCGTCACGGACCAGGATGTCTTGCTCCCAGGCAGACTAAATAACTTTTTTGCCCGCTTTGAAGACAATACAGTGCCACTGACACGGCCCGCTACCAAAACATGTGGACTCTCCTTCACTGCAGCCGACGAGAGTAAAACATTTAAACGTGTTAACCCTCGCAAGGCTGCAGGCCCAGACGGCATCCCCAGCCGCGCCCTCAATCAATCCTTATCCCAGTCTGCTGTTCCCACATGCCTCAAGAGGGCCACCATTGTTCCTGTTCCCAAGAAAGCTAAGGTAACTGAGCTAAACGACTACCGCCCCGTAGCACTCACTTCCGTCATCATGAAGTGCTTTGAGAGACTAGTCAAGGACCATATCACCTCCACCCTACCTGACACCCTAGACCCACTCCAATTTGCTTACCGCCCAAATAGGTCCACAGACGATGCAATCTCAACCACACTGCACACTGCCCTAACCCATCTGGACAAGAGGAATACCTATGTGAGAATGCTGTTCATCGACTACAGCTCAGCATTTAACACCATAGTACCCTCCAAGCTCGAGACCCTGGGTCTCGACCCCGCCCTGTGCAACTGGGTACTGGACTTCCTGACAGGCCACCCCCAGGTGGTGAGGGTAGGTAACAACATCTCCACCCCGCTGATCCTCAACACTGGGGCCCCACAAGGGTGCGTTTTGAGCCCTCTCCTGTACTCCCTGTTCACCCACGACTGCGTGGCCACGCACGCCTCCAACTCAATCATCAAGTTTGCGGACGACACTACAGTGGTAGGCTTGATTACCAACAACGACGAGACGGCCTACAGGGAGGAGGTGAGGGCCCTTGGAGTGTGGTGTCAGGATAATAACCTCACACGCAACATCAACAAAACTAAGGAGATGATTGTGGACTTCAGGAAACAGCAGAGGGAGCACCCCCCTATCCACATCGATGGGACAGTAGTGGAGAGGGTAGTAAAGTTTTAAGTTCCTCGGCGTACACATCACAGACAAACTGAATTGGTCCACCCACACAGACAGCATCGTGAAGAAGGCGTAGCAGCGCCTCTTCAACCTCAGGAGGCTGAAGAAATTCGGCTTGTCACCAAAAGCACTCACAAACTTCTACAGATGCACAATCGAGAGCATCCTGTCGGGCTGTATCACCGTCCTGTTACGGCAACTGCTCCGCCCACAGCCGTAAGGCTCTCCAGAGGGTAGTGAGGTCTGCACAACCCATCACCGGGGGCAAACTACCTGCCCTCCAGGACACCTACACCACCCGATGTCACAGGAAGGCCATAAAGATCATCAAGGACAACAACCACCCGAGCCACTGCCTGTTCACCCCGCTATCATCCAGAAGGCGAGGTCAGTACAGGTGCATCAAAGCAGGGACCGAGAGACTGAAAAACAGCTTCTATCTCAAGGCCATCAGACTGTTAAACAGCCACCACTAACATTGAGTGGCTGCTGCCAACACATTGACTCAACTCCAGCCACTTTAATAATGGGAATTGATGGAAATTGATGTAAAATATATCACTAGCCACTTTAAACAATGCTACTTAATATAATGTTTACATACATATACATATGAGATGAATAATGTAGGGTATATACTGTACTCTCATCTACTGCATCTTTATGTAATACATGTATCACTAGCCACTTTAAACTATGCCACTTTGTTTACATACCCTACATTACTCATCTCATATGTATATACTGTACTCGATACCATCTACTGCATCATTTTTCTGTACCATCACTCATTCATATACCTTTATGTACATATTCTTTATCCCTTTACACTTGTG
This sequence comes from Oncorhynchus tshawytscha, assembly GCF_018296145.1. Classification (NCBI taxonomy): domain Eukaryota; kingdom Metazoa; phylum Chordata; class Actinopteri; order Salmoniformes; family Salmonidae; genus Oncorhynchus; species Oncorhynchus tshawytscha. The sequence continues at coordinate 31,922,377 of NC_056432.1, forward strand.
TGTATAAGGTAGTAGTTTTGGAATTGTTAGGTTAGATTACTGCATTGTCGGAACTAGAAGCACAAGCATTTCGCTACACTCGCATTAACATCTGCTAACCATGTGTATGTGACAAATGCTTGACCCAAGTTAAAAAATTTAAAAAGGCAATGCTACCAAGTACTTACTGAGTGTATGTAAACTTCTGACCCACAGGGAATGTGATAAAAGCAATAAAAGCTGAAATAAATCATTCTCTCTACTATTATTCTGACATTTTGCAGTCTTAAAATAAAATGCTGATTCTAACTTACCTATGACAGGGAATTGTTACTAGGATTAAATGTCAGGAATGATGAAAAACTGAGTTTAAATGTATTTGGCTATAGTGTATGTAAACTTCCAACTTCAAATGTATATGGGAACTCCTTCAAGACAGTTGGAAAAGCATTCCTCATGAAGCTGGTTGAGAGAATGCCAAGCTGTGTGCAAAGCTGTCAAGGCAAAGGGTGGCTACTTTAAAATATATTTTGATTTGTGCAACTATTTTTTGGTTAGTACATGATTCCATGTGTTATTTCATAACTTTGATGTTTTCACTATTGTTCTACAATGTAGAAAATATATGTTTTTTTTTGTACCCTTGAATGAGTAGGTGTGTCCAAACTTTTGACTGGTACTGTATATATTGGACTTATGGATCAGAAAAGCCTGTGGTTACCAAATGCTTTCAGCATAGAAATCCTTCAAATATATATTGGTGTAAAGTACTTAAGTAGTACTTTAAAGTAATTTTACTTAAGTAATTTTTTGGGATATCTGTACTTGACTATTTATACACTGCTCAAAAAAATAAAGGGAACACTTAAACAACACAATGTAACTCCAAGTCAATCACACTTCTGTGAAATCAAACTGTCCACTTAGGAAGCAACACTGATTGACAATAAATTTCACATGCTGTTGTGCAAATGGAATAGACAACAGGTGGAAATTATAGGCAATTAGCAAGACACCCCCAATAAAGGAGTGGTTCTGCAGGTGGTGACCACAGACCACTTCTCAGTTCCTATGCTTCCTGGCTGATGTTTTGGTCACTTTTGAATGCTGGCGGTGCTTTCACTCTAGTGGTAGCATGAGACGGAGTCTACAACCCACACAAGTGGCTCAGGTAGTGCAGCTCATCCAGGATGGCACATCAATGCGAGCTGTGGCAAGAAGGTTTGCTGTGTCTGTCAGCGTAGTGTCCAGAGCATGGAGGCGCTACCAGGAGACAGTACATCAGGAGACGTGGAGGAGGCCGTAGGAGGGCAACAACCCAGCAGCAGGACCGCTACCTCCGCCGTTTTGCAAGGAGGAGCAGGAGGAGCACTACCAGAGCCCTGCAAAATGACCTCCAGCAGGCCACAAATGTGCATGTGTCTGCTCAAACGGTCAGAAACAGACTCCATGAGGGTGGTATGAGGGCCCGACGTCCACAGGTGGGGGATGTGCTTACAGCCCAACACCGTGCAGGACGTTTGGCATTTGCCAGAAAACACCAAGATTGGCAAATTCGCCACTGGCACCCTGTGCTCTTCACAGATGAAAGCGGGTTCACACTGAGCACATGTGACAGACGTGACAGAGTCTGGAGACGCCGTGGAGAACGTTCTGCTGCCTGCAACATCCTCCAGTATGACCGGTTTGGCGGTGGGTCAGTCATGGTGTGGGGTGGCATTTCTTTGGGGGGCCGCACAGCCCTCCATGTGCTCGCCAGAGGTAGCCTGACTGCCATTAGGTACCGAGATGAGATCCTCAGACCCCTTGTGAGACCATATGCTGGTGCGGTTGGCCCTGGGTTCCTCCTAATGCAAGACAATGCTAGACCTCATGTGGCTGGAGTGTGTCAGCAGTTCCTGCAAGAGGAAGGCATTGATGCTATGGACTGGCCCGCCCGTTCCCCAGACCTGAATCCAATTGAGCACATCTGGGACATCATGTCTCGCTCCATCCACCAACGTCACGATGCTATAGTCCAGGTCTGGGAGGAGATCCCTCAGGAGACCATCTGCCACCTCATCAGGAGCATGCCCAGACGTTGTAGGGAGGTCATACAGGCACATGGAGGCCACACACACTACTGAGCCTCATTTTGACTTGTTTTAAGGACATTACATCAAAGTAGGATCAGCCTGTAGTGTGGTTTTCCACTTCAAATCCAGACCTACATGGGTTGATAAATTTGATTTCCATTGATAATTTTTGTGTGATTTTGTTGTCAGCACATTCAACTATGTAAAGAAAAAAGTATTTAATAAGAATATTTATTCAGATTCAGATCTAGGATATGTTATTTTAGTGTTCCCTTTATTTTTTTGAGCAGTGTATTTTTGGCATCTTTTTACCTAACTACCTTCCTTAAGAAAATAATGTACGTTTTACTCCATACATTTTCCCTGACATCCGAAAGTACATATTACATTTTCAATGCTTAGCGGGACAGGAAAAGGGCCCAATTCACACACTTATCAAGAGAACATCCATGGGCATCCCTACTGCCTCTGATCTGGCGTACTCACTAAACACAAATGCTTTGTTTGTAAATTGTCAGTGTTTGTGTGCTCCTGCTTATCCGTAAATTAAAATAACAAGAAAATTGTACCATCTGGTTTGCATAATATAAGGAATGTGAAATGATTTGTACTTTTATTTTTGATACGGAAGTATATTTAAAACCAAATACTAAAATACTTTCAGTAGTATTTTACTGGCTGACTTTCACCTTTACTTGAGTCATTTTCTATTAAAAAGGTATCTTTACTTTTACTCAAGTATGACAACTGGATACTTTTTCCACCACTGTACATTTCTCATTGATCCCCATGGTGCCATATTATCTTTATTCATCCCCACTTAGGCTGTCACATAATGCACATTTCAGATGATTCCTACCTTTTCTCACAGATGGTTTCCTCTCCAGTGCCTTCTCTGGGGACTTCTTGGGGAAGTCAAAAGCCGCCAACATTTGAGCCACCTTCACAGACTGGGCTTGCTCCGAAACCCAATCAGGCTTTGCTTCCAATGGCTTTGTCAAATCTGGATGCTTCAGCTTTTCTTGTAGTAGAATGTTCTCCTTTATGAGTTCAGAAACAGGCCTCGATTTAGGATTATCCTGGTGTTTGTCACACTCTGAGGCAGTTTCGTCATTGTCCTGGGTAGACTTTTCATCATAATGTACTGCAGTGGTGCGCTCTGTGACTTGCTGTGACAGAGGCTCTGTTTTTAAAGTCTCATTTTGAGACTGAAGCTTCTCATCCATACTCCCTTGGCTTTCTTCTGATAGAGCCATCCCAGTTCCTACCGAGGCCAGGGTAGCCTCTATCACTACAACTGGGATGTCTGTAATTTGACGAGGGTCCTTATTGGTCTTAGTCTCCTCCATAGAATCATCATGCAAGGCCTCTGTGGTGCATAGGCTAGGTTTTGTTTTCCCAGCAGTGATATTTTCTATTTGTGATGGAGGAATCTCAGTGACAGAGATAGTGCTGGGGGATTCATCCATTTTGTGCAAAGGCAGGGGCTCTGTGGTTTGATCATCCTCTTTGTTGCAGGATGTAGACTCTGTAGACTCAGTGATGACCTCAGACACTGAGGAAGATGCAGGTTTTTCTGCGATGACATCACTCCTCGAGGAGGGCCTGCCCTCAACATGTGGACTCTGTGAGCTCTCTGGTGACTGCGTTTCAGCTGGGGGGGTATTTTCCATCGTCTTCTCCTCGTTTTGGTGCGAGGCAACTGTTGTTGCTGAATCCTGCTCTGAATCTTTACAGTCAGCTTCATCCATTGGTGAGGATGTCCTCGCTTCTCGCTCAGTGACAGATTCAGTCTCTAGAAGTGAAGCTGGTCGACAGATTATATCTGTGGAGTCCTGAGCAGTTTTCCCTGCCTGCTCACTCTTTGTCAGACTTTGTGGATGATCCTCCTCATGGCAGGGCTTGGTGTTAACTTCTGCTCCAGGGGGTCTCTCTGTTGCACATACAGAGGATGATGACGACATGGTTTCTTCCTCAACATCGCACTGTAATTCAGGGATATTTTTATCTGATGGAGCTGTCTTTGCAACATCAGCGGATGATTTTGGTGTTGTTTTCATTACGACATGTTTTGGTTTTGTTTCCTTCACTGCTGATATTGGTGTTGATATCGCCACTGTCTCAACACCCTGTGGAGGAGGCTTTGTCTCAGATGCTTTCAGCTGGTCATGGTCGTCAGACTGGTCCCTTGACACAGAGACCACATTTCTAACTTTGGAGAGATCTGGAGACGCCTCATTTTTGTTTCTTTTCAGTAGCTTCTCCAAAATAGAGCTTGGCCCTACTGTAGGCACCATGAACAGGTCTTCTTTGTCCCCTTGATTGGGAGGGTCAACTGTAGGGGATCCTGCCCTGTCCAGCTCACTTTGTTTGTGATTATCATTCCGGCCAGACTTGATGTCACATCTTGCTGCCTCTGACGCTTTATTCTCTTTCTCAATGTCACCCTTGTTTTCATTGTCATGTGGCTTTACCTTTCCCACTGTTGGATGGTCATGGTTCAAGGTCCCACCCACAACCGACAGACACTTTTTCCCTTTGGTCTTTTTCAATGATGATTGATGTTTAGTCTTACAGGGACCCTTCAGTTCTCTCAAACCACCTACAGCTCCATTAGTGCACTCGGTGTCTTCATCCTCAACTACCTCAGAGGTTCCATTTTTCATTTCCTGGTCTTTCTGAACAGGCAACTTCTTTCTTCCTCCCTCTTGTTCGACGTCATCAGTAGTTCCCGTATTAGTCCCACCCATGCCAACTTCTACAGAACCCTCCTTCTTGTATTCCATGGTGGCCTCACCCATTGAAACAGTGGCACCAGTTTTCTCCACAGCTGGATTATACATCTGCCCAGTAACTTCCCCTAAAGCAGAGCAGAGGTTTTCTTCCGGGTTTTTCTGATGTGGAGCTGTTCTCTCATCTCGACGGTACATCTTGGCAGTTTTACCCTCCTTCTTCTCCTTATCGCTCTCGTTTTGGGTGGATAGTCTGGGTATTCTGGCCTTCACCTCACTCTGTGTGTGACTCTCTGGGCTCTGGCTATTGTCCGGATCCTGTGGAGTCAGTAGAGCAGTCCTGCCTCCCTCCTCTCCTCCAGCCCCTTCCTCTCTCACCTCCCCCTCCATGGAAGGACTCACCCTTTTCTGAGTGCTAAGGTTTTTCTCTGCCGAAGGTGTTGTTGGCTCGCTGCCTGGGCCTTCATCCAGATTCTCAGCGGCTGCTTTCCCTGGATCCTCCCTGGAATTACCGGCCTCCTCATGGGGGGTTCCTCCCTCCATGGCAACGCCCGTGCCCCCACTTGCATCCTTCAGGTCGATGCAGGTCCCCCTCTCCTCCGCTTCTCCACCGCTGGCCTGTTCATCCTCCACCTTATCTTGATTCTGCCCCATGCTAGTCTGTGGAGAAAGACAAGCCATTATCATCCTCACTCTTAAGGAGCAGTCTACAACTGGCTTTGGAATGCCAGTCCACCAGCGTTTACCTAACTGTAGACACTGTGCCCTGCTCTCCCACAACCACTCTCTCCATCTCTTTATTTCACAGCAGAGTGTATGAATAAATACATGTCCCACTGAGAACAGGCAGAGGTGGAAACATCAGCTGGAAACATGAGGTAGAGACAGGAAAATGAGCAGTGTAATTAGATATCAGGCACAATGCCAGATTCATTTACTGTGAAATAGCTCAAATCTGACCATGTGTAGACACAGTGTAGACATTATATACCACTATGACATTATGGGAGCTAAAGGAGAGCAGAAAGTCACACTAAAAATAAGTAATTTACATGGTCTGCTCTGGCTAAGCATCTTATGACCACAGATTGTTCATGTCCTTGCAATGTTAACCCGTATTGGGTCAACTTAAGAAAAATACATTGGAGTCACAAGATTTAACTGAAACCTCCCTCATTTTCCCTCTGAGGGTGATCATGTCAGTAGTCAGTACGTAGGACCTTACATCAGAATTTGACAATCCTGGCTATGTAAATGTGGAGGTAGGATATTAGTGAATGAAACAGCAGCCTAACAAAGCGATTAGATTATCCTGAAATAATATATAATAGTAGGGTGAACAGAATGCAGGATATACTGTAGCCCTTTGATTCCAGGCTCTTAGATGGTCAGAGGGAAACCTGATTTGACTGCAGATGAAGCACAGGCACATAAGGCCATTCAATATCTAAAGCCACAATGAAACTAATCTCTCTCTCTGGGAGTTTATGAAGTTTTTGATAAAGTTGCTGGAGACTATTTTCTGCCTTTTCTGAACAAAATGTCTTTCCCAAGATTGGATTAAGTTATTTTTGTTCGATTGTGGCAATTCAACCAATCACCGGATATTTGCTCTCACTAACAGTAGTTGACCTATTCTATAAATGAACGCCGGAAATCCAATACTGTATTTCACATATTTTAAAGCAGGATTTTCATACAATAACCTACTGCTTATACATTTAGCTTTTCTCTTTGTTATTCCAGTATTCCATCCACAGCTCTTTAGCAGGCTGTTGTAGGGGTATTATCAATCTTTAAAAGTATATCTGGTGTTTGTTTCTTGTGTGTTTAGCTAATGTTTTTTAGTTGTTTGCACATGACTACGTCCCAATAGCTACCATTACTACCCTTAGAGTATGTCAGTTTGTCCGCCATGTTACAGAGCTAATTCTCACACTGAACTGCAGGGGTAAGCAGAGATAATAATGAAGCACAATGGACAGAGCTCTAGAACAAGAGTCTGTTTCCTGTCAATGCCCCCTTTCTCTTTTCCCTGTCTATCACTGCTGTGGCTGCTGCTTCCTTATCATATGACTGCTGAACATTTACCAGACAGACAGAGACATGACTGGGTGAGAACATCTTATCTAACATTCACATGCTGTGTGGAAATACAAACATTGTAAAAACATTGAATTCTCTGTGCGTGTATGCATGCAATTTGAAATGAAAATTACAGAACAATATATCAAAACGTTTAAATACATGTTTACATTACATGGTATATATATATATATATATATCACTCAGCTCTAAGTCCAGTGTTAGAGTATTGTAGCTGAAATGAAGATAAGAAGTGTAGCCTACCATCATTTTTCCTCTAGAGAGAGAGAGAGAGAGAGAGAGAGAGAAGGTTCCAGACTTGATAGTTTCTACAGCATTGGCACTATACATCAAACTCACTATGGAGTCACAGCTAAACTGAACTCCTGTAGACTTTATCAAATAATTCCTGTGTGAAAAAAAACTTTCCTTACATCACACTACAGTCATGTGAACACTGATTACTACAAAGGCTCACCCTAAAAACACCCTCAGCTCAGACCCCTGAGAGTCCTGCAGGCCCCATCAGCACCATGAGGAGGACCCCTGCCTCAAGGCAGCCCATCGCTGGCTACAACTACCCCATTGTCCTGCACCCTTCAGCCGTAACGCCCAAGGCAGATCACTTGATCGCCTTGTGTTCTGCTGCTCCAATACACCCTGAGTAAAGGAAAGTCAAACCAACAACAAGCCAGGAAGCACATGCAAAAAAAGTTATTAGAGTCTTACAGTAGCATCCTGAATAAAGGCAGTTTACAGTAGGCTACCTATTCCCAGCACTCTGGTAAGCTGACTGGTGCAACCTGGACTCAGGGGTAGCATAGTACATTTAAATCCATGACACTCTAATTAGTATGATATGTTACGTTTCGTATGGTATGTATTCATTTGTGTATGTCCATCATCCATTTCGTATGATGTTACAAATTGCAATCTGTACAATATGCAAAAAAAAAAATCAAAACATGTCTTACGAATTCCAATTTGTTGTGGCTAACGTTAGCTAGGTGGCTAATGTTAGCTAGGCTAGGGGTTAGGAGTTAGGTTCAAGGGTTAAGGTTAGCTAACATGCTAAGTAGTTGCAAAATAGCAAGTAGTTGCAAAGTTGCTAAAGTTGTCTGTGATTAGATTTGAACATGCAACCTTTGGGTTTCTAGACATTCACGATATACACCCATCCATCAACCCCAACCAATGACCCTACTTTCATTTTTCCCTTAAGTAACCTGTCTCATGTAACCATACCAAATGTAACATATCATACAAATTTGAGTGTCCCGGATTTACATTTACTATGCTACGTATAGTCTATGAGACCAGTCTGACTGGAGAGGCAGCCAGGGTTAGGCCTGGCTCCTTACAGTCACTACAGTGAGGTGTTGAATGTAGTTTTGATCTGTCCTGTGTGTGTTTGTGTAAGAGCGAGACGGACACTCACCGGTTAGTTGTCTCCCAGCCGATTGCTCTCCCAGGACTGACAGAGCACTCTTTGTTGGTTGGTTGGTTATGTTGAGTCCTCCCTCAACTGCACTAGCAAGGGAGGCTTATATTCCAGCCTTGGGACGTCACAGCACATTTGCCTAATACAATAAGTGTCTCGTCAAGGTTTATCAATTAAGGCCAAACTCCCAGTTTCTCCTTTCCATACTGTGGTGAGATACTAAACACACTGAAACCTGTAAAATCTATAATTCCACCATGCAGAGTCTTACTCCTCATCAACTAATTCAAGATGTGTTTATGTTGTGTTCTAGAGCACCTTTCCCCCAATTCTGGACATATTGTTCTGTTCCTTACTAGACGTCTGATATCCCCTTATCATGGTCAGGTATAATGCATCCACAACACATCAGGTATAAGTTGGAACAAAGCATAGGCCTACATAAAAATAAACAAAAATTGCTTGTTAGCAAAGATTCTTGTTAACAAGAATTTTGGTAGAACTGACTGAGTGGGTAGGGGAAAACTGAAAACTAGCTGTTATTGGCAGAGAGGTTTTGAACTCTATCTTATTGGTGTATTAACGAATTTACCACCTGGTGATGTCACCAGGCAGGCCAACACTCCATCCCACCAAAACAGGCAGTCTTTTCAAACAGATCTTACGCGAGAAGGGCATTACCATAATTTCCACAGTATTATTCCAACCGCATAGTGTGGAAATATATATAAAACACAGGGAAATCTCATTTTTATCTGCACTGTGCCTTTGAAGACCCAAATTTAGAAACATCTCAGAGCGTCATCTTCACTTGTAGGGATATTCAATAGGGCACAGACAGAGTAGGCTTTGATTGTGAGGTGATTTTTCAGAGCAGAGTTGCTAGTCTCCTAGGAAACAGCATGAGAGGTCTGGTTCAGCAGACGAATCCCAACACCATGAGCTATAGAACTCCTTAACCTATACAGACTGTTAAGATGAACGTCCTCTTCCTTACCCAATTGTGTTTACATACTCCTACCATGGCCTGCCGTATATGAATACACGCCAGAAGACTGTTTTAAAGAGGGAGAGCGTGAAAGAATGTGCATGTGTGTGTTTATGTGTGTGAGAGGGTCAGAGGGTGAGTTCCTCTCCTCTGTGTGGAGTATGGCTGCAGTAAATGGCAACCCAAGGCCCCTGACTAACCAGGAGGGAGGCAAGAGAGATGAACAATAGCTGAGAAATGTCTCTTGTTTTCCCCCGGTCTCCATAGTAACTTCCAAAACAGGATACTTACTCAGATAATAAAACAAAGGGGGAGGTATGGCAGCCAAGAATTCACCAGCAACATATGCTGCAGGAGCAGGGGAAGAAGGGCCAGCCGACAGCCAGCTAGCATTGAGTCTGAGGACCAGTGCCACTGGCAACCGGTGCCTGTTTGTGTTTGAATAGTGTGATATTACACTCTAGGGAGTTTGCGTCATTGCAAAATTATGCCAACTCCTCATCAACACAATCCACCTCTCACCATTCTGAATTCTCACCATGCCTCCCATCAAAATCACCACAGAACATTATCATGGAGCTCAAATGAGTTACAGTTACCTCAAATCAAAATCAAATCAAATGTATTTATATAGCCCTTCGTACATCAGCTGATATCTCAAAGTGCTGTACAGAAACCCAGCCTAAAACCCCAAACAGCAAGCAATGCAGGTGTAGAAGCACGGTGGCTAGGAAAAACTCCCTAGAAAGGCTAAAACCTAGGAAGAAAGAGAGAGAGAGGAGAGGAACCAGGCTATGTGGGTGGCCAGTCCTCTTCTGGCTGTGCCGGGTGGAGATTATAACAGAACATGGCCAAGATGTTCAAATGTTCATAAATGAACAGCATGGTCCAATAATAATAAGGCAGAACAGTTGAAACTGAAACAGCAGCACAGCCAGGTGGACTGGGGACAGCAAGGAGTCATCATGTCAGGTAGTCCTGAGGCATGGTCCTAGGTCTCAGGTCCTCCGAGAAAGAGAAAGAAAGAGAGAATTAGAGAGAGCACACTTAAATTCACACAGGACACCGAATAGGACAGGAGAAGTACTCCAGATATAACAAACTGACCCTAGCCCCCCGACACATAAACTACTGCAGCATAAATACTGGAGGCTGAAGATCTGATCTCATTTATGTTTTAAGGGAGTGTAAAAAAAACAACATAGCGCAAAATATTAAAGTCGGTTGTTTTCAGACAACTACACTGAAAAAACATTTGAACGCAACATGTAAAGTGTTGGTCTCATGTTTCATGAGCTGAAATAAAAGATCCCAGAAATTTTTCTGAAGCACAAAAAGCTTATTTCTTTCAAATTTTGTGCACAAATTTGTTTACATCCATGTTAGTGAACATTTCTCCTTTTCCAAGATGATCCATCCATCTGTCAGGTGTGGCATATCAAGAAGCTGATTAAACAGCATGATCAGGAGGCCTCCCGGGTGGCGCAGTGGTCTAAGGCTGTGCCACCAGAGACTCTGGGTTTGAGCCCAGGCTCTGTCGCAGCCGACCGCGACCGGGAGGTCCATGGGGTGACGCACAATTGGCCTAGCGTCGTCCGGGTTAGGGAGGGTTTGGCCGGTAGGGATATCCTTGTCTCATCGCGCACTAGCGACTCCTGTGGCAGGCTGGGCGCAGTGCATGCTGACCAGGTCGCTAGGTGTACGGTGTTTCCTCCGACACATTGGTGCGGCTGGCTTCTGGGTTGGATGCGTACTGTGTTAAGAAGTAGTGCGGCTTGGTTGGGTTGTGTTTCGGAGGATGCATGACTCTTGACCGTCGTCTCTCCCGAGCTAGTACAGGAGTTGTAGTGATGAGACAAGACAGTAACTACTAACAATACCACAAAATTGGGGAGAAAAAGGGGGTAAAAAAACCCAGCATGATCATCACACAGGTGTATTTTGAGCTGGAGACAGTAAAAGGCCAATAATAATGAGCAGTTTTGTCACACAACATAACGCCACAGATGTCTCATGCTTTGAGGGAGTGTGAAAATGGCATGCCGACTGCAGGAATGCCCACCAGAGCTTTGCCAGAGAATAAAAAATGCATTTCTCTAGCATAAGCCACCTCCAACCTTGTTTTAGAGAATTTGGCAGTGCGTCCATCTGGCTTCACAATCGCAGAACACGTGCAACCACGCCAGCCCAGGACCTCCACATCCGGCTTCTTCTCCTGCGAGATCATCTGAGACCAGCCACCAGGACAGTTGATGAAAATGTGGAGTATTTCTGTCTGTAATAAAAGCCTTTTTGTGGGGAAAAACTAATTCTGATTGGCTGGGCCTGGCTCCCTAGTGGGTGGGCCTATGCCATCCCATGCCCACCCGACTGCGCCCTTGCTCAGTCATGTGAAATCCATAGATTAGGGCCGGATTAATTAATGTCAGTTGATTGATTTCATAATATGAGCTGTTGCATTTCACATTTATATTTTTGTTCAGTATATATATAGAACCTAAAAAGCTTTGATACTTGTTTAGCTCACCCTGTTATGGCATTTTTTGTCCTACTGACAGCCTCAGGAGAAGCATGTTGTGTTAAAGGCTTTCACATACAGTGGGGCAAAAAAGTATTTAGTCAGCCACAAATTGTGCAAGTTCTCCAACTTAAAAAGGTGAGAGAGGCCTGTAATTTTCATCATAGGTCAATAGGATAGATCATAGGTCATACTTCAACTATGGCAGACAAAATGAGAAAAATAAATCCAGAAAATCACATTGTAGGATTTTTAATGAATTTATTTGCAAATTATGGTGGAAAATAAGTATTTGGTCAATAACAAGTTTATCTCAATACTTTGTTACATAACCTTTGTTGGCAATGACAGAGGTCAAACGTTTTCTGTAAGTCTTCACAAGGTTTTCACACACTGTTGCTGGTATTTTGGCCCATTCCTCCATGCAGATCTCCTCTAGAGCAGTGATGTTGTGGGGCTGTTGCTGGGCAACACGGACTTTCAACTCCCTCCAAAGATGTTCTATGGGGTTGAGATCTGGAGACTGGCTAGGCCATTCCAGGACCTTGTAATGCTTCTTACGAAGCCACTCCTTCGTTGCCCGGGCGGTGTGTTTGGGATCATTGTCATGCTGAAAGACCCAGCCACGTTTCATCTTCAATGCCCTTGCAGATGGAAGGAAGTTTTCACTCAAAATCTCATGATACATGGCCCCATTCATTCTTTCCTTTACACGGATCAGTCGTCCTGGTCCCTTTGCAGAAGAACAGCCCCAAAGCATGATGTTTCGACCCCCATGCTTCACAGTAGGTATAGTGTTCTTTGGATGCAACTCAGCATTCTTTGTCCTCCAAACATTGACGAGGTGAGTTTTAACCAAAAAGTTATATTTTGGTTTCATCTGACCATATGACATTCTCCCAATCTTCTTCTGGATCATCCAGATGCTCTCTAGCAAACTTCAGACGGGCCTGGACATGTACTGTCTTAAGCAGGGGCACTGCAGGATTTGAGTCCCTGGCGGCAAAGTGTGTTACTGATGGTAGGCTTTGTTACTTTGGTCCCAGCTCTCTGGGACTAGGTCCCCCCGTGTGGTTCTTGTGATCATTTTGACCCCACGGGGTGAGATCTTGCGTGGAGCCCCAGATCGAGGGAGATTATCAGTGGTCTTGTATGTCTTATATTTCCTAGTAATTGCTCCCACAGTTGATTTCTTCAAACCAAGCTGCTTACCTATTGCAGATTCAGTCTTACCAGCCTGGTGCAGGTCTACAATTTTTGTTTCTGGTGTCCTTTGACAGCTCTTTGGTCTTGGCCATAGTGGAGTTTGGAGTGTGACTGTTCGAGGTTGTGGACAGGTGTCTTTTATACTGATAACAAGTTCAAACAGGTGTCATTAATACAGGTAACGAGTGGAGGACAGAGGAGAAGAAGAAGTTACAGGTCTGTGAGAGCCAGAAATCTTGCTTGTTTGTAGGTGACCAAATACTTTTTTTCCACCATAATTTGGAAATAAATTCATTAAAAATCCTACAATGTTATTTTCTGGATTGTTTTCTTCTCATTTTGTCTGTCATAGTTGAAGTGTACCGATGATGAAAATTACAGGCCTCTCTCATCTTTTTAAGTGGGAGAACCTGCACAATTGGTGGCTGACTAAATACTTTTTTTGCCCCACTGTAACAGCGAGGCAATGCAAGAATGACTCCACTCCCCTCCTCCCCACACACATGCCATTTCATGAAGAACGGTCCATCATTAATCACGCACACTACCATACAGGCCAGGAGCAACCAGAGCCGGCAGCAAAAGTGCTTCAAACTGGGACTGTCAAGCCAAGCGCTACATAATCTGGTTATTATAACGCCACTCTCCTGCCAAGGTATACAGATGGGGGCATTATGCAATTTCATTTCAGGATGTGGGCCACTACAGTCAATCGTGCAGTCTTGACCCAAGCACTTAGCAACGTCAACCCCTCCCCTCTATGAAATATTTCATTACTCACAGTGGGTCTGTAACAATCAGAGGACAGGCTTCTGTCACTGGGAGACTATTTATTACCACATCTCTCTTTGTGACTTCATGTTCAATGTCAGGAGAAATTAAATATATCTTAAGACAGGGATTGTGATACCACATGCCTCCTCTCCCTGCTGTATAACTGTTTGTCTGTGAATTAGCAAATCAAAGGCTATGTTGTGGATCTAATGTCTCAAACAGTAGTAGTTTGGAGATATGACAACAACAAAAAAATTGAAGAAAAATGTAATACTGTGATAGCATGAAAAAACATTTAATTTCATAAACAGATACAGTACATTATTTTAACAAATGTTTAAAAAAAAGTGCAATATGCATTCAAACTACAGCAAAATTACAGTACAAAAAAATGACTGCATACTTCAATATAAAAAAAAGATAAACTTTAACAAAAATCTGTGGAGCAACCTATCACTGTGATCTTCGCCAAATTGGTTTGACTTTAAGCCTATGAGAAGCTTCATAAACCATTAGTGATAGGAACACTCATCTATCGGTATGACACAATGCGGATGATTCCACTGTATCACTTCTGTTTCTCCCAAAAGTGCAATACATAAGATGTAACAGAGATCACAGACACACATAAATAAAAGACATTCTGATTCTCATTTTGTATCTTTTAACAGCTTCAATGGTGTCTCTATTTAGTGACAACACCCATGGATAGAACTTTGATCTTCTTCCACATTTAAAGGGCACAAACAAGTTTGGAGTCAAGATCCCGTCTCGGCAACCCTGATGGACACGTGAACGTGATAAGGAAGAGAAGAGGAGATTCAGTTTTTTTCCTCTTCAAATCAAAGAATGTACCAGAAGGTTAAAAAAAAGGAACACCAGGTTTCAGATTCCTGTTTCACATCTAAGTCTATTACTAGAAATAACAACAATGAAAGAACTGAGACTAAATGCAGGGCCATTGTTCTACTAAAGCGAAAGGGAAGTCTTGCCACAGAGTGTCCCATCATGCATCTACCCTACCCTTCCATCCAAACCCTCTGCAATACTGGCAGCTCCACACACACACACACACACACACACACACACACACACACACACACAGCTCTATACCTCTGGTCTCCCGGCTAAGGCACTTGTGTGTCCATAAATCAAACCTAAATGGATGTGGACTAATGGCTCACACACTCATATACCACTAAGGACCGCCATCTGCACTGTGTGCAGCATCAGACGCCAAACTGAACACACCCCACAACAGAGGTTGGCATACATTTTTAAAAGGGACCAGATTACCACTCACATTTTAAACAGTGTGCATATTACATTATTGCACACACATTCACACACACCATAGGACAGCCCTGCTGTCCAGAGATGTTGGCCTTGCACCTGGGAAGCAAATCCATCGTTCTGCCTTCTGAGATCTACTGTACAGCGGAGAAGGAAAAACGGCAACTAAACCCTCATCTTGTAATGAAAGCAGCAAGGGTGTAAACTGGGGAGAAACATTGCAGAGCCATCTCTACAGTACAGAGGTACTGTGTTTCTGTGTGCCACACCAAATAAACACATTTACACAGTATCTTTTCCTTGATAATGCATCATAAATGTTATCATGGTAGCAGGGTTCGCCCCAGGAACTTTGGCATTTTTTAACACCTGTAACTGCCATTTACTGCAATCTAGACCCCCCAAAAAATCATATATGATAACAAATAAAGTACTATGTTTATTTTTTATTGACTTAAAGACTAAATATTACATAGTGGCGCAGCTAGTCCACAAGGTGGCACAGCGCCTCTATTACATTCTTTGGGGAGAACCCTGGGTAGACAGAGGCAATGTGCCAGCTAATTGGACACTTTCAATTCAAGATTTCAGCGGTAAGTGGCTGTATGGGTTGTGCCCAATAGAACCATAAAAAAAGAAACAGGCATCTCTGACACAGCATTTCAATAAAATAGCATATGTACATACATACATACACAAACAGACACACACAGTACAACTGATTAAAACTGGAAGGACACTGCTTGCAGTAACAGTGTGTGTGTCCGCACAGGAACTGGAGTCATTGGGAAGAACTAAGTCTGTGCTCTCCATGTTACCAGACACATACATACAGTACTATACAGCAGTATCTTCTGCAACATCATCAACTACTGTACATACATATTAACATACAGTACATACTTCATGTGCTCTCATACGTGTGGGAGAAATGCATGTGCAATATGAACCTATTCATGTGTTTTAAAGTTTATTTTCACTTCTCATAAATAGTTCACAGTAACCATGTAACCACTCAAGCACAAACACAAATACTGAACTTAAAAAATAATTTCAAAACAAAATATTTGACTGCAACATTTTTGTAAAAAAACATATGGCAAAGTAGCAAGATGTTGCATAAAGAACCCCTATTCTTTTCACTTATGGATGAAGACAAGCTGAGTGGAATGAATTGGGTGACATAGAATGTGAAATAGTCAGCGGGACACTTTCAGGACAGCAGTAGTGATACAGAAAGAGGGAGAGAAAGAAGAATGATGGAAGTGAAATGACACATGGCTCTTGTGACTTCATGCATAAGGAATGGTGTGACCCTCAGAGGAAAGATCAGAGAAAAACGTTCTCTGGAACCTGAAAAAGACTTTGTACAACTCCCAATGCAACTGGTCACAAATTCAATTATGCAGCACAACTCAGTTCTCAGATGCAATAAAGGATCGTGGATCAAAAATAAGTTACGGAGGTGGGGAATCCTGTGAGTTCCCTGCTCAAATTATAAACCTGACCGAGAGCAGTTTAACATATAGCTGCAAGCAGCCATGCCGGGGTTCAAGCTAGGGCCCCAGAGCAAATTAAACAAGTCACCCTAGGGCGAGCCACTTCTGTACTCCTTCCCACGCTTTCCAAATATCAGAACTCAAAATCCAACAGATCATGCAACACGCTTTTGATGTATTTTGGACCTTTTCAAATGTTGACTACTTTAAACATCTTCTCCAGAACCGCTGAACCGATCAGCACCAAATTTGGTATTTAGCATCTATAGACAAGTCTTCAAATAAGACTCTAGCTCAAACAATATGGCCGCTAAGCCAATGAGCTCGCATGTATTATTTATCATGTCCAACAGCGCCCCCATGCGGCCAAATAGAACCATACTCTACAGGTTAGCTAGACTCGCCTCCCTGAGCATGTGTGCCAAATTTCACGACTAAGTCAAACAGATCAAGAGATATAAATATGTGCCCATTATAGCCACTGTGTGGTCGATCTAAATGTGCTTGCATACGTTAAGTCCAGACAGGGTTTTGAACATGTATAGCAAGTTGTTACAATACGAATAACCGTGTCAGATTTTTATGCATTTATGTGCCAGGTCATGCCCACTTGAATGTTTATTGGTCCGTGTTCTTTCAGATGCTAGCCAGGAAAATATTGCGTTGAGAGACCTTGGTCCATAGATGCTATAAATCAAGTTTCAACCTGATCGGCCCAGTGGTTCCGGAGGAGATTTAATTGAAGTGTTTTTCAAAAAATTCTAAATGGCAGAAAATCCATCATAGCGGACCTTATGGGATCTTGAGGAAAATTTGTACCATGTGAGGAGAGAAACCTGTGTACTGAATTTCAGGACTCTAGGTCACATGGGATAAGGGGCATGACCTTTCAAAATGTGAAATTTTAAGCGCTTGATATAACTTCACCATGAGGCCCTGGCGTGGCATTGCATGAGACGGTGTGGACTATGGGCCTTTCCCATCATGCCAAATTGTACCCTCCTCAGCCTTACCATCACACAGGAATTTGCATGTTCATTTTCCTTGCGGAAAGAACCGGTATAACAATGAACGCCAACAAATACAACAGGGTTTCTCTCAGCTTCGATACTTGAACCCCTAATAAGATTAGCGTTCAGTGTAGCCAGTCTCAGAAAGGACCTGTACAACTACACGGGTAAATCCAGGCCTAGACACAGGCTAATCTATGTTGGGAAGGGAGGGTAGAAAGGAACTGCAAGATGTTGTAAAGGGAGTGGCTTTTCTCCAGCCCCTTTGGCTGTGTCATCATATCATTCTCAATGTACTCTACTGTTGTTGAATCTCAGGTGAGAGTCCAGGTACAGTATGGGGGGCTCAGGAGACAACCCTATTAAGACTATAAACCAGACAACTACGGACTACCCTGCATACAACATACAGCCCATAGAGATCCTATATAGATACAACATACAGCCCATAGAGATCCTATATAGATACAACATACAGCCCGTAGAGATCCTATATAGATACAACATACTGCCCATAGAGATCCTATATAGATACAACATACAGCCCGTAGAGATCCTATATAGATACAACATACTGCCCATAGAGATCCTACATAGATACAACATACTGACCATAGAGATCCTACATAGATACAACATACAGCCCGTAGAGTTCCTATATAGATACAACATACTGCCCATAGAGATCCTACATAGATACAACATACTGCCCATAGAGATCCTACATAGATACAACATACAGCCCGTAGAGATGTAGGATCTCTATGACATAGCATGTGAACTTCTCACCTGACAAGAGCGGGATCTGTAGAACTACTTGAACAAAATGAAAAACACCACATCACCGTGGTGTCACAGAGGTTGAATGGTCCCAGAAGATTCTTGGAATCATATCTGGATGTTTTGACACAGGGACATGTTGGAAGCTTGGAGGACATTATACCATGAAAGCGTCAGAAATGGAGGGGACTATGATGAAGGAATGACTTTTCTTACTGAAGTGGAATCACACTGCAGTACTTGCAGGAGGGGGCTATGGTCTTTTTGTTTTTGTATTCTATGTTTTGGGATCTGAATGGTTTGAAAATGATTTCTGTTATATATTTGGCTCTTCCAAAATTAATCAACTTTTTTATGCAAATACCAAAATACAATGCAGGCTCAGAAGCAGAGGAGCTAGACTCTATGCTTGTATGATTTTTTAAATACATTTCTAATATCACATCGTTGGTAACAGCCTCTAACCTGTAAAGGATTGTCATTAACACTGAGGTGACAAGAGGAAGAAAACGTTATGATGATGTCACATATCACAACCTATCACGACATCTCTCCAAAATACATGATGCACACCGAATTAATGGTGCTGTTTGTGTTATGACAAGTTTACAGTCTATGTGCGTCTCATACTGCTTACTGAACCCAAGACAGCAGTGACAAATACAACAGACAACTACACCCACTTCTCCCCTTTGTTTTCAGCACATGGTGAAACTTCGGGAGCACTATGCCCAATGATAGCGCAAAATCAGTATCATCTGATGATCAACTCTGGCTAAGGCAGCACTTCATCAAAATACACCACAATTAACATTAACCAATGGCAAAGTAAACAACAAATTGTGATGATAAAGTCTGTGATAAAAACAAAATGTATCTGCTTGTGAAAGGCAGGGTATATGATGGTGATGATAATGATTATGATGATGATAATATGATAATGATTATGATGATGATAAAGCTGTAACTCTGATCTCTGGACAGCTAGAAAGGCAGAGGACCAGACATGAAAACCACTTTAAGTCCTGATGGAGACCAGGTCTTCTGTATGAGGTTCATCTTTGCACACACATTCATTGCGCTCCATGCAAGAACAGCCTTTAACCAAGATACCGAGCAGGCTTTAACCAAGATACCATCTGGATTATGGTATAATATTTGGATTCTGTTAATTTTTCCTTAAATATGATGTGGATTTATATGAATATATATTTATATTATTCAAATGTTTATTTATACATGTATAATTCTATATACACATTTGTTTTTTAAGACTGTCCCTCTCCCCTCTCCAAAATCTGTGTGTCCGTCCCCAGCTCAGAGTGGGGGATGGAGGGATGGGTGGAGGAGTGTCCCTCCATCCTTCCTGTCAGCTCCTGGGACCCCCAGACAGTGCTCTCTCTGGGGTGGTCTGGTCCCTGTGTGCTCTGGGCTGGGCGGAGGAAGAGGTGGAGGGGCACTCCCATTCTAGGCCTGGCTCTGGGGAAAGAGAGAGGAGCAGGAGGGTGCCTGCATCCGAGGAGCAGACGGAGCACAGGTCTTCAGCCGAGAAGTTGAGACTGCCCAGTTTGGCCAGTGAGTTGGAGCGTTTGAGGCTTGAGGGCACGGTGAGGCCGGCCAGCCGCATGCGGGTCTCGATCTCCTGAGCCCTCTGGCGCACCAGGCCGGGTTTGCCCCTGACGCTGCGGATGCTGTCACTGCTGGAGCTACGTGTCAGTGTGGAGCCATGTGGGGAAGAGTTGGGCGTCAGCCCGCCAGACCCCACTGCACCCAGCAGGACCTCGTTAGTCAGAGGAACCACCAGCAGCTCCAGGGGCACTGGGCATGGTGTGGAGGACTTGGGGAAGTCTTCTGGGAAGGCTGAGAACTCTACCTCCACAGGACTGGGACCCTCTCTGGCTCCTGAGTGGAGGCTGTCTAGAGGCTCCAAGGAATGAAGCCCCTCCTGGGACAGACCTGACAGCCTCTCGAGCCTCTCTGCCCTTCGGCGGACCAGCCCTGACCTCTGTAGCTGCACTAGAGTCTCCTGCAGCTCTGGGACAGGGAGAGGCTCAGAGACCCCTAAAAGCTTCCCTTCCTCACCCTTGGCCTCACCAGCCATGTCCTCAGATGTCAGAGAGCAGGGGGAGTCCTGGGCATCAGGCAGAGGTGTAGAGGGCAGAGCAGCACAGTTGGCACAGTCACACAGAGGGCCACAGGGGTGCAGCAGGCTGGGGGAACAGGGTGTGTCGGGGGAGGTAAGTGGGAGAGGGAGAGTGGCACTTGGGACCTCCACAGAGACACTGGGCACACTGGGGAGGTGTGTGGGGTTAAGGCAGAGATCAGAATCCTGGGTCAGTGAATCCATGTTATGGCTGGGCTTGTTGTCTGATCGCGAGAGGGCTGAAGGCTTGACTGGGTGAGCGGGTTTGGAAGGAGCAGTGTCCTAAACAGAGGGGAAACAAGAAGTCAGAAACAAAGAATAATCATTACTCTTTACTAATGTAGTTATCTATTTATTATAAGCTATTATATATACATATGAATTGGTTGTATATTACAGAGACAGAAGACACCATAATGAAAACCGCTCCACACTTACATTGAGGCTGGACAGGGTATTAAAGTGGTTGTTATTGTTGGAGTTCTGGTTCAGGGTTACCAGGTCCAGCCCATTGCCCTCCTTCTCTCCCTCCTCTTCCTGAACCAT